>NC_000076.6:98779249-99463415 GCF_000001635.26 Mus musculus
TTTCATCCTTGATCCTATCACCAGGAAGCTATAGATTGGTTTTCTGTCATCATTCATGAAAACATGCACTTTTCTATAATTGCACATAAACAGAAATAAACAAAATATAGACTGTGTTTCTCTCATCTGGCCTCTTTTGCTCAGCATGTTTTTTTTTAATTATATACATTGTGGCATGAATCAATAATACTATATGACCTGTCCATTCTATTCTTCAATACTATGATTTATTATTTCTGCCTGGAACAATGGGTTAGGATGAAGGATTAAACAACTAAAACCAACACTTTATCTTCTAACTCCCTAGTCTACTCCAAAGTTTCTAAAGTAGATACAAAACCCAGGAGAAATGAGACACTGGAAAGCCATGACATTTATACAGTATCTTGTTGTAGCAACTAATTTGTGCTATATAAGAAATTATCCTCAGAACAATGAAACTTAAAACAGTGTTCACTTTCTTGTCCATTACTGTTTTGAGCTGGTGTTTGGCAGGCAATTTATCTGCTAGGAGTATCCACAGCAATACAATCAGTGGGTGTAGATTAGCCAGGAGCCGAATCAATGGCTGGTGTTTGGCATGACTTGAGAATGAGAACATTTCAACAGCACCCCTCTTAACTCACTAGGTAATTGGTGGGAAAAAAAAAATCTCCCTTATCTACTCCTCTGGCTCCAGTCTTCATAGAACTACCAGATTGTTTAAAATGTGAATCTAGTTTTATCTCTTGTTTAAAATATGTCTGTGATCTTCATGGTATCTAGAATAGTAACCACATTCTTCACCAAAGCTGTCAATTTTTGTGGCCTTATCTCTTTAGAACTTCCTAGCAATGAGGCCTACAGTCTATTCCCTATCATTTTCTGAATGTGTCATGCATGTCCTATGGGACCACTGACCAAGCTGTATTTCCTTTCTAGAATACTTATCACCTCCCCCTTTCCTTCCCCATCACACTTATATAACACTTTTATGAGACACAAATACTGTTCAGATTCCTTCAAAATGTAGACTCCTGTTTTTGTCCTCTCAACCTTAGAAAGGATCAAGGATAGCACCGTTGGAGGAAATTGAGAGACCGAGAGGTTGAGTAACTTGCCTAAGGTTATGTGCAGTCATGGACACACCCGAGGCTTGAGAGAACCAGATTGCCTGGATGTTGAATCTACACATTTATCAACCACATTCTCAGCCTCTCCTTCATCTCAGTAAATACATTACTTTTTAAAAGCTCAGCCCATGAGCCAGTCCTTCCTGGAAGCCTTCAGAGATTTCTCAGTCTCAATTAGCATCTGGGTTTATTTTTGTCTCAGCACTTAGGGGCACTGTACAATTGAAGTCCATTTTCTTGTCTTAGAAACTTAAGGAAGGGAGACATATTTTATATCCCCAAGCTTAACACAATGCCTAGCAAAAGAAAAGAAATAGTCATATGTTGTTAAACAACCACAATGAGGAAAAAAAAAAAAGCAAGAAATACCCAAGGGATTAAAATATGTGGATGCACGGGAAATGCAGAAAGCATTACCTGTGCAGAATCTGATGGGGCTCTTCAGTTGAGGCCTTATGACCTGGCCTATCTATCTAATATCAGAAATAAACTTTAGAATCATCTGACAAATACTACAAATCCTCATGAGAATTCAAGTTAAACACATGACTTGACATTTATTTGTTTAATCTGCTCAATAGATTTTTTTTTCCTGTGTCAACCATGAAAGCTAAAACTATTTCTAGGCCTTTCATCTTAGATCAGCTTTCCCTTAATTTCTACACTCCAAAATGTTGAACAAAAACATGCCCCTTTTTGTGGTTGGAAAGTTGGGCTTTACATAGAACTTTCAACACACAATTGTCAGCACCTGATTAGGGTCATTCTCAAGCCCGGGACTTTTCTTCCTTCCTTAAATAGGTCTTCTAGATGAATCATCGCTAGCCACTCTATGATTATGCCGAGACCAGATACACAGCTTATAAAGAACAGCACACGCTGTGGTCCTTGCATCAGTCTGTGCTCTGATTCAGGCAGATTTCATTTTCATTCAATAAAAAAATTAGAATGAATCGTCTGCAGGAGTTTGAGCCATCGGTTTCTGCTATGGGAGCAAGGAAACAAGAGTTGGCGAAAGCGCACATCCACCCATTTCCAGCTTATTAGCATTTCTGATTCGGAGATGAATTTGGTGGAAAAGGACGTAGATGGGACCTTTATGATACCAATTAAATTATTTTCTGTGCTCCATGTCATTAACAAAACCACATATACATTTCGTCATCTAACACTGAAGTAGAGCCTTGTTAACTATTTGACAACATACTCATACTCATGCCTATTTATTCACTGGATGGATTTAAGGAAATGTAACATTTTGGTGATCAATAAGGGTTTCTTGTCATAGGTACATACATGGTCCTGAGTATTAATATGAAAAAGTCTCATATCCTTTTCCCTGGATGAGGCTAAGAACAAACAAACAAGATGGAAAGAAGGAAAGTCCTCAAATCTGCCATGCTGCATAACATTAAAGTAGATAGAAGAGATAGTATCTAAGAGATAGTAGACAGTGTGTAGATAGTGCATATTCTTGCCTTTAATCTGTCTCTCGAATGACATCCAAAGTGTATGAAACCATGACCCTGTGTTTCTACAATTGAAGGCTATTTCCTGAGCAGCCGCAGACACACAGAGAAAGTTCCCACACAGCTGAAGCATTCAGAAGGAGGGGGAGAGCATCCTGAGCTAGACTTGCCTCTGGTAGGGTTTCAGACACATTGCTCCTCCAGAGCAAGACAGAAGCTACCCCTTTCTGAGTCGTTCTAGCATCCTCTGACTATGGTTTTGTACAACTGTTTCCACCTCTATCTCCTGAGGAAAGACATCAAAAGAAAACAAAGCTCTGACACAGGGAACCATCAGAGCCAACAAAGAACAATGCCCCCCCCCCCCCTCCTACCACAGGCAGCAGGAAACAGAAGAGTGAGCTGTAAAGTATGCTAAGCCAATTACGAGGAATGGGAGGAGACACTGGGCAGGGGAAGTAAAATCAGCCCAAGCTGGGCCAGCAGACATGGCTCAGGGAAGAGGCTGCCCATGGAGGCAGTCCCTCATAAAAAAGAAAAATGGAATTCGAAGAAAGAGATTTTTTATCATGCTTTTTCTTTATGCTGAGGGATGTTATCCATATTACAGTGAAATATGAAATATGAACCCTCCTTCATATCCCTCCTCCACCAACATACCCCATGAGGAAAATTTTGAGAGTTATGTGTTCCCTTAGCCTTTTTTTCTGAGAAATGCAAGTAAATTATTTACTACATTCTGAAATTGCTACTGACAGCTGGGTTCCTTTGCTCACAGCACTGTTCTGGATCAAAATTCAGGGATGGCTGCTTCATGAACAATGCAAATCCTTGCAAAAACAAAACAAAATAAAACAAAAAAAACACTAGGACAACCAACTTTGCCACCACTTCCCATGGGTTTGAACTTTTTGAATACTTTGTAGAATTCAGTCATGTCTTTAGACCGATTCCCTCTACACTCCAAGAACATCTTAATCCATCATCGTTTGTTATTATTTTGTCTTTGTCATACATAACTTACTACACCATTGAAGAAAAGTCTTTCTTCTTTGTATTCCAGGCTGTAATTGACCAAACTTCCAGGAAGCGAGTGGATACTTCATCAGGTGATGCATAAGCCAACCCGTTTAAAGATGCAGATGATGTTCTACTAATTAAAACATGATTTTCAAAATGGAAAAGCTAGGTGTACTGGCTGCTTTTGTGTGTCAACTTGACACAAGTTAGATTCATCAGAGAGGAGGGAGCCTCAGTTGAGGAAATGACTCCATGAGATCCAGCTATAAGGCATTTTCTCAATCATTGATCAATGCGGGAGGGCCCAATCCATTGTGAGTGGTGCCATTCCCTGGGCTGGTAGATCTGGGTTCTAGAAGAAAGCAGGCTGAGTAATCTATGTGAAGCAAACCAGGAATCTGCACTCCTCCATGGCCTCTGCAGCAGCTCCTGCTTCTAGGTTCTACTCCCTCTTGAGCTCATCTCCTGACTTTCTCGAATGATGGAGTATGCTCTAGAAGTATAATAAACCCTTTTTTCCCCAAGTTGCTTTTTGGTCATGATGTTTCATTGCAGCAATAGAAACCCAAGGATACTAGGTATAATAATCCACTTACGTAAATTCAGTCCTCTGTGGAGAGCCGTGCCGCGAACAATCGTGTGCGTGCCGTGAGCAATCACCATTCTAAGATGGCGCTGGCTTTCACTGCGCCTAACTAGTAAACAAGCCTTATGTGCAAGTGCAAGAGTGAACTCACACCTCGTCACTGCCCATCTCGCGGCGTAGCAATGGGGTGATGGGCGAGTAACGAATCAGGAGCTGTCACGCCACATCAGGTGCTGAAACGTCACGTTGCGGGCTATATAAGCAGCACCATTTTCCCAGTTCGGGTCTTCCCTCCTGATAAGTAAGCAATAAAAGCTTTGCTGCAGAAGATTCTGGTTGTCCTGAGTGTGTTCTTGCCGGCGGGGACAAAAGCTAGGGATAGTCCTCAAAAAATTGAGGCAGGAAAACCATGAGTTCAGAATCAACCCAGGCTACATTGAAGGCTAGCCTGAGCTACAAAGCCAAAATAGTACAAAATAGTACAAAATAGTAACAACTATTGTTGTCCAGCAACAGCAGCAAAAAAATATATGTAAGTCTGATAGCTTTAGTGATATTGATGGTATGTCAATTTTCTCCACCTCATTATGATTGGTCTTATCAAATACTTTATGTGTTGTGTGATTGTCACTGTCAATCCACACAGGAAGGCTTTTCTTGTTGGCCTTACCAAAGTGTCTTTGTTTCAGCAATGCATTTGGAACTCAATTAATACTACTCTACTTTAACTCCTAAGAAAACTGTCACTAACTTAAGCTTCTTCTGTTAGGAAGTAGTTATGTAAGCAGCATTAATAATGTGTCTAAAAGCCAACTGCAAAATAGGCCAATTTCATTTCCCTGATTTTATAAAGATGCACACGAGATTACAGCCATGGCTCCCACACTTACTATCTTAATTATCTAGAAGTCTTTGTTGTGTCATTAGCCCTTATCAATCTACATATAATACCAGCATAATGAAATGTACCAAGCCCTTGTTGGATCCAAAATAGTAGTGTTCTGGGAGTAGTCTAAACTATTAAGATGTGGCGTCTAGGTAAGAGCACTTACTAAGACTCTTAATGGAAGGTACTGAGACCTGACAGGAATAGGAACTTTCCTACAGCTGGAGGAAGTTAAAACAGAATTCATGCAGTGCTGGACCAACATCAGGGAACTTATATCCAATACACACAAGTCAAAGAGAGTTGGAAAACTCAGTAAAATACATGGGCACGCACCCATTCTATCATGCATTCCTCAACAAATTTTCAATTGTGTGATTATACTTTGAGTGTGCACATGTCAGCAGACATATTTACTTACAATCAAGTCAAACAAAAGAATCAGGAGAAGACAGACCCTTTTGGGGCACCATGGATTCCATTTGTCCTGATAGAGTCAGTCACATGGCTGCATTGAACATCAATTTCTTCATCTTTTGAGTTATACAGCCAATGATGTTACAGGAAGGCACTTATAACCAAGTCTGCCACAGCTCCCCATTCTTTTCCAACACTGACTGCCCTTGACTTTGATTTTCTTCTAATAGCTCATGGTGTTCTGTTTTTCTTCAGACACGCGGCTTTTATAAAAACAATAATATTTCTGTTTATCACATAGGCTTTATGTAATCTCTTCTTTAGCTTTTTTAACAAACACATAAAGCCAGAGATATAAAAGATAAGAAATCAGAATCTAACTGGGGATGGTAGACCATACCTGTAATATTAATACTTAAGAGGTTAAGGTAGATTGTTCATGTGTTTCTACATTAATTTGATATTATTGTTAGTTGAAGTCCAGCCCAAGCTACCTGAGACTCCCTGAAAACAAAGGCAAAGAAATATATGAACCACAGCAAATAAAGAAGAGGAGGTTTCGAGTGAGATTCCAAAATTAGATGCAACTTGAAAGAATATCATAAGATCAGAAACAAACAATATTTACAGGTTTTCTTGTGACTATGTATACTTTAAAATGAAAAGCTTACAAGGCACATGAAAAGAAAAAAATCTTAAAGCAGAGATAACCTTGTCTCAGATATAAACCCTTAGCATTCAGTATTTTCCTTCCAATGTTTTTAACTACTGACAATCACACCATCCTCATGGGACCACACCTTGCTTTTTTTTCTGCGTTTGTTTTGTAGCAACCACTTCCTGCATTACCAGGCATTATTTTAAAACATTACTTTTAACAGCTGCCAGTTATACATGTCAGACTCTGAGTTTAACCACACCACACACACACACACACACACACACACATATATATGTAATTACTTTTCCTTTCACCCAATCTCAATTTTTTACCTCAAGCAGAACTGTAGTTGATAAGTATAATGCATTTTACTTAGAAATAACATTTGGACCAATGTACTTTTATAATCTTTATATAATGGACATTGAGGAGAAAAAAAATGAAGGAGAATGTCTTAAAATAGAATGCTAGCATGGAATTATGTCATCTTTAATGAGTTATCATATGATATAATAATGCAACTGTAGTTCTAAGAAAATCACCTTAAGGAAGCTGGAGAGTATTTACTTAAGACACAGATGGGAATTAAACAGTCCAAAGGCTGTGCTCTTTCCAAAACACTGGCAAAGCTGAGGCCTAAATGGTCTCTGGAAAGTGTCTATTGTTCTAATAAAGTGCCATATTTCATGAACATCGAATTTCAGAGTGACATCTGGGTGAGAAAGTTGGTAAGGAACCCATCCCATGCACAGCTTGAGCTCCAGGATGCTAGCAGGATCCGCAGAGTACAAGGATGGTCGACAGAGGTGAGGAAGCCTGAATGGAAATTCTCTTCTTCAAACCACAGATACTGCACATTTCTAAAAGGTGTTAGGGAAACCACCTTCATTGCTATGTAGCAGGATTCCCCTAGAAGACTCAGTAGCACTCTTTGATAACTTCACTGTCCCTCTGCTACCCACCTTCATTGGCTGCTATGTGTTCCTTTTGTGATATGCAAACAATTTCCTAGACCGAGATCTTTAATGTCACACCAGGTGAACCATACAATTCTACTCCATTATGACCTTTGCAATGGTGTCCTGTTCCAGTACCTCCCAGAAGACATACTTCACACATGGTAGGTGTCTTAGTCAGGGTTTCTATTCCTGCACAAACATCATGACCAAGAAGCAAGTTGGGGAGGAAAGGGTTTATTCAGCTTACAATTCCATACTGCTGTTTATCACCAAGGAAGTCAGGACTGGAACTCAAGCAGGTCAGGAAACAGGAGCTGATGCAGAGGCCATGGAGGGATGTTCTTTACTGGCTTGCTTCCCCTGGCTTGCTCAGCCTGCTCTCTTATAGAACCAAGACTACAAGCCCAGAGATGGTTCCACCCCTTGATCACTAATTAAGAAGATGCCTTACAGTTGGATCTCATGGAGGCATTTCCTCAACTGAAGCTCCTTTCTCTGTGATAACTCCAGCTGTGTCAAGTTGACACACAAAACCAGCCAGTACAGTAGGAAAGCACACAACTGTTAGTTGGTAGACTCAACTAAATAATAGTGTGAGAACATTTAAAAGAATTAATTCATCTCTGTTGCAGTTGTAAAACACTGGACAGTTCCTTCTAATGTCTCATAGACTCTCTCCCTGTGGTCCATCAAATCTTGACCAACACTGTAGTATATAACACAAAGCATTGTAAACAAATACTCAGAGAACAACAGAAAATAGACCAAATAAGATGACGAAAGTGGATTATTAGAAACACACTGGACAATTGGCCTGGAGACAGAACAAAAGCCAGAAGATAGAAAGAAATGAAGACAGTCACAGAATGTAGAAAAAAAGAAAAACAGGACAAACTAAGGCATAGTTCAGGAGAACAGGAAGGTAGGTGCTAACAAGAAAGAAAACCAGGGGTCATTATAGAGCTTAAAAGACAGAGACTATCTTTTTTTATTATTATTTTATTGGATATTTTATTTATTTACATTTAATGTTATCCCCTTTCCCTGTTTCCCCTCCAGAAACCCCCATCCCATCCTCCCTGCCTCTATGAGGGTACTCACCCACCCACCCACCCACTCCCACCTCCCTGCCCTAACATTCCCCTACACTGAGGCATCGAGTCTTCCCATGACCAAGGGACCCTCCTCCCATTGATGTCCAACAAGGCCATCCTCTGCTACATATGCAGCTGGAGCCATGAGTCCCTCCATGTGTACTCTTTGGTTGGTGGTTTAGTTTCTGGGAGCTTGGGGGGGGAGGGTCTGGTTGGTTGATATTGTTGTTCTTCCTATGGGTTACAAACCCCTTCTGCTCACTCCTTCAATCCTTTCTCTAACTCCTCCATTGGGGACCCCGTGCTCAGTCCAATGGTTGACTGCAACCTGACAGAGACTATTTTAAAACTACCACTAGGCCTGCCTTTGACAAGAAAGCATTCTTCGCTTCCCTGATAAATCAAGATCTGCAGACTACCATATAGGAATAGAATCAAGCAGCTGAGAAAATTCCATTTGGTTTGGTAAACTAGCATCCATCCAATCTCCTAAAATCCAGGAATGCCTATGGCCTAAGGATTTAGGACTCTTCCCTTTTATGCACCTTACTCTGGCCTCCCTGGAGGTTAGAGTTCTTTTAGCCTAACAGTTGTGATTGATGTATGTTCCTTTCTTTTAGTTCCTGGTTGAAAGGACTCCCTGGATAGCTACCTTCTCTATGCATTTCACTTCTTTCTGCAGAGAAATCGCTGGGAAAGAACAACCCTGGAACAAGGCTTTGATGTCACCTCTCCCTTTGGATCAGGGCAGGTCTCTTTCTTTCCCTTTCCCAGGTTGGAAGGATAGGATGTGTTTAAACTGTTTGTGACCCCTCTTCCTGTCACCCTTGATAGGAGGAGACACAGGGAAGCAAACAGGGAAGCTTGTACTCCAAGGACCAAAAGCACAGTGGATTTCTTCCCAAACCTGCCTGCTTTTTCCAGGAACGATTGTGTTCATGGGGCCATGGGTCATACCTCAGAGCTCAGGCTAGCCTTACCTTGATCCCCTCATCCTTCCCAGAAACTTGGCATGGGCTCTTTTTCCCTTGCCATTTTGTTTACAACAAAAAACAATTTTGAGTCCTTTCTATCCACTATACACAACTGACACTCTCCTCCTTTTCAGTAATAAAATTTCCCATTTTATGCTTGTTTATATATATATGTGTGTGTGTGTGTGTGTGTGTGTGTGTGTGTGTGTGTGTGAAAAAGGCAACCATAAGAGGATTAGAGTATATATTTAAAGGCACCAAGGAGAATTATTTGTATTGTAGGATGAATAACAAAACAACTACAATTATCAAGTTCTTATTAGGATATAAAATATTCCAGTCAGGCAGTGAAGATCTAGAATCCCAGCTACCCAGGAAGTTGAGGTCGGAGAATTAAACTTTCAAGGACTGCCTGGTCTACAGAGAGAATTCAAGGCTGCCATGGGCATCTTAGAGAGATCTTGTCTTGAAATATAAAGTAAAAACAAATGTGACCTGGGATGTAGCTCAGTGGTAGAGTTCTTGCCCAGCATGTATGAGACCCTAGGTTCAATACCTGTTCCCACCAAAAATAAGATAAGAAATAAACTCTGATATTCTGCTATGAATTTTTAATATAAACTATAGTTAATTGTCCCTAAACTATCTGTTGTATCTCTGACTCCATTCAACACTGACTTTATTTCCATTTTTACAAGCGAAAAACTAACAGTGATCATACAAATAGTGCCCTCTGGCATCAGACTCAGCTGAAAGCTCATGCGAATCTAATATTCATGCTCTAGCCAGAATTCTGTGTGGCTGCTTATGCTAAAGAACTCTGGACTTGCTGTCTGCGGCAGAAAAAAACCTGGCAAAGAAGGTGAATTTTGAAGGTGGATTTAACATGAGAGTTCATCCAGGAACAATCTAGTGACTCCTAAATGGCTGTGTATACAGTGGGATGAATTTGCTATGTTGGTACTAGTCTCAGTTTTAGTGAGGAAAGGAAAAGGAAAAGGAAAGCCCCACTTTGGTTGTCACCCTGGGAGGTAAGATGACATTTTGAGTCTTCATTCAACATCCTTCAAAGCTCCTATTGTAGGAATGGGTCATCCCTGGGTCATCCATTCATTTCAAGGCCCCTCTTAAGACACAGGATTGCTTAGCACTTACACATAAAATTACAGCTATAACCCTCAGTGAAATGTCAGGATTCTACAAGCTCCCCTTACAGTCTTCTTAAAAATTAACTTTTTATTTTTAAATTTTTATTTAACAAATAAAAATCATATATATGGTATAGTGTAATGTTTTGAAATGTTTATCCAATGCAAAGTACTTAAACGGAGCTAATGACTACATCCCTTACCTCATATTGTTATCTACGTATGTGTGCATGCATGCGTGTGCGTGTGTGTGGTGAGAATATCTAAATTCCATTCACTTAGCAAGTTTCAAGCATACAGTGTTATTAACTCTAGTCACCATGCTGTTCACCAGATCTGCAGAACCTGTTCCTCTTGCTGGGCTGATATTTCGCGCTCACCATCTTCCTGTGGGCGTCATCCCTTGCTTTACATCCTCGCCGCATCTGTTATCCCTCGCCCACAGCAAGCCTCCTGCCTCTGCCTTGTGGTGCCTCCCACTGTAAGAAAATCTTTCCCATTTCTCATCAGTTCTTCCCTCTCTTATATCTGTTCAGGTTTGAGTATCAAAACCCTAGTGCCTTCAGAAGAGGGTAGAACAGGAGGCCAGAGAAGACTAGTTATCTTAGAGAGTGATTCCCAGTGAGGTATCATAAATGGGAAGATATTTTTAGTTGTCTTAATATAAGGTGAAGGGATGGTACTGGCATCTTGTAGACAAATAAGGAAAACTAGTATGTGTACTGAAGTAGATAGGACAGCACTACAATACAGAAACATTTATCCCCCAATGTCAGCATTGCCAAAACTGAAAAATTAGTTTAGAAGGAATAGTTATCCCAAGCTCAAGGTACCCACATTACTGGATATTTCCCGAGGTAGTCCCATGTCTAATGCAGCGTATAAGACCTAATTTCTAAGTCTGAGAGTATTACCATTCTCACCATGTTAGCTAAATGCACTGTACTGCATCTTATTTCTTCTCTATATGAAAGAAGTATCAACCGAAACTTTGAAACTGTATTTCTTAAACTTCCCCATGCTTGTGTGCAATGTAAATCAATTGCTCAATTGTTAAATAAAATATTTGAATTGGAAAGGAATGTAGGAAGTATCTGGTGTAACTGGTTTTGTATGTGAAAAACTGAAGCGCAATGTGGCCAGGAAACTTTTTACTGGGCAAGTCAGGGCTGGACCCTATCTTCTCATCAAATTTTAGGCTCGCTCCAGTATCACATACAATGTAGCCATCAGCTATATGAAGAGGGTTAAATTCTTCAAGAGGTTATTTTCTTTCTTTCTGTGGATAGATTTTTAGCCTCTCTAGACCAATTTGACTGCGCTGTGACTAGTGTGACTAGATTCAGTAATCATAAGCTAGAAAGTAATTACTACAGAAATATATCATGAAGCATTTGTCCCTTGAAAACAAGAAATCCAATAATAAAAGTTTCTTTTGGAAGCATAACTTCTAAAGCCATTTGATGTTTTTGCTTTCTTTTTAACATTCATTTGGGTTAGAACATTCTAGAGTACTGTCATGATTACTTCAAATAACTATGTTAAAATCTTTTCTTTTCCTCAGGTGTCAATTAATATTTTCTTGGTAAATGGGTTGTTGCTTTAAACATTTAAATTAGGAATCCTAATGAAAATCTTTGCAGAAAAATCTTAGCAAATAGCTCTATTGTATGTAATGACTTTAATTTTCACTCCATCACCAAAGGGATCTCCAGGCTAGAGAAGCTTAAAATGTATTTGTAGTTATGTAGCATATTGCCAGTAAAAGAAGCATCCAAAGACTGGGTTCTATTCTGTTATTTACCCAGTTTTTATTTTTATTAAGGGTTTGTTTGTTTTGGATTTGGGGGTTATTTTTGTTTTTGTTTTTGGGGGTGTCTTAGTTAGGGTTTGACTGCTGTGAACAGAAACCATGACCCAGGCAATTCTTATAAAAGACAACATTTAAGGACTGGAGAGATGGCTCAGAGATTAAGAGCACTGACTGCTCTTCCAACGGTCCTGAGTTCAAATCCCAGCAACCACATTATGGCCCACAACCATCTGTAATGAGATCTGACACCCTCTTCTGGTGTACACAGCTACAGTGTATTTACATATAATAATAAATAAATCTAAGGGGGAAAAAAGACAACATTTCATTGGGGCTGGTATACAGATTCAGAGGTTCAGTCCATTATCATCAAGGTATAGACACAGCAGCATCCAGACAGGCATGGTGCAAGCAGAGTTGAGAGTTCTAAATCTTCATCTGAAGGCTACTAGCAGAAGACTGTATTCTAGGCAGCTAGGACCAGGGTCTCATAGCCCACATCCACAGTGACACATATACTCCAACAGGGCCACACCTTCTAATAGTGCCACTCCCTGGGCTAAGCATATACAAACTATCACAGGGAGTTTTTTGTTGTTGTTGTTGTTGGTTTGTTTTCTGTTGTTGTTGTTGTTTGTTTGTTTGTTTGTTTGTTTTAGTTTTGGGTTTTTGGGGTTGTTTTGTTTTGTTTCATTTTTGCTTTGGGGAAAACTGAACTAATCATGCATTAGATGGGTTTCCCACTTGGTTGTTTAAGCCTCTGCTGTGGGCATGGTTAGCACTGAGGCCGATGTGGAAATAAAAGTGTAATGGAAGTTGCTTTAGGAGTTTCTTAATAGTTCCTACTGAGCTCAGTCTATTGGAACATTTATGACATCAAAGTTCCAGGTCAACGTAGGTATTTGCTTTGACCTACTCAAATTTGAATTTGTGCCATTTTTCCCAAGAAAGTACAGGGCAGTATCAACATACCTGTATACTTGAACTGAAGAAACAACTGAAAACCTGACTGAGCTAAGCACGGACACATCCCTACTTTTCATGTTGAATCCTAACAAGAAAAAGCGAGGAGGGTGAGCAGAAAAGAACTTCTCCCAGTGACTGGGGTGCAGTGTAGAGCAGAAAGAGGAAGTTACTCTCCAAGAGCTGTATTTGAAGTATAAAGAAATGTGTTGCTGGCACATGACTACCAAGCAGGCTGACAGCACAATTAGAAATAGGAATGATGTGCAGAATAAATAAATAGCCACTAAGTGCAGTGACAACTTTGAGTGACAGATGCAGAATAAAAATGAACAGTTTTCTTGATAATATGTCAGGAAACAAATACCTCTTTCTTTCAGAAGAAAAAGATATAGATATATAGAGAGATAGATATAGATATATATAGCTGCAAATTCAGGCAGCCTCTCATCTGGTGAACTTCTTATACCCCCGAAGAACTATAATTTTGGCCCCAAATGAAATGGTCCTTTTGTAAAAATTGTTGCCTTCTTATTTCATTGGTGGTTCACCATGGTTTACTCAAACTCTTTCTGCCCAATTTTAAAAGTGTATTATATACTATCATTGTCCTGTCTGTTGCACAAGAAATCCAAAAATAGTTCAGCATTCTGTTTTGTTTCCTTGGGGTTTTATTGTTGTTTGTTTTTTATTTTTATTTGGTTTGAATTTTTTAGTTTAGTTTAGTTTTGTTTTGTTTTTTACAAAAATCATTGTAAGTTCAGGTGCACTAACCAGATCACATTAGCATCTGTTTCTACACAAAATATATACAGTACCTTAGAAGTTGTCTTTTTAAACATAATCTTGTTTCAATTTAGTTTTGTCAAAGCTAACTCAATGGTATGGTGTAACAAAAACCAACCAAACGAAAAAACAAAAATTTTATATTATTTAGAACAAATTTCTGTGAGGTGATCAAAAAAGTTACTTTAAATTACAATATTTAGTTGAAGTTTAATATTTAATATTAAAACTTCCCCAAATTTAAATACTTAAACATCCTGGAAATTGCTGGAATGAATAACAAAGCAAATTTGAAACTATCAAGGCTCTCCTTTGGGCCAGTATATATATAACTTATCAGGTAATGGACACAGCTTACTACTCACCTTTCTTCATCAGGATGTATGTGTCTGGACACACAGTTCCATAAAGGTCCCTTGGCAGAGACAGAACAACTAGCTAGCTGTAAATCATTCCTCCTATAGCATCTTGGATCTCATAGCCAGCATCAGTCAGATCCCTCATTCAATGTTACCTATGGAAGATGCTGGTTACATGGTACCAAGACCCATGGACTTCAGTCTCAGAAAGCTGAAACATTCCCAGAGCTGATCTGCCTAGTTCTAAGAATTTCCTAGCAATGCTCAATATACTTTGAATAAATAAGTCTCAGAAGCCTCTTTCTGGTTCTTTTGAAATAATTGATTATGGCCATGTTAACATGTGCTGTTATTTAGGAGACTCTCACTTCTGCCCAGAAATTCCAAGAAATAAGTTGAAACATTCCTTTCACATGCTATTACATTCTGCCATCTCTGCACTGAGTTTTCACAGAACGGTTCATGGAAATTGTTGTTTCCACTTAGTGAAGTGATCTGAAACTCAGTTTGGCCAAATTTCAGTTTTAATCTCTGAACATGACAAAATTGTTCTCAGGAAATTGATATCTGTCCTGGGAGTGGTGGCACACTGCTGTCACCCCAGAAATTGAGAGGTGGAACTAATTCGGGAGAGCAAGGTCACCCATGGCTACACAGAAACTGTAAATAGAGCCTCTTGAGACCTTATCTTGAGAAAAAGAAAGAAGGGATCAAAGAAAGGAATGTGAAACTAATAGATGTATTTTGATTCACGTTGAGTTGAGGTTGCAAGTACACAGTCCATAAGGGGAGTCACAGCTGAGAATTCATCTCCTGTCTACCAGACATTCTCCCCTTGCCTTCTCCTCTTACTTCCTCAGCTGTACTGATCTGTCTTGATGGATGGATCTCATTGCTCCTATATGATGGGCATTCAGAAGACTGAGTTAACTGGCAACATCTGCCCTGCATCCCGATGTCTTCAATTCAGGTCATAACCATGGTCTTGCGCGCGCTCGACTGGCCAGGAAGAACAACGCTGCAACAGGATCCTTCTGCACATGTTTATTGGGAGAGCTTAATTGCAGAGGCGAAGAGACCCCGAGCCCAGAACTGGTGCTGCTTTTATAGGCCTAGGAGAGGCGTGTCTCACACCCGGATTGGTTATGCACTATGCCTCATTTGCATGTTCCTCATCTGATTGGCTACTCTCTCTCTCTCTCTGTACCTCACAGAGCCTCATTATCATACCTCATTTGTATGTCTCACATCTGATTGGTTATACTCTCAAAGCCTCATTATCATGCCCGGGCCAGGCAGTGTCTTTGCAAAAAACTTTACTGCATATGTACACATTGGTTGTTTGTCCAAACTTATGCGTGGTGGCCAGCAGTAGTCAGCAGTTTCCCACACCATGGTTCTAATTCACTGGACATTTACCATGTGTTGAACATCAAGGTAATGTCCGGTGTCCGTCATTTCATTTGGTTCTCATCAGACTCCTCTAAATCCCTGTGAAATGTGAGGAAGCAGTGCTTTAGAAAGGTTGTGACAACACCTGAACTCTAATTCAGAACCACCCATTTCTTAGTGAAGAAGCAAAGAACACCTACCTTTCTGCACGTTAGAATCTGAGAACAAGGGATGTTGGCTTAGAACCTAACTGAATTCATGCTAAACTAGGGCCACCAAGGTCCTTTTTGTATGCCTAATGAAATGAGGCCATTGGAGAACTTTCTTTTATTCCCAGCAAGCACAACAGAAAAGGGGCATAAGGAGTAAAGAGTTAGACTGTATATAGTGTTTTGAGTTACTGACTGTATGAGTACAGGAAGTATTTTAGATTTTAAACTGCTTTACTGGCAGAAACTGTATGTCAGACAATATGCACTCGCTTCATAAATAGGAACAGAGTGATACTGTCCAAGTTTGCAAATGAGTATAAACTGAATTTTTTTTAAAAAAAAAGACTATTTTCCCCAACCAATGGCACAGGTAAAGGAGAGATTCAAATCTAGGCAGCTTGAAAAATCTACTCCTAGCCTTAGCCACCATAATATTCTGTCTCTAGCAAAAAAAAAAAGAGAGTAGCCTGCCCCTTTCAATGCTCTTAACCCAGTGTTTCCCAGCCAATCACCCAAGACCTTTCAAGGCACTTGAGCATCTCCAGGGATGTTCTCAGAGTCTCTTCAAGGGCTTTAATATTCTTTGTTCAGCCTCGGTGTAAATGACATTTCAGGTTTAACTGGAATAGAGTGTTTCATGTCTGATACACCACCACATGGTCTTCATGAATTAGAACCAGTGAATTAGAACCATGGTTATGACCTGAATTGAAGACATCAGGATGCAGGGCAGATGTTGCCAGTTAACTAAGTCTTCTGAATGCCCATCATATAGAAGCAATGAGATCCATCCATCAAGACAGATCAGTACAGCTGAGGAAGTAAGAGTAATACTTCAGACTCTTGCTTTTCTCATGGAGACGGTCCCACATCTAGAAGAGCATTTGCTCTCTCATGTCCTTTGTGAGTGACCCTTCTTCACTCTTAGTGACTAGTATCATAATTCTCTTTCTTCCTGTTAAACAATGTCTGTCTTAGACCGGCCTTATGGATTTGACTCTTCCCCCAAATCCATTCTCATATTCTTTTGCAGTAAATAGAACCCTGAACTTTAGTTACAGACATTGCTAGGCAGCTAACAGGTCATTTTTTCCAGTCTTCTTGCTCACATAAGTGACATCATGACTTGATGTCAATGGTAGACAAATGAATGGAAAACGGAAGTTGTGTGTGACCTGCACTTTTTCTTTAAAATGAGAAAGACGAAAAGAGATGGAGAGGTGACTGTTAGTAAAGTAATTGGCATACAAGCTTAAAGACCTGAGTCCAATCCCTAACACTCACATAAAAGCTAGGTTTCATGGTGCTTCTGTGTAAATTCAGCCCTGGCAGGTGGAGACAGAAGGATTCCTAGGGCTTCTGGCCATCCAGTCTAGCTGACTCCACAAGCTCTAGGTTCTGTACAAATCCTTGCCTCAAAATATAAGTGGTAAAAAAAAATAAGGTTTAGAAAGATTAAGGAAGGTACCTAGCATCATCAACCTCTGGTCTTCACATGCAGACAAACACACATACATGAACACCACATACACTCAGACATACCCCCACACACACACACACCACACACACACACACACACCACACACACCTCACACCACACACACCTCACACCACACACACACACACACACACACACACACACACACACACACACAAGTAGTATGCTCATCCTTTCTGCTCTCTACCTTCTGCTGTTTTGGATCCAGAAAGAATGGCCACAGCTTCAGAACCTCTAATGGTTCATCAGGTGATCTTGAGACAGAAACTACAGACAGCAGAAAGACAAGAGAGAGGAACCTCAGTGACCCTACCCTACCTTACTCCATCCTTCCTTAACAAGGCAGTTAATGTAATTCTCTACTGTTTATTCTGTGGTTGTTTGGATTTCCCTGTGATCTGAGGCTGGACCTGATCTTCATTGCTATGCGAGTGTAACAATGATACTATTTTCTACAATCTTTTTACGTTTTGTTGCTAGGAATCAAATCCATGACTTCACCTCTGCTGTTTTGGTTTCATTTCCTGTTGCTGTTGCAGAACCCTGTCAAAGACAACTTAAGGGAGAAAGGTCTGATTTTAGCTCACAGTTACAGGTTAGAATCCATCATGGCTGCAAAGTCAAGGGTAGAGAGGGAAGGAATGAATTAATGTCTGTACTCAGCTCACTTTGTCCTTTTCTTAGTCCAGGATGTAACCGCAGAATGGTACACTTGCAGGTTGAGTCTTCGGGTATCCATTAAGGTTATCAAAACAAAGCTTCAAAAGCATGCAGGCAGAGCAGCATGATCTGAACAATCCCTCCCTTGCTAAGTTTCTCTCCCCAAATAATTCTAGATCATGCTAAGCATGTGCTCCATCCCTGAACTTCACCGTCAGCCCCACACTTTTATTCAACTTCGTGTTTAGAAAAGTATGGAGCATACAGTCTCAATGAGGGCAGGTTCCAGTCCAAAGCATACATTGAATTGAACCTTCAAGATCATTGGAAGGCTTAGAGTTCTCCATTGAAGATCTCCACAGAGGTTCCCTCCAGCCTTCTTCCCCACGCATACTTAAATTCATCCAAAATTAATTAGGGAACTCTTTCAATCTTTTGTGATGATAGGGTATATAATGGGAAATAGTTAGACTGTATTCTTAAATGAATTTTGTTAGCTTTAGAATAAAGAAAGTGTTGCCAGAGAATTGTCTTCTGACTTCTAGGAAATGCTCCACTTCAGCCTGGCTGTCATGAATTAAATTGGTTGTGAAAAGGGGATGAACTGAAAACAAACCAACATAATGTATTCTATAAAGAAAATTCATTCTGACTTCCCAACAAGTAAACTACAAGCAAAGCTCTAGAAAGTAGCATATTTGCAAACTGGTGGATGGAGTTACCTAGAGATTTGTAATCTGTAAAAGTTACCCAGAGATTTGTAATTTATTAAAGTCAGTTTCTGAACTTACAGAATGTTGAGACTTTAGAACTTTTGTTAATTATAAATAACTAATCATGTTATATTTGTCAATTTGGATTATTAGTATTTCAACTTTAAAAATACTGATCATAGTTTCAGCATTTTAATGAAATTATTCTTAATCACAGAATAAAATTTTACAGATGCCTTAGACTTCTATATCATACAGGTAAAGAAAAGCTGCTAAATCTTTTTATGAAATGGTTTAATGCACACAGTGAAATATTTATACAATCTCTCTGTTGAAAGATAAAATTTCCATTATTATCTCTTCTATACCTTGGAGGATTGTTTAGAACATCTGCTTTCAAGTTTTACCAGTATTACCTAGTTTAAGTTTTAATGAATAATTACATCAGAAAAGGAATAACCATTATTAACTGAGTATTTCCTTTGGCAGGGCTCTGTTCTAAGACCTTTATATCTTTCACAAATATTATACTGTGATTCAAGAGTGATTTAATATATGACAAATACCATGGCTAAGAAATGGGAGAACTATGATCCAAATCTAAGTGAACCTAATTCCACTGCTAGATCCTTTGCATCAGTGGACACGTGTGGCCTCCTAACAAAAAAGACCATTGTTCCAACGCCTCTGTCATTGCTGTCAAATATATTTATAATATTGGTGCCAATATATCAATACATCAGACCATTTCCCAGAAAGAAAAACAACAACAACAATAACCATTCTAAGTCAGATCATGTGAACTATGGACTTAACATGCTCTTGTGACTACAACAGCTCTTTCCATGACCCAAATGTCACAATTCATGTCATCTGGTTGCTTTCATAAAAATGAGGAAACTAATTCCTCCATTATATAAAGACCAGTACAGTTGCTGTCATTATTTATCCTTGAGTTTCCCATGAGTCTAAGCAACAGAGCAAATAAGACAGACCAATTCTTATAGCAGGAGTTGAGGAAAATGTCAATACCACATTCTAAAATTAATGGTATATAATGATAATAATTAATTGTATAGCAACTATGCTAACTATATGAGGAGACAGCCTCAGCGATGCTTTGCATGACAGCTTTACTGAGAAAGGAGAAGTGTTATCATCTGCCTGTTTCTCTCTGAAAGCCGAGATGCAAAGGGAAGGGATGACTCACAGTTAACAACTAGAAACATTCTATCAAATTGTTTCTTTTCATTAACGACACAGGCACGAGAAGCAAAACCAAAAAAAAAATTGAGTCACCTTTATCAAGGCACAGGATCTGTTGTTACCTAGATGTATCACATGACACCTAATGTTCGCTTTATCTCAATGTTTCTCTGAGCTGTAGAATGTCACCCAGAAACTGGCTGTGTGCTGATTCTCCCTTTTTTAAACTAAAAACACTGTCAGGTATTTAGATATCTAAACAAGGCATTCCTTTATTGTCTATAACATCTCCTTATGTAGGTGATATCCACTCATCTTCAAAAAACTGTTATATCTACATATCTATTGGTACTTGTCAGCTCCTCCCTAAAGTGCAACCCCCAGAAACAGGCCAAGAGCAGACACCTGAACTGACCTATAGTGCTTGCTCCAACTCTCGGGTCATGTAGGGACAGGGACACTACCCTCATGTATGCAAATATCAAGAAAGACAACTTTGCCTATACATCTCTCTGTGGACAAAACCATCCTAACAGTCACAATAGACGGGACATTATGGAATAAGGTGGTCCTTTTTCTCATTAAGACATCATGTAAAACATAGAACGAGATCTAGTCCCTCTCCGGGGGAACCTTAATTAGACATTTCAAATTCACAGTTACCGTTGTGTACTCAAGGATAATCGTGAGTAGCAGTCTTACCTTAGATACCTGAAGGCACAAAGGGAATATAAAGCTGGCATAACTGCTTACCTAGTCCACAAAGTCAAAGGCTTGCAAATCCCTTGCTTTGAAGGCAGGCACCCCTCCTCCTCTCTCCACCTCACTGTCACAGACACCCTTATGGTCCTGCCTTCCATTAGCTGGATGTGGACCTTGCCCACATCTGATGACTAGGAAACTAACCGACAGGATTATAAGATTCCCTTCCACAGGGCAACTTGTACACAAATAAAGTTGTCATTATCTTATAGGAGAAAATATTTCTCAGGAAATATTGGACTAATTTCTTTTTGTCATCAGTGAGCTACAAACAGTGCCTTAGGTTTGTGATATTCAGAAATTACTTTGGATTGGTGTCTGTTATTAACGAAGTTTGTTTTAAAAAAGAGAATGAAGCCTCCATCCCTGCCTTGTGACCCTGTCTTATCTGTTATCGAGACAATGTTACCAGTTAGATCCTCTGCTGTTGGGTGAATTAAGTTTAAGAGTAGATAAAATAAAGGTCGAGTTACAGTATGTAAACTGATCTGGAAGAAAAATGAACAGGTGGTTCATCTACCATGACACAGAGCACAGCTCTTTGTGCTCCTTGTTCTTGGCCCTAGAAACCATATGTAACTCAAAGTCAGCAGGAATGTATGACCTTTGAATTTGTCCCCACCCCCACACCCATGAAACCAGGGGTTGAAAGCAACTAAGTATCAGAACTCCATGAAATTACTTAAACCTCAGATTTTTGAAGTAAATAAAACAATTAGTCTTCAAAACTCTTTTAACTTTATTTTTCACTTCATCAAAGAAGAATAATTTACAATACCTTCTGTTTCACACACACACACACACACACACACACACTAATTTTTTTCTGTTAAAAAAATAGAATTTTTTAATTTAAAAAAAATCTTCATTTTTGCAGGCTTGTTTCCCTGTGAGAATTTCATGCTATTCAAGCTTCTGCATTTCTTTGTAATGTTGGTTAAAGTGTTTCTGTTGAACAGTTATTTATTTAGCAGCATTTGCCACAGCCACAGAGCAGGTGAGCTTAACCCTTTTCAACAAGGAAGCTATTGTTGCAGCCCTTTGCAATCTAGCGAATAACTCATGCTCCTTGACTCCCATTTCGGATCCACTTTCAAAAAAGTGGAAGTCGGACCCTTCAGAAAGACTCGCCATTATCTTTGTACTGAAATAAAAGGCAGCTGCAGAAACGCACCAGCCTCTCCCCTCACCCCTCATCAAGATGAAGACAAAAGACCATAAAGATTGATGTCACCTGCAGCCACTCCATTTTCCTCAGATGGAAAAACACAGAGTAGCTCCAAATGAGATTTGTAACAGAGCAGCACGTCACAAAGAGAACGTGGAAGATCTCTTTGGAAATGGCATTTGCTTAAATCGATGAGGCTTCACTAAAGAAAAGAGCAATTCAGGAAAACCAGAGTTAATGTCGTGCTTTTAAATATGAGAGAGAGCTTCACGTGTAGCCATCTGAGAGCTACTTAGGTTTTCTAGCAGCACGTTGGTCTCTTTACCTAAAGGTTCTGTTAACCTCGGTTTACTGCATAGTTATAAGTTAGAGTTGTTCTGTGTGAAGTTAGGAGAATCAGATATGTTTATAATGAAGAACATGCACTAGATTAGCAGTTTGAGGACAGCCTGGGCTACATAGGGAGCCCCTGTGAAACGAGAAAAGGAGGGAAATAGGGAGGGAAGAGAGTTAGGGGAGGAGCAAAGGATAGGGTAGGATGGGGAGGAGAAGGGGCAGATGGGCAGGAGGGAAGACAGGAAGGAAAAGGGAGGGAAGAGGAGAGAGAGAAAGAAGAAAAGGAAGACTTGAGAGAAGGAAGGATAGAGGTAAGGAGAGGAGAAGAGGGTAAGGCAGGTCAAAAGGGAGGAGAGGATTAAACTAAGAAAGGAGGGTTTTAAATATAGAAGGAAAAGCTACTTTCATCCAAGACCACTTGACCCAAGGTCAAGGGGTTGGAGCTAGCGGTCTCAAATCTCTCACTGCTTTCAAAACATAAACTGTAATATCATTCTTATGAAGTCTTGTGGTGGCGGTGGGGAGTCACCTTCCCTTCTTGCTTCCCAGCTAACTCAACTTTATTACTTTCTATAGTCAGGCCCATAACTCATAACATGTTTTATCATTACTTTTTTTCCCTTATTTTTGTCTTTCTCTCCTCTAGCCAATTTTATTAAGAATATGCTTACTCAGAATTGTCGTCACACAGAGACACCCACAGACCTGGCTAGCCAACTGGTGCGGCTACACCGCACAGCTGCAGGCAGCGTTACCATTGGCTTGGATTTCACATCCCGCAAACGGCAATCAGTGCAGGTCTTTCTTGTCCTGTTTAAGGAGTGCAAAGCTTCCCCCACTGACAAGTGAATAAACTGAGCTCATACTCATATTAGCACATTATTACTCATGGGAATAGACCTCTGGGATCTGAAACTATAGGAATGACCTTAAATGACCTACAGTTTCAGTTATCTGCGATAATCTTTTGAAGTGTTAGCCATATGGAATGTGCACTGTTTGGATTGGACAAACAGTGCTACTGTTTTATCAAATTATCTTGTATTCGTATGACCAATGGCAGAGAGACGGTAAACTTCAGTGTCTACTGGTATACTTCAGTTACATTCACCATCAATTATTCCAGTCTTCATTAATTAGTTATATGAGACACAAACATGTGTTCTTCAAGGAGGTGGCCTCATTACAATTAGGTAAGTATGGCTTCGTAGCGATCTAGTAGGCATATTATATAACTCGCACCGAGGAAAACATGCACCAGCTTAATTCTTCATTATGATTTCAGTAGTCTGTTAAGAGGGGCATCTTACTGGGAGAAGAAGTTGTATTCGGACAAAATAGATCCAGTTTTTGGAAGAAGAAAGAAAGAGAGGGGGAAGGGAGGGAGTTAGGGAGGGAGGGAGGGAGGGAGGGGGAGGGAAGGAAGGAAGGAAGGAAGGAAGGAAGGAAGGAAGGAAGGAGGGAAGGAAGGAAAAAAAGAAGGAAAGAAGGAAATAATTCTAAGAGAAAGTATAGAAGAATATCAGATCCACTGGTTTTTTGGGGTTTTTTGTTTTGTTTTGTTTTGTTTTGTTTTTCATTTGATTTCATGTCCTGGTTATAGATTTAACTAATACAGCCTTAAACACAATAGTATATAATCTTTACTCATCTCAGTGACAGCTTGGAGTCTTTGCCTTTCTTCTCTATATTCAATATACTCTGGACTTAGGTAAATAAGTTTTTAATTTGTCAAAGCCAGTTATTACTTTTTAACCCACCTTCTGTCTTGTATCACGTTTACTATTTCATACTAGAATTATTGCTCTTATATGTTTTTTGGTTTTGGTTTTTTGTTTGTTTGTTTGTTTGTTTTTTGTTTTTGTTCTTTTGTTTTTTCGAGACAGGGTTTCTCTGTATAGCCCTGGCTGTCCTGGAGCTCACTTTGTAGACCAGGCTGGCCTCGAACTCAGAAATCCGCCTGCCTCTGCCTCCCGAGTGCTGGGATTAAAGGCGTGCTCTTATATGTTAACTCAGCTAAAATAATGGGCAGTGGATGTCTTAAAAGTGGAGTTACATGTGAGGAAATAACACTTTTACAGATATTTCTCAAATTATTTGGAACCTTCCCTCGACCACTTGTGTTTAGAATCCTCCCTCTATCAAAACTCACATTGTACCTGCTGCATATTGGGAGCCAGCATCCTCTTGCAACCACAAGAAAGAAGCCTTATCTGGGAGGCTGGCTGGGGAAGGATCTAGCCTCCGTGACTTATGATATGGCTCCCCTAAATTGTTTTCTACATCGACCATGGCATATGCTGAAGGCTAAAGCTGATGGCTGGCTCAAATGAGATGCAGTTCTCAGGTTGCTTAACCAAAACCCTGCTTAGAAACACTTTTTTTCTGGAAGTCAAAAATCCCACTTTGAAATTCTCAGCAACTCTCGAAACCTGGAAGATTTAAAATGTTACTTTTTTTGTTGTTTTCCTGGAAGACCCATTCAAGTGCTTCTTTCTCCTTTCATTTCCTCCAATGAACCAAAAGATAAAATGGCTCACTTGAAATTCATGAGCATTTTTATATACGTTCCTCAGAAAAACTTCATTCTAAGCATTCTCAATGCAGTGTAAGTATTTTTATTTTTAAGATTTAAGAACCAAAGACACATGAGGGGGGTATGTATTGTTATGTCAGATAATTCTTGTAAAAATAATCCCTGGAATCCTCTTATAAAATAGGAACAAGATCTAAATATTTTAGCAGGACTTATGGCTCCAGCGAGTCCTATATTTGCCCTTGCATTTCTCTCCCATGTCTTCCCCCCACCCCCCAGTTCCCTGTATCTCTAGGCTCTGCAATTGTATTTCACACTCCTCTTGGAATTGTCTCTTCCTGGAAGGCTCACCTTTCCTCCTTTGAATGGCTGTTTACCCTTTGACTTATCTTCAGCCTATTAAATATCATTTGCCTCCAGTTTATTCAAAGTGAGAACTCTCCTTGCTTGTCTTTAATTTGACATCTTGTCCCTGACTTTCTTAACACATAATTTACAATTTTCTATTTCCCAGGAGCCTATCATAGGATCTCACACTCCAAGAAAAAATGAATCAAAACTAACTATAATGTTGGACCTTGGTAAGTTCTTGATAAACATTTATTTAGTCAATGAACTCGAAGCCACAAGGAAGTCATAAAAGAAAATTATTTTATTTCTTTATACTGGTGCACCATTACTTCAATTCAAATATTAAATGCTAGAAAGTGGCTTCCTTTACATCCATAAAAATTAAGGTCTTCCAACACAATTTATTTTTAAAAAATTAGGTTGTAATGTTTAAGGGAGTTTTAGTGAGCTTGGGTTTCTCAGACTGACATATGAGGATGCCAAATTGTTCTCTTCAGCCTTTAAGGTGGTAGGCCCACCTTCCATGATGACATTCAAGTCTTAAAAGCAACAACTTGCGCCAAGACCTGTCCCCTAGAGAGACTAGTCATTGCACAGAGATTTGATGGGGCAGCTGCTGGCACTTGCCTGCACACAGTTGCCTGCGTCTACTGAGAAAGGAGAGTAAGACAGAAAACTAGGAGGGCGCCACAGAACATGTCAAGGATTCAGGTCCCATGGAAACACTGGGAAGGCATGATAGTGATTTGAACAGGGGAAAGATGTAAGAAAAGATGGACAGGCCAGAAGTAGCCTGTGCATCCTTCCTGCATTGGTAACACAAAGATGTCATTATAAGATGTGCTTTGAGTTGGGTTTCACAGCCCACTCCAGGGGCTGGGGATGGACTCAGGAAAATGATAGTTCCTGTTAGTAGTTTCTGCCTAAGCTGCATCCTGTACTGCTTTCAGTTCTGTCTTTTATGGAGGACATAAGTTTTGAGTATCTTCCAAAGCAACACAAGTAAAAATAAATCAAGAAAGATTCTGTTTTACACTCCACTTCCCTCCATGTCCTTAGCCAGGAAGAAAGCCAGCATGGGTCTATATCTTTCCAAGTTGTTCCTCTGTGAAGCACCATTGAACTCCCAATGGTTTTCTGTAAGGGATAGCTCCACATGAAATAAACATGGGAACAAAGGAAAGACTCAGAGAATTTTGTGCTACTAGCTGATAAGAAACATGATAGATGATGAAGATAGATAGATAGATGATAGATAGATAGATAGATAGATAGATAGATAGATAGATAGATGGATGATGGATGATAGATAATCATCCACCTATAGAGAGATATAGATATAGGAATGTATCTATACCTATCTATAGATAGGTGATTATGATGATGATGATGACAATGATGATGAAGATAGATAGATAGATAGATAGATAGATAGATAGATAGACAGATGATAGATAGATAGATAGATAGATAGACAGACAGACAGACAGATAGATGATAGATAGATAGATAGATAGATAGATAGATAGAGGACAGACAGGTAGATAGATGATCATCCATGTATAGATAAATGATCATCCATGTATAGATGCTGGAAAATAGATAGATGATAGATACATGATAGATGATAGATAGATTATCATCCATCTATAGATAAATAGTTATAGATATAGGAAGAAATCTATATCTATCTATAGATAGATTATGATAGATAGATAGATAGATAGATAGATAGATAGATAGATAGATAGATGGTAAATAATACATGATAGATAAATTATAGATTATAAATATACATATTTGTATAACATTTAATAATAATTGTGCTACTGATTACATGTATTTGTAAAAAATGGCAGTGCAAATTTAATGACATCAGAAAGCTTATAGAGTTTTCTAAAAGTTTTTTTTGATAATATTTTTTTCTTTTTCTTTTTCTTTTGTTTTTTTTTTTGTTTTTTGTTTGTTTGTTTGTTTTTTGTTGTTTTTTTTTTTTTGAGACAGGGTTTCTCTGTATAGCCCTGGCTGTCCTGGAACTTACTCTGTAGACCAGGCTGGCCTCAAACTCAGAAATTCGCCTGCCTCTGCCTCCCCGGTGCTGGGATTAAAGGCGTGCACCACCACATTCACTAAATCATAAATCTGTTTATTTCCTCTATGGAAAAGATGGTTACCTGGTGTTCTGGCTTTTTTTTTTAATAGTTTAAGTATTAAAAAACTTCTTTGTGACTGAGCATCAGCTTGAATCAGGTTTACTCATTTATCAAAATAATATCACAGTAATTTGACAGCATAAACCCAGCATGCGCAAGCAGAGAAGTACATTGTTCTTTAGGGATCGCAGGCAGCTTTGCAGTGACTAGGCATTTCCTGTCTATTTTTTTTCCCCTAAAATACATTCCTGCGACTTTCATAAGATCTGAATTAAAAGTCAATGCTTCTCAGAACTCCACGAACCAACTGCAGATGCTGATATGCCGATAGCCACTGATCTGAGGGGAACAGAGTTCACATGCCAAAACCCGGTTGCCTTTTGGTATATTTTTACATCTGGACTCCAAGTCAAACATCCTATCCCTAAACCTCAGCCCCTCGCGCTCAATCACTCGGAAGTGGAGGGGCGTGAAATGGAAATAGAGGGAAGCAGAAGTTTGAAGGAGCAGGCCTGGCACCATCTGGGCTATGTAGGAGGACCGGAGTGGGAGAAGGAACATGATGGCATATGCTCCGAAAGTACAGAGTGTAAAGAAGGGGTAGCACCCTTGTTTTGCAGACTGGTTACTACATTTATGTTGCAGAAGGTTCAGGAGACAGAGATCCTCAGATTTCAGTTCAGCTGCAAAGTCACATTCTACAGCATCGGAGAGCGGAGGGATCATCGCAAGTGTATCACAGTCTGATAGGTATACATAACTGGCCACGGGTGGGATCTCTCGCTGCTGGGTATGAGTTTGCAGGGAGGAGCCATGTTTAAAATGCCTCCTGCATCCCACACACACACACAGACACGCACCACGGGGCACACGAGAGTGGCAGAAGCGCTGTACGCGGGGAACATCTGGGTTTAATTACAATCTGTGTTTCTGGGAGAAAGTCAACCTCTCAGCCTAACTCCTCCTTCTCCTCTGCAAAAAAAGGTGGGGGGGGGGGGGCAGGTGGGGAAGGTTATGCCAATCTGACCTTCTCTTAAGGAATCTTGAGAATGAAGTAAACTAATACGTGCACCCATGCAATGTGAACTGTGCACCGCTCCGCCCTGGAAGGTGATGGTGTTGTACCTGGGATTGAAGAGCCACAGGTACTTGACAAACTGGTTTCTCAGTGAGGATTGGTTTGTTATTTCTCTGTACAAGGATACCTTTGGATTTCTTCAATTTCTCAGCTCTATCAGCGTTTTGAACCAGGAACCTCCTCAATGAAAGCTGGGGTGGGGAGGCAGATCTTTCTTGAGCACTGCAGGATGTTCATAGATAAAGGCTCCCCTCTCTTCCCATTGGTTCCAATAGCAGCATCCTTGCTCCATTCCTGCAAATTAGAACCCAAAACGTCTCCTGACATGGTCGACTGTTGCCAATGGAGGCAGGTTCCCAATGAAGGCAGGTGAGCATGTACATAATTGATCAGCAATTGAAAAAAAAAACTGATTTAACATAGATTTAAGTATGAGTAATCTATTTTGGCAAAGCCATGTGAGTTCTGTCTTCTCCATCACTAAGTCATAGCATAGTAGGCACATAGGCTGCAGTGAGCACTCCACTAATCTGCTTACATGTATTACAAAGGGGTACAGTTAATGCATGGTTTCCGAATGAAGAAATTGATGCTCACAGGGTTGAAGGAACTTGCCCAGGTTCAAAGTGAAGTTCTGCATCCTGCTCTATAGCATTCCAGAGATGCACTTTACCGCTTCTCCTATGCATAAGAGCAGATTTGGCCAAATAGCTTGTGTCTGATGAGCATGCTTCATCCCTGTCAATGGGAACATAATTTGAGACACCAAGAGGATAAAGCATAACGCTATCAAGGATTGGAGATGCTTGGTATTTACATGAGCCGTAAACCTAAGTAAGGCATTAGAAAACCAGTCATGTGGGAATACATGCACGGTGTTCATTTAATGCTACAGAAGCTGGGTTTTGTGGATTATATTTTCTTAGTAAATGTTTATACGTTGTTGTTTCAATGTTAATAGAAAAGATGAAGCTGTGCAGAAAGCACAAATATGTTAAGATTAGGTTGATGGAGTATGTGATTGACGTATATGACTGCTTAAAGACTTTCTATCGATAAGCTCAGGACAAACACTATTGTTCACTAGATACCTGTGTGCTGGTTACTTTTTGCCAGGTACCTAACTAACACAAAGGTAATGCCAAGTTACTCAATGTTGAATCTAGGCTCTTCCAAATACTCAGACTGCTTTTATTGTCCTTTCAGGACTCAAACAATGGAGACGAGGAAAAGCTGACTAATATGTGTTAAGTCACAGAATTCAGGGCAAAGGAAAACTTTAATTACCGAGTAATGTATAACTCAGATCACCACCGGTGTCAATCATTAATGGCCATTGCAAGAGGAACCAGGGTAGCAAAGGGATTTAGTGTCGTAACTGATCCATCACTAGGGGGATGGCTCCTTCTCCACTGACAATGAACAAGATTGTTGAGTGCTAATTTACTACAAGAAAGTCTGATTTCACAGCCCTGGGACTTCTTTTCTCCTCCCCAAGGCCAATCGGAACCCTTAAGTTTTACAATGCATTGTATCGTCAGACAATAGTCTTGAATCATAACAATCCGGGGAATAGCTCTTTCTACTAATGCTAAGATCACACAGTGGTTCCCATAGGGGTCAGAAGACCAGCCTTTTCTCTGCGCTGAGATTTGTTGTGACAACTACATAAAGATCATGACTAGAGTGCTGCCGTCACCTTCCTTAGTGAGCAGCAAAGGATCCCGGTCCACCACACCACCATGTTTACGCTCTGATGAGACCCTGGATGGGAACACAGAGGACGCTCTGCAAGAGAGTGTGCATCTGAATCAGCCCACACCTCTAACGGGCAAGGGTCTGAATTCTGAAGCAAACAACGAGTAACTTGGGCTGCCTTCTGTTGCAAAGGACAGGAGCCTATCTCAATTTTGTTTAAGGCAAAATTAACAAGTTAGTGTTGTCTTTATCTGGAGAAAAAAAAAAAAAAACCTTTAGGCATGAGCAGAAACAAAGTACATTAAGATTCTGACGCCATCCCAAAGCAACAGATTTAAGTTACAATCAATTCGCTCCTTTATTGGATTGTTAAAGGTAGTAACACAAATCCAAGCTTACATCCTAACAAATAGGCAAGGCAGGTGTTATCTTCATCTTGTAAAAGCTGTTAAATGATGTGTTCTTAGCTAGTGAGCTACAAAAGTGATAACTGACGGACCCAGATGTTCGGAATCTCAAACGCGGTGCTGTTCCCCAATGTAACATATTTTGAGAAAAATAAAAAGCGTGGCATAACTTCTTTATCTCCAGCATCCTCAGCTAACAGTTGTGGATAGGGGAAAAGTTGGATTATTGGGGCATGCCTGTAAGGGCAGTGCTTCTCAACCTGTGAGTTTCAACCCCTTTGGCAAATGTCTATCTCCAAAGTTATTTTCATTATGACCAATAATAGTAGCAACATTACAGTTATGAAGTAGCAACAAAAATAATTTTATGGTTGGGGGTCACCACACCATGAGGAACCGTATTGAAGGATCAGAGCATTAGAAAGGTTCAGAAGCACTGGTTTAGTGGATATACTAAGACCTTGTCACTTGCTGTTTCTTGCTTTGCTGTCCAACTGCATATGAAGTAACACTCTTCCACCACGTGCTCTCACCCTGATACCCCCGATATCATCACAGGTCCTGCACAGCAGAGTAATCACAGGCTGAACCATCGGTACACACACAATGAAGCACCTTTTTCCTTTTAAGTTGATTTTTCTCCGACATCTTATGACTCAGAGACAGAAAGCTAAACCAGAAGCTTCCTCCCTTTGTCTTTCTGTCCTTAAGTTTAACCAAGAGGAATTCATAGGACTGCCTCATGAAAGTAAAACCTAAAGTCTATGCCAAGGAGATGCTGATGTTGGCTTTGAATATCATCACAGCAAACGAAAGATGGAGAGTAGTTTGTGTCACTATTTACTCCCAGGATGCAGGCTGTTATGTTATGGGCAGAAGTGACAGAAAGGACATTGAGATTCATTCCTAACTGGCCCTGTTGCAAAACTACAGTGTCTCAAGGGCAGGTATTGGCTTTGGTTTATCATCATATCCCCGACAGTAAGCATAATTTGGGTTCAATTAATGGAGAACATGTTTTAATGAGCCATAAAATCTGAGGAATGAGTAAAGGAAAAAATGGAACTCTGGAGACATTATGAAGGCCATGACTATAGACATTATTCTTTTTTTGCGAGCATAATGAAAATTAATCATTTCTTAAGCTCCCATTGGTAATAAATGAAGATTACTAATTGATGAAGGACACATATAAGTTACCCTATTGTTATGGGGCTGTCTAAAGTTTCAACACAGTTACAATGGAAAGATACCAAACCTGCCGCCTAGGAGACTCTCTGAGCTCTGTCTCCCCTTGCACATCAGGGACATGTTGTCATCTAATATCGACTGTTCAGTTGTGGAGCTACTCATGATGAAATTATAGTCCCAATCCTCAATATGGAAACAATTTGGACTCCTCTCTGAGGCCGCATCCGGTAGCCACTTTTGTTCCTTCCCCTCAGAACTCAGAGTCAAAATGCATGCTGCCCAGGTCTTTACCCCTCATTCAATTTTTACGCTGTGACTCAGTTTTCAGTACTGTTCTGCTACACATGGTCCTGTGAGTTCCCGATGCCGTACACAGATTTAAAATTCCAAAGTATTGTGTTTATTCTGTATACTCTCTGACCTTCTTGTGACCTCCAGCATTATATACTAAGGGCTCCTTCAAACTTTCCCCTCCCAACACCTCATCCCTTTGACTTCCTGCCCACCCCCCATTTACGCAGTCATGCTTGCATCATTTTCCCTCTGCTATTGTCTCATTTAAAGCAATCATTCCCCCAAGTTGCCATTGTCCACCATCTTTTCCACGTCCACACCCCTGTAGAGAATCTTATCTCTATCCACACCTTCAGTAATGACCAGTAGTCTAACAGTCTCCCAAACATGTCTTCATTCTTGAGCTTTAGACCAATAAATCTACAAGTGATTCAGTTACCTCACGGGCATCTCGGCTTCAACCCACTGACTTGTTAGCTCACACCTCCCTCTGGGAACACCAGTATTACTTGCTCCATTGCCCAACTTGGAAGAAATTCTGTCAAACTCAATCTTCTTGGCTTTTTGCTTTGTTTTGGTTTTTGGCCCATTTCCCCGGGTTCTCTAAACTTTCTGTTTACTCCAATATATATATTATTTTGTGCTATTAAATGCAGTCTCACTGCCTTCATTTGCCATCACCACAACTAGGTTCATCTCTAAAACATATGCACAGGCTGTTCTACCAAACAAATATGATCAGGTCGTATTTCTGCCTGATACTTTCAAGATGCAGTTCTCACTCCAGAACAGGTTTCTTGCAGAAGATTCTGGACTATGTAACCCCAATACCATTCTCCTTCATTCGCAGACACCTCGGTTACTTTTCTTATTCATAACTGTAGTACAAAACCGGTCTTCAAAGGGAATTAAAGGAAGAAGTTCTGAGAACATGGTCCTCAGATTTAATGAAACACTGTATGGCTCTAGTTAGCCTTCAGCAAATAATACTTCCTACACAAAGAAAAACTCGTTTTTCTCTGAAGCTTAGCAAGTTATCTAAAAAAATCAATCCTCAATAAGCATGGTGGTTCAGGTTTATAATCCCAGCACATGGGGAGAGACTGAGACAGGAGGATTGCAGCAAGTTCTGGATTACATAACGAGTTCCAAGTTAGCCTAGACTGGAGTAAGACTCTGTCAAAAGTAAACAGTCCTAAATTTTACCCTTCCTTTTAGGAAATATGCTCTCCAGGGAGAACTTTTAATGAGACATTTAAGAATTCCCACTCCCCAAAATATATGAGAAATTCCTGAATTTATAAATGGGCTGTGTTCCAAAACTTCTTTTATAACTTGGTTCTGTGAAACTTGGAATGCATTTTCTCATAGAAACAATGCTTTATATTTTTATTTAATTTAAATCTAAACTATTTTTAAAATGATTTAAAGCAATATATAATAAAATGCATATGTCATAAGCTTTTAAATAGTGAAGGAGAGGTCTACAACAATACATGTGGCCTATGGAAAGTAATTATATCATAAATCCTATAGAACTACACTCACCCAAAACTGAGAAACGTTAACTCAGAGAATCCTGTTGCAAGAGAATACAAAGTGAAGAAGGTAATGAGAGGGCCTTCCTTCCTTCCTTCCTTCTTTCATTTTCTTCCTCCTCTTCCTCCTCTTCCTCTCTTCCTCCTCTTCTGTTTCCTATAAACTCCTTTTTTTGTCTTCTCATTTGTCTAATGAAAGGCTGCAAGATGACTTACATGATATTTGTTTCATTATAAACTCTAAGTAAAGTAATTGGGTTGCTACTACTGTCTAACCTATTGCCCTTTATAGTATATTCAATAAACCCATTTTTTCTTAAAAAAAAAAAAAGAAAGAAAGAAAGAAAGAAAGAAAGAAAGAAAGAAAGAAAGAAAAAATTAGTAAGTATGTATTAACTACTAGGATCACACACCTATACTATCCTACAGATAAATTGATATAGTTAATTTGAGGAATAAGAACCTATCTTTCAGGCTAGGTGGTAGTAGCCCACACCCTTAATCCCAGCAATAGGGAATAGGGAGGCAGAGACAGGTCCCTGAGTTTGAGGCCAAACTGGTCTACATAGTGAGCTGCAGGACAGTCAAAGCTACACAGAGAAACTATTATTAAAAACAAAAAACAAACAAAAAACTCCCCCCAAAACCAAAAAACAAACAGAGAGCCTATTCTCTGATGATAGGTAACACATGAGGAAGAGTTGACATCTTTTGACCACTTAGAACATAAGTACACCTCATAAAATTGCAAAGCTTCTGCAAAGCAAAAGACACCGTCAATAAGACAAAAAGACCACCAACAGATTGGGAAAGGATCTTTACCTATCCCAAATCGGATAGGGGACTAATATCCAATATATATAAAGAACTCAAGAAGGTGGACTCCAAAAAATCAAATAACCCCATTAAAAAATGGGGCTCAGAGCTAAACAAAGAATTCTCACCTGAGGAATACCGAATGGCAGAGAAGCACCTGAAAAAATGTTCAACATCCTTAATCATCAGGGAAATGCAAATCAAAACAACCCTGAGATTCCACTTCACTACAGTCAGAATAGCTAAGATCAAAAACTCAGGTGACAGCAGATGCTGGCGAGGATGTGGAGAAAGGGGAACACTCCTCCATTGTTGGTGGGATTGCAAGCTTGTACAACCACTCTGGAAATCAGTCTGGCAGTTCCTCAGAAAATTGGGCATAGTACTACCGGAGGATCCCGCAATACCTCTCCTGGGCATATATCCAGAAGATGTCCCAACCGGTAAGAAGGACACATGCTCCACTATGTTCATAGCAGCCTTGTTTATAATAGCCAGAAGCTGGAAAGAACCCAGATGCCCCTCAACAGAGGAATGGATACAGAAAATGTGGTACATTTACACAATGGAATACTACTCAGCTATTAAAAAATGAATTTATGAAATTCCTAGGCAAATGGATGGACCTGGAGGGTATCATCCTGAGTGAGGTAACCCAATCACAAAGGAACTCGCACAATATGTACTCACTGATAAGTGGATATTAGCCCAGAAACTTAGGATACCCAAGATATAAGATACAACTTGCCAAACGCATGAAATTCAAGAACGAAGACCAAAATGTGGACACTTTACCCTTTCTTAGAAATGGGAACAAAACACCCATGGAAGGAGTTACAGAGACAAAATTTGGAGCTGTGACGAAAGGATGGACCATCTAGTGATTGCCATATGCAGGGATCCATCCCATAATCAGCTTCCAAGTGCTGACACCATTGCATACACTAGCAAGATTTTGCTGAAAGGACCCAGATATAGCTCTCTCTTGTGAGACTATGCCGGGGCCTAGCAAACACAGAAGTGGATAATCACAGTCAGCTATTGGATGGGTCACATGGCCCCCAATGGAGGAGCTAGAGAAATTACCCAAGGAGCTAAAGGGAACTGCAACCCTATAGGTGGAACGACAATATGAACTAACCAGTACCCCGGAGCTCTTGTCTGTAGCTGCATATGTATCAAAAGACGGCCTAGTCGGCCATCACTGCAAAGAGAGGCCCATTGGACTTGCAAACTTTATATGCCCCAGTACAGGGGAACGCCAGGGCCAAAAAGGGGGAGTGGGTGGGTAGGGGATTGGGGGGTGGGTATGGAGGACCTTTGGGATAGGATTGAAAATGTAAAGGAGGAAAATACCTAATAATAAAAAAAAAGAACATAAGTACATATTCTACTGTATTTGACTTTTGTGATTACCCTGCGAAACAATACAATTACTTCTATTGCTCCATTTTACAAATGAGGAAGCTCCAGAAGATGTGAATAATTGAAGTTACCATGGTTACAATATTAAAAGCCCCATAATTTTTTTTCTGGAATATTAGTGACCTCACTCTGCGTCTTAACAGAAGTTGGAAAGAAAAAAAAAGTGAATGTGACCTCTGTCAGGCACGAGATGAGTGAGCTGGCTGCCTTCTTTCTCATGGTTAGGCACCCAATGCCTTTGCACTCACTCCTTCCCTTCTGTGCCTTGAATCCTCCAAACTTGTGTCCCACCTGAGGTTTCTGTGCTTGACATTGCCTCTGCCTAGGAAACATTTCTCCCAAAATCTACTGATGCCTTCATATAAGTCATATTTCAAGTCAAAAGTCAAGGAACTCTGCTCCTCCATGGCCAGCCAATGTGATATTCTCTAATTTATTGCTAGGACTTATTTTCTGTCTGTTTATTAAAATAGCATGTGTTCTCTTAACTCCTAGAATTGTTCTGCTTGAAGGAAATTACACATGGGTAGGATGTCTGGGCTATACTTGCTACTTTAAGCTTTTTGTTAGCATCACACACACACACACACAAAGAAAAAGAAATCGAAATTGAATTTTAATAATATACATTTAAGTCAACATTACTATTACATTATATTCAACCAACTCTAGCCAACCTAAAATATTTTTATTTTAAAACAAAACCGTAAGAATTTGGTGAGTTCTTTTTCATTCATATATTTATTTATTCAGTTCATATCCTGATCACCACCCCCCTCTTTTCCCATTTTCTGCTCACATAGCCCCTCCTTTCACCCTCTAAGTACCAATCCACCCTGGATATTTTAATCTCTAATTTCAATGTAAGTATTCAAAATCCAGTTCCTATTTTAATTGGATATACATTGCAAACCCAATAGGACCACATTCCTGCTGCTCAATAGAACATTTCAAAATTTCAATTAATTTCATACAGCCATTGGCTATCATACTGGACAATATAATTTCAAATGTAAACTCCAATTCTCTGATTAATCCCTCTAGGGCTCAAAGGAACATAATAGTAACCTCTTGACTATTTAGTAAAATTGCATAATGGATATTGAATAAATGAAATATAAATATTCCCTGTCTTGGGTTTAAAGAATAGCCATATGATATTGATGTCAGTTTTTCAACTGATAAATATGAAATATCAAATTTCAGATAAATTAAATAAAATGTACTTAACATTTGTCTTTTGAGCCAAGTAAATAAAAATTATTGGCAACTTCCTCCCAGATATACTGAGTTATCTGCATCCTAAATATCATCAACATCTTAAAAGTTATCTACATCCTTCCTAACATTAGATCTGCAAATGTCTGCTTAAGCCTACCCCCAAATGCCCATCTATAGAACTATATGCTCAGTGATTGCTGTTTATAGCCAAATCTCAGGGTAGCTCACAATATAGCAATGTATAACACACGTTTCCATAGGGCATATTTCTTCTAATGTGTCAACTCCACTATACAATATCTCAGGAGTCTAAAAAAAAAAAAAAAAACAATAACAACAAAAAACTATTTTTAATCTTACTTGGAGACAACGCCAAGTACTCCATTCCCCACTGGACCATTTACAAAACTAAAAGTTTTTTTTTTTTTTTTTTTTTTTGAAGAAGCAGTATTTGAAGATGCTCAAGATCTCAGTGAATACTTAGCAGAAGCTAACTTCTCATCATGTATCAAATAGAGACAGTACACAACAAGAGAAGAATTCGAAGGTAGATGTAGGCAGATAGCAGACTAAAATTTTGCTAAATACCGTATTTTTCTGTCAAATATTATTTTTTCAATAATATTAAGTTATTTTGCCCAAGAAATAAAAATTATTCATAAACACTGTTATAATAACTGGATTGCTGGATATCTAGCTATTTCTCTTGACAGTCACTAATTTCAGTTAGTTCTCAGTCTTCATCCTGGATAAGAATCAGCGAATGCCATGTCATTATAATAAGGATGGAAGTCTCTTGGTCTTCTGAGTCTGAAGGTATTGTACTTGATTTATCAGACTAATATTTAGCTAGATGATTATTAGATGCAAAAGGAAGGCCTACATCTCAATGTGTAAAACTATAATTCAGAGAAATCATTCAAAATTGGGGCTTGTCTAGCATTAAGGGATTTATGATATCCTAGCTTCTTGCACCAATACCTATAAAGAAAAAGAACAAAGAAACCAATTGAAGCCCAAAACTGTCAATGATAGCCATTTTACTACCAGAAACAGAGAAAATTCATTAGCTTCAGAAGTTCCTGATGAAGCAACTATGAATCATAATTAGTTGCTATTAAAGACAGGGACAATCATACAACCACTGATATGATAGCAGAGCTTTATAAATCCACAATTCTACACAATATGCATCAAATCCCCAAGACAAACAATAAATGTGAGGCAGGGTAAATAATAATCCTAGGCAGAACATACAGATAACCTGCCAATTATCATTGTCCTACTTTCTTTGGGGAGTGTGTCTCCCAAAACACAGTGTGTGCGTGTCTGTGTGTGTTATGTTTGTGTGTATTTATGTGTGCTGTGTGTATTTGTGCGTGTGGTGTGTTTGTGTGTGTGTTGTATGTGTGTGTGTTGTATGTGTGTGTATGTGTTGTGTGTATTGTATGTGTGGTACATGTTTGTGTGTGTGTTTGTATTTGTGTTTTGAGTGTGTTACGTATGTGTTATATATGTGTGTGATGTGCATGTTTATGTGTATTTGTGTATGTATGTGGTGTGTGTGTGTGTATGTGTGTGTGTTGTATGTGTGTGTGATGTAGTGTGTGTGTAGTATGTGTAGTATCTGTGTGGTATGTATGTGTGTGTGGTGTGTGTGTAGTATGTGTGTGGTGTGTGTGGTGTGTGTGGTGTGTGTGTTTATGTGTATGTTGTATATGCGTGTATGTGATATGTGTATTGTACGTGTGTGTATGTGTTGTATGTGTGTTTCTGTGTGTATGTGGTGTGTGTGTTGTATGTGTGTGGAGGGTGTGTGTGGTATATGTGTGGTATGTAAGTGTAGTGTGTTTGTTGTATGTGTGTGTGAGTGGCATGTGTGAATGTGAGGCATGTGTTTGTGTGTATATGGTGTATGTGTGTCTAAGAAAAAGAAGGAAAGGAGATATTGATAGTGATGAATATACTGCATGTTTAGAGACACTTGCAACAAGTACCCCAGATAGAGAAATACAAGCAGTTGTTCATCACGAAGCAGCTGATATTACCCCTATTCCCTTGGTTCCAAGTATCAGACCACAAACATTCTGGGTATCACGAAACCTATTTCACACCAGCAAGCCTTCTCCCATTAACAGTCTAGGACTTGAAACAGAAATGTATGCACAGCTCCAAGAATCAGATGACATGCCAGCCACAGCTCTATCAGTGGGCAACTATCAATAGGATGAATAAATAGAACTAAGCAACCCAAGGACTTAGGACAAACTCTCTGACAAAGCCTTCCTACAGCAGTCTAAAAGGTATGCCAAGACACAGGTATTTCAGCAGCATAAAAAAATGATAGGAGGGCTTGAAACAATGTTCTCAACCAAACACACATAATAAAAGTAAAAACAGAGTTAAATTAAGTAAGATCTAAATAGCACTCTAATGCAGTTTAAAACATTAACATGTAAAGTCTCAATCAAAATTAAGGGCTGGGATAGAATTTAATCATTAGTAAAGTTGACAGCAAAAAAAAAAAAAGACATTGAATCAATAACTTGAAGACAAAAGTATAGAAAAAATTAAAAGGTAAAAAAATGAAGTTCAGATATAGAAATTAATAAATGGATAAATTAGTCACAATAGTCACAGTATTATTGCTGCTAAAACCAAAGTTAAAGAATATTTATGTTAGTGCTAAGTAATTATGATAACTAAGTTTTGATATGGACTATAATGCAGTCATCTCCCGAGTTTGAGGACCTGCACTCATGTGATATGGTGGTGGACACCTGTAATCCCACCACGAGTAAGATGAGGACACAAAAGGCAGATCCCTGAAAACTCCACCACCTAGAAGCTCACTCAGCAGCTATGCTAGTTGGTGAAGTTTGAGGTCAATAGGAGACCTGGTCTCAAACACAACGTGGGAAGCAGTGTGAGGATTAACATCCAAGGTGGTCTTTTTACTTTCCACACATATACTGTGCATGTAAGTACACACACACACACAAACACACACACACACACTTATATAGAAAGAGAAATTTATATATATATCATATTAGATATGTATGTAATTCATTCTGTGTCTTCATCAATATATTAGATATATACATAATTCTACAGCTTCATATATACATATATATATGTATACATATATATATGTATATATATGCAGAAAATCGTCTTAATAAATACTTGCCTAAATTTTAACAGTAGTTTTGCAGAATGTCAGTGTTCACTCTTTTTTAATCCATTCTCTCCCTTCCGAATCTCTGTAGTACAAAACAAAGCTACAGAATCCAAAGGTTTTAGAATATTCACAAAGTTTCTCTAAACTTTGGACTTTATTTTCCATACCTGTATTTTTTATTTTTAATTTGCCTTTAATTTGTTAATGAGAACAATGAAGCTGAGGCTAGTGACATGCCTGGTGTGTTTGACCCAGCTCAGTGGTGAAGCTTCGTCTCTAGTTACAAAGCTCGGGTTTTCTATTTCACTATTGTGTGTTCTGCAGGTCTGACTGCTGCAGGTTTCCAGGCACTTTAAATTCCGCACTCATAGTAATGAATTCCACGGTGGCATTTCATATTTTATTGTTCATCTTCTCCCACTCCCATCCATTAGCCCTATAGGTCTTCTTTCTCCTCTGAGCAGTACCCACTGACTGTCTTGTCAAGGGATTTCTATTATTCTGTCTTTCTTCTACCCTAAAGACCTCTTCCTCTCTCATAGCTCTTTCTACCTTCATTATTGAATGAACCCCACCCCTTCTATCTATCTATCTATCTATCTATCTATCTATCTATCTATTCATACATACATTTGCCTAAAGTTCAGAGTAATTTTATGGATATTCTAAAAACTCTGGATTCTTTGTTTTGTTTTATACTATAAATAATCAGTAAGGGAAAATTCTCTCTCTCTCTCTCTCTCTCTCTCTCTCTCTCTCTCTCTCTCTCTCTCTCCCTCCCTCTCTCTCTCTCTCCCTCTCCCTCTCTCTCTCTCTCTTTCTCTCTCTCTCTCTCTCTCTCTCTGTGTGTGTGTGTGTGTGTGTGTGTGTGTGTGTGTATTATATGATATACAGAGGAGAAGACAGACTCCTCCCGAGATGACCTCTGACTTGCGTATTGCTGCCTGCTCATGCAAACACACGCATGCAAACACACACACACACAATGTAACAAAAAGTAATAAAACATTAGGAAAAACGTTGTGGTGAGCTATATATGAGAACCCTGAGTCAACAGATCAAACAAAAACAACTAAAAGCATTTTAAAATGGTAGGGGCTGAGGCTGCTGCTTGGCCCGCACACTGACTTGCCCCTGTGTATGAAGCTCTGGGTTTGATTCCCCAACACCTCTTAAACCAGCATGGTGGTACCCTGTAATACTAACCAGATTAGAGATTAGAGTATAGTCATCTTTAGAATGCTACATTCCCAGTTGGAGCCAGCCTGGGCTAAATGAAACCCTGAGACAATATGAGGGGTAAGAAATGAAGGAAGGAGAAAGGAAGGGATGGAGAGAAGTTAGTGTTAGGATATAGGATATATATAATCCTAACACTCCTCCAAATAGACACACACACATATATACATACATACATACACAATCACACACACACACACACACACACACACACACACACACACTTGTCTTTCTGAGTCTGGGTTATTAAAAATAATAATACAGTAGTAGTTTCTAGATACCCTCATTTTCTGTAAAACCCTCATTTTCTGTAAATGTCATGATTTCATTTATTTTTTAGGGCTAAATGAAAGTTCACTGGGTATACGTACTAAATGTCATTATCTTTCAACTATTGATGGACACCCAGGCCAGTTCCATTTCCTAGCCATGGTGAATGATTCAACAGCAAACATGGATGAGTTAAGGGTCTCTGCAGTGGGACTTAGAGCCCTTTGGTTATATAACCAGGAGTCATATAGCTGGCACATATGTTAGTTCTACTTTAGACTTCTTTTTTTTGAGAAAATCCATATTACTTGAGCTGTATGTAGTTCATACTTCCACCTATATTCCTCTTTTTCCACATCAGAATTTGTTGCCAATTGTTTTCTTGATGTTAACCATTCTGTCTAGGATAAGACAGATCTCAAAGCAGTTTTAATTTACATTTCCTTGCATATTGGTTATTTTTTAAAAAATTTTTATCCAGAGCATTACAATAATAAATAAAATCTACTTTTATAAAATATCTTCTTATAGAACTCTCTTACTTTTGAAATTTAAAATTAGGTTTAAAACTTTTTAGAATATACTACAAGAGGGAAAGGGATGGTAATGAAAGTTATTATGATCAAAACACATTATATACATGTACAAAATTGTCAAAGAATAAAGTTGTCAGGTAAAAGACTCTGTTAAGATGAGATGTTGCAATTGCCAGTACTTTGTTACATGTAGCTACATTTCTTCTCAGACTCAGCCAGCATCTTGAATTTTTTGCAAACCAAAAATCTGTTATATGGATTTTCACATATAACAGATGTCAATGATTAAGTTTCTAGGTTTGTTAAAAGGGTCAAAGTCCTCAAACATAAAGGATCAATTATTTATCAATTATACAAAGTGTCCAGTACAAAGATGCTATGGAAAATAGTGATCAGACTTTCAAGTAAATATGACACACTGAACACACATAGTTGCCTCTTCCCTTCCCGGAGTCCCTCCAAACTATAATAATAATGAAGAAATTAAAAGAGCAAAAGCATAGAAGAACACGGAGCAGATGGTAACAGCAAAATTACACAAGCTAGGAAGCCAAATAAGTGGCTGTTGACTTAACAGCTAGAAGAATGCAGCAACAAGACCCCAGAAGAGCTGAGAAACGGGAGACGCCTGGGATCTCTGCAAAAGAGGGTTTGGGTGGGCGTGAAGCAAGAACGTGTTGAGAATCTGCCTGAGTATAGCTCCCTCGGTTCTGAACATCCACAGAGCTGCCCTCCCTGACCACAGGGAAAAAGTCCAGGGTTTTCACTCCCTAGAAGACAGTCTGGAAAGACACTAGGTCCATCTCGGGATTGCGATCTCACGGTGAATAGGGAATAAGTACAAATGGAGTTAAAGAATGTGAAAATAAAATCAAAGCACAGCTAAATGAGAGTTCAAATGAAGCACAGAAGTGTGTATGTACACTTGGGATAGAGAAGGAGAGAGAAAGAGGGAGAGGGAGAGAGAGGGAGAGGGAAAGACAGAGAGACAGGGAGGGAGAGACAGAGGGGTGAGGGAGAGAGAGGGGGAGAAGGAGAGAGAGGGGAAGAGAGAGACAGAGAGGGGGAGGGAGAGGGAAGGAGGGAGAAAGAGAAAGGGTGGGAGGGAAAGAGAGAGGTAGAGAGAGAGAGACCCCCAAAATAATTGTCAACCCCAGAAAGCCAGTGATGGGAAACCATAGTCTTGAAAACTGAAGATTCTAGAAACAAAGAGACTTTAGCACAACAGACAGTTAGTGGGCAGCTAAGCAGAAAAACCTAGCTAGAAAGGCTCCTGAAGGGAATATCTCTATGGTAAAGACAGAGGAAAATAATGGAATTAAATGTCAGTTGCTATGTTTTAAAACCTGAAAGAGATTCATACCTTTGCCAGAGAAATAGTGGGGGAAAAAAATCAGCAGAGGCATACAGAAGAGTAAGCTGAAGAAAGTGAGATAGTTATTGCCTTGAGGGGAAAGCAATTATCACGTACGAGAAATGAAGGAGACCCTTAAGTCGCACTACTCAACTGTAAATAATGTTTTCCCACTTGGTACAGTTTGGATGTGTCCATCAGAGCTCCTGTATTGAAATATCAATGCCTACTGAGATAGTGTTGCGAAGTGAGGCCTAATGAGGGGTGTGGATCGTGGGGTAGAACTTCAGGAATGATTATACGGTAGTAAGTTAGCGTACATGACGCACGTAGTTGCATTGAGTCGGCCTTTGTGCTTTGTCTGTGTGCAAGCACTCACTTGCCGCCTCTGCTCTTCTGCTACAAGAACAGCAAACAGATGAGAGCAAGTGTAAATATGAAAGGCCAATAAAAACTCCGTATCTATGTTTAAAAAGGTGAGAAAGCGAGTGTGCGAAGGTGATTACAGAGACATCAGAGAAGAGCTATTCCGTGTTCTTTCAAAGAAAGTGAAGAAGTAATGAATCCAAGTGGAAAATAAGCAAGAAACAACATAAAAATGCTACTTAGAAATAAAAAAATATGAGGACCAGAAGAAATGGAAAAATGTATACAAAGACTATGACTCTCAGGAGTCAAAAGATCGATCCCAAATCCCAGCACTTGGGAGGCTATGATGAGAGAAAGAAAGAAAGAGAAGGAAAGAAGGAACAAGAGGAGAAGGAGAAAGAAACAAATGGAAAGTAAATACAAAATTTAAAAAAATTATTAGTATGTCTCTCACAAAAAAAAAGAAAGATTGACTTTTGAAACCTCAAAATGTATGTACCATTGGTACAAATAAGTAATTAAATTAAAATCATGAACAGCAGCTCATAAGCAAATTTACTAGTTCCAAGGTCTTTGAGTTCAGCTCATTTCTCTCCCATTTTCTGGGCAGGGTTTTTAATGGCTGTGAAGTGTTTCTGGAAATCAAGGGAAACACTGCTTTTCGAAATTAGTAGAATTAGGTTGAGAAGACAGACGCAAGCACTCTTCTTTGTCTAATCACAGTAGTGGTTAATACAGAGAAACCAACCTTAGAGAAAAATGGATGATGGGTTGGAGGGTAAGACTTAGTCATAGACAGCTTCCAGAAGTGACTCTCTCCTACAACAATGGACTTACGTGTGAGCTGCTACTCCTATCACCATGGAAAATTAGGAGAAAGGGAAAATGTAATTGCCTGTCCCACCCCAGCCAAAATCCACACCTGCCCAAGAGTTGTTTAAAGGGTGGCCACACAGCACCCTACTGCAGAAACCCAAACAGCCAGGGATCAACTTTTCCAGAACAACAATGGTACCACCCCACCTCACATCTGACTTTCAGTCTTACCCATGAGCCCCTTAGTGAATACTTCTCATCCTCTTCCCTTTAATGAGGCAAGGCCCTCTGTTTGGAGAGAAGTTGGGTGAGCCAAAGAACAGTATGTTTTAAGATCAGTATATGATGCTAAAGCTGCCAATTTACTAATAGGCCCCAGATGGTGCTGACCACCCACTCAGGTCTGGACTAAGGCTAGGGTAGTTAATCCTTATTATGGAATTGTTAGAAAGGTTTCTAAAAATGACCCTACTAGAAAAGACAGAATTTTATGAAGTGTCATTAATAAATGATAACGAATAGAACATACTTACAGATAAGTATGTATCATACTATATTATCATGCCTATTGTTCTAGAGACTAACAGACTTGGTAGTTACAGATTCATTGAGAAGACTCTCATGTCAGTCAATCTGGACAGGAAAGAATGAACTTCTGATGGTCCTCGGGAAATGGGGAAGAAAGATAAATTAACTAGAAAATTAACTCCATATACCATTCAAATAATGGCTTCATTAAGAAAGCTCACAGTGGAATCTAAGAGAGTGTCTTAAGATGGGTCCTAGCATACTTGTGGCTGACACAAAATGAAAGCTTGGCATGTCAGTAAGTGAAACATAGGTCTTGTTTATAGGCAGTGTGGGAGTCTAAACCCTGCCAAGCCAGGAACCTTATTAACCCATTCTATGATTTGAAAGAAAATCAAAGAAATGACTATCCATGTTCTAAAGTCTGAATACACCAACCCAGTCTTAGGCAGCTCGTTTAGTGAAGGAAGAGGATTAGTTAAGTTAATATTAGATACTAGAAGAATCTCTTTGAAATCTTACTATAAAACCTGACTACAGTGGTCCTCTTGTTTTATGCTCCAAGGTGACATTCCCAGACACAAGTAGATACTTCAAACCACCACTAGAACTAAATGTTATGTACACTTGCTGCTATATTGTGACAGTGAGTCTGACTGATAGGAGAATAGTTTATACTTTGTGGATATGCTAGATACAGAGATGATTTTCATGCTAGCAGAAGAGAGAGCTGATAGTTCAAGCCATCATCACACTACCCAGTCTCTTGTGAGACTAGGCCGGGGCCTAGCAAACACATAAGTAGATGCTCACAGTCAGCTATTGGATGGAGCACAGGGCCCCCAATGGAGGAGCTAGAGAAAGTATCCAAGGAGCTAAAGAGATCTGCAACCCTGAAGGTGCAACAACATTATGAACTAACCATGAGTACCCCGGAGCTCTTGACTCTAGCTGCATATGTATCAAAAGATGGCCTAGTCGGCCATCACTGGAAAGAGAGGCCCATTGGACACGCAAACTTTATATGCCCCAGTACAGGGGAATGCCAGGGCCAAAAAATGGGAATGGATGGGTAGGGAAGTGGGGGGGGGGGGTATAGGGGACTTTTGGGATAGCATTCTAAATGTAATTGAGGAAAATACGTAATAATAAAAAATATTAAAAAAAGAATAATTTCACAGGAAACATCAGAAAAAAAAGAGCATACAATTTAAATCTTTAAATTGTTCTAGAATTTTCCATTTAGAATTTTCAGACTGTGGTTGACTGCATATAACTGAAATTGCACATGAAAGGAGGCTGTTAGGCAGTGTTTGGAGTAGGTTACTAGTTAGTCAATGACTATGCGTGTGCACCAAAAACATACATATCCTATACACAAGCACATTTAAGATTAAAGTCTCCAAGCAAAGTGGCATTAGAATGAAGTGGCATGCATGAATGATTCTCCTCACAGTTTCATCAGTGAAAACCTATACTGTCCGAGAGCAGCATGCTAGCTGGTCCCTGACCTTCTCTCTCAGAGCCATAGCTTGCTTTTGGTGTCTGCTCAAATCTGTAGGCTAAAAAGTCTGCTCCCGGGGCTTGTTTCCCAGCCTCTGGTGTCAACTGTCATTCTGGTGGGCCTAGTTGATGAGCAATTCTGATTAGAAACAGAAGAAAGCAGGCAGGACAAATCTGAAGAGAATAAAGAGCCATGAAGAAGGAGGGTCAATTCCAATTGTGTGGTCAGAAAAAAACAAGTATCCAAAGCGAAGAACATTTCACAATGAGACCAGAAAGATGAACATCTGGTCAGCAAACTGGGGAATAGGAGCGTGTGTCTTCATGAAGTTATAAATTATTTGTCCTACTTGTGGATCAGTCAAATTTGACACAAACTGAAAACTCCAGGTAACATTGGAGAAAGAGATAGGAGTCATCATATTCGGGTCCTTGTGGCCAAGTGCTGCTTTAATCAGAGAAGTAACACTTTGGAGGATATTCTGAGGCAATTGCATCAGAAAGGTTAGAGGAAGGCAAAGAAGAAAGACAATTTGAACATTAAAATCGTCAAAGACACAATATGTTATGAGATTCTTGATTACTGATTTTTGTCCTAGGCTATTTATATATAATCCATAAAAATAACATTTATCTTCACTCTGGGGAAAAAAGAAAAGGCAGAGTATCCCCCTACCTCCCTACTCCAACTCTCCTACCCTACTCCCCACCCTGCTACCCCCATCTTCCCACTCCCTCCAACACACACACACACATACACACACACAGAGAGAGAGAGAGAGAGAGAGAGAGAGAGAGAGAGATATCTCTGCTTTGGGAGTATTTCTGGCAGCAGCTGCTTCTCCCCAGTGGCTCCTGCTGAAGTGGGAAAATACCACAAAGAGAAGGATCTGGAAGACCTTGAGCAAAGTCTTACAATTTGGCAAAGGGCCAGGCTTACCCTTCCTGAAGCTGGCTTAAACTAGCCAGTGCCACTCTAGATGCAGAAGTACTGTAGAGTGACTAAAGGGCCTTAAGGCTCACTCTAGTAATAAACAGCAAAGCTTGGGATGGAGAGTGGAAATATGTGGTGCTGTGAATGTGCTGTGAGCCCCCATAGGCTTATATGTTTAAATATTTGGTCCCCTGTTGGTGCAACTGTTTGAGATTAGAGGGTGTGGCCTTGTGAAAGAAGGTGTGCCGAAGGGGAAGCTTTGAGGCTTCAAAACCCTCCTAACCATCTGACCTGCACATGCGCAGTGTGGCACACATGCACACAACATATTCAAAGAAGGATGGCAAGTTTTTAAAACCTAAATTCTTTGTACAGCAGGGCATTCAAGCTACTGAACTTGCTCAGGGGTTTGCTTTAGCTTGCTTCCTCCCTGGGAACTTTATCCTGTTTTAGTAAATTCTCACTTTGCTGGTTACCATCTGTGTGTATCTCTTCAACTGTTTATTCAAAGACACAAGAAGCTGGAACTCCCAGCAAGTGTCCCCTGAATCCTCCCTATTGACTAATATCAATTAGAGATACTCTGATTGATCCCACCTTGGTTCTAGCTTCCTTCCTGAAACCCAGGCTCCTGGTCTGTGATAGCTTCAACAGCTCTTTTGGGTCTTCCTGCAGCTTCCAATCTCCTCCATAATACTTGCATCTAACACCCCTCACTAAACTATCTACCTTAGCTGATTGAATCCCAGTAATATAGTTCCAGAAATTCTCTTGAGCTTATCTATAGATAAATCAGAGAGTTGATACTTAGCCAGTGAGTCTCCTGGGTAATCAACTTTTGTTCTTTTCTCTCATTTAAGTTTATTGACTTTTTCTAGTGAGGTAGAATGCGTAGGTCAAGGGGTTCATGTGAGAGGTGAAGGGGACTGTTTTATTGCAACTATGAACCTCTGGAAGTTCTTAAGCAGGAAATAAAACCCAGCCATCTAGGACAATAGTTCTCAGCCTGGCTCTCCATTAAAATCATCTGGGGAGCCTTAAATCCTCCCCTCCTCAGAAGAATCTGATTTAGCTCATAAGGGATGAAAAAAAAAAAAAAACACGTTTAAGCCGTGGTCTAGAGACCAATAGTATCAGTATGGCCTGGAACTGGTTATAAATGCAAAATTGGGGGCCCCACCCTAGAATTACTGAGTCAGAAGCTTGGGGTTGGCCTGAGAATCTTTTTAAGTTTTACCAAGTGAAACGATGCACACCACAGTTTGAGAGCCATTATTTCAAAACTACTGAGATGAAACTAATGTACAGCCCAATTAGAAAAAATAGGAAGTAGACTATTCAGAAAACCAGCACCTAAATTACGTGTAGGCTTGTTAAATGCCTAATACGTGTTGTAATTTCCTATTGTCCCAACAACAACAACAGCAAAACAATATTTGAGAGCATTAATAGATGATGCCCTAAATTCTAAAAACTGGAGAAGACACAAAAATGTACTCAGAAGACAAAAAGGAAAACAAAGAAAATCACTTCTGCCAGATGTGGCACACATCTATAATCCCAACATTCCAGAGAGCAAGACCACCCTAGGACACATACAAGATCAAGGCCAGTCACAGATACATAGGAAGACCATGTATTAAAAAAAGTAAAAAATACTCTTTCTGAATTGAAAATTACTACCTAGATAGTAAATGTATTTCAACAATAAGGCTAAGGTTCCCTGAAGAATGCATAGCCAATCATCAAACAAACATGTCTCCCTCCACCTTCTCAAGTCTAGCTTTTGTTATTCTTGATAAATAATAAAGCAGTTACTCATCAAGATGAACTTACATACCATATATCAACTCATGAGCCCCCAGGGCTGACCAAGGTTCTTCTGGCCACTGAGCAGTTAAGGTGGTTTCTGAATCAAACAACATTCATTTGTCCTGGCATTAATGTTCAAATGGATATTTGTTTCACATACAATATATACAAGCAATAGTGTACAAACAGTGGTGGTTTCAAGTGAAGTTTGACCTTGTAGACCTCAACTTCATTTTCCTTGGATTTATCCCCCTCATAGATCCTGGTTTTTCTTTAATCCGGGTTGCTTCTTGGGATCAACCTGGATTTTGACCCAATTCTACAGCTATGGGATGAAGTTCTTTTCGCTTGAGACAAACAGAAAGCTGAGATATTGCTGCCATGAAAATGTGCCATCATGATGCCAAGAAGCAAAATATCTGCTTCGGGAGAAAGAATGAACATATAAGGTTGGGAAATCAAGGGGCTGCTTGTGCGTTAGTCTTTACATGAGGAGCAGGTTTGAGTCACCAAGAGTTTATCAAATAAACACTCATGGCAGTCAACGGTGACTGGAGAGGTGTTGCCATGACTCACTCACTTAGACCCAGGTTAATTCTACCTGGCAAATGTTTTGCTTATCGTTCAGGTTTACATAATTTCATTCTTAGTCATTTATTATATAATTTAACTATAATAATGAATGACTAAGTGGGAACCGAGGAAGCCTGTGTGTTAAGATGTGTTATGCCTGTTTCACTCAGCATATCCCAAAGACAATACTTTTCCCTTCCTCTTCCTGGGTTATGAACCTAAGAGGACTGTCAATCCAATATAGGACTTATTCCTAGAACCAAACAGTGACCACGTGACTCATCGCTTTTTGTGAGTATGAGTCTTAACCTGAGTTATCACAGATAAGAGAAACGCTGATATATGTGTGCTGAAGACTATCAGCTAACCCTCTCCGACTAGACTATAAAGACCCTAACAATGTTCCAGGTTCCACTCCTTCCTCAAACCGACTCCCTGAGCTTCCTTTCAACGAGAGTCATTCAATGTCTTCTTGTCAATTGCCAATTAAAAAATAATCTTCAAGCATCTACAGCACACAATCTGACATGAATTATATGGGGCTGTGATGGTGCCTCAGCAGCTGGAAGCCCTTTGCCACCAAAGCCTGGTTTGAGCTTGAGTTCAGAAAACCACAGTGGAAGGGAGAGAACCAACTCCTGAAAGTTGTCCTTTGACCTCAATGTCTGCATTGTGGCATGGGAACGACTGAGCTTCACACGCACACACGCACACACACAGACACACACACACACACACAGACACAGACACACACACTCACACATACTCACACACACAGACACACACACACACAGACACACACACAGACACACACACATACACACACATACACAGACACACACTCACACAGACACACACAGACACACACACACAGACACACACACTCACACATACTCACACACACAGACACACAGACACAGACACACACACTCACACAGACACACATTCACACACACAGACACAACACATTCACACACACAGACACACACACATAGACACACACATACACTCACACACGGAAAATATTTTAAACTTTTTAAAATTCAAATAATTCTACATTTTTTTGTATGATGAGTCACATTAGTTTTATAAATTGTATGTATCTCATCAAAACGTTTAGCAATTTCATCAGTATGTTTCCAGTCATTTAAAAACTAGTATTTAATTGAAAATTATAGTAGCATTTTATCCAATTTGACTTAGAACTTGTTAGCAGTATAGACTTTCTACACACTCAGTATGTTATTTGTGGATAGCTGCTTGGAAATAGCAACTTGAATCCTGATACCCAACCATTTAGGAACAAAAGAAAAAGATTACAAAAATAAGCTAGCTTTTTTAGAGCAATTGTAAGAATTCTAAGTATAGGAACAAAAGCAGCTTTCTGTCACAGCTTGATGCTTTACAGAGAATTAAATTGACTGTGTATTTAATATCTATTTAACCCTATACTGATTAACTGAAGCCTCACCAAGCTATGCTTTTTCTGATATAATAAAATTCAGGAAAATGTAAATGTTTTTAAAGCCAAAATATACATTTAAATATACATTAGAGAATACATATAAAAACAAAACTAAATGAGGTAAAAGGGCTTGTCATACTTGGGAGGTAGAGGTCAAAGGTTAAAGGTCATCCACAGTTAGTAACTTCCAGACCACCCTGGGCTACATGAAGTCCTGTTAATAAGAAAGAGAAAGAGGAAGGAGGGAATTAAAGTTTATATAGCAATTGTTAAAGATATACTGATCTCAAATTTTTGATCCTCTTACTGAACCAACAACCAAGGAGCCTATGTGGGTCTGACCTAGGCCCTGTGTGTATAAATTACAGTTGTATAACTTGGTCTTATTATGGGACTCCTAACAGCGGGAGCCGGGGCTGTCTCTGGTTCTTTTGCTGGCTTTTGAGACCCTTTTTCTCATACTGACTTGCTTGGTCCAACCTTAATAAGAACGGAGGTGCTAAAATTGATTTGAATTTGATATGACATCTTTGGTTAATATCCATTGCAGCCTGCCCTTTTCAGGAGAAAAGGGGAGAAGGAGTAGGGGTGGGGTGGGCAGAGGTGTGGTGGGGGTAAGGGGGACTGGGAGGAGAGAAGCGAGATGTAAAAAAAATTAAAAATTAAAAATTTTTAAAAAGAACAAAAACATTTTTGTTCCTCTTTAAAAATCTCTTCTTTATCATATTAAGTTGTGAGAAACATAACGAGATTGTATTGGTCATAAATAGGTGTTTGAAGTAAAGAGAGTGAGGAAAAAAACCAAAAACCTCTGGGAAACACCAATTCACTCTCTGGCCTGACAGGAATCTAGAGGGAAGATGGAAGGCAGAAACTTTGTAGTGAAACACAAGGCGAGTAAGCCCTTATCCTCAGCGGTCGTCTGATGTTCCTACTTCCTGATACTATAAATCACTTCTGTTTCCGCACTGCTGGCCAACAAGTCAACCCCAAAGCACGCGCTTTTACAGAGTTAGCATTCCATAGGAGTGTTGGGCCTCCAGTGAGTATTGCCCTGGGACTGGATACTTGGCTTTGGGGGTTGTTCGCTTTTGTTTTATTTAATTAAAATAAAATTACATAATTTCCCCTTCTCTCTTTCTTCCATCCTCATCTCCCCTCTCTCTCAAGTTTATGGCCTCTTACTCTTTAACTATTATTGTTTCATATGTGTGAAATAACCACATAAACCCAACCCGCTGAGTCCATTTGGTGATGTTTGTATGTATATGATTTGAAGCCTGGCACTTCAGAATGGATAATCAATTAAGGATCTCATCTCTGGGGAAGACAACTTCTCCCTCTCTCAAAAATCTTGTAGGTCTTTATCTCTGTGAGATTTCCCCATCCCCACTGGCGGGTCAACTGGTGTTGTCACGGTTCATGTCTTATTTGAACAGCCGAATTGTTGAGATTTCATGAGTTTAGTCTCCCAGTTATAACTAGGGCACACGATCTTAGAGCAGACTTTCTGGGTCTCTGGATTTTATGGTCTCTCCATCCTTCATCTTTGATGTTCTCGGAGCCTTAGGGATAGAGTTGTGTTGGAGGTGTATCCAGTGAGGCTAGACACTCCATAGGCAGTCGTTCTCTCCAACTATCTGTGGCAATAAGCTTCTGTGATGTGGGGGGAGAGCTACACTTATAAATTATACTGGTTTCAGAAAGTGACCATAGGAAGTTCTTCTTTAATAGCTGTCTCTTGTGAGACTATGCCGGGGCCTAGTAAACATAGAAGTGGATGATCACAGTCAGCTATTGGATGGGTCACATGGCCCCCAATGGAGGAGCTAGTGAAATTACCCAAGGAGCTAAAGGGAACTGCAACCCTATAGGTGGAACAACAATATGAACTAACCAGTACCCCGGAGCTCTTGTCTCTAGCTGCATATGTATCAAAAGATGGCCTAGTCGGCCATCACTGCAAAGAGAGGCCCATTGGACTTGCAAACTTTATATGCCCCAGTAAAGGGGAACGCCAGGGCCAAAAAGGGGGAGTGGGTGGGTAGGGGATGGGGGGGTGGGTATGGGGGACTTTTGGGATAGCATTGAAAATGTAAACGAGGAAAATACCTAATTAAAAAAAAATCATAGATTTTTTTTTCCAGCCATAGGTAGTATTAGCTAGGTTCCCTGTATCAGTCATGATACCCCTTCTGTTACTTGGGCCCCAAGTCTACTTAGGTAACTGTCAGCTACCACACAAGAAGTGCTACCACTGTCCCTTTAGGAACAACCTGCAGTTCTGGTCATTGTTGCAGATACCAGAGTTGAATAGGACTATTGATTGCTTTCCTCCCTTAGCAGCTTATAAAACACCTTCTTCCAGTTCAATTAAACTAAATCCTCAGAGATGGAGGTTTAGGTCAGACTCAGCCCAAATTATCTGAGTCTTCGGACCAAAGTAGGTTGTAGCTTCAGCCCTGCGGATTTACTTTCAACCAAGGAAGCAACCAAGGGCAAAGGTAATAGCTGACTTTGTTTTAGGAGTCTCTTGAATTTGCCTGCCCAACAAAGCAAAAGTAACTTTCGGATGCTTGGCAGAATGAATCTAAGAGCTGGTTCTTTGAGAAGATAAACAATGGCTGAGGAGATGGTTCAGCCATTAAAGGCTAGGCTCACAACCAAAAATAGAATATAAATAAAATCAACAGATCCTTGGCCCAACTATCCAAAAAAAAGGACTATCCAGATTAACAGGAATAACAGGGAACTATTACAACAGACACTGAAGAAACCCAGGCATCTATCAAAAAATATCCTCTTCCATGATCAAGTTGGCTTTATTCATGGTTCAACATACATAAGTCAATGAATGTAATAAATCATATAAATGGGCTGAAAAACAAAAATCACAGTATCATTTCAATAAATGCATAAGAAAGCTTTTAACAAAATCTAACATGTCTCTAAAGAGACAGGATAGATATAGGTATAGACATAGATATAGATAGATACTGAAGAATAAAAAATTACTGAACTCTTCTTCACCCCAGAGCTCTGGTCTATGTGCTTTCTTGCTGTTGCTTTACTTGTACTTTCCCTGCCCCGCTCTCCCCCCTTGAGTTTTTCCTATATAAGCCTGTGAAAAATTTGGCTCGTCGTCGATTCTCCTCTACACCATACTAGGTGCATGAGTTTCGACCCCAGAGCTCTGGTCTATGTGCTTTCTTGCTGTTGCTTTATTAAATCTTGCCCTCAACATTTTGAGTTCGGTCTCAGTGTCTTCTTGGGTCCGCGGCTGTCCCGAGGCTTGAGTGAGGGTCTCCCTTCGGGGGTCTTTCAATACGAATATATGTATACATCAAGAAGATATGGAAGTATCAGCAAGAACCTGGAAACGAATGGAAGGTGGATCCATAAGGAGAAATGGGGAAGAAAGATGAGGTAAATGATTGAAATACAGGATTCATATATGAGATTCTAAAAAAAAAATTTTTTTAAACTGTGGAGTCAACCCTCCTATTCTGTTTTCTGACTAGAGCTTTGGTCTTATACAATAACCCAGCGCTAAGCATGGCACACACTGAACTTCACTCTTTCTTTTGGTTACTTTTGTTCATCTAACCACTCACTCTTAAAATTTTCTACTACTTCTGAAACCAATATGAAAATTTTTGATAATTCAGATTCCATGACACCAAAACACCTCAAAATCTGTAATAGAGTTTTGAGTGCCTAGGCACAATCGCTAACTTTTAAAATGAGCTATCCCGATAACCAATAACTGGATAGAATCGGATGCCTAGAAAGGTTTTAGTAGTAGAGTTTTATAATTCGTTGTTTAAGAAAACTGCTATAGATTGTGCCTAATGGCTGCTGCTCTGAAAACTGTCTAAAAACTCACCAAATGGGCTGCGCATGGTTGTGTTTTCTCGCTCCTTCGTGTGCAGGGTGACCCCAGCATGCTGGAACAATAAAACTGCTCTTGCTTTAGCATTGAAGGAAAAAGAAAAGAAAAGAAAAGAAAAGGAAAGGAAAGGAAAGGAAAGGAAAGGAAAGGAAAGGAAAGGAAAGGAAAGGAAAGGAAAGGAAAGGAAAGGAAAGGAAAGGAAAGGAAAGGAAAGGAAAGGAAAGGGAAAAGAAAAGAAAGCTGTTATAATAGTTTAGGGATTCACTTGAATTCCACGGTTCAGTAAGTGCCTTGTGGATAATATAATCTCATTCTGGACCATAGTTTCCATGTTCTTTTAAAGTGATTCAAGAGTCCCATGATCTGCAGCTACAAAACCTTCATGGATGAGTAAGCAAATAAATGGGAGGACGCTTTGGATTGCTGTCACACTGCAGGTGCCACCTACCCAATTCATTGGCATTCTTGATGTTTACTATTTCTAAATTAAGTCACAAGAGCACATGTTTCTTGGACCCCCTGTGGCATGGCCAAGAACACAAGTGTGTCTGGGTTTTTGTACTGCTGTGAAACTTGGATTCAAACCTACTGCGTATGTCTAATTCCATCTCCATCTCAAAAACAATGACTTTCTTTTTTTTTTTAATTTATTAGATATTTTATTTATTTACATTTCAACTGTTATGCCCTTTCTTAGTTTCCCCTCCAAAAACCCACTATCCCTTACCCCCTCCCCCTGCTAACCAACCCACCCACTCCTGCTTCCTGGCCCTGGCAGTCCAATGACTTTCACCTCAATTCCAGAACGCTACGGATCAGAGTTTTTCATTACCGCAGTATGACAGTCCTTATACTTCTGACAGCGTCGTGCCCATGAGAAATGGTCAACCTTTCCCTTTTGTGATCTGTCAGTGTTTGACCTGACAGTTAAGTCCTTGGGGCCTCCTAGAAAAATCTGCTTAATGGATAATAACCCTGAACTATGGTATTAATACTATCATATCTTAACATGCAGGGTGTCTGCCTGAAGAGCTAATTACACATCTTCCTTTGCTACAGTGGAAGGATAGATTTAAAAGCTGTATGAAAAAAATGCCTTAGAATCAGGCTTAATCTACTCTACTATCTGACTTTATTGTGGAATGGACACTAAGTAGGCACTGCATAAACTTTTCTAAGTTTTCTTCTGCTAAATTTAAGGTAGCATTGCATACACGTGTGCACTGGCACATATGCAAACACATAAATAAATAAATAAATAAATAAATAGTATAATATAATATAATTAAAATGTAAAGAACTCCCAAAACTCATAGCCAGTAAAAAGAAGTATGACTAGGCACCATAATGTCTTCTATACTTCTTCTATTTATATGTCCATATATTGATTACTTGGGTGGTGAGTATATCAAGGAAGCACAGACACTCAAGAGAGGTCTATGTTTATTTATCCATCTCTACACCTGAGCTATCTGATTTTTGAAATTAGTGTTTTCTTCAGAGAAAGCAATGGGACACGCTTTAGACTATTGGATATTTTACATATGGACGTTGTAGAGCATCTGGTGGTCTGAGAAGGTATAAATAATACAAATGCTGTCCTAGATGTGAAACAGCACAGATGTTCAAAGAGTAAAAGCACCTAGGTACAGGATAAGAACTGGGATGTGTCTCAGATACCTTTGATTATGAATTTAATGTCTTCATATAACAGACCATCTAATTGTAAAATCAGTAGTCGACACAGCTCTTAATTTCAAATATCTATTCATCCTACATCTGTTCATGCTTCCATTTTCTTTATCTCTAGCAAATGAAATAGCTTTCTGATCAGTACACAGACTCTTTTAAATAAATATAGTATCTAATCCATAGCTTATTGAGTATATCTATATGTGTGTGTGTATATATATTTACTTAGCTATTCAGGAAACACAGCAAAAATTCCCTATGTTATTTATCTAAAAGCAACTGAAACAACAACCTTCTGACAATTGTAACAAAGATATCTCAAAAAATGACACTGAACATCAACATAATACTGAATGTAATTTTATCCACATATTCCAAAAATTTATGAATTAATTATTACCTATTCTTTAATTAAGTAACCACCAAATAAAATAATTAAGCCAATCATTGTAGAATTACAAAGGAAAAAATATGTATAGCATGGATCCATCATTAATGCCTTGCTTTGGATAACCTAGGTGTATGTGTGCTTGGCTGACCTGGTCTTTCTCTTGCTGACAACTAGGGCTGCACAATAGAAAGGGCACTGGTCCAGGAGCCAGAAGATCAGACATCAGTTCTGCAGCATCCCTGAGAAAAACTTTCAGCCTTTTTCAACTCTCAGTTTTTTCATCTGTAAAATAGAATAAAAATATCTTCTGGCTTGCCCTGCTGGGCTGTCAAGAGAATTAGGAGGTGCATATGAGAGCATTTTGGAGATGCAAAAACATTAGTAATACACTTTTTTTCTTAAGTGGTAGTTGATAGTCTCCTGATTTAAACCCACATTTTCAGAAACTAAGGCAATTAATTAGTCATGGCAGTTGAGATATACCCCAAAGCTAAATGTGACATGAAAGCATCAAGTTCAAAGCCACAAAGCATGCACCCTGTCCTTAGGCCTGAAAATTATTCAATGCCTTCTAGAGCTGAGCTCGGTCAGTTGGAGCCTCAGGATGGTCTCAGCAGCATGCTAATGATACTCTGCTTCAGAACTGGACCAGTTTTCCTCTGACCTCAATGTTACATTGTCAACTGGCACATGTGGAAAGTCTGAGAAGCTGATCAGTAAGAAAAATGAGACGGGATCTGAACACCTGGGGTACTGACACTTTACGTGGGGTAAGACTGTTAGAGGTCCTCAGCCCCGGGTCTTGTGGTATATTTAAATTGATGCCAACCTTCAAATAATCTATGAAGCTTTAAGGACACGAAGGTAAAGCCTCAGTGAGGTCTTTGAGTTCAGTCGTTGAAAGCACCCATCTCGGACCCATGCTTTAAATGAACATACTCTCAACTGTCCCCTGGGGTATTCAATAAAGACAGAAATGGTTCCCCAGAGTCACACTGAATGTTTTCCCCTTTAAGTGGACAAGGGAGGACAGCCCTTCTAAGGCATGATTTATGCAAAGGGATTCTGAAGAGAGGAACCTGCTGGAGAACGTGTCACGATAGCAATCTCATCATCAAGAGTTAAAATTTCAGCTTTTTAAATCCCAGGCGTCAAAGCAGCAAGACAGGTTTCTATGAATGACCTGATACTTTTCCCTGCCCCTGCCACGTTGCGGCCACGTTATATCTGGAAGCTAAGATATGGGCACAGAACTTTCGGTGTTTCCATTAACAGCTTGGTTTGCACCTCTAGATAAAGATGTCTGGGGGAGTCCAAATCTCACTTAGCACAAGGCTCCTTTGTATTTTTCCACTCGCCTTCTATAGTGTGTAGCTCGACAGTTAAATAGCAAAGATTTCCAGATCAAAGGCTAGCAATAAATTAGAACAAATCTACAAGAAGCAAATAATAGAGAAGCAGAAATTGTAACAAAAGCAATGAGGAGGAGGAGGAAATTTTATCTCGAACATATTTTACTTCTTGTACCCTTCTGCCTTCTGTTCAGTTATCCTTTATTCTACTATTGCAACCTTTGCTTTATAAAATAACAACTAACTAAGTCTGTGACTGCCTCTCGCAGCGACTCAAAATATATGCATATAGATGAAAGCAGAATTATTATATTACTTTCTCTCAGCCATTACATCCATAATTACTACTGTATTATATTGTTAGCAGAGTCCTAGTGTAGCTCTGGCTTGCCCAAGAATTTTCCTACTCAATGTGAAATTCAGAGTTGAAACAATCATTTTTAGCACCTCTACAAGTGCTGGCATCCTTTGATTTTATTTCAGATAACAAAAGGAAGGAAAAAAAAAAGCTCTTGAACTGACTGGGATGAAATCAGTATACCTCATGTCATGTAATTGAGCATACAAAAAAACTAATTTTATCACTTTATTTTTAGCTCTTCGTCTCCTTAATGATTTCTCTTGATTTTACTTATTCTTCAGTGATTGCCCAGCTTGGGGAAAAAGAAAAAAGTACTCAATTAGATGACCCTGGACAAAAGTATCAGCCAAGTAACACAGAAGTTCTGTATGTAATCAGGAACCCGTTCATAAAATTGTTAAAAATTATCCCATGCCTGTTTTAAAACAGATGCTTTAAACTTTAGAATATTGTCATGAGGGATCCTATGTCACTAGTTTTCTTACTAATGAATGCATTTCACACACAATGATAAATATTCGACTCACGGGAGAGGGGAAAGGCAGTCATTGACAATTCTGCTCTACTCTTTGGTGCTACTAGTTGGCCTCAATTTTGACCTAGAAGGAATATCTTCAAAGTTGAAAATTAATTCAAAGTCTATTCCAGGTCATTCTTTGGCATCTGTGCTGGGAAGATCTATTAACGCCAACCTCAACAGAAATAAGCACTCAGGCCACACTAGGAACTGGACCAAGATCATCAGTCATTTAACATGAGATAAACAGTAGCAAAGTCTAAGTCCTGAACTTCCCCACTCAAAAGGGAGTGTAAATAGCAATTCTAAAACATCAGAGCCAATAATAGTCCACCCCCAAGCACAGTTCAAACTTATTTCTAAGCAGAGTAAATCTATTTCTAACGTAACAAACAGTATTAGAAAACTGCAGGGGCTGAAGAGATGGCTCAGTAGTTAAGACCACTGACTGCTCTTCCGAAGGTCCTGGGTTCAAATCCCATTAAATCCCAGCAGCCACATGGTGGCTCACAACCATCCGTAATGAGATCTGACACCCCCTTCTGGTGTGTCTGAAAACAGCTACAGTGTACTCATATTCATAAAATAAATTTAAAAATTGTTTAATAGTACCAACTGTAAGAAAAAAAACAGAGCAAAAAGAAAAAAAAAAGCATGTAATAGAAAACTCCAAATGTAAGTAATTTATTTCAATTTAGGAAACTTTGCTGTGAATTCGCCTTTGTACGTGGTACAATTGAAGATATTCACAAAGAGACATTTCTGGGTTATATAAAACTTCCATTATCTAAAACACAACAATAAGCTAGAAATATTTTTTAAAAATGTGTCCAGGCTTCTACTAGTTTGGTTTTTAACACACTCCATCTATGGAGGGACTTACAGGCTTATCTGGAAAGCCAGTAAAATCAGATTGAAACTTATTTATACTTATTTTTCAGTATGAAAAAATGTAAATTTAAATTGACACATGGTTGGTAGACACTGAAAAGAAAGACCTGGTGGTCTGTATGTCAAAACAGATACATTTCTGCATCCATACTACAACAAGATTAAATGGTTCTGTGGTCCTTCTTCATCTCACAAGGGATAGGTCCAAATTAAAGTTTGTCTCGTGTAGCTTTCAACGAGAGTCGGGTTCTCCCTGAGCAAGTGCTGCTTCTGCTGGAAGGCATGCTGATACTCTAACGGTGAAAGTAAGCAACAAGGGGACTGGAGCCAGGACTGGGCAGGAACAACACTGGGAGAAACTGATCCAGCTACAGGGCAGGTGCCCAAGAAGGTAGTCTACCGTCGAGTAGCCGGTTCCGCAGAGTACGATAATCTCAAATTGGATCACAGGAGGTATCTGCGGTCTGTAAGTCTCAGACCCACAGAATCTAGCAAAATGAAAACCCCCAACACAGAAAAGGCAGTCCGTAAAAACTGTATCAGGCTGGGTCCCAGAAGGCAGCCTGTCACACCCAGGTTGGAGTAATTCAAGAAGGTTTGACAAAAGGGACACAGGACTTTACAAGGTATGGAATTAAACTTCAAAGCAGAATGCGGTAATCTGGTACCCACCCAGGCTGTCGTCATCCTTTGGAAGTCAAGGGAGAGCCGGAGTAAAGTTTCCAGCTTCGGTAGGTTTTGATTATTCGCTTTCATCACTGAGTTTAGAGTTCAAGAGAGAAGCGGGACACTCCCATATACGCCCATTAACTTCACTATAGATAACAGTTCTGACAATGTTTCACAATGGTAACAATTACGTTGTTTTTTCAGTAACTTTGAAGCAGCTCAAACTGGTTCAAACCATTAGCCATTCATCTGGGCCAGCACAAGTGGCTAGTGGTGACCTTTTTATGTCCCTGGGCTAAATTTCCACCTTCAGAAAACATTAGGCTGCCATTATCTGAGCAAGCGTCCTTTGAGGAGCCATGAAGTCTGATTATGCGTCTGCAGACCGTAAATTACCTTACTTTCCTTGCCTCCCAATCACCTTTCCCCGTGCCTCAGACCATCCTGCTTCTTCACCTCATAATTATCCGTAAGTGCTATCCTTAGGAAAGTGGTACCGAGGCTTGTTCTCCGATCATCACAGACGGCCACTTCATTAGATGGTCTCCCTTTAGTAAAATCCATCATTTCATTGATTGGCATACTGCAGGAAGAGGCCAAAACAAGTCCAATAACGTTTAGGCCAGATGGTGAGAAGATGAAAACGAATGCCTGGAATCTGGAAGCTGAGGACCACCTAGAGAAAAACTCTGACCTCTGGCGTGAGGAGGCAAGGTAGCTCCAAAAGGGGGAAAAAATAGAGTAGTTATAGCCTCGTCTATCAGTCTTTCGCTCAGTCTCTTCCTGGAGTCTCCAGCAAGAGGTCCTGATGGTCAAACCCAGTTGGAAGCAAGCAGACAGACTCTGGGTTCCCTGACTCCCCCGTGAGCTGTTGTGCACCTGTGGTCTCAAGGTGCAGACTATCCTGGGAGCAGAGTCTCTCTGGATAGTGGTGAGTACAGCAGAGGCAGTACACTTTGTCAACAGACAGCTTTGTCGGAATGGCAGGCTCGTTTATAGGGCTCGAGTCAAGGGGGAGAGGGGAGGAAAAAGAACAAGAGAGAAAATATGCCTAATTTTAAATATGCCTAATTTGCATATGCAGGCCTGACAGAAGACAGGCATACCCTAGGGATGCACCAATTCAAATAGCTAAGCTTTTGGGAGGAGGCAGGGACTTTCCAAGTGTATCAGTCAGATTAGCAGACTGCCAGTCACATGGTCTCTGAAAAGCTAACTCTCTAACTGAGGGGGATGGAGGGTGGAGGCTGAGGATGGAGGACCCCAGAAGCCTAAATGGCTCAATAGTGTTTTAGGACCTTTGTCTCTATAGGGTTGAATAGGCCCAAGCCTGATGTGGGTAGGGAGTGGCCCCACTCCAGCTGTGCTCTCTCAGAGCTTGTTAAGGGGCCTGGCAGTATGGTCTGCACTCTGCCATCCCTCATGGGGCTTGAGAACCTACAACAAACTTACAGAACCTTGGAACTGGGCAGTCCTAGCTACACCTACTTTCAACTCCCCTTCCTAACCAGTTAATGTCCCCTCCCTTCTACCACTTCCTGAACTGTTTGCAACGCTTCCGTGGAAGATGATATATTCATTCTAAGAGTGTTTAGAAGCTCCCCCTCAAGGGTTGAGATGTTAACTGCTCAAATCTTTCTTTCTTCTTTAGATGCACCTTGGCCATGTGACCTCTACAACGTTCTTCCCTGAGTTTTGTCCCATGGGAAACAGCACAAAGCCTGTGAACAGCCATGAATTTTAACTGGAATTAGTCCCCAGAGTTCAAAGTCCACTTCAATGATCTATCCAGAGAAGAAAGAAGGAGACACACAATCTAATGAAGGTGACCCCACTAAACACATAGCATAGCTTTCCTGCCCAGCTCTCATTCCCCTCATCTATAAAACAACTGTGTGCCTCCTGATTCCCTGTTTCCACAGAGACTGAAGAAATCACCCTTCTATCTTCTTCAGGGCTAACCTTTGAGTAGTCTGCTACAAGTCTCATTTTGCAAGCACTGGCCTTTGAAAAGTGGGCAGCCTGGTCTTATTCTGGTAACAGTTACACTTGGGTCAGTACAAAGAGGAGAGAAGCGTGATATTAGAGTCTCTGTCAGGAAAGTAAATACTACTTGGGATTTAGATCATGGCTAAAAGAACACGAGGCAGCAATCTTTGGGTACAAATTACTCCAGGGATGTGAGAGTAAGGCAAAGCCCCCAGACATGTTAGGGAGCTGGCTACAGAGCAGAACAGGTAGATCCAATTCCCTGATGCTTTTTTGGCACAGAAGGTCAGGATTGAAATAAAAGGCAAGTTGTTAAGGAGACTGGAAGTCCAGCAAGCACTATGTGCAGTTGAAGATATAGGAAAGAAGAAGCTAATGATGCAATAGGAGCTTATACTGTACATATCAGGGCAGGGAAGAGATGACACATTAGAAGTGGGAGGTGTGTGGGCAGTTCATAAAGGGGAAATGTAAATAAATCACAAGGCGTGCATTCTTCACACCTAGGCTTAAAGCAACACAGAAGAGTGGGCCATTACAGCATCTTGAGCTTCAACCTGAGAGATGAACTACCTGACCTTCTACTGACAATGAAACATGTCATAGGGGTAGAGACTATAGAGAGGAGACTAAAGTAATATATCCCTGGACCTCATTCTACCTTTCTCGGTTTTCCCATTGGCTAACTCTACTACAAAAGTCCCAAGTAGAATGCAGACAGGTGAGGAAGAGGATATTGTGAGGCTGGAGATAGATATTGAAAACAGAGGCTCTCATGTGGTACTGATGAAAAATCATGGATGCCTCCTCATGGAATCCTAATTTTGATAGAGAAACAGTAACTTGACCACTTAGAAATGAGTGGACATTTGGAACAAGTGATCAAGGAAACAATACCAGTGGTGGTGCAAAGGGACATCATATGCCTCTGATACATTGAAAATAACACACCACCTGCTAATCGCTCCTGACAGAAAGACTGCTGATACCTAGGCAAAAACATTCTAAGAAGAATCACCACATAAACTCAGATGTAGGAATGGTCTATAGAATAGTTGTCCTGGTCACTTAAAAAAAAATGTCAAGGTCACTGGAGACAAAAACACAGGGAAAAGCTGAAGAGATGTGACAGCTGAATGTAGAACTTGACCCAGAATCTTCTTCTGATTCAAAGACTTTAATAGGGTAAACTGAGAACATCCCCATAAGGTCGGTATGTTAGGGGAACATCATGTCCCAATGTTCATTTCGAGACAGGCCAGATAACATCATAAAAGAGGCAGGCACATACATGACAGTGAAATGTTGGTGCAGCAGGAGAGCTGGGTTATAGTACAATGCCAGGCATCTGTTCTACTCGTGAAAATCAAGACTCAATTGGAACTGGTTGTGACCAACTTGACCAAGAGTGATGACTGCCGTATTTTGCTTCATTATAATGCCTTCGCCAGGTCATTAATTAGCCTTGCAGAATGTTCTGCTCCCATGTGCATCTGATGTCATGACATACCAAAAACCTTACATGAAGACAAAAGTGAAGAGAAAAACTCTCTTCTGTAGGAAACTCCTATTCTATTTCAGAAACCCTTCACTGTCTCCTAGAGCTTAGCTCATGAGCTCCTCCTCCATTACGGACACTGATTATAACATGTGCCATCCCAGTCTCACAAGACTCATTTGGAAACACTGGCCCTCTTCACTCAAGTGTTGATGTTTTGCTTGGTAGTGAAAGCTCTCTCCTAGTTCCTTATTTTGCCTTATCTCTGGATTCTTCCTCTGATGGTAACAAGAACACAAAGATGGTATTAGTAGGTAAAAGGCCATCATAAGAAGGGTCCTTAGTGACCATAGCACTTACGAGTTAGACACCAGATAGTACAGAAGTAATCATTCTGAAAAGACCTACTGAGAATCAGTAATGTGCTTGGGTACTATTTTCAATGTACTCCTTGTGAAGGATCCAAAAGCCTATATGAGCTCCCTAACTTGTTTATTGTATTTTATTGCATTGACTTCAGGGGGACTCAGTCAATTAAATATAAGTGGCTCTTAAACAATATGCTAAATTTCTACTTCATCAGTAATAATGAAAATGCAGTCCTTCCTTTTAGGAAACATTGGGCACTTTTGGATCCACTCAACATGAGAAGAAAGAACACTTCTGGCAAGTTGGGCCTTCTTTGCCAGCGTCCCTAATGTATAGTCAGAGATCTTTCAAAGCATGAAGAAGACCTTTAGAATACAAAAGTAACTCAGGTCTGTGAGAACCAGAGTATCTGGGACAGAGAAGAATAAGAGAGCATTCAAAATCTTCTGTCCTTGTGTGAAATTCTCTTTTATCCAGCACAAAGAATTAAAATGAAGTTGTATATACCAGGCCTCTGTTAGTTACGAATAACTCTTGATATGAGAAATTAGCATCTTCCTTGGACCTCCCAAATGGCTTATTCTAGGGTAGAGCTGAGTAGCTTAATGTGTACATATTCCATGAGCATGGATCCTGTACTAAACAACAGCCTCCGCCTTATAATCAGTGTCAGAGTGACAGGTAGGTATAATATATACTTTACAGTAAATAGTAGCCTAAGGGCCTTGAGGCTGCATTTCTCCCATATTTCTTATAATAATGTATCATGGGACTGATTGTAAATGAGGTTATAAATGCTCAGTGAGCAAAATATCCTTATCTGTTTTTATTATGCACCATCTAGAAAATCTTGGTTATAACTGAAATGGCTAACTAGTTTCAAGAAACTTAGCATGTAGGCCAAGAAGGAAAGGACATTACAATTAATTTTTTTTTAAATAATGGTCAATAGTTGATGCCTTCTGGATCTCTTCCTCTATAAATTCTGTTTACAATTTGAAATAGTTTCCTTTGAAATTATTGTGCTTACCAAGTTCCCTACAAAAGGCTGTCACTGAGGAAAAAAAAAAAAAAGCATGCTCAACAAGAATACTTATGTCCCTGGAAATGAAAGATTTTGGGGGGAAAAAAAAGGAAGTACAAATTCCCAGAAGAAAAGAAAATCTGCCTGCTGCAACAGCTTTGGCTAAGGCCAGACCTGGAACTAAGGTCATAAGGAGGAAAGAAGTGTTTTCCTTAACTTCGTCCAACCAAGACATTTTCCTTCTTCCAAGGTGACAACATCCTCAAACTATAACAAAATACTGACATACGTCAACTCAAGGGATGAATGTTTGGTCTTGGGTCATGGGTTCAGAAGTTTGGGATCGACAATGACGCAGTATGTCATAGAGAAGCGTGTGACAGGGGAAACTGTCATCCTTATGACAGCCAGGGAGCAACAAGAGAAGCAATACGGGGCCAAGCACCCTACATTTCCTTTAATGGTACACCCTTAATTGTCCACCTTCCTTCTGTAGGATCCACCTCCTAAAGGCTTCATTGCCTTTCTATAGCACCATGGAAACCATACCTTTAGCACACGGGCTTCAACAGGCTATGTAAGACCTAAGCCATAATACACATTCTATTTAAAAATAAATTGAGGAATGAGATTCCAGTCATTCAACAAGAGTACTAGACATTTTAGATCATGCACCTTACTGACAGCATGCTTCAACTGTAGGAAGTAACTTCAAGACCATTACATATTGTGATACTCCACATTTGCCTGTGTTTTTACTTGGGGGCTACAGCTAGCACTTTCTCTGCCCAAAACAAGAATGATTCTGACTACATGTAAGAACAGCACTGAAGGCCGTGGCAGTGGAAACATACCTCCAAGCCCGAAGCTGGATGTCTTCGATTAATTTTCAAAGGATTGTTATTTTTTTTTTAATCTATGGAGCTATGGTCAGAATTTCAAGCCAGCATGATGTGCTTTAAGCTTTGTTTTTAAACCAAGCACGCTTCTTTAGTTTCTTTTATCACACAAAATGTACACACAGTAGAAGATAGCTCACTGAGACCTTGTCTGATCACTGCTCACAGTTCACCAGGGCACATCTTCCAAGCCAAGATCATAAAGTAAACTGTACAATTCATGAACATCATTCATATATAATCACTTTAAGCACTGTATCTCTTTTTCTGATAGTTTCTATTTTAATTTTCTTCTGTAGCATTCAAGAATAAAAGAGCAAATAAAACATATGCATGAAAACTTTCTCCAAGTGTTTTGTTACTGGAGCTACACAACTTTCCCATGCTGACTAGTTTTCCTCAAGATAAAGTCCTTAGAAATATAAATTTTTCTCAGTTTCTTCAGTGTGAATCAGTCATTGTTGGACTATACAGACCACATCCTGTAAGCCAATCTAATAAATCTCCTTCTAATAATGTGTGAATGTCAGGGGAACTACTCATCTGTTATCCCAGCACATAAACGACAAGGAATTTCCCCAGCAAGCTGGCTACAAGCTCTGAGTTCTTCAAGTGGGGCTGCCTCAGTCTACAAGGAGAGGAAGGTACCCCATGTCAACCTCAGGCCCCATGTCAACCTCAAGCCTTTACACGTACCTGTGCACACATGTACCCACATACACACGAATAGAATACACATATATATATATATATACCATACACACATATATGTGATATGTTTATGTGTGAGAGAGATTTTATGAATATTATAGAAATCCAACAGCATCAAAATTCTTGACATGTCTGTGGTGGTTTGAATGAGAACGGCCTCCAGAGGCTCATATATTTGAATGTTTGGTCCCCAATTGGTGTAACTATTTGGGAAGAGTATGGAGGTATGGGCTTGTTGGAGGAAGTGTGTCACTGGGGGTGAGTTTTGAGATTTCAAAAGCCCATAATATTCTCAATGTTCCTTTCTCCCTCTCCTACTTCTCTGCCTCTCCCTCTCTCTCCCTACCCACTTCTCTCTCTTTGCGTTAGGCTTATGGATCAGATGTAAGCTCTTAGCTACTATTCCAACACCATGCCTGCTACCACGCATGCTCCCTGCTGTGATGGTCACAGTCTCTACCTCTCTGGGTCTGTGATCCCCCAAATTAAATGTTTTCTTTTATAAGTTACTTTGGCCATGCTGTCTCTTCACAGAAGTAGAAAAGCCACTAAGACTAAGACAGTGCCCATATGTAAAATTGCATAATTATGCTTTCTGTCTCTACTGACACAGATGATATTGTATACCAGTCAAGTTGCCAATGAAGGTTGATATTGATCAGGAAGAGGTCCCCTTTTGAGAGACTACACAAGTAGAGATTAAGGCTAGTTAAATAATCCAGAACAATCTTCCCATAGAAGTTTGCAAATTATATAGTATATCCGAAGATTCCTTTTATCAAGTAACATTATACATTCTCAAGTTCCAAAGAAAAATGCATAAACAACATGGGATGGGCATGTGGGCATTTATCCTTGATCAGTTACCACATTTTATATACATAAACAATAAAAATCAAAAAGATAAAGAATTATGATGAACATTAAATAAACAACAGAGAATGAGCTTAAGTCTCAAAATCATTTTATTCTAATCCCAGGTCAGTGTTCTTCTAGTGAATTTTGTTTTGTTGAAAATAACCATCCAGAATTATCCTCTTGCTTACTTGCCCCTAGTCCCTACCTGCATGTAAACCCATGCCGCCTAACCCAGTACCAAGTGTGGCATCTGTCCCCTCAAGTGGTTGATCAGAGAAGTTATGAAAACCTCCAAAACCATACAGGTTACCATCATTGCCCTTGCTTGCCTACCAAAGCTAGATGGTAGAACGCTATTGCTGACAACACAACATACTCATCACAGGATATGGAAAAACCAAATCAGTACTGACCAGGAAGCTTCCTCCCTGCCAGCTATCTCTCATAGTACGGGAATGTGTTAGAGGATTGCTGGTGGGCAGAGGAGTCATCAACGGGCTTACCCAGCTCTCAGCTCTAACAATGACTTGCATCACAAAATATGCTCAGGAGTGCAAGAAAGGACAAGTGGGGCGAGCCAACTGCTTTCTGGTTGGATGTACAGGAAATCACACATACCTGGCACTGTGAATCTAGCTAAAAACCCATAGTTGAAAAGCTTGTAGGCACTGAGAGTGAACCTACCACTATTATTTTGTTAAATCATCACAGTATCAAATTACCCTCCGAATTAATATATTTCCACCCATAGATTCCTAGCACTCTCAGAACTCATCAGGGAAATTTCTTTGTGCAGTAGAAGGTGGTTAACAAAAAAAAAAAAAAAAGAAGGTGGTTAACATAAAAACCCACAATTGATTCAAGTGCATAGATAGGTACTTGAGAAGGGAGGGCTCAATCACAATTGGGACATCTGTATCACATCCCCTCCCAAGGGACAGAAACCATCTTGAAAGAATAGGAAGAAATATTGTAAGGGGACAAAGATCTGGGAGGACCAAGGCAACACAGGGTCTTCTAGACCTGAGATCACCATGTTCAGAAAATCCTAGCAGCTATGGTCCCCTCCTCAAAACCTGCATGAGATTAAGCCAGCCAACATTCTAGCACAAAGTGGTAAGAGGGCTGGTTCATCAGCTCCCACACATATGGGCATAGCTCCCAGTGAGCTATGGACAGTTGATGCTTTTGGAGCAAGGGAAAGTCAGTTTCCTTTAAAGGTATGACTTTAGAAGATCCACAGTACTCCAGTGGATGGCCTCAAACCCACACATATATGGACAGGAAAAAAATGGAGTTGATGGGTTATTACATTGTAAAAGGAGAACAGAAAGTTGGAGGAGTAAGGAGGTGAGGGTCAATCTGTAGGGAATTAAGGGTATGAAATTCTCCAAAAAATGTTTATCTTAAAAAGTAAAGTTAGAAGATTGAGTCATCTTCTATAGAGCAAAGGCATTTGTGTAAATTTATCAAACATAAACTCTACACATTACATGTAAATACATAGTCATAGTCTCCTGGTTAGCTTTTTGTCAACTTGACACATGGGCCAGGGTCATCTGGGAGAGAGAACTTCAGTAAAGGAGAAATCCCTCCCCCAGACTGGCAATCGTGTGGGACACATCTTGATTTTGATTGATTTGGGAGCTCAGCCTACTGGAGGTAGCATCACCTGGGGCAGGTAGTCCTTGGTCACGTAAGAAAGTGTGTTGAGCAAGCCAATAAGCCGGGTTCTTCTAGAGCTCTGCTTTAGTTCAGGACTCCAGATTTCTGCCTTGAGTTCCTAGTGATGAGTTCCTAGTGATGAGTCCCTTAGTGATGGATTCTGAGTTGAGAAACACAAGAAGCCATCCCTTTCCTCCCCAAGTTTGGTCACAGTGTTTGTCAAAGCAATAGGAAGCAAACCAGAGCATATAGATTTATAATAAAATATAAAAGAGGAGAAAGGGTAATACTTTTGAGGAATAAACACAGTTTTTCATAGCTCTTGTTAAAGAAGCCAAAGTTTAGCTGCACTTGAACAGATTTTGTTCTCATTTCTCCTGGAGCATACTATCATAAATGTTACCTTTTCCAGAAAGTAGACATATTTTGGGCTCAATTTGTTTAAAGGAAGATACCTATTTCCTAAACTGGGTGTGGTAGCACATGCCTTGAATCGACAGCACTCAGAAGACTGAACCAGGAAGGTCACAAGTTCATAAGATGTTTAAGAACACAGAATGGCTTATCTAGACTCTGTCAAGAAGGCCACGGAATCAAAACACTAACAATAGAGGGGTACAGGTTTGTTGTATTAGACATGTTATCTCCCCAAATAATATTCCTCTAAAGATACATTAACAATTTGATATGGATATGAGTAATAATCATTTGAGACAAGATCGATCACTTTCTATTGTCTAGAATATACATTCCTAGACTTGCTCTTGTCAGTAGAGTTTAAAAGTACAATTTAAATTTATTTTAGCATAAGAGACATCCAGTAGATGCCTACTGATAATTATTAAGTTGAAACTGTCTCTTGGTAATTCAGAGAAGTGTGTTATTAAAAGGCAAATTGTGAATCTCTGTTTATATCTGAAAACAGTCGTGCTGAAATATATGAGACTCCTGGTTAAAAGCAAAAAGTGCTTTTAAACCGAATATTCATTAAATAAAGGACAGACAGTAACTTTAAGTTGGTCAAACACAGAGATCAGAGAGCATGCTCAATGCCTGGCCATGACCAGGTGCTTACAAGTACAGCATTTAAGTGGTTTTATGGCTAAGAATGGTGGTACATACCTTTAATCTTGGCACTGAAATGGCAGAAGCAGACCACTCTGTATGAGTTCAAGGCTAGCCTACACAGAGGTCCTGTCCAGCTTGGGCTACATAATGCGATGCTGGTTTTTGTTGTTGGTTGTTGGTTTGTTTTTCTGAGACAAGGTCTTACTATGTAGATCTGTCTGTTCCGGAACTCACTATGTCTACCAGACTGGCCTTGTACTCACAGAGATCTGCCTGCCTCTGCTTCCTGAATGCTGGGAATAAGGATTAAAGGCATGGTGCACCACCATGCCCTGTGAGACCGTCTAAAAATATAATAATACATTTTAAAAGTTGTTTTTATTGACTTCCAAGTCTTAACACACTTTATCTTGCTATAGCAGGGTGTCATGGACTTTATAGAGAAAACAAATGTATTGCTTATAGTTTTGGAGCCTTAAGAGTCGAGTATCAAGGTGGCAGTTTCTGATGAAGAACTTCTTGCTACATCCCCCATCATGTGGTGAAAGTAGATGAAAGAAAACAGAACACAAAGAGTGATATCTGTGCTCTGAGGGGGAGGGGTGGCACAAACCTTCAACCCTACCATGCAGAGGGTAAGGCAGTCAGATCTCTAGTTCAAGGACAGCCTAGTCTACACAGCAAGAATTAGGCCACGCAAGGCTATAGAGTGGGAAAGAAGGGAGGAAAGAAGGAAAGAAAGAAGGGGAGAGGGAGGAAGAGAAGGCAAGAGGGAGGAACGGAAGGAGGGGAGAGGGGAAAAGACAGAAGAAAAAGGAAGGGAAGGGAAGGGAAGGGAAGGGAAGGGAAGGGAAGGGAAGGGAAGGGAAGGGAAGGGAAGGGAAGGGAAGGGAAGGGAAGGGAAGGGAAGGGAAAGGAAAGGAAAGGAAAGGAAAGGAAAGGAAAGGAAAGGAAAGGAAAGGAAAGGAAAGGAAAGGAAAGGAAAGGAAAGGAAAGGAGGACGGTAGGGCAGACCTCACTTTTATGACAACCCACCCTCACAGAAGCTAACACAGTCTCATAAATATATCACTCCATTCTTGAGAGTAGAGCCCTTAAGAGCTAGTCAATTGTTATAAGGATTAAATTTTTAGCATACAGTCCATTTTGAAATAAATTTCACAATTCTGAATTTAAAAAAAAACTCAGTAAGACTTGGTTCTAAAACTCAAGTACTGGAGTTTTGAGTAGATGTAAAACAAACCAAGACATTAAAAACCGTTTAAAAAGAAAAGGAAAGTTAAAGAAAAATAGTCTGAATGGACTGAAAAAACAAAGAGAAAGAGAAGTCTCTCCGCCCTCTGGCTTGCGATGCTGAAGCCAGGCCATCCTAATGCTCAGCTGGCCCTGCAGTTGGATAACCGTTATTTTACATCCTTGCTCTTCCAGTTGGATAACCGTTATTTTACATCCTTGCTCTTCCAGTTGGATAACCGTTATTTTACATCCTTGCTCTTCCAGTTGGATAACCGTTATTTTACATCCTTGCTCTTCCAGTTGGATAACCGTTATTTTACATCCTTGCTCTTCCACGTATCAGCTAGCCACCTCCGGCACGTCACTGGCTAGTTCTGAACCTCAAGCTTCCCATGAGATGAGAATGAAAACATTGATCCACAGGCTGGGATTTTGAGATTTAAGTGAGTTGGTATCTATAAAGTACATAGTGTCTGACACTTGACTTTTCCTTACTGTTATCATGACCAATGAGAACAGTGGCCATGGAAAGAAAACAAAAAGGAAAAAGCTAAGTTTAAAGAAAAATATTAGGAGATTGTAAATGACTCCAGACTTTCTTATGATCACTCAAGCTGTGTTGTTTGAATAAAAACATGTGATCTAAACCTCTCTCCAATATAGGTCTTGTGATCCACTAAGGGCACAATCTAATTAAGGCCAAGCTATAGAGCCTTCAGCTTTAACAACATTGTCCACTCAAGCTGCCTGCTCTAGAAGATATGCTCTTGTCTTAGCTGACCAGTAACCAGAGGCCACCACTGATGAGTACCACTGAGGAATCGATGTTTAATTCTACCCAGGAAACTGTATTCTATTAACTAGGTTGCTCTACATTTGACTCTAATGGAGTCTGAATGGTTTCCTGCGGCTAGCAAGCACCACCTGAAACAGCAAGTTACACCCAAGATAGACATGTTCAGGATGCAAAGGGACCTGAGTTGCCCATGCATTGCATATCGCTGGCGATAATGAGGACTAAGGATACATATCGGGGGTTCTCCAAAAATAGATTAGAACAGCAGCTGAAGCCAGGATCGTTTGAGGGTTAGAGAGCCTGGCTCCTCCTTCTATGAAGCTATTTATAAAGCATACTCCCAATGTTCAGTAGTTTATTTAACTCAGAAGTTGGAAGAACAACTACTAACTGCATCATCTGCCTACCTTCTGCAGTACCAGTAACAAGGAAAGTAGTCTTGGATGTTCTAGAAGCCTGTTTGCCTCCATACTCTGGCCTATGGCTGTATTCTAGTAATGCTTACAGCTTCATTTCTAAACCCTCTCTAGGCTCTAATCAAATCCTCATAGGTTTCTGATGTGTGAGAATTAAGCCCAAGACTAAACATGATTTCTTTTTTATTCTGTCTTAAGTTGAGTTTGCTGGTAAGAGATGCTCAAGTATGTGTTTGGAAAATTGCAAAAGCAGACATGTTTTGATGCCATGTTCACTAGAAAATGATATATATGAGAGAGAGAGAGAGAGAGAGGCAAATTTTGTCATACAAGATATAGATCTACATCTAATTGAACACTCAAAATTTTCATTCCCCCACCCACCCAATAGAATTCACATTTTTAAAAACTATGTTGTTGTCCTGGAAATGTTTTACAAGCTATCCTTTTTCTACCTGTATTTGGTAAATATAAAAATATTAAATAACTTCCAGATTTTTTATAGAATATAATCAATATTCAGTTTTATATTAAAGTACAAACATTCTTAAATTAAAAATTAAGTTATTCAATGATAAAATAAAGCTTAAAGTGATTTAAAAACAAGTAATAATAAATGTTAGCATTTAATGCCTTGTGTCCTACACAACAATATTCCCTAGAACCACGAGACAATTGGTTGATCAGATGATAAAATAAGCATACATTTCTGGAAATAAGTGGAAAACCTTGGACATTATTTCTCTCCCCATTACCTATTTTATTTTACAAAGAAAATGAAACAGAGAAATACAATTCACTACCTAGGATCAGGCAAGGCTGTCAGGAGAAGTTGCTTTTCAACGCTATTTCTATAAGCGCATTTCTTTCTTTCCCAAATGAATCACCGTGTTCCAGGGTAACAATTACAGCCGCCATGCCCTTTGCATCGGGAAGCTGCACCCACACAAATCAAGCCAATATTATCAGCGTGGAGACAGCCAAATGCCTCTGTGCTTGGACCCTTCTTTCAAGGAAGAATAGCTATCCTGCACGATTCCATCTTTCAACATAAGAGTACCTAGTAACATTCATTGTTAATTCACTTATCATGCTTGCCCTGGTCAAAAGCTGCAAAGGAAACCTGACCTATGCTTGCAGGTTATTGCCTACAAAGTCTCTAAAACTGGTAAACTGGAACAATAACCCACATGACTATAAGGTTTCCCAAAGCCCCAGAAAGGAATAACACCTAGAATCAGGAATGTTTTACTGAATAAAAAAGGAACCAAAATGACAATATTAACCTATTAGGAGCTTTGGTTATACTTTTTAGAAATTTTAAAAAAAATCATCCCATACATATGGATTATGTGATATCTCATACTTGGCTTACTAATATTTATGACGTTTGATGTGTTAAAATTTAGCCCAAGACTAAACATTAGTTAGTTTTCATTCTGCCTTAAGTTGAGTTTGCTGACAAGAGATGCTAAAGTATATATTTGTATGCAGGGAAAATGACCCATGTCACATTCATGGGGGCAGGGAGGAAGAGAGGAAGAGAGAGAGAGAGGAAGGGAGGTAGGAAGGGAAGAAGGGAGAGGCAGGGGTGGGGTGGGGAGGCAATCTTGTTAAGTGAAGATAAAGATCTACGTGTTTATATCAATGCTTTGGCAGATCTCATGTAGACCTCAAGGGCTGACCTGATATGTTTATCAGAGCAGGAGGATTGAGCCTTTGAACTGCCACATGGGCCAGCCAGGGACTCTTGGCTTCATAGAAGGAAGAAGTGGGATTTAGGTGAAGGAGATCCCCCACAATTGGAACATGGGATCTTACAGCATCTAACACTCACAACAGTTAAACATGTGCCTTGATCAGGGTGGAACACTACTGTACTGGTTTGGCTGTATGGATCAACTTGTTTTATGTATGTAATGTTCACCTCCCTGTCACAGAATAGGCACTCCAGATTCAGGACGGTAACTTCCTAAAATGATCTTGTAAGTCAGAAGATCTGCTTCTGACACCTTGGCTATCCTCAAAGCCATAAATAATACATACGGTCTCCCTGCCTTGCCCATTTAGATTCCCCTCATTAGCAATCAGTGCTTCTGTTGTCTACATAGCAATCTGTGGACTGTTGACTCACAGCATTTCCTAATGTGAAATATCCTGCCTCTAGGACCCAAAGATGCGCCCCCCCCCCCGAGCCCTCAAAAGCTTCACTCAGAAGTCCTCTAAATCTGCACCAGCCCTTCCCCTACCCAGAGCATTGCTATCCAACGAGTTGCTCTGATGACAGAAATATTCTGCCTCTGCTCTTTCCAATATCATACGATGAGCTATTGAAGTGTGCTGGATTTAACTGAACTTTAAAAAGGTTTTCAATCTTAATGAATTTTAATGTAAACAGTCATATTAATTGAGGCTGCGGGCTACAAGACTGGATATTGTAATTCTAGAGCTTGTCTGTCTCATAGAGATTCTTAATATATTGCCATCACTCTGATTAACAGGGTGTCAGCCATACACCCTAACATATATTGAGTGGAATAGCCACACAGTTCTCATCAGACTATATTACAACTGATCACTAAAGAATCAATTTTGCATTTAGACAAACTCTAAATGTGTACTGCCACCTCACCTAAAGAAGAACCATTATTTATTTGGTTTGGTTTGATTTGGTTTGGTTTGGTTATTTTGGTTTGATGAAAAGACCTTACTATGTAGCTGGTTTTGAACTAATGATCTGCTTCAGCCTCGTGTCTGCTGGCATTACAGGTGTATGCCACCACACCATGTGACAACGTATGTTTAATCCTCCTTTTGGTAGGGATAAAATCGAGTGAACCAACCAGGTCAATGGTTACATGCCATAGACCTGAGCTTGGGTTAATGAATTCTAACAAAGAATGGCCCCCCATAACTGAAGCTACAACTTGGGTAACTTTGTCAGGTTGAAACCAGTTTGTGTGAGTGTGTTTCTATGTGTTTATATTATTTTATTTTGAGGAACAAGACAAAAATAGGTACAAATGTGATAGAACTCAATTTTAAATCACTAGCATATAATTTTTAAAAAATTCATCTAACATGCCGTTTCAGAATCTTCTACTTGGGCATTCCCTTTGCAATAGGTCTCACCTACAAACAAAAGGTGCTGAGTTAGAATTTAGTGAGTACTAATTATGTCCATTCTAATTATATTTGCAAGGACAGGTAAATGGCCAACAGACAGAGCCAGAAAACTCCGGGTAGCATTTGGAAGTGAAAGGGCAAACAGCTTCTGACTTAGTATAGTCAATTTAAAATTTCCAACTTTACAATGGTGTAGAAGGGTAGATGCTCAGTAGAACTACACAACAGTTTTAAATTTTTGATCTTCTCCCAGGCCAGCAACAGCCTGCTAAAAAACTCTTGGGATGCCAGCTTCAAGCAATAAGCTCGAGTCCCCAGTCACCCTTGCAAGCACAGGGATAAAGATGGACAGTTTATAGTATATTGTGTTGCCCAGACGTGATGTTTATCAGGTAGTAAAATTATATTCATCTGAATTATAATATTTTGATTTAAGACGAATTTATTCCTATGTAACTCCATTGAAAGTCAAGGATGCTCCCAGTCAGCTAATGGATGGATCACAGGGCTCCCAATGGAGGAGCTAGAGAAAGTACCCAAGGAGCTAAAGGGATCTTCAACCCTATAGGTGGAACAACATTATGAACTAACCAGTACCCCTGAGCTCTTGACTCTAGCTGCATATGTATCAAAAGATGGCCTAGTCGGCCATCACTGGAAAGAGAGGCCCATTGGACACGCAGACTTTGTGTGCCCCGGTACAGGGGAACGCCAGGGCCAAAGGGGGGGAGTGGGTGGGTAGGGGAGTGGGGGTGGGTGGGTAAGGGGGACTTTTGGTATAGCATTGGAAATGTAAATGAGCTAAATACCTAATAAAAAATGGAAAAAAAAAAAAAGAATGGATCAACAAGACGTTAAAAGGAGGAAAAGAATATGCTCAGAATACACTGTCTGTAAGGGCTAAAGTTTAAAAGGTTAATTAAAATATTTTATATATCTGTAAAAAAAAAAAAAAAAAAAAAAAAAAAAAGAAAGTCAAGGAAACTCAGTATCATTAACTGAGCCAATGAAGGGTTGTTGATATATGAAGAACAACTACCAATAATGAGGTTTTCATAGACAGCTGACCAGTGAATGACCCACTTCCACCTATAACTGTCTTCTTCAGTTCACTGGTGGCCCTAACTACCATACTCCAAGTCCCTAGGAAGCAAATTTAAATGCTGATTGCTTGCAGTTACCTTTTAGGGAATTGACCAGACAAATACCTGCCTACAAAGGACTAAGAAACCACTGCTGGTCAGATGTTGAAATCCAACTGTGAAGCAATGGAAACAAAGGCCTTCATGAATTCCTAGAGAACTCCGGAGCTGGCACAGCCCTTAAGGAATTCTGAATTTAGGCCAGAAGTTTGGTTCTTTGAGTTGTCCTCAGTACTAACAGCCATCAGTCACTGAATGCAAGCTGTCCCTGGGGAGGAAGCACGGACTTACACAAGGAGACTCCCTTTGGCAAAGGACAATGGCCAGAGAAACAGGGTGATTTCTGGAGAGGAAATCAGCTGTTTGCCTCAGGAACCAACACTCCCAGCTGTTGACAGATAAAGTAAGTGAGCGTCTCACACAGAAGAATTGGCAGTAGGTGCACAGAAGGCCTGGAAGCAACAGGAGCCCAGCAACCACCAAAGTTCCTTGCCTGGTTTTGCCTGAGCACCCCTCCTGCCTTCTTAAGCCTTCTCTTGCCCATCTAGATGAGAGGGCAGAGAGCTGAATTCCCATTAATTGCTTTTTACTAATTATTCTGATTTCCTATTCTATACATTTATAGTTTTTTCAGATGGTATTTTTCAATATAAGGAAAGGGGGGGCATTTATGGAGATTTTTTTTCTGATTCACACATTGTTTCACTTAACCTCAAAGTCAAAATCTAATTTTTGTTGCTGATGCTGCTGTTGTTAAAACACTTTATCCAGAGGCATGGAGAAAGTTTGGGAGAAGTCCACACTGTCTGCTGTCCTCCACAGGGCAGATCTTAGAGCTCTCCCCATCTCTCTTTTTATATATATATATATATATATATACATATATATATATATATGTATATATATATATATATATATATGCTAAGGATGTCTTTCTTTTATCACTTTGCATGTTCACAAGGTATCTTAAATCTTATTTTCCAACACAGCTTTACCAAGTATGCTGTGGAATCTATTGGTTTACTTGTTATCAGAGGTCACATCTATCTAGCCTTTAAATACAAACTGTGTGTGCTCGCACTCGAGTGCATATGTGTGTTTGTAGACATAGATAGACAGATCACACAGATGTGTCAACTGTCTCTCAGATGCATCTAAAGAAAAACCCTCAGAATCCAATCTTATGAATGTCGATGAGACTGGACAGGCTTACTAACTTCTGTGATTAAATATCAGGACCCAAAACAAGCTGTGAAGGAAAGGATTTATTCTGCTTACAATTTTCTATCGCTGTTCATCACCAGAGGAAGACAGGACAGGAACTCAAACAGGGTAGGGACCTAGAGGCAGGAGCTAATACCAAGGTCATGGAGGGGTGCTACTTACTGGCTTGTTTCCCCTGGCTTGCTCAGCATGCTTTCTTATAGAATCCAGGTCCATAAGCCAGGAATAAATAGCTTCACCCACAATGGGCTGGGCCCTCCCCTGTCTATCACCAATTAAGAATATGGCCTACAGCTGTATACCTCTTAGGGAAGCATTTTCTCCTTTCAGATGACTCCAGCTTGTGTCTAGTTGGTATAAAAACTAGCTGGCACAACTTCTGTTATGCACCCTCAAGGAAAATATTTCGATTCCATTCTTAGAAGTTTCTATGTACCTCTTTAAATAGCAACCAGCAAAATTCACAATTAGCAAGTGTTCTCGGCTATCGAGCTAAGCCCCTCCCACTGCAATTTCATACCATTCCTGTTTTCGTGCTCATGACTTGAGAGGAGCCGCCAACCACTCTATATTGACAGCCATTATTTTTCATATGCTGAACTTTACTATGATGAACTTATGCCTAAGCAGTCTCTGACACAATGACGTACCTTATTCAGCTATTGACTACTTCTAAATTATTTAGTAATGTTAATCTTATTAATACCTTCTCTGTAAATACTCTCACAATGTAACAAAGTTCATGTTGTCCAATAGCATTTGATTTGGAAAGACAAATGTTTTAAGTGTTGCTAGTTCAGTAATCAATCCTTGGAAATATAGCTCTTTTCCCCCAGTGGGCCAGTTCAATCTTTGGGGTATCATGAACAGATGCAAATTTCTTGATATGATTCCTCATATGTGACAGTGTTCAATGTAACATGTTTCCTGATGTTTACAAAATTAGAAGAAGAAAAAATGAATAAGTCTGTCAAACACATTTTCATTATATGTAGAGTTAAAAAGAACTGCCCACACAAAGACAAAACAAAGGTCTAAATTCACATTTTGAGGAACATCTAGAGGAAATAATGATTAGAATTCATTTTCACCTGACATATAAAATATAAAAACATCTGCAGTGGTTTCCCCAGTCTTTATAAGGTACCCTTACATAGGAAGTGAATATATCATATGCAGTCATATGTCAGGACACAGTTCCCACTCCTGAACCTGTACTAAACTAACCTTGACTTCTCATTTTACAAGTTGCCTCCCACAAAAGGCTGCAAATCTAAGAAGCTCTGTACCCTGTGCTTGTGGTCCCTCTGTGGGATGGCAATGGGTACCTTTGCGTCTTAATTTCATATTATTCTTAAGCACCTCCCAACTCTAACTGTTGACAGTGGGCCAATCTGTCTGATGCTGCTTCAAACTTCAAGTGTCCTCACACAGGGTCAGGAGGGCAGCTGTGAGGCTGTGCAACGCCCTTTAACAAAAATGCCTGCCATTTGGCCACCCAGCCAAACAGTCAAGCACGGGAAGAAAGTTATTAGTTTATCATCATTACAATAAAGTTTGAATGTGAGTTATATTGTTCCTATTCTTCATCTAGGAATGGAAGTGTCAGAGAAATTAAACATTATACCCGAGCCACACAGTCAGAAGGGAGCGGAAGTGGACCTTGAGTGTGTGTCCAGGATTCTACAACACAGGTATTTCCCATTATGCCCTACAGATCCTCACTCTCTTGTTTTGGCGGGACACCCTAATGGTTCATAATAGGATTTGTGGAACTTGACTGGTTTCTGACTCTTTGATTTGCTATTTCCTAAATCATCAACTACTTAGTACCTTTGTATGTTAGTTCCATGATAGTACAACGCAGTTAATGTAAGTATATAATGTAACATTGATATAAGGATAACACATTGTAATAGAGAAAAAAATTAGAGAAATAACAGAGAAATAATTAGGATATACAAATATAATTTGGGAATAGTATAGTATAGAAGGTGATATCAAATTAGCAGAAAAGGCCCACACTGGAAATATAACAATGTGAATGAAGAAGGGCAGCAACACACTTGTCCAGCTACCCCATTTAGACTCTAACAACCCTCAACTGGTGCTCCATTAGCGCACCCAGGGGAATGGGAATGTCAGGATATTCTGCTCCTCTGTTGCATGTGGTGGAGTGCAATAGAATCAAGAGTAGATTATAAGGGAGCCCTGAAGCCCAGGAAAGGCTGGAATCAACAAGAAGGTAGCCCATAGATTCTGCTTTTAAAATGTTGCTTAAAAGCTGTACCAACTGGGCTGGAGATATGGCTCAGTGGTTAAGAGCACTGACTGCTCTTCCAGAGGTCCTGAGTTCAATTCCCGGCATACAACCATCTCTAACGGGATCTAATACACTCTTCTGGTATGTGTCTGAAGACAGCTATGGTGTACTCACATAAATAAAATAAATAAATCTTAAAAAAAAAAAAGACTGTCCTGACCATATTTGACACCAAGTTCTTGTCCTGTCTTGACAGTACCTGCCTCTCCAGTGATAAGATTATAAGCTCCCGCCACCACACCCAGTTCTTTTCTTGTTGTTTAGATTCTTTAAAAATGTAGATTCTAGAGTCAAATTCAGGCCCTCACCCATGAACAGCAAGAGCTTTACCCACAGAGCCATCACCCCAGCTTCCATTTTTAAAGTTAAATATGGTAAGTGTGAATAAAAACAACAAAATTATATGGCACTATGCATGGTACCTCTCTAAAATCTAGGCCTTACATTTTTTCACTAGTTCCTCAAGATCTACAGCCTAATAAAGTTCACAGCATGTTTGACAGCATTTTAAATATACATTATTCTTCTTGATTTGAATTGCAACATCTTTATTTAGCATTCAAACTCTTCACTGCCTCATGCCTCAAAGGATGATATTCTGCCCTAATAGCAGACTTTGTGATAGTTTTCAACTGTGCTCCATGTCTCTTACTGAGACTTTAAAGTCCTTGCTATCAAATCACTCGTCTAAAACTTAAAGTTTCTGTGGCATGATCAAAGGCTGAGATGCCATCGGAAACTTCTAGTAGGATTTCCTCTGGCCCCCGTAGAGCCTGGGTGCGAACACAGAATAAAGATCTTGAGTCCTCGATGATTCGTTGTCAAAGAACTGTGTCATGCAAAGAAAAGAGGTGAGAGTCAGGGAAGATTGAATCATCAGAGTGGAGACGAATCTCCTTACACCTTCCCTCCAACAGCTGGTGCACAAGAAGTGAGAGGAGCCCAGGCTGTCAACTGCAATCCGAACAAGCAGCCTCGTTCTTAGAGTACCAGGAACCTGAATGTCTACTCACAACACAAAGCAAGTGGAAGGAAACTACGTTGTTATGAATGCTTCTGCAAATGTTTAATAATAGCTAGTAGTCACTCCTTTCTATCTCTGCAACAAAAAATAAACTCAGTGTCAGGACTATAATAGTGTGTATATTGCTTGTGCACTGAAGACATCAACTAGTGTTACTTTATTTTATTTTATTTTTTGGTTTTTCATGACAGAGTTTCTCTGTATAGGCCTGGCTGCCCTGGAACTCACTCTGTAGACCAAGCTGGCCTCGAACTCAGAAATTTGCCTGCCTCTGCCTCCCAAGTGCTGGGATTAAAGGCGTGCACCACCATGCCTGGTCTAGTATTACTTTAATTCAAGTATATGCAATTGATAGTAAACCCTCCTTCTCACGGTGCTAACACTTCAGGAGATCAAAAGGCCTAGCTTTTGTTTTGTTTTGTTTTGTTTTGCTTTGCTTTGCTTTGCTTTGCTTTGCTTTGCTTTGCTTTGCTTTGCTTTGCTTTGCTTTGCTTTGACATGGGGTCTTACTGGGTGGCCTTGAACTCACTGTCTTCCTACCTCTGATTCCTAAGTGCTGGGATTACAAGTCATGTGCCAAGACGATTGGCTTGTGAAACAATTTTCATCAATGCTATTTCATTGGTCATAAATTATCCCTGTGGCAGGGAAGATAGGGACAGTATTATTGTCCTCATTTTTAGAGCTTAACAACAGAAACACTTCAAAATAATTTGCCTACAGTTAGAGCTAGTAAATTATAGGGCTGGGACCCAAGATCTTGGATTTTTGACTGTGGCAAAATATGCCGGAAATATAGTACAGTCTTGAAAGGAGGCAGATAATAAATAGCATGTAGTTGCCCTAAGGACAAGAAAAGACAACATAACCCTCATGACAGAAGATAAGAAAGGTCCTTTGATTCCTCTTCTTGGTGACAAAGAAAATCTTTCTCCAAACAGCTAAAATTTAAACTAGTCTCTTGGGTGTTTTTAAAATGCACAGAAGCCAGTGAGAAAGGCCTGGGCCCCGTTTGTGGCCCTTGTAGATAAGATTAGCAGTCATGCATCTACCTGGGGGGTCGTAAGATATTAACCATCCTGGGGTGGGTGGGGAAAGAATATCTCACCGTGCACAGTAACAGATGCCAGAAGACAAAGCAGATGATAAAATGATAGAGATCTTTGTGTCCCGCAAGATATTTGGCCTGGGGGACCATTGAGAAACCACACACAGTTGGAGTGATGGTAAAAAACTAAAAAGAAAGACTGTTTGGTACATGGCAGCCAGTATGTGTTAAATGCAAGAGATGTGTCTTCCCGGGAATCCAAGCTATGAGTACGAGAGCAAAGCTAAGTAGGAAGTCACACTTCTAGAACTGTGCCTATGTGTGTATTTGGGAGTACACACGAGTGAAACTGCTGTTCTTCATAAAGTCACATCCTTTTTACTAAAAGCATACTACTTACTAACTCAAGGCAGGTTTTTGTTGTTGTTGTTGTTGTTGTTGTTGTTTTAAATTGAAGGCAGAGGAATGATTGAGCTGTGCACAGTTAGCATCCTTTTCAAATAATTTTACTAGCTCGAAGGAACAACGCTTGTACGTATTTGGCGTCATTAAAGGTTAGGAAGTGACAGTGGTTAGGAAGCGTATAGGAACAAGGTCAGACGTTCTCTGAATAGAACTGTAGTTTGTAGACTCCTCTACAAGGGCTGAAGCGATGAATCAGTGGTTAAGAGCACTGGCTGCTCTTCCAGAGGACATGGGTTCAATTCCCAGCATCCACATGTCAGCTCATAAGTGTCTATAACTCCAGCTTCAGGGGATCCAACACTCTCATATAGACATATATGCATATATATGAAGGATTTATAAAGAAATCCTTTATTAGGTATGTGAGGCCTTTGCATCTCTCATCCCATTGTTCTGATGAGCCCTACTGTAATCATCAACAATAAAGGATTTGGCAGTGTAGGTGGAAGCAGGGCTCCAAGAAGAATAACATTGGGTAGGTAAGACCCAAACCTAGGTCTCCTGAAAAGGTAGCATTCTGCCAGAGGGAGTTCTTGTCTCTAAATAACATAGACGACACAGGAAAAGGACCAACTGCCAAGAGTCCTCCCAGGAGAGAAAATGAATACCCTGGCATGGGGGCACACTTGCAGTCCCATTACTTGATAGGCAAAACCAGAAGATCTGAACATTTTAAAAAAAGGGAGAAAGAAAGAAAGGAAGGAATAAAGAAAGAAGGAAAGAAAAAGGGAGAAAAAGAAAGAAAAACAAAAGTAATAAAAATGACCACAATAGAAAAAGATACTATCTTCAATTCTCAAATAGAAACATAGAAATTAAGAAATTATATAAGATAAAATAATAGATTTTTTTAAAGATACAGACAAGATGTTCTCAAAAGTCACATAAACTTGTTTTCAGTCTATTATGTGTCAACAGAATCCAAAAATTGTCTACAAGACCATGAAGAGAAACTTCCTGAGGTTAAAAATAAAAGATTAAAATGGGTGACAAAATGCCTTAAATCTGACGTTTTTATACTGAGTTCTTCATATTATTTAGAAATGGAACACTTCTTTCATCCGAGAGCATCAAATGCCTTGCATGGCGTCTCTTCCTCAGAAACATAGTTCTTCAGCGTTTACCTCAGTGCAGGGCTGTCATTATCTTCCAGCTTAGTCATCCAGTTCAAGATGGTCCATATAAATGAATGTTTAACCTGTACAGCCCTACAGAAAACAGTGTGTCTCTTTCTAATGGGTGAATCACAACATAATAGAACCCTTCCCTCCAAGGAGCTCAGCACCTTAATGCACTTTCAAACGGCTTAGTAAGCACTGAAGAACTCAGTCAAAAACCCTTTGACAAAGTCCTTCCATGGGCTGTTCTATTCCAGAGGGCCTCCACCTTGGTAGCAGATCCTTGTCTCCTATGAAGCTTTGTAAGACACACATTGAGTCAGGGTATCTGAAGGGCAGCCTGGCCCTCACTGTCTAAGAGCTCCACAGCTGATTCTCAGTCATAGCCCTGCCTGAGAGCTCAGAAACAGGCAATGTATCAAATGCAGTGGGGCAGGTTTTCCTTGAAAGGAATCGGTGAGGATATTACCCTGCAAAATTTTCAAAAGCGCTCCCTGAGAAGGAGAAACTGCCTGCTAAAAAGAGTGGCCCTAATTTGACTGTTCCCTGAAGTTGCTGTGGCTACACAACCAGGGCAGCTCCAGGCTATACCACTTCAGCAGTAGTAACAAATTCCAAGCATATTTCCAGCGCAAACTGACCTGACCTTTGAATCTAAATCTCTCCAACTCCCTCCTAAAGTTTAACTGTAAATGTTCACTTGGGTTCAACTTGCCAGTTTGCCCTGCATTATTAGTCAGCAGGTGTGGTTTAAACATTTATAGGTAGAAAAGTTCAAATGTGATTCAAGTTTTGTTGTAATCAAATGCTAACTGACTTGTTTGTGCTACTAAGTCTCTTGACTCCTATTGACCTCGGAGAATAACCATTGTCAATGAATCTTGGGGGTTTGGGTCTTTAGAAATTAACAATGGAGTTTATATAGGTTTATAAATATAAAGAATATTTATTGAGACTGCAGTCCACTGTGTGTATGCTGGGAATATATAAGCATACCCTTAATTTATTTACATTCTAATAGAAAGTCTTTATTCATCTAGTTTATTGTATGGATGCAAAGATGCTGTCTTAATTGAGGTTACTACTGTTGTGATAAAAACACCATAACCAAAAGCAAGTGGGGGAGGCATTTATTTCAATCACATTTCCATATAACAGTTCATTAAAGGCAGTGAAGGTAGGAACTCAAGCAGAACAGACACCTGGAAGCAGGAGCTGATGCACAGGCCATGGAGGGGTGCTGCTTACTGGCTCGCTCACCACAGCTTGCTCAGCCTGCTTTCCCATAGAACTCAAGGACCACCGGCCCAGGAATAATACCACCCACAATGGGTGTGGCCCTCTCCCATCAATTAATAATTAAGATAATGTCTTATAAACCTGTCCACAGCCAGATCTTATAGAGACATTTTCTCAATTGAGGCTTCCTCTTCTCTGCTGACTCTAGCTTATATCCAGTTAACATAAAACTAGCGAGTACAGGTATCACTGTCTACACAAAGGAACAAGTTTGCAAGCTAAGACTTCTCTCATTTGGTGTCATGATAGAGGTGATTACAAAGAACCATAGAATCACAGAGGAACACAGATCTTTATAGGGAGAATCACGAGAGGCCTTACACAGAAAATGACATCTATATAGACATCTCGGGGTGGGGGTGGGGGCATAACACATTCAAGAATGGGTGAGAACTACATGGACTTCTTTGCCCATGAGATTGTCTGTTTAATTCCACCCTGGTCCTCATTTCTGATATTTTCAACAGTGCTGTAGATATCATCCCAGTTTCTTGGCTTCTAAGCTCTTTATTTCCAACTGTTTTCTCACTTGTCCCAGGCTCTGGCTTCTACCATTTTATCCTTATCATGGCAATGTCTGTGCAATGTCTCTTAGAAGCTCCAAAGTTCATGTTTCAGGCATTCTGAGCACAGAGCTCCACCCCACTCTAGTACAATACCCTTGTCTTAAAAACCTTACTTCAGAACTCCTTTAGTCTGGTTAGGATCTCTAGTCAACTAACCATCTCATCTGGTCTGCATCACTCATCTCATTGGCATGTATTCCCTGTTTCTTCCTCCCTGGACCAAAAGCCCTGGTGAGGCTCAATCCTCTTATCTATTACAGGCCCAGACTCTAACAGTTGAATACAATGGAAGAACAGCACTGGCAACATTACCTATTTAATTCTGCTGATCTCATGGTCAGTGATTGGGGGGGGGGGTGGGGGTGGAAATTACTTTCTCCATCCTTTTGCAGTTGATGTTCCTTTTGCCTAGGAGTCTTTCCCCTGCAGATAGTCATGTGACAAGCTACTCTGATTTACTCAAGCATTGGTTTATATGTCAACTTCTTAAAGAGGCATTCTCAGGCCATCCTGTCTGAGAGTGTCACCTACCCCAACCTGGCTCCCCTAACTCTGTGTCCTTTTACTCTGCTTTACTTTCCCTCATAGGACTAGAAAACATCTTCATCATTGCCGATCATACACAAGGACAGTAAGGACAACTGTCATGCTCATCGCTATGTGTCTCTGCGTGTGCCAAATGATGAGGGATGTGGTGAAATGTTAGCGAACTGGGTCAAGGTTTAGTGCCCCGATATTCAGTTAAACATTATTTTGGGTATCTCAGAAGATCTTTCTAGATATTAACCTTTCAAACAGTAGTGTGGATGGTTGCCCTTTCCAAAATGGTTGGACTTTGTCCAACCTCCTGAAGTCTTGAATGGACAAAAAGGCAGAATGAGGAAGAATTTGTTCCCTCTGATTCCAAACTGGGACATAGTTTCTCTTGCCTTTGGTCTTAGGAATAGACTAAAGCACTATTGGCTCTCTTGGGTACCCAATTTACTAACTGTAGATCTTATATCTTCCAAGCCTCCACAAGGATACATTACAATTCTTTACAATAAATCTGGAAACGTGTGGTACATAGAACACGACTTGCTTTCAAATGACAATATGAAATGCTAGTAAAGGCTTTTACTTTCTTCCCTCAGAGGTGTGTCAGTTCTCTAGCACTCCATCATAACTTATTGCAAAAGGTTACTTTCTTACTCGGGGGGCCATTATGAACCCTGGCTGACTTGCAGTCTTCCTGCCAACTAGGAGCTACTGCATCCAGCTCAAAAGCATTTGGGTTGAGTTTTTTCCACTTCCACAAGCTATCACACAGACATATGGTTAGGGCTGTTGTATGTTCCACAAAGATCTGGAATCTTCTACTTCAGTGAAATTGTGGGACTTCAGTGGTATGAGATACATCCATATCAAGAACACCCCCCATGCTTTTAATTAAATTATTCTTCTCTTAAAATACCTGTTTAATTTTTATTTATGTTTATGTGTCTATCTTACATGTGTACAGGTCCCCGCAGATACTAGGAAAGGATGTCAGATACCCTGGAGCTGGAGTAACAGACAGTTGTAAACAACTGGATATGATTGCTGGGAACTGAATCCTGGTCCCCTGGGGCTACTTTTAACCTCTGGATCATCTCTCTAGCCCCCCAAATACCCATTTTAAGATTAAGATTAAATGGTTGTATCTGGCTCCTCTAACCCTAACCCTAACCCTCACCCTGGCACCACACCTTTTAAGACTATTTAAATTTTGGAGGTAACATATTTCTCCTCTAGAGTGTTTTTCAACCCATATACCAAAACAAACAAACAAACAAACAAACAAACCCTTGTTAGTGTCCAATAGAGTCCAGAGCAAGAGAAGGGTTTACTATAGGTCCAGGCTGCTGTCCACACTACTCTGCAGTGACGTTAATGTGACAATAACAGATAACCATCATACTTAGTATTAATGATAGATGAGTGAGTGGCTGCTTAAAGCCTTTGATGGGACATTGCAAATGAACTTCAGTGCAAGCTCTTAGGGTGTTGGAGAAAAGCATTCTCATCTTTCTCAGGTAATGATCTCCTTTTGAGAAATAGTGCTAGGCTTCTTTATAACCACAGGCCAGCAAGTAACCAGGCAATCTAATCTACCCATCAATTACTGAGTGTTATCTCATCCCCGAGCCATAAAGCAGGCGAGAACAGCATTAAAAGAACAGGTAAGTAACCTGGGGAAGTGTTTCAAATGTCCACAGTTTCCATGACATTGCTTTTTTTCTTTCTGTGTTTGCATTTATGGTCCTTTGGGAAGTTCACTCTAATCACCTGACAGGCAAAGATATAGCTGACATATAGTTCTAGACAGTATATTTCCTACAATCCTAAGGAAGCTGTATGGATACAATCAGTGATGAGACCTTGACATGCCTTTCAGGCCTGGGAAAGCATTTTCCGGAAGGTTGTATATGGTCTGATCAGCATCTCACACATGGTGCTGTCAATTATACAGCCTGCAGCATTGGGACTACAGGTAGAAAGGTGTGGCCATGGGGTGGGGCCGTTCTATTATCCCTCATCAACGTCCCTCAACATTGCTGCTCCCTGTCCCTACAGTCTTATGCTTTGCTCTCCCAGAGGTTTATACTCAAAAAGGAAAAAGGAAAAAGTTCTGACATTAAAAGACCCAGCAGTGATCCCTTTGGACTGGAAGTTAAAACTGCCATCTGGCTACTTGGGACTCCTCATGCTTCTGAATCCATAGGCAAAAGAGAAAGATGCCCCTGTCAGGAGTGATTGATCCTGACATTGCAGTGAATTTAGGCTCTTTCTACATAATGAAGAGAAGGATGGCCATACAAGTAGCTTCAAGGCACCACTTAGTATGCTTTGTAATTTAGACCAAAGGAAAAATAAAAACAAAAACACAGACCTAGCCAGGCAGAACCATGAAGGACCAAGAGTGAATCAGATATTATCTACCCTGTGACTCACAGGCCATGGATAACTATGAATGTAGCCCAATGCGAAATTATAAATTTACTTTAAAAAAATGAAGGCTTTGTATTTTGTTGTTGTTGTTGTTGTTTCACTATTTTTAAACATTTGATTGTCCATGAGGCTGACAATGCTATGTTGTGATGTCAAAAGGTGGACACACCTGATGCTAGACCTTTCAAGAATGGCGGGGGGGGTTGGTCTCTCTACCAAGTGAAGAACCAGACCAACTCAAGTACTTCCTGAAGGCAAAGGAAATACAGAATAATTAATAAATCAGGTAGGTGTGACCAGCAGCTACAACCATGTAACTAGCTATAGAAAGGCTAGAGTTGTTATGAACATTTTCTCCTCGTTTGGCCTTGAATGTGCTTGTGTATGCGTCTACTTGAAATACATATGTACCTGTAAGCATATGCTTATATGTTTATTTACATACTTAACAAGCAACCTTATTTTCTTTTCTCTGTTGCTCACTTAAGTAACATCATGTGTAGTGACTTTACAGCAAGTGTTTAAATATTGCTACTTTTTGTGTTGTAGTGTTTAAAAGTTAGAAGATATCAAGAACAAAAATATATATTTCTCTTACACGCGTTCGCAACCGGCCAGGAAAGACGCAACAAACCGGAATCTTCTGCGGCAAAAGCTTTATTGCTTACATCTTCAGGAGCAAGAGAGCAAGAGCAAGAGCTCTATTGCTTACATCTTTAGGAGCCAGAGCGCAAGAGCGCAAGAGAGCTAGAGAGCTAGAGAGAGAATGGCGAAACCCCGTCCCTATTAAGGAGAATTATCCTCCGCCTAGGACGTGTCACTCCCTGATTGGCTGCAGCCCATCGGCCGAGTTGTCGTCATGGGGAAGGCAGAGCACATGGGGTGGAGAACTACCCTTGGCACATGCGCAGATTATTTGTTTACCACTTAGAACACAGGATGTCAGCGCCATCTTGCAACAGCGAATGTGAGGGTGGCTTCCTACATATTTCACTTCCAAAATTGTATTTCCCCTTTTAGGAAAATGGTTAGAGCACTTTTCCTTGTACACAGCATAATTTCATGGTGTCAGTTGGAGTTCATACTATGGACTCTATCTGGAAAACACATATGCTCTGTGGAGATTCATAAGGTGTCTTGGGTTGACAGGGAATGTGGAATGGACTTGCTATACTTAATTTTACATGTCAATCTGACAGGGTCATAGAATGTTTGATTAAACATTTCTCAGGGTGAGCCTGGGAGGGTCTTTCTGTATCAGATCAACATTTTAAATCAGTAGATAAACTAAAGAAGATTACCCCTTCCATTGCAGGTGCGTCCAATAAAAACCTAAACTGGATAAAGCAGGGTAAAGAAGAAGCCATTGTCTCTGCCTACCATTGATCTGGAACTCATTGTCTTCTGCCTTTAAACTCTAACTCAGAGTGGAAACTACATCATTGCTTACGCTGGTTCTCAGATCTTTGGTTATACTGTAAATCAGGCCCTACACCCATGAATACGTGGACAGCACAAATTCACTTCAGTGAATTACCAAAACAAAATGGACAGAAACAAGAGAAGATGGGGCTATATGAGTGGATCTGGGACAAATCAGAAGGAGGATACAATCAAAATATATTATATACATGTATAAAGTTCTCAAAGAATGAATAAAAATATATGAAAGGTTAAACAGATCATCGGCTGTCCTCCTGGTCAAGTCCCTACACTTGAACAGAAACTGTATTCCTAGTTCTTAAAACGTTGGCATCTTAAAAGCTCCACTCACACTCATAAAGGCTCCCCAACATAGCGGCCCAATCATGAGCTGAACAAAGATGACACCAATAGACACACCAAAATGAAGAAGGAAAAACCTACAATGCCTCAAGTCTATACCAAGAACTATAGGCAACTAAGGAATAGTAGAGAGGGAGAAATAGTCTTCCTGGGAAACACACACTGACTGGTTACATTCAAGCAGCCTCAATACAGACTGAACAGGTTATATTTAGGAATGTGTGTGTGTGTGTGTGTGTGTGCGTGTGTGTGTGTGTGTGTGTGTATGGAGAGGGCATGAATGTGAAAGAGAGCAAGGAGGGGTGTATAGAAGGATTTGGAATGAGGAGAAGGAAGAGAGGCATGTCATAATTATATTCTCAAAAAGAAGGTGGCAACTTCAGACCTTAGGACTCTTTAGATTTCACATAATTTCTGTAATAAATCTATATATATTTAAGTCTTTTATTGGCTGTAAACTTTAACTGGATGAGTGGGTAAATGAATGGCTTTCCTTATATCTAAATGGTATCAGACAGATTAAGTTATGAAGCTAAAAAATGATATCATTAACGGAAATTACCTGTATTATATCGTAACTAAAAACAATATACTCAACACATTTAAATAAGTTATTCTATTTACTACTCATAACCTTATACAGTTGCTATTTTTATGATCTCTACTTTACAGAAAGCATACAGGAGATGACTCTCTGTTTCATACCCCATTCTCTTGAAATTTTATTTCACCAATAGAAGCTGTTCTAATATTTATGTTCTTTCAGATCAATAACCTAATCAACTAATCAGCAATAGCCTTGACCCTATGTGATTTCCTGTAAGCAAAACAAGTCATTGGAGATGAGCACACATATCTTCCTGGTTTCAGAAGTCACTGGATCAAATAATCTGAACATGTAATAGCTTTGGCCAACTCTTACACTTGTCAATTCTGTAACTCACAATTTCTAATAGGAAAAGAAACAAAAACCATATGAGTTAAATAGCTACTGATGACAACCAACTATAAATGAAAAAGAATGAGCTTGATGAAGCACATGAACCTTTTCACAAGTATGGACTCAGATTAACAGCAACATAAGGATTATGTTTTACTCTAAAGTATAAAAAGTCTATCCACAGTGCAAATGTGTTTACAAAACAAAACTCCTCCCACAGTCATGGCTACCTTGATCAGGGGTCAACAGGTTCTTGTTTTTGTAAATGTTGAGATAGTAAATAATTCAGGTGTGTCGTTTCCATCATGCTAATTTCTGCTCCTGTCACATGAAAACAGACCACAGGCTAGTAAATGACTGATGATAGGATATCACACACACACACAGAGAGAGAGAGAGGAGAGAGAGAGAGAGAGAGAGAGAGAGAGAGAGAGAGAGAGAGAGACAGAGAGAGAGAGACAGAGAGAGACAGAGAGAGACAGAGAGAGACAGAGACAGAGATGACAGAGACAGAGACAGAGTCAGAGACAGAGTCAGAGAGTCTAGCTTTATAAAACTTTGAGCACAATGGTGGAAGAGACTAGAAGTTATAGTTTGTCTGAATGTCCCCCTCCCCAGCCCTTATCTGGAATTTAGGAACCATATTGCCAGATCAGAAAAACAAGCAGAGAGAGAGTCTTCATTCATCCTGATGCAAGCTAGGTGCTGCTGAATTCTAATGGTGACAACTTGGAGTGTTGAATACATTGAGAAAAGGTAGAGGTGGGAATGGATACCAGACTTTATCATCTACTTCACGCAGTGTCATCTACTTAATTCCTAACTAAACTAATTCATTCAACAGCAACAAAAACTTCACCACCAAATTTTCAAGGTTTCTGATCCCCGCTGAGTTCTAAATCCTAGGAGCAACAACCAGAAGTTGGTACTAAATTGTAAGGGATGCAAACTGCAGCAGGACTGACTTCTCAGAAGCAACTCCCACCACCTACATGGTTCCCAGGGAACTGTATACTCCACCCACAAGCCATCATTTTAAAATTCGATTTCTAGAGGACTATAACAAAGTTTCATATACTCAACTGTGTAAATAAAAGAAATGCATTGTCTCCAGTTCCTGAAGGGAGAAGTTTGAGATGAGGTTGACCCTGAGGAATGTGAGGGGTGAACTTACAGGCCATCCTAGCTCCTGGTAGTGTGCTGGAATTAGTTTGCATTCCTTTGTTTGTAGGTGCATCATACTCTCTCTGCCCCCACCTTAACATGATATTCTCCTCCACGTACTCTTCTGTTTCTGTATCCAAATCTCTTATTTTTACAAGGACATCAGTCTTAGTGGATTAGGACCCATTTGAATAAAATCATCAAGTTAGTAATATACAAAAAGTAAGGTCACACTCATAGATACAACCTGAAAATTAAATATCGTGTAGAAACACACAATTCAACTCTTAACAATTCTAAGGTCTCCCAAGCAAGGCCAAAGAGAGACATCCTGGGGATTTTTAGAAAGACAATTGAGAAATCTCATCAGGATAACTAAAAGTGGTGCTATGTTAATCTCAAGAGCACTTAGTAAACATGTTTTTGCCCTGTATAGAAATTCCAGCTGCAGTAATAAGAAAACTAATATACATAAGAGATGAAATATTTTTAAATTGCTAAAACATACAGAAAGCAAAACATCACCTGTGGATGTGACAGCATCTGAGTCACTGGTTCCAGATGTTTCACGGAAGAGCCTCCAGCTGTCGGGCCCATTCCAAGGTTTCCTTACATCTCAGTGGTCTTTGCAATTTTTGATATTAATATTTTTGCATCTCTCAGTCTTCAATTATTTGTCCTCCACTGTATTCACTTAGGAGATTCCATATCAAATGTAATTATTAAAAATATTATAGAAATATATACCACCAAAAAAAAGATTGTAAGCTACCCAACAGGGAATATAATAATAAATGCTCTGGTCAACAGAAAATGAAAAGACATCCAGAAACATTAGCAATGCTAATAATAACAAAATTATCAGTCGGGACTTTGATGTTGTGATAGAGTTTGTTCTGAGTTTGGAGTTCAACAATAAAAGCTTACTTTATTTAGAGTAGAAAGTTCGGTAATCATTCTCTGCTGGTTGTGCCTTGGCTTCTCATAGGCTTCATATATCCTTCTTCATATATCTGGCAAGTGTCTATGATCTTGACAGACCTAAAGAACCAGTAAAACAGGAATTCTAGGGGATTATTATCTATTTGGGGTGTAAAAGCTAACAGGGAAAGAATTCATCTCAAGGACAGAGAAAACCAAAGGTTAATCAGAAAGTGGTAGCCACTAACAATTTTACACACACTCAGAAAACTGAGAAAAGGCAAGTTTATTCCCTTAAGTCTCCACGAATCATTGAGAGTTCTGGTCAGCCTCACTATCATTGTCTACTATCTTGGCAACAGTACATACAATGATACTGCAGCCTGTTAGTCATGTTTACCAACAGCATTGGCCAACCAAAAGAGAATGCTACCAGCAATATTATCACCAGTGATTTTATGGATAAGAGTTTGAAAATGTTTAGTGTCATCACCATTAAACAAAAGGGGGGAGGAATGGATGTATATATACCACGTGGTAGTTAAAACTAGTTTGGAGGCATATCTGAAACTAGTCCCCAGTTATTTCAGTGAATATATTAAGATTTTTACAGCCTACAAAGAAGACAAAAGTAAAAACAGACTGGTCCTGTTTGTGGCTATTATTATAAGCTTACTTTTTCTTCTGTTTTGTTTCAGCCCAGAAAAAGACATTCATTCTTTTGAGGTAATCTCTAGGCTAGCCTTGAGCTACAGCCTTTGCTTCATCCTCTCCTGTGCTAGTACTAGAGAGCTATGACAATATGGTTAACTAAAATCTAATACTTTGAAAGAACAATGAAAAGAAATTGTATGCATTTTCAATTATTCTTTACTATTTGTAGCTTTATATTTCCTTTATAGTTGCATTGTGATTACACATATTGAATTTATTTTTACTAAATATCAATAATTTTATTTCAAAAGTCCCTAAGGAGCAATTTGAAAAGCACTAGTAGACAGAATAACAGGAAAAAAGAAAACAAAATACTCACAAGGTGTAAAATGAATCTCTACCCCAAGGAAGCTGAGAAAGGACGGGTACTCCAAGTTCCTGGGCTACAGGGTAAGATCCTGTATTAGAAAAGAAAACTAAAAAGAAAAGAAAAAAAGCCCACTCTACCCCCACCCCCAAATGGACATTGTGGTACAGCTCTGTAATCAGCCCTTGGAAAGTGGAGGCAGGGAGATCAGGAGGAGTTCAAGGTCATCTTCTGCTATGTATGGAGTTCCTGGCCAGCCTAGGGTACAGGTGACCTTTGTGGTGGGGTACAGGGAATATAAAAGAATTGGAACCCCTATCTCTGGCTAACTGGGTACTCAGCTCAGAGAGAGAGGCAGAAATCACTGAACTCTCCCTCTGTGGTATGTGGATCACACAGGTCTATAGGAGGCTCTGGCTATAGATGTAAAAATCCTCAGAGCCTACCTTATTTGCTATCAGCTATGCCAATCCTGTTCAACACCAACTCTGTCTTGACACCCTAGTGTTGAATCATAAAACTTCATTATGTTTAAACAATAACGGGTTTTTTGTTTTTGTTTTTTGGGTTTTTTTTTTTTTGTTGTTTTGGTGGGTTTTTTGTTTTTTGTTTTTTGTGGTTTTTTTGTTTGTTTGTTTGTTTTGGTTTTTTGGTTTTTTAGTTTTTTGTGGTTTTTTTTGTTTTGTTTTTTGTTTTTTTTGTTTTTTTTTGTTTTTTTTTTGTTTTTTTTGTTTTTTTTTTTGTTTTTTTTTTTTTTTTTTTTTTTTTTTTTGAGACAGGGTTTCTCTGTATAGCCTGGCTGTCCTGGAACTCACTTTGTAGACCAGGCTGGCCTTGAACTCAGAAATCCACCTGCCTCTGCCTCCCGAGTGATGGGATTAAAGGTGTGCACCACTACGCCTGGCAACAATAGTGGTTTTTAATGTTTTATCTGAATATATCCATGTTTCAAAGATAAAAATCTAGGCATGGAAAAACTCTTCAGTGACAAATTTTGGCAGTTTTGTTGTTATTGTGTGTTTGTTATTGTTCTGTTTTATTTGGAGACTCAAGAAGTTTTGTTGTTTTGCTTTGTTTGTTTTTTGTTCGTTTGTTTGTTTATTTTGTCTCTTTCTTTTTTGGTGCTGGAAATGGAACACAAGGCATTGCACACACTAAGCAAGAGTTCTACCACTAGGTTGCATCCCCAGCTCTTTAAAATAAAACTAGAAAAAACTTTCTTGAGGCAGATTCTCTTATATTTTTAGTTGTGAACCTAGCCTTTAATGGCTGAGCCATCTCTCCAGCCCGAAGCAGATTGTCAATATACAGCCAGATTATCCTTATACCCAAGGTCTTTCTGCCTCAGCCTCCTGAATGCCAAAATTAGACATGTACCACTGAGCTCTTGTTTTAACTTCAAAACACTAAGTAAATTCTCAAAACTTATAATCAAAACATCTGAATCATAAATCCATTAAACATTTTGGATATAATAAAATAGTAAATTTTCAATTCTAAATGTTATTTTTCAGCATAAAATAAAATGTCATTTTAAAACTAAAATTCATTTTAATTACTCTTAAAATTACATTCATATTAGACAACCACATATTTAGTTTTTACTTATATATTTACCACATGCTATCATATTTAATGTTGAAAATAAGATTTTACTAACAGCTGGACTTTTATTATTTTAAAGTTGAAACCACCTTTAAAAATCATTTGATGTAAGCCTTAACATCCAGCATAGAGTCACTAAATTTTAATTTCAGAAGTGACCTCTATGGAGCATAAGGGTCACTGTTTTCAAGATGTTTTGCTATTTAAATACATGCTTCATGTTGCGTTAGTTTAATACATAGAAGAAATAATGTTTACAGGCAATTAGGATTATAAAACTCCTGGTTAATATTAAGTAGGTTTTAGAAGGATCTTCAAACCTCACCTACCCTGTGTGATATACTCTATGTCAAGCCGCGGAAGGATTGTAGGGATTAAACTAGTGTCCTTTACCCGGAAAAACAAGGCAGACACAGGGTCAAGTACATCTCTGAGAAAGGGCTCATCTCCTTCCTAACCCTTGAAACACTCTGACAAGCAATGCTGTGGAATGTACTGAGGGAGACCGTCTCCTATCCTTCCGCACCACTTTATTCTCTAAACTTTGTGCAAAGAGTTGAATTGAAAGTTTATCAGATCACAAAACGACACCTTTCAATGTAAAAACTATATCATATTCTATAGCATTATTATAATTTTGGGTTATAAATTATTTAGACAGAACTGTTAAGAGTACATTTGGAGGTTGTAGGATTTTTTTTAAAAAGACTATTTTGTAAATACACTGCACTGGGTGTGGGGAGGGGGAACTATTTCTTTAAATAATAAAGTGAGTGGCCAGAGATGTCTCAACAGGCAAAGATGCCACCAAACCTGACCAACTGACCATGATCTTCTGATGTCCATACATACACACATATACTGACTCTCTCTATCTCTCTCTGTGTCTGTTTGTCTGCCTGTCTGTTTCTCTCTCTCTCTTCTCTCTCTCTCTCTCTCTCTCTCTCTCTCTCTCTCTCTCTCTCTGTGTGTGTGTGTATCATTGCCAGGGTTCACTTTTTAAATTTTATTTCTTTTTCACATTTATTGGTGTGTGTGTGTGTGTGAGAGAGAGAGAGAGAGCATATGTTGTTATTTGTTTATTTGGGTTTTTTGTTTTTCATAGGGTCTTATCTTGTAGCTCAGGCTAGCCTGGAACTTTTTATGTAATCCTGGGTTGACCTCAAATTTGCAATCATCTTGCCTCTGCCTCCCCAGTTCTGGTTTACAGGGTGTTCCACTACGCCCAGTTGTTTGTCATCGTTACCATAGAAACTAGATGACTGGCGAGTTAAGTAGACACCTTCTCAGAGGTCCTCACCCTAATTTCCATACCCTGGCAGCATGACTTTTGTACATAACATGTATCTGCTGAGCATCAACAACTGCCTATGTGAAACCAGAGTTCAGATATGTGGTTAGACACTACCAGGAAAGAGAGAGAGAGAGAGAGAGAGAGAGAGAGAGAGAGAGAGAGCTTTCCATTTTTCAGCTTTAGTAAAAGAATGTATGTAGCTGGCAGAACAATGCTTTTTTTTTTTAAAAAAAAACAGGGTACAGCTGGGATGCTGACAATTACTGGAGAAAAATACTGTGATAACTCTTAAAATATATTATTTTTTTCCAAAACTATGTATTTTCTGATGTGAAGAGCTGAGCTGGGACCATATATGTCATAACTAAAAGTTACTTCCTAAAAAGAAAAAAAAAAAAAAAGAAAATCAAAGTGAAAAACTGCTTCCAACTTCCTCAAGTCCTTGTTCTACCAAGAAAAGCCAGCAGGACAATTGTGCCAGAAGAAAACAATGTTAAGAACTGGTCGATTAGAAGAGATAGATGAAAGAGTAAAAAACTTGGAGAAAATTTTTAAACATACATTTAGTGCCTTTGATGAAAGATCAGGGAATGAGAGGGGAGGGAAAGGGAGCAAAAAGGAGAGAAAACGGTGCTAAAGAGGTTGTGTTGGTTTAATCCTTTTGTTCTTCCCCTAAAAACACTTTTAAAAACAGAAAGAAAGAAAAGCTAAGCTATGGAAACTGTCTCCACCCAAAGTGACAGAATTGAAACTCACTGTCACCAGAGTAGCAGATTTGCTTCACCATTACATGCCCTGCCTAGCACTGGTGGACCCTGGCATCACCTGAGCCATTCCTTCACCTGCATCTAACTCCATAGTTGGCTTCCTGCATCTTTTACAACTGCAGAGTCCCAGGGGTGTAAGATCCTGGCACAACAGAAACAAGGAGAGATAATGGGGATTTGGCACCCACCGCTGAAGTAACAAATCCAGGTAAAGATCCTCCCTGGATGCTGATGTTTTAGGCTCAGAAACACTCCACAAAACACATTAACCTAAGATGAGAAAGTGTGGTCCCACAATGAAGAATCTTGAACTTCTCGCCTTGATGAAGTTAAATGTTCAGTCCCTCAACACAGGACCATAACCTGACATTCACCTGTGTGCTATTACTGCCCAAAACACTGAAAAGACTTTAACCTAAATCTAATTCTGAAGAAGCAATCAAACAAACAGAATTTAGGACTCTCTCTATGACAAGTGACCCGGACTTTTCAAAAACAGTATCCTTTTTCAAAATGGAAAATAGCTCTATTCAAAGAGATGGAAGATACTGTACTCAAATATCACACAGTATTCTAGATCAGTACCTTCAAAGTATAAAATAGCTAAAAATGATATTAGGTGCCAGTCCCACATTTTAAATATAGATAGCATATGAGATAACAGGTTTTTAAATTATTATTAGTTATCTTGTATATGAGATTTGTTTTGTAGGATAGTAGTCTAATTCTTAAAAGATGTAGGTTAAGTATGCTTGGGCATGACAGAATGCCTGTAAGTTACTTTCAAACAGGCCATTAAAAAAAAGTGTGTGTGTGTGTGTGTGTGTGTGTGTGTGTGTGTGTGTGCGCGCGTAAGATATAAATCAAATATGGCAAAATAACAATGGGTGGAATACATAAAAGAAATTTATGTGTTTTGGTATACTATTATACATTTTTAAAGTTTTAAAATGTTGAAAATAAAAAGTTGGGTGACAAAGAGCTGTTGGGAAGCTCTTGCCCTGTAAGTCAGAGATCTTGGACACTTTAACTGTTGCCTCTGCACTGAGCAAGACCTCTAGGCCTCAGAGCACAAAAAGGGTAACCTCACCAGCCTGCTCGACAAGAAATGTTCTGAAGATGAATAATGATATCATGGCTAGAGAGTGTTTGTGAACTACAAAAATCCTCCTGTGGTCTCAGCTGTAGGGCAGAGGCTAGGAAACTCTCTAGTCTCTAATTGCAATTCAACATCTCCTTTAACTACGAAGGTAGGCATGAGTTAGTACACCACGTATCTGGCGTACAAGAAGAGCTTAATAGTTCTGGCTCCGTTTTCTTAACTTGAACAAATGACTGTCACACAAAGCATGAGTCAGCAACAGAGCCATTGATACTCTCCTATCTTCTTTCCCTTCTCCATCTCAAAGACACGCCTACTCTGACCCAGTACTACAGGAGGATACTCTCTCACTGACTCATGCTTTCCATGGCCCTCACTTGTGCAACTTACAGAAACAAATGGTGATAACAAAGGGAACACAGAACGTTCCACCCTGAACTCTCAATCTCCACACCCCCGAAGCAGTTCACTAGGTGCCTCTCAACCTGATGGCATGACGAAAGCCCTGACACCCAACACAAGACTTTGCCTGCACCCTGGATTCTCCTTTTCTATTAGCTACCTCTGGTCATTTAGAAAGAAATGCTGCTGGCTTTTTAAAAATAGATAGAGAGAAGTTCTAATTATTTCTTGCCATGTCTACTATCACTACTCAAAATGCAAGCCATCTCCACCTCTTACCGAAGATCAATACAACATCCTTCCAGAAGGCTTTCCTGCCTCCTCTTTTCTTCCTACTTAATTAGATGCCCTCTACATATAATTATCCTTTTAAGAAATGCCACATTGTCCATTTCTCTATTTCATACCTTGATATGATTCCCATTTTCTTCAGAGTAAAAGTCAAAGTCCTACAAATGATCTTAAGAACATATATCTGTATACATGATAAATAGAAACCTAGACTTCCCCCTTCCCCCTGTGACCTCAATTCCTGTCTCTGCTTTGCATGCTGCCTCAGCCACACTCACTTCCTTATAGTCCCGTGAGCATGCAGACATGGTCTCACTTTAGGGCTTTAACGCTAGGGATTCCCACTGCTTTAAACTGCTTCCCTCAGATGGTGACACCCATCATCTCTTTATCTCTGACAATCCTTATGCCTGTTCTGGCAAGCCTTTTAAAAATAGTAACCAACTCACTATTCCTAATCCTTCTTATTCCTTTCTAGTTTCATCTATAATACGTATTGCCTTCCAAAACATAAGCAAGGTATATGTTGTCTGTCATCAGATGGTATTTGTGGGCCATATTATAGTTCACATGCTTCAAAGATGGTTTCTTTGTTTTTGTTATTTTGTTTTGAGACAGGGTAGCACTTGCCCATGCAAGACTCTATCTCACTGTGTAACAGGATGATCTTGAATTCCTGATCCTCAGCACTGCTACAATTATTGATTACCACCCTGTACCACCATAGCTGGTTTCTCTGACGTAGCTGGCTTCTCTGAAAGTTAATCGTATTAGTTTCCAAAGTGTATGCAGGAGCATATAAAAGATGTACAGTAACCCCATACGGTTGCACATAACTTTAATCCCAACACTGAAGAGGCTAAGGAAAGATTGTGAGCTTGAAGACAGCCTGAGGTACATAGCAAGTTCTTGTCTTAGCAGTGCAATGATGAAATACAGTATCTGAATCATGGTTACAGTATCTGAACCATCTGGAACATTGGGCCAAGTCGGCCAACATGTGTTCAGTATCTGAACTGTGTGGAATTCGGCGGTATGCATCAAACATTCATGCTGTGTAACCATCAGACCACCCCTCTCCAGAACATTTTTCCTTCTTGCAGAACTGAAACCATCGACATTAACGATTTCCTCATTCTCATGTCCTCACATTGCACAAGAACCTAGAACAGTTTCTACCACATGGATGCTTACCATGTTTTTTCTTGTTGTTGTTGACCAAATAAATCAAATACTTCACTCAGAACTTCGGATGCCATCTCTATGGGGAATGTTTCCAAATGTAGACCTCGAGCACAAGATCCTAGGTCAAATTCCTCCAGCTTTATCTGAATCATGCCCCCTTGTTGCCATCAGAAGCACCCTGTGTGAAGCACCTGTAACATTTGTGTTATTTGAAGTATTGGCTGCACCTCTTGAGCCTCTGTGGTCTCCATTGTCACAGACAGGTCATCTGAAACATAGCACACCTTTGCTAAGATTCCAGAAAATGAATACATGACAATAGCAGAATTATAAGTATTGGGCTTCCCCTTAACCCACACGTTTTGGCACTCACTCTGTTGTTCCAAGTCAGCCAACATGTGCTAAGGATGAGATTCTCTGAATAGAGAGAGAATAGATAGAAATGCATACAACTATTGCTTTAGTGTTATTAAAAGAAGATCAAAGCTTAGTAGTACATGTTAATAGCCTTAATATATTAATATTATATACATGCAAATATGTGTGAGTGTGTGTGTGTGTGTGTGTGTGTGTGTGAGTGTGAGTGTGTTGAGGCTCAGTGATGGAGAAGACCCTGGAAATAAGGAAGAGACGACTCAAAATACTCACTTTGAAAATTTAGTATAGAACGAGACCAAGCTGCTGGTGAGTTTGCTGCTTTTCTTGAGCGAAAGCTTGAGATGGAAAGCTTGGGCGACCACAATTGACACTCTCCCACCTCACCTAAAGTAGAAGGTCATGGTGTCTAGAGTCCATCCTGGGAAGCCTATTATTAGCAGTGAGGAAGCCAACTTTTTAGGAAGACATATGATTGTGTCAGTCAAATTTACTTGCGTGCAGCTGGTAGGAAAGGTTCCAGAATCTCTGGCAGACGTGTCTGTAAACCAAGAGGCAGGCTAATGCTGGGATCCGGAAACAAAGTTTCGAGCAGCAGTAAGGAAAAAAAAAAAAAAAAACCCTTCCTCTCTTCTGTAAGAGTAGAGGGGTGGCAGCTGCCATGGAGGGTGCCCCAGAGCCAACTGGGTAGGGACCCGGCAGAGACAAGCAACAGCTGCTACAGCATCATGGAAATGGCCTCAGCCAGCAAGTAGAAGGGTTTAGGGGTTTGCACTGGACAGTTTATAATTAGACCCTTGAAACTCTTCTCCTCCACCTCCCCCCACCCCCAACTGGTGCTACAGGATAATTCCAAGGAAAGAGAAGTACAATTAGACCAACTCAGTTGAATTATTTCTTCTCTGGATTTGTCAGCTACGAAGTAGGTCATAGAAGGCCTATATATGCCCTAACTCTTACATTTCTGTATCCCAAAATTCCACTCCAGTTGAATTTTTCTCAAACTGTGAGCTAAACATCTCCATAACCTTAGATCTGAAAAGTTGGAACTAACTTCTGATGGCTATTCAACAAAAAAAGAAATGGCCCCCTTCATATCCCAGACCCTTGTTCCTCTATTTTTAAAGCCCTCTGTTATGACACCTAGATGAAAAGCTGTAGCATTTTAGAGGTCAGAGAAGTAGGAGATTGCATGGTGATAAAAATAATAATAACAATAAATCCAAATCTAAAAACCTGTCTGCTCTCATATGCTCCTTTAACTTGCCACAAGGCAAATACACAGGCAGCTCACAAGAGAATTCCTAGCGCATCTTTCTTCCAGGCCCAGTGGCCTGTTGGAGAAGGGACGCCAGACACATGAACAGTGTGAAGCCAGGAGACATCCTTAGCACACATTATGGAATATTTGTGAATGATGTTCAACCAGGAACAGTAGCACACATTTGTAATCCCAAGAATGAGAAGGTAGAGCGAGGAAGATTAGGAAGTTAATGTCAGTCTCAGGTAAATGTGAATTGAGGCTAGGATAGGGTCCATGAGACCTTGTCTCAAGCAAGTATGGGGGTCTGCGAGATGGATCAGGCAGTAAAATATTTGCTTCTCAACCATAAGGATCTTCGTTCAGCCGTCCCAGAACCCATGTCAAAGAGCTAGGCACAGTGGTGCACATTTGTAATCTGAGCACCGAGGATACAGAGACAGGAGGATCCCTGGGCTTGCTGACCAGGCTATCTGGCACGTTCCAGGTCCGTGATGCCAAGACAGACATACCCTGTCTCCAAAAACTAGATAGATGGTGTCTGAAGAATGACACCTTGGTTAATTTTTCCTCCTTGTGCATAAACACACACGTGCACCCACCTGCACACAAACATTCCTGCATCCACAACCATGCATGCACACATGAACACACACATGTGTGCACGTGCACACACTCACACGTACACACACATTCGTATGTGCGGTTTTACTCAATTAGTGAATCCTATGTTGTATTCCCTCCAGAGCCTTGGAGTCTGAAGAATTCAAAAGTTCTTATAGTCTAAAAGATGTATTAAGAGAGAAAAAAATATATAGATGAGATGTCACCAATGTTTGGGTAGATTGGTGGAAAGACAAGGGGAAGGCTCTAAACTGAAGGTGTAGAAAACGTTTTTCAAAGAGTACATCTCTTGGCCAATGGTAGACATTTTCACTAACTTAACCTAGAAGTAATCGTATAAGTATATGGGGATCTCATATGCTGGTTGTCATCTGAAGTTAATCTTCTTTCTTTTTGTTTAAAGATTCTTGGTTTTGTGGTAAGTGTCATGGGATGAGAGACAGTCTCTGTCAGAGAAGGGAAAACTTTCTGTGCAGAGCCAGGTAGTAAATATGTTACACTTCGAAAGGCAGATGGTTTCTGTCACAACTGACCAACTTTCCTGTTCTAGTACAAAAACAGTCATAAGTGATATAAACATGGACATGTATGGCTGTGTCCCAATAAAACTTTATTTCCCAAACAGGCCCCAGCTGGGTTTTTCCACTATCCACAGTTTGTCAACATTTGGTCTAAGGCCATCCCAGAAACTTCATTTCCTTTTGCTAGTGACTGATCTAAGCAGAGGTAGGTGACCTAGTTCTACAGAGAAAGAAGGGAAATTCTGCTAGGCGGTTTCTGATAAAGATTTTGTTTGATGATAAAAGAAAAGAGGAGGTTGCTTTATCCTCTCTCTCTCTCTCCCTTTCTGCTTTGGATACTTGTTCAAGGACATCCAGCTTGAAGTGATGGTAGTCATCTTATCCTAGGATACTTTATGTTGGAAGACAAAAGCCAACACACTGAGGGAATGGCAAGCAAAATGAAAAGATCCAGGCTCTGATCCGTCCTGACTCATGGCACTTCTACCTATCACCGGGTTTCTTAAGAAAACAGTAACCATCTTGGTGGCTGAGTCATTGCTGGTCTGATTTTGTTCCTTGCAGAACGAAAGCAAGGCTATGCCGATCTGACAGATCCACAAAAGCACATATGTGAGTGAAGCGATTTTGACATCAGCATTAAAGCTTTCTACAAGGCTTGAGTTGTTTTCTACCATATGATTGGGGCATGAGCTCTTGACTAAAGAATACAAAGACTAGTAACAAAATGGACAGGATCTCTATTGTAAATGCTATAGAAGCTTCTCCAGTTACTCTGACATTGGCTATGGGTCCTGTGGAGGAGTCACCATGCCTGTAAAAGCAATCACTTTCACATGTGACATAACCTTAGGTCTATATGTACAAAGAAGGTACAAAATAATTATGGCCTAGGCTTGGAACTGGCCAATCACAGCCCACTTTTATTTAATAAAATGTGATTTAAGTACTTCTATCCCCAAGTTCTTAAATATAGTATTGTCCTGTTATTGACCATTTTGCTTTCTGCAGTTATGGTTACTCCCTGGCCACTGTAGTAGGGAAATAAATAGAAACTCCCAGAAATGAGTAATTCATAAGTTTTAAAGTCCTTGTCATTCTGATGAACACAATACGTTCTTCACCATGCCTAGCCATCATTCCCAGAACACAATCTTCTGGGCCAATGAATCCACACAGTATATGCTATCTGCCTCTTAGTCACTTAGAACTCTCAGTTATCAGAAAAATAGTCACAGAGTCACACTATTGTTGTGCCTTTTGGTATTTTTCCTTTCTCTGTAAGCCACTGGTTTTTGTTGTTGTTGTTGTTGTTGTTGTTGTTTTTAAATGCCTGACTGTGCTGAATTTATAAGTTAGATTTTATCAGGGCTACAAATATATAGGGAATCTCTCTCTCTCTCTCTCTCTCTCTCTCTCTCTCTCTCTCTCTGTGTGTGTGTGTGTGTGATTCATTACTAGCCATGGTTGTCGTAGAACATATCCAACACAGATAAGAAAACAGGACTGTGTTTCCTGTGTTTGTTTTGAGATACAAAGGACAAATTGAGAAATAGCAACAAAGTACACAGGAACTGCAGCCCCCTAGTCCAGACCACAGTTATAATTACCCCCATCTAGGCCCCAGATTTAGAGATTATTTAGTCAGTCTCCTCATGCCTCAAGTGGAAAAACAATGGCCCAAAGCTTAAGTATCTTGCTCTGTCTTGTAAACACTTAAGGCAGAATCAAGACTCATTACATATATCATAAAGAATAATCATCAGATGGTACAAGCCAAATGCTTCTAGTTTTGAGCTTTTTCAAATGTATTTTAATGAGCAGGCTTTCTGAGCTCTCAGTGGCTTGTATTTCTTTACAAGAACTCATTCTGTTCCATTACAATCAGTAATCTGTCCACAATGTTTTATTTTCACTAGCGACCATTTCTCTTTGAAATGGAGGCACAACAGATTTTGCTGGTACTCAATGACTTTCTATGTAACCCTGTTTATTTATCCTTCTTTGTATTCTCTCCAATAGCAGAACGTGAGTCCACTCAACTCCTTTGTTTACAGCAGAACCAAGATTCTAGAAGTAATCTGAGAAAATAACTTATAAGTGTCTCAATATTCATACACTTGAATTAAAGTACCTTAATCAGAAAAGAAGGCCCAAGATCCTCAATATGAACTTACTCTTATTTGGGGTAGAATTATTTGTTGATGTAAAAGAAGTCAAAAAAGGGAGGGGAGGGTCCATTAGGACCGAGAGGGGAAAGACTAAAGGAAACTACAAAGACAGACACAAAAATCTGAATCTAATGAAATTCTTACAATCAAAGAGACTGACACCTAGATGTAAGATATAATTGTGTGGTTAATAGCATTTAACTCTTGCGCAAGACAGGAAACTTCTTTCATACTGAACACACTAATCTAGAACTTACCCTATTCTAATGAAAAAGCTGCCTTAAAAGATGGCAATAGGAGTCACAGGCAAGATTTCCTAGAAAATGATACATAACACACAACATACACTAAAAATAGTAACATTTCAGAAAACACATTAATTAAGTGGTTCTGAAACCAATGTTTCCCAACTTACTAAATGATGAGTCCCATATCTTTGTACTTTATTTGGCTATTAGCATAAGAAAAAAATTAAGTTTTACGTCAAATATTTGAAAGTGCCTAATGAAGGTGATTCCTGAATTCCTCTTATATTTTTAGAAATCAAGTATTTAGGGTTTTTTGTTGTTGTTTTTGTTGTTGTTGTTCAGCAGGTATTATGTGTAAAATATTGTAGGTACTATAAACAAAGACACTAACAAGGTAAAGAGACTTCTGCCCACATGGATGGGTTATGTTCAGGATCAGAATAACAGTTACAATACATAAGTTGAGTGAATGCTAAGAGGTATGAGCACACATGATAGGAAGACAGGAGTATGAAATGAATGAAGGAATTCTGGAGAGCGATATGGGAAGGCCTCTTTTGTGGAGGAATCTCTGAGCTGAGGCAGGCATGGATGGGGTGAGTAAGGATGTCAGGAATGGATCTGAGAAAAGGAAATAAGGTCAGAGGAAACAAAAGTTACAATAAACAGGCCACAGTGGCTACTGCAAGGGAGAGAGAAGGGATCAAACAGGTAGTAGGGAGTCAGTTCAAGCAGGCTCTTGTTGGCATTCCAATAATTTAGAGCCCAGCACAGAAAATGAGGCTTTTGTTACAAAATATTCCTCTAAGCCTTTATTTAGTTCCTGGGATGATGGAAACACCAGGCATTGGCCTTGAGTTCCAGCCGTAGGCAACTACAATACTAGATAAAATAAACAAAGAAATACTTCAAGGCAGTGAACAACTGGGAGTGGATGGTTGTCATCCTAGAGTAGAGGAACTGTGAAGGTCCTTAAGGGTACATTTCTAGCCAAGCATGGGAAAGCAGAGAGCCAACACAGTCTTTTTCTAGATAGAGAGAGAGAATAAAAAGAGGGGCTGGAGAGATGGCTCAGCGGTTAAGAGCACTGACTGCTCTTCCAGAGGTCCTGAGTTCAAATCCCAGCAACCACATGGTGGCTCACAACCATCTGTAATGAGATCTGATGCCCTCTTCTGGTGTGTCTGAAGTCAGCTACAGTGTACTTAAGATATAATAAATAAATATTAAAAGAGAGAGAGAGAGAGATTGAAGTTTGGAGCTACTGAGGTGACTGAAGTTTGTTAAGTTTCAATGGAAGATCCTACCATGTATTTTGGCAATTCCCAAACTTTTATGTACCTAGCAGACCTTTAAAAATATATAGAACTGCTATATTCTATAGTACATGTCTGCAATCCTCACACTCAGGAAACTGAGGCAGGAGGATTGCAAATTCAAGGCCACCTGCATTCTGTAGCATGACAGATTTATTTAGTGGCAGCTTCCCCGCCTTGGTTCTGCAAGGCCTTGGGTTTGTTTCATTCTCAGCACTGAAATGCCAAACATAACAAAGGAAAAGGGGAAACAGTCATATCTCCACAATGGCCTTCCCTCTCTCTTAACAACTGAAAAGAAAAAGATAAAATACCAATGCAGTGAAAAACTACATCAACAGCGTCAATGAATTTAACCTAAATGACATTTACATTTAACAAACACTGATCTTTTTATTTTTTTATTTTTAAGATTTATTCTATACATGTGAGTATATTGTGGCTCTCCTTGGACACTCCAGAGGAGGCCATCCTATTCTATGGTTGTAAGCCATCATGTGGTTGCTGGGAATTGAACTCAGGACCTCTGGAAGAAGAGCCAGTGCTCTTAACCTCTGAGCCATCTCTCCAGCCTAAGACTAACCTTTTAAATTTACCTTAAGAACGTAGATCACTATGGCAACCCAGGAATGCTCAGGGCAGGGGTGATGGCTCTCCACAATTGATCCTGAGGACAGCTCTGGATATAAGTGTACTAGATAATAAGTCATCTGACTACAAGGAGCACAATGTAGGAACAATGTTACTTTAAATAAAGAGATGGCATTTGTGATGTAGTAGAAATGAATCAATGTTTTTAAAGAAAATTGTCTCTAGGGTCCTGCTTGAGTTTTTTTTTTTTCCATGAATATTGAGCCACAAATAAATGATTTTAAACTATTGGCTATCTATTAGCAAGTAGTAAACTCTGAAATAATGTACAATTGAGTAACATGTGTGCTGAGCAGGTGGTGTTTATATACTTAGGAATATATATACATGTTTATATGCATATAACAATTGCAAAGAACATGAATTTGAGAGCAAATAAGGGACACAGGGAAAGGACTGGAGGGAAGGAACAGAAGGTGAAAAGTGATGTAATTAGATTTTAATTTAAAAAATTAAATGAGAAACAAAGAAGCAAGAAAGGGCTATATAAGATAAAGCCATCGTACTCATAATTCAATGTAGAAAGGGGGAAGTAATAATGGGAAAATACAATCTAAACTCTTCTTAACAGAATTTTGAAAATATTTTATGAAAATAAAGCTTGTAGAGGAATTTAATCTAGCAACATGGGTGCTCTGGCAAGGGATCATATTTAAATATCTCCTAGGTCTACATGATTTGGCTGGAATGCATTCACACCCTTAGAACGCACCATTAATCCCTAACAATGAAGGTAAAGTTAGTTTGGAGAAGGAAGCATCCACCTTTGATTGAAAGTGTTGTCTAACTGAGGGGTAGACAAAGTGACTAGTCAGAGAAAGATTTGACAGACAGTTTTAGAGATAGGATGCGCCCAACTTTCACAAGGACAGACAGGAAAGAGAGGCTACTTGTCGGGGAGGGGAGCAGCAGGTCAGTGAGTGTAATGGAGTTGGAGTTCATGTGTCCTGTTCTAGTCAGTCAGTTGAATTTAGGCAATGCAGTGGAGTTCAGTTCAGTTCAGTTCCGAGCAAAGCAATTCAGTCAGAAGCTGAGAGAAGCCAGTTTGAATCAGTTAGGTTAGCTTGGAAGATTGGGTTGTACAGGGGCTAAAAGCTTCCAGGCCTAGTTAGAATAGAAAAAGAAATGCTCTGGGTTCAGTTAAAGCTGTGTATTTACACAGCTTGGGTCCAACTCTCATCTCATCCCTCCATCTAATGACATAAAAGTTACTTTTACAAAACCTTTTGCTAGAAATCCCTCAGCAGATATCTGCCTGTGTATTGTTAGATACAACAGAGTGTCATGACATCCTTACCATGAGGGAAAGCTGAGAAAGAAAGAGAAAAACAGAATTGTTTTGAATAGCCCAGGCCAGTGCTTTCCAATTATATTTTATGCACACCACACACACACACACACACACACACACACACACACATATATATATATATATAATTTTAAAGTAAAAGAAGTTAATGATATTAACATATTTAACCATATATCAAAACAATTATTTCACCATGTACTCTCCATAAAATTATTAATGTGGTACTTTGCCTTTCATACTTTGTTTGCAAAATCTAGCATAGATTTTATATTTAAAGCACATCAGTCCGGACTTGCCTTAGGTCATGTGTTCAATGGCCACAAGTGATTAGTGGTTTGCTACATTAGATATCATGACTTTAGGACAATCAAATTCATTGCCTGGCACAAAGCATGTTGAAATACATATTAATATATCTTTGCACAGAGAGCAGTGTCGGGTGCATATGTCCACAGGCAGTGAAGAATGGCAGTTACATTGGAGCACCAACTGACATCATTGTCTATTGGCTTGAACTGTCACGTAGAAGGGGAATGCAGTTGCTTGCATTTACATGCTTAACAAATATCCCAAGCTGATTTGGAAAGTTTGTTTTTCAATTCAAAAATTGCAGATAGGCTCCCATTCCCAGACTTACTCACTCCATACCTGTTTGCTGGTGGCTTTACAGTATTTTTCAAGCCCTTCAACACCTTCCCTATGAGAGCTGAGATTTTTCATAAGCTATTTCTTCGGAAAGGAATCTGTTCCCTCCTTATCCCACATTCCCATCTCCAAATCTGAATGACTCTAATTCATCTTCTGAGTCTCAGATTAAATGTTCCTGCCTCGGGGAGACCTTTTTCCACCTCTGTATAATTACATTCCATACTTCCATGGGCTCCCGTCACTGCCTATCATTATGCTCGTTGGACTTTACTATAATTATTCCTTTTATTATCCTACTACATGGCTATATTATATGTCCCACAAGGTCTGTTTTCATAAGGCACTAAAGCAAGCTATCTGCCTCATATTTAATATGAGCTTATTGAATGAATAAGTGAATTACAAAATGCCATTCATTTCACTATGTAACGGGAGCAGGTTTAAGAAAGATCTCAATATAAATGAAAAGTACAGTATGATCAATACTATTTGTTATAAACAGGATGCCTGTGTTACAGAAGGAAGAAACCTTCAGATACATTTTGAGAAATGTGTCCAGATGGATAAGAGCATTTTAGGCAGAAGAGATGACAGTGCTTTTTGCTAGGAAGACATAAAATCCTGAGTCAAGGCAACTGGAGTGTAGGTGTGCGTGATGGGAAATTCAATATCTATTTGGGAAGCAGAATCAGTAAGATTTGAGACAAGATTGTGAGACTTAGGGAATGGACAGGGTGTCTAGCATGATTTCCATGTTTTTGACATCAGAGATGAGATTGGTGATGATGTTATTCCGTATGGAGGAATTCAGGAATAGCCGAGAAGAAGCAGGTACAGGGGGAATAAGAACTAGCTAAGCTGAGAACAAAGAGAATTTAGGGTCTTGGGGAAACTTTGAAGGAAAGACAGGAGCATAGAGAACTCTACCTCAGATGAAACAAATCTCTCCTGAATGACTGCTCACCACACAAGGTATGGTTATAAAGTGGTGAAAGTGTATCATTTCAACTTTCTCTCACATGAATGATGTTCCTTCCATAAACCACCTTAGGAGGTCCTGATCTTCCTAAGGCTGGGGTGATGGGTGGCTCAGTGGTTAGGGGCACTGTCTGCTCTTCCAGAGAATCTGCTTCAATTCCCAGCACCCACATGGGAGCCCACAACTGTCTGTAACTCCAGTTCCAGGTGATCTGATACTCTTCACACAGACATACATGCACATGACAGGCAGACATCAGTGCACATGAAAGAGGGAGAGGGGGGAGGAGAGAGAGAGAGAGAGAGAGAGAGAGAGAGACAGGTTCTGCTCTTAGGCTGACTGTGTTGCTACTGTGGGAAAAAACACTTTCACTACCTTGTTAAAAGATAGTGGTAACACAAACATTTACTGTTTTAGGACAAGCAATACAGGAAACAGAAAGTTTAGAAATAAATCTATTAGATGGAGGAATTGATGGCTTAGAAATTACATAAGAATATGGTGGCTCAGGAAGAGAAATAGCTAGGGGAAGACTTTCTCACAAACCTTAAAAACTGGACCTCACAGCCAACTTAATTCAACATCGTATCTTAAACAATAATAGCAGTAGCAATAGCTGAATAAATTCAGTTTTCAAACCAAGCTCAAAGCAACAGAAAAACTCTTCCCTGATAGTTAGTGCCAGAAGGCGCTACACAGATTGCTGAAGAAGAAAGGGCAGTGATGGGCTTACCTAGAGCTGGACCCTGCATGTTACATTACCAACCTACCAGGCAAAATGTACCCACTGTTGCAATGGCACCATAGCTGTTATGAGGTAACCAACTGCTCTCTGGTAGGATCTGAGGTCTATTTACAGAACACACCTCATGCCTGGTCCTGTAAAAGCTGGTTAAAAGTCGCTAGCTGGTGAGACCACAAACCTGAGAGAAGAACCTATCGTTATTTTGCTACATGTGCAATACTGACTTCTAAATATTTTGTTTATACCCATAGACTAATGTTTCTCTCAGTTTTGGTCAGAGAAGTTTCCTTTTGCAGTGGGTAGCAGTTGATACAGAGACTCATATCTGGTCAAGATGCCAAATGTAAGTAATTTTGAGTGCTTAGTGTGGCTAATCATCCATATTAATCTTTAAGGCCTGAGAAATATCCAGAAAGAAGAGGCAGAAAGAACCAAAAGTTAGGGCAAAGTGCTGTGGCATTTTGTCTTCTGAATGTAACAGGGCTACTGTGCTCTTGAACTCATAGCTTCTATGGTTACATGCATACGATCTATACAAGATCAAGACAACCAACATCCCAGCAGGAATGGGGAAGAAGCTCACCAGACCCTGCCCCTAAGGGATAGCTGCTAAGGGTGGGAGCATCATTCTTCTTGGTGGATGTGGCATTGGTAGTTCTCTTGGTTCCACCGGATGATTCCACGCATATGTGCAGCATTAATTGGACATATGTACTGACTGGTTTTGTGTGTCAACTTGACACAAGCTGGAGTTATCACAGAGAAAGGAGCCTCCCTTGAGGAGATGCCTCCATGAGATCCAACTGTAAGGCATTTTTTCAATTAGTGATCAAGAGTGGGAGGGCCCATTGTGGGTGGTGCCATCCCTGGGCTGGGAGTCCTGGGTTCTATAAGAAAGCAGGCTGAGCAAGCCAGGGGAAGCAAGCCAGTAAGTAACATCCCTCCATGGCCTCTGCATCAGCTCCTGCCTCCAGGTTCCTACCTTGTGTAAGTTCTAGTCCTGACTTACTTTGGTGATAAATAGCAGTGTGGAAGTGTAAGCTGAATAAACCCTTTCTTCCCCAACTTGCTTCTTGGTCATGATGTTTTGTGCAGGAATGCAAACCCTGACTAAGACAACAGAGTAGGTTCATTTAAAATGAGGAAGACATGAACTTGGAAGGGGATATGGCATCTGTGAATAACAAGGGTGTGGGGATTGTATATAGCCGTATTTGTTGGATGCACATATGAAATCCTCGGAGAATACATATTTTAAGTGAGACAGGAAGTTCTGGTGTCTTGATGACTAAGCTGAATTCCATTTTATTGTGCCAGACAGCTCTAGGTGTGTGTCTCTCTGATGGCATATTCCTAGAACGCTATTGTGATATAATGGTAACCTCAGGATACATTAGGATTATCTTATGCAATACTAAGCACAGAGTAGTTACTAAACACTTATTTGATTAAGAGGTCAATGGATTAATGAGGAATGAATGAGTAGCTGAGTATTTTTTTTTAATTCCTTTCAATTTTCCACCAGCCCCACAGGTCTACCCTGGCTGATATCTTTTTATGTTGGTTACTTGCTGCATAAGATTTGTGAGTTTTGGAAATTAACACTTAGATTTGTCTATTTTTATTGCCTGTGACTTTTGTAGAATGGGATCGAGAGGGTTAATTTTAATGTAGTGAAGTTTTCAACTTGACTGAACTAAATACACTCTGCTAGGTGGGGAAGCATTCTGTCTAGGTGTGTCTGAGGAGTTCAGAGAGAGTTAAACACAGTGTTACCCTTTCTAAGTTGGTTAAGATTCCTTCAATATGTTAATAGTCTGAATAAAAAAAAAGCTGTGAAAGGGAAATATTGCTCCTTAAAAAAAAAAAACAAACAAAAAAAAAAAAAACGAGAGCTGAGACATACAGTTTCTCTACCCTTGAATCTCTAGAGTTCCTGGTTCCTGAGTTTTGAAACTTAGACATCAGCCCTCCCACGGGTTCTCAAGGCCTCAGGCTTATTACCACAAGTTTCTCCTTTCTGTTGACTACAGACAACAGACTCCATGACTTCTGGGTTTCCAATGCTATGTGACTTATTTCCTACACTGAATCTCCCTTTGTGTCCCTTTATAGTCGAAGCCTATTGGCTTCATTCCCTGGGAACCTTGACTCTACAGTAACCATAATGACAATAACCTTGCTTAGGTCACTCATAGATAAAACCCACCCCTGTACTAGAACAATTGTTGATACAATAGTTAATTTTTTAATAAACAAAAGTAAAGAAATAAAACTGAAACAAAACAAAAAACCTCATTTTTTTGGTTATTCATTGTTATGTAATAAACTAGTCCACCACATAATAGCTTAAAATAATAAGCATTTTGTTAGATTTCATGGGTCTGTGGGTCAAGAACTATGGCAGGGCTAAGTGAGGAGGACTCTTCTTTTCACTAAAGGTACCCAGTAATAATTAGGGGGTGGATGACTTTGTCTGGAAGACTCAAGACAGCTTTACTTGGCAAGGATAATAGGAAAGACCAGGCTTACCTGGATCTGATGGCTAGGGTCACCTATATTTCTCCCGTGGGGAGGTATCCGTGCTTTTGTTTATTGGAGACTGAGTGTTCTCTTAGTGAGCATTCAGAGATATGTGGTAGCTGTACTAACACACTTGGCCTGAAAATTTTCACTCTGTCTTGGCCTGTTCATTAAGCAGGTTACTAAGTCTAGTCTGTTTTCAAGAGAAGAACATTCTCAAAGGGAGGATTAGTGGAGAATTTATTGGCAGTTTTAAATCTTCTGCATGCATCAAAGAAAAAAAAAATGAACATGTGAAATTGGGTAGGGATCTAAAATAGAACAGCGACTGCCAAATGAGCCAGACGTAAGTAGCCAACATGAAAATTTATAGCTTATGCATACAAAGAGCCAACTTCTTTTTCCAGTTTCAGGGATCAAACCTACGGCCTTAAGAAAGCCCAGCCTCAAATACTGACATTTATGGGGTGAGTAAACTCCTGGAAAATGTGTATAAAACACTACTATTGACCACTTCGTTGACTACTTTGTACATATTATCTGTGCCCTTATAAACCATGCTATTGAGTAGATACTGTTCTCATCCCACCCATTTTACAGATTGTGAAACAGTAATACTCACTACCATAATTAATTAATGAGGGGTAGGAAAGAGATGGGTGTCTGGGAATTTCAACTCCAGAACCCCTGCCCTTTTCTACCCAAACAGTGGGCGCTGGTAAGCATTATAACTTATTTCACAGCTGCTTTTTACCCTCAGAATGAGCAGAAAGGACCTATTTTAAGAATGTGAAAAAAGGAAACAAACTTTAGCATCAGCCCTGTGTTGTAATCCTGCTTCTTCCTAATACTAACTGCAACTGTGGACAAGCTATTTAGCTTTAATTGCTCATCTGTAAATTAAGGGCGATAATATCTAGTTTGTAAGGAGCAATGAGGATTAAAGAGAATAATTTCGAGTGCCTAGAATAGAGTCATCATCACTCAGACAGACTCAGAGAGTGTTGGTTCCTTTTTCAGATCTGTAACTAGGGCCCTACTTCCAGGGAAAATCAATTGCACCATGCGTCACAATTTTTCATGAGGATTTCTCATGACACAATTAAATATTTATATTGAAAGGAAAAGAAAGTGCTACAGTAACATAGATTTATCTGTCTCTCGACCAGTTTAGTTGCTATCCAACCTAGTGTGAACAATGGAACAAATTCTTTAAACAAAATCAAGGTTACCACTAGTAAATTAATAATAGGAAACTGTCAACACAATTTTTCATTGATTATAGAAGTGGCTTTATAAGTCACGTTCATTTTACTTAAAACTGAAATCGGAATGATCTATAATATAACATTAGAAAGGAAAACAAAGGAGAGTCTAATTCCAAGTTCTAAGTATCACAGGGGAGGGGCCATGGTACCAATAAGATAACTGGCATTTCTAGCCTTCACAATGTTACCAGTGTTAGTAGCATGAATATTTTTACCACCAATAGGGTTTAATCAGATGGTTTGAGAGAGTTCTATTGAGACAGAGTGTCTCAATGTGTAGCCTAGACTAACCTCTAACTCATAGTGATCCTCCTGCCTCCATCTCATCCTGGGATTACAAGTATGAGCCACCAAGCCCAGTTCTTTTTTTTTTTTTTTTTAAATTAGGTATTTAGCTCATTTACATTTCCAATGCTATACCAAAAGTCCCCCATATCCACCCACCCCCACTCCCCTACCCACCCACTCCCCCTTTTTGGCCCTGGCATTCCCCTGTACTGGAGCATATAAAGTTTGCGTGTCCAATGGGCCTCTCTTTGCAGTGATGGCCGACTAGGCCATCTTTTGATACATATGCAGCTAGAGTCAAGAGCTCCAGGGTACTGGTTAGTTCATAATGTTGTTCCACCTATAGGGTTGCAGATCCCTTTAGCTCCTTGGGTACTTTCTCTAGCTCCTCCACTGGGAGCCCTGCCAAGCCCAGTTCTTACACCACTACTTTAAATCTTTCACTAGCTAATTCCCCATCAAGTAACAAAGAACATCAACTGTATTTACCTACTATGATCAAGTTCTGTGCTGTCAGAGTAGAGAGATAGAGTTAAGACGCGGCAATCCAAGATTCCAAACTGTAAGCGGGCCTGTTGACAAGGGAGGTAGACCACCTTACACAAGCACCAAGGAAGAATCCAGCCATGCTCAAGAAAAACAAAACATAAAGTAGTCAGAAAGCAAGGGCAAGAGGGTTCAGAATAAAGGCTTAGACACAATAGATATGCAACAAACACAATAGAAGAAAACTTTCTTGACATCTAAAAATGTTCTCTTTGTCAGGTCCATATTTTAAACTCAGAACATTTCCCTAGCATATACTTTACCGTGGCCTAAATTACCAAGCTACAGCTTTGAGTATTAAAGTGGAGCATCTCTAAAGCCATAGATGTGAGAATCAGAGTAGTAAATGAGAAACGGACACAAACAGACCGGTGATTTTAATCTTCGTGGAATTGGTGAGGTTGTGGTTTTTACAAATGAGAAGCGCACCGGAAGTTGGGTTGTGAATGAAACGCTCTAACAGGAACAACTTGACTTTGAAAAACCAATCTCTAAGGGTGAGACTAGACTGCTGACCCAGAGCAACAAGAGAAGTGACTGTAATTATGATATTAAACCAGGCCTTTTATGGCCGATAACTTAAAAGGAATCACAAATCTCTTAATTATATAATAAATGCATTTCTAAAAGCCTCCTAAGAGTTAGCAGTGGAGACCAATTAAAGCAATAATAGTTTACTCTCTGCTCATTAGGTTGCTATCAGCAAGCTTGGCAGCCAAACAAGGAAGCAACAACAGAGGAAAATGGACTTTTGTCCACATAGAGTATTAAAAGTCTGGGCATCTCTGCAGTCATGGAAAACTTTACAAATTATTACATGAGATGCCTGCAATTAGTGCATGCACTACGTGAACTATAGTGGAAAATGACATGGGGGGGAAAAGTCCGAAAGTCACATGTCTTTCAATGTCCTGAGTCACCATCACCACCACAATAATGTGAACTGGGCAATTGCTACACATCCCTTTTTAGGAGGAGGAACCAAACAGACAAGAGAAATGTTTGCACAATGAAAAGTCATTCCATGGTAACATAAGAATTGAGCTATTTTGGAACGAAAGAATTAAACACATCAGTGGAGTAAGTTCCTAAATGTTCTATTATTTGAGACCCACCAGAGGAGTGACTGCTTGCTAATTAAAACTATGTCCCTCACTAGTTGGATCCCTAGAATTCATACTGTCAACTATCCTTCAACTGTATAGCATGAGAAGGAGACTCAAGATCTCTGCAGAAATGAGGCTGGGATGAAGCAACAGGAAGAAGGAGCCTGGGTTGCAGGAAAGTACCTGCTCTTTAAAACAACACCAGCAGCAAGGAAGAAACAGAACACCTCCAGAAATAAACCTCTTGAATGTTGACCAAGAACTTGCCCAAACCGAAAGAGAGCTTGGAGTTTTCAATCATTTCATCTTACTGCACAGGCCCTTTGGGGGCTCCACTATTTTTATTTGCTGCTGATGGAGTCGCACCTTGTGTTTCTCCTACAAAGACTTTGTCTCTTTTTGGAAAATGGTTTTGCCATTGGGCTCCTTCCTAGATCAATACGTTCTAGTTGTCTGGATTAATGGCAATTGATTAAATGTGACAATTTTAGCTTCAGTAGATATTTAATGCCAAATCCAAAATATGTTTTTACCCATATCTGTAGAGTTAAGTCGGTTACAGTGTTTATAGGAACCATGTGCATATACAATAGAAAGTTTTATATGTATAAAATTTTCAGTGTGTGTGTGTGTGTGTGTGTGTGTTATACATTGCTCAAGCATTTGTCCTAAACGGGAGTTCTCTATTTTCTATTCTTTTATCTTACCCCCTAAGTTGTTAGCCTCTCTTATGTGTTTGTATTCCTCTTATATATTTAAATATATCATTTTTTAACTCTCTTACTATTCTATCTCATTTCTCTTTTTTATTCTTCCCCATACACCACTCAGGATTATCAACAAGGATATACATACACACAATTACATACATACATACATACATATTTAATCTTTAACGTATTTTATTTGCTTCAGATGTTTCAACTGGTATCAATAACCAACAAGAGAAATAACCTTTGTAAGTACAGCCATCAGTGGAGAGCGGAGCCTTATAGAAAACAAATCTTTAAATGTTTCTCCTTGAGTGTGTCTCTCTATTTCTGCATTCCCCGTGTTGTTATTCGTATTGATGGTGATTGTGCCTTCATTTGTTTGAAGGCAGTGCCTCAGTCTGGAACTCAGTCTGTCTTAGAACTGATGAAGTAACCCAAGCTGGCCTCAATGCCCATGCCCTGCTGCCCCAGCCTCCTGAGGAATGGGACTGTAGGGCTAAGCATCACAACTGCCTTGAAAGTCTAAGATTCTTCCCGTCACATTAGGACACTGCCTTCAGCCTCTCTCTCCAACTCCATTCCTTTAATCGGCTTTTGGTAGATCCTGTGCTCAAGGCTGTGATGTGTGGAAAAGCTAGTATCTCCTCAGCTTTCTTAGGTTTTTTTGGCATATGCTGTTCCTTCTACATGAAACCTCTCTCCTTTTACCCCTCATGCCCAAGCTGATTGTTCAGAATCCAAGCTTCAAAATGGGCATCATCTCCTCTCTTAGGCTCCCACGCACACGTCAATACCTGGCACTTACCACACTAAACTAGAATTGCTATTCTTTGTTCTTCCTACCAGATGAGGATCGTTGTGTCTGTCATGCCTACCATATTATTATGGTGCTCAGAATGTAGCTAGTTACTTACTGTTGAATAAACAAGAAAGATTGCTCCTATCAAGCAAATAATTATCTATGGGCAGATACACTATCCTTTTCCAGTTAATAACCTTAGACTTGAAGACAACTTATGATGCCTCCTTTTCTATGCTCAGTAATTACACTAACGCAACATCCTGATCACCTTTGCCTTGGTGACTTAAAGATCCTTTGACTGAGATGTCCTCTAAATTCACCATGCTTTCTCTCCTTAGCATACTATCTAAATTTTATCCAGTCCATTTCCTGACAGCAATAGTAGACTTCATTTCTCACTTTAAAATCCCATTTCCTGTCTGTTACCTCCTTTTATCGAGTCCTACCATTTTTGCCTTAGGGCCTTCTTCCAAGCTATACAGCCTGCATTTGAGGATAAAACCCACCAATCAGTGGCTGAAGCTGGGTGTGGGGACAAAGACAAGAGCTCACTCTAGAATCCTATCAAGGAAAAGTCTGGCTTGTATCAGCTAGAGAAGATATTTGTACAAGTTCATGGTTTGTTTGTTTGTTTGTTTGTTTGTTTGTTTTTTCTCAAACTGTTAAATCTTACAGGAACAAACCTACCTTGATAAAGAATACTCATATACATTGTTTTTATTTCAATAGCTTTTAAAGAGCAGTCTTAAAGAAACTATGATTCCTACTTTGAATTATTTAGAAAGGTATTTTAGAGCCTCTAGACTGTTGTATTCCCTGACAACATTATGACATTCTCCTACACTGAAGAAGTCTTGAGTTTCCATCTATAAAGTAATCTTCGAGTACACATGGACACACACACACACACACAAATTTTTTTTAAAAAATGGACAACAGATGAGATACCTTTGTTAAAGTTTGTTAAAGTTTTCAATCCGATTCTTTCTCCCCTCTAGTTCATATACGGTTGTGAGCCTGCAAATGCATCCTATTCTCCTCTGTAGACGTCACTGCTTCCTACATGGAAGAGCACAGGCCAACACAGGTTGGCTAACTTTCTTGTCTAGATGAAGGGTCTTATTGTACACAATGACTTTTACCTGTAGCAAGTTTCAAGGATGCCGCGCTGTTCCAAAGCTGCTATCTCACTTCACTGTGTCACGGAAAGAAATGGAAGCTAAGTGTTACTTCTCCTGTTTTAGAGAGAAATGAGTAGAACTATAAAGAGTTCGCCACTTTTCTCCACGTCTTCTTGAGTATCCACTACATTAGGATGCGTGAAATATTAGCTATCTTCCACAGCCTCCAAAATGTCTTGTTGGTAAATGTCTCCATGTCTTCCCTTACTACTATGTACAACAACTTAAATAAATCAAACAACTTGATAGTTGTCAGAACTGACTTATGATGTAAGAGTCTATTTATTGTTTGGCTATTTTGCTATAAATTTTAAGGCTTAACTATTAAGATTAATTAATGAGAGAAGTATAGCTCACAGTGACTTAAAATATTCTTTCCTCATATATTCCAATTATCACTGGTATATTTCTAAGTTAATTAAGTACAGAATTGCTCCACATTTCAGCACAGGGAGATTCCAGTATATTAGTGGTTATCAATGTGGCTTTTATCATTTTAGAAATGACCATATAGAGTATAAATTTACTTCTCAAAGTGCTCTTGGGTTATCTAAAGTACTATTTTTAGATTTTTAGTCTCAGTGCAATAATCTCATTAGTTGGCTTAGAAACTCACCGCTTCACTTCTGAATCTATATGAAGGATCTCATAGGCCGTATCTATAATAAGCAGCTTATCCAGTATGTTAATTTTAAGGGCTGCTTGAAAAAAAAAAAAGTGCCGCCTTCTTCTGATAAAACCCAGACTTTAATAGCACATCCTCTGAAGTCGTTCTGTAAATGCAGTACTAAAGTTCAGCACCACAATCTGGGCTATTTAATTAGCTCACAGCTGCTGCGTTGGGATAGCAGGACTTGTTGGGTTAGCTTGGTGTTCACAGTTTGGGCTCTGGTTCAGAACATAAGTGGCCATCTTATGTTCTGTTTTAATTTCTTAAAGAATGGTGTGGTGGTTTGAATAAAAAAAGAGTTCCCCACAGGCTCGGGTGTTTGAGCACTGTTTGGGGAGATGGCTCAGCCTTGCTGGAGGAAGCCCCGTCACTGGACCCAGGCTTTGAGAGTTGATAGCCTCACCCTACTTCCAGTTCACACTCATGTTGACACTTGAGACATGCCCTGCTCCTGCTGTCATGGCTATCCTCCACAGTGGGACTTTTACCCCCACGGACCCGAAAGCCAAGATCAAGTCTTCCGTGAGTTGCTTTTGGTCATGGCGTTTTAGCTTAGCAATAAAACAAGCAACCACTACAAATTCTTTATACTTATTTTCAGGAGAGTCCACATTCTCTCTTGTTTAATCACTACCTTAAACCATCTTTTTGTTTGTTTGTTTGTTTGTTTTTGTTTTGTTTTGTTTTTGAGTTTTTAACCATGTCTATCTAGCTACCTAACTGACCTTAACTTGAATTGTAACGGTCTTTTTTTTTTTTAAATGGAAGGGAATATTTTATCTGATCAAAAGTAATCTGAATTAGCATATTAATTATGTCAAACAAATCTCAATGTCTTTACTATTTCAAACTTTCTTAAACTTTCAAAGTCTCCCCTGCAATGATGAACGTAGTTTATAAAATTTAAAATTTCCCTTTGAAGCTGTATAAATTTTAACTAAATTTCACTCATTTTTTCCCATTAATTACATTACATTTTATATCCAATAGATCCAGGGGTTCTCAAACTGTGAGGAACGACCATTGGCAAACCTCCACCTCCCAAAACATTTATTTACATTACAGTCCATAACAATAGCAAGGTTACAGTTATGAAGTAGCAATGAAAGTAATTTTATGGTTGGGGCTCACCACAACATGAGGAACTGTATTAAATGGCTGCAGTGTTGGGAGGGTTGAGAACCACTGCACAATTAATATTAAGACTTATTAGAAAACGTGACAGATTACATAGGGCAGTGGTTAAAGACCTGGCCATTGAATCTCCACTATGAAAACTGCATTATGTAACTTTGTCCTCAAAAGAGGCCTAGAAAGTTGTAGTTTTCCACAGAGGAAAGCTAAGTAACCAGAGATGATAAGGAACTGGTTGAACAAGATCATATAGGTAAGTAAACTTATGGACTGAGGAGGTTCTAGTCCAGGTTACCCCATATCTAACCTCATCTTCCTCAAAGTCAAGTTTAATATTTCAGTTCGTTTCAATTTCCCCAGAATAAGTTTATACAGCCCATACATAATTCCATCATACCATCATAATTCATGTGTTTCCTTCAACTTCTCTTTCTTACTATTTTGTGAATTATAAGTGCTACTAGAAATGAACAGATCTTAAGTCTAGAAACCACACCCTATGCCGTCTCTTTTTTTCAACACAGTAACTACTCTCCATTAATTACAACAGCTTCCTACTCTCATTATGCCAGGAAGTGACTATAAAAGTCTGTCCCTCAAACTTGATGGGTCTAGATTCTTAGACTTAGAGACATATAGAAATGCATGCAGGTAACTGTCTGCATCTATCTTCTGAGCCTGCCCTTGAACTCACCGTATAGCCAAGGATGGTCTTGAACTTTGGTTCTCCTGCCTCCATTTCTCACGTGTTGGGATTATTTGCATGAGGCACCTGCTTTTGGTTGTTTTATTATTAAATCTCTAATGTTAAATGCTCAGTTTGGAAAATATAAAAATTATGTATGTATGTATGTATGTATGTATGTATGTATGTATGTAAATGTCCTCATTCAGGTTTCTATTGCTGCAATGAAACATGACCAAAAGAAAGTTGGAGAGGAAAGGGTTTATTTGGCTTACACCTCCACATCACAGTCCATCATCAAAGGAAGTCAGGATAAGAACTCAAACAGGGCAGGAACCTAGAGGTAGGAGGTGACGCAGAAGCCATGAGTGCTGTTTACCTCTGGGCTCCTCATGCCTTGTTCAGCCTGCTTTCTTCTAAACCCCAGGACCACAAGCCTAGGGACAGCACTAACCATGATGGATTGAGTCCTCCCCATCAATCATTAATTAAGAAAATGCCCTACAGACTTGCCTACAGCCTGATCTTATGGAGGCCTTTTCTTAATTAAGGTTCCCTCCTCTGAGATGACTTTAGCTTGTGTCAAGTTGACAAAAACTGATCCAGCATGACTGACCCCGCAATAACTTGACAGCAAACACATCACCATTAGCCCGCAACCTTTCCTTTCTCATTCATTTCCCAAGATCCCACATTAAAAATATAAATAACTTTTTAACAGATCCGCCGTCTTTACAAATTCAAACACATTAAAAGTTCAGTCTCTTTAAAATAGCCAATCTCTTTTAAACTCCAGTATTATAAAATTCAAAGTGTCTCAATGTCAGGGTCCTGTAAAATAAAAAATAAATGGAATACTTTCTTAGTTCAAGAGGGAAGAACCAGGGCATAGTCACAATCAAATTAAAATAAAACCAAACTCCAAAAGTATAAATAACTCAATGTCTAATATCTGGGATTTACTCACGATCTTCTGGGCTCTTCCAAAGGCCTTGAGTTATGTCTCCAGCTCTGCCCTCTGCAGCACACACTTTGTCTTCTAGGCTCTGGCTAGCTCCACTCCATTGATGCTGCTGTTCTGTTGTGGTGATGAAACATTGTGTCCAAAAGCAAGTTGAGGAGGAAGAGTTTATTCAATTTACACTTCCATATTTCTGTTCATCATTGAAGGAAGTCAGAACAGGCACTCAAGCAGGGCAGGAACCTAGAGGCAGGAGCTGATGCAGAGGCCTTTGAAGAATGGATGTTCTTACTTGCTTCTTATGGCTTGCTCAGCTTGCTTTGTTCCAGAACTTAGGACCACCAGAGATCTACTGTCCACAATGGCTGGGCCCTTCTTGTCACCAATTTAAAAAATATTAGTTGTGTCAAGTTGACATAAACCTCTCCAGCACAATATTGTGTGTGTGTGTGTGTGTGTGTGTGTGTGTGTGTGTGTGTGTTATATGTATATATGCACACAGTCATTGCAGATAGAAAAAGAAGTTAATTTGAAGAGGCATTGTAATTGTTTTTCTATTTATAATAGTGACAGATAAGATTCCAAAAATCAGCATCTATTTGTGGGTATAAAAATTATGGAGAAGGTAGCTTAAAGTCATGTCAATTTAGCTAAACATTAGAGCTCTCATCTGTTGCCCAAGACCTCTTCAATAGAAGTATTCTGACTGAATGTCCAGTACCAGGCATGAATTACCTCGTGCAGAGTGAACCTCAGTCCAAGCAGAGAGTGACTGGTTACCTCCAAAGCTGCTATGCCAGTATAGTACCAGTGAGTATATTTCCTCTGGTAGGTTGGTATGCTAGTTCATACTGTTCACAGCTGGGAAGACAGCTGTTACCTTTTCTCCCCTAGCAGCTTGCTTAGCCCCATCTATTACTACGTAAACTAACCAACAAAGGGGAAATTCCTTGCCAGTGCACCTTAGATAGCTATCCGAGCTGTTTTCATGAGACTATGATTTGCAGTTGCTACATCTTTTCCAGTTTTTCTCATGTCTTCTCATTTTAAACATGCGTGCCTACTCAGTTATGGCCATAAGCACAACTGAAGTATCTTTGCTTGGAGGATGATGTGAACAGTTAATCCAAGGCCAGGTCCATCTTCCATGCCTATTCATCAACATCTGAACCAGGCTCTTTTACCTTCTGTGCCTGTCAACAATGAAACTGTAAGCTCACTGGAACCAAAGGTTTTCCCTTCCCATCACTCTCTGGGTATGTTAGGGAAGAGCTGGCTCAGTCTCTGCACTTCTTCTCTCTCTCTCTCTCTCTCTCTCTCTCTCTCTCTCTCTCTCTCTCTCTCTCTCTCTCTCATTTTCCAAAGACATAGCTCTTCGAGTGTTGAAGTCAAGGAGCACAAGTGAGGAGAAACCACCAAGTTTCTTTTCTTGGCAAGACTCCATTTGTAATCCCCTCTAGCTGACTGTGGATGCCTTCTGAGTGGCAGGCATCCAGACACTCATAAAGGTATATGTAGGAGTTTAGGGGAGGGCACAGCAAGGCTCTTGCTTCTTATCATGAGCTCTAAGCTTTCTAACAACCTCTTGTTCCTCCAGGCCCAGCTCCTTGCAATTTCCTGATAAGGATACCGCAAGCTGTCCATCAGAGGAACTAGCATCTATGACAAGTCACATTGAGGGCCTTTAGTTAACTCTTCTGTCACGTCTCTGTTCAGTCTGGCATCCTTCTTTATTTCTCTTTATTCTGTGAGGTACGGACCATGTAAACATCTAAGTAGTACAGGCAGAAACCTCCAGTGTCTGCGTATGAGTGATTCTCTTAGGAAGCCAACAGCACTTCACCCAAATATGGAATTCTAGGAGAGTTATGTCCTGGTGAACTCTCAAGAAAGCATCCTTTATCTCTCCACCTATGTTGTTGTCAATACAAAGTTAGCCATCGGGCTACTTGTTTCTTTTTTACCATTTTGAGTTGCTGCTTTGACTCTCCTGTCTTTGGTGTCACCTGGTTTCCTAGTGAAACTTTTCGGCTGGTTATCCTTAATGTCTTGCTTCATTGGTGCCTCTTTTTTTTCTCCCCAATTCTGGGCAGAAATCAAGCTTCCCTGATAATGCTTTTACCTGGTGTAAGTGAACTGGGAGGATCCAGTACCAGCCCACCATTGTGAGGCAGGGTTCTAACTTTACATGGTATTATATGTAACCCATGCAGAATGCTAACAAAACACCAGAGATTCAATATTTTATAAAAAAACAAAAACAAAAACAAAAAACAGAGGTTTATTTCTGCAGGAAGACCATGATCAAGGTAAGAGGACCTTGGCTTCTGGTGAAAGTCAATTCTTGTTCATAAACAGTGACATCTGCGTCCGGAGTTGGTAGAGAGAACAGAATAAGTCTACTCTATAAGTAAATTAGTTCTACTCATGAAAGTTCTTTAGAATTCTCACTACTTGATCAGTTTGAGGGATTAGAATTTGAACATATGAATTTTATGGGGACACAGCATTCAGACAGAACACACACACCCACTTTGCTGCTTCCATCATATCCTGCCACGTTATCAGTAAACTTCTGTGATTGTTTGCATCTGGCGTGTTTCCAGGTTTAATCGTTCCCTGGGCTAACATCTGTCTATGGCATGCCTGTTCCTCTGCCTTTGAGTTCTCCATCCCCAGACTTACAAATTTCCTGTGTCTTTCTACTCAGTTCCATATCAGTATTGGTTCCTACATTCTCAGTACCATTTATATGCACCGCCCACAAACATTTGAGGAGCAGAGTTACATAATGTAGGAGGAAATCTAATCCAGCAGATCCGAAGAGACTTCATATGTGAACTCTAAAAACTTCTTACCAAAAAAAATCCATCTGCTTATGAACAGAATTGGGGCCTCTTAACATTCATGTGTTGAAATCCTTAGCACTCACTGTGCCTGCCTGAAGAAGAGGCCTTTACACAAGTAATTAAAGTGGAGTGAGCCTGTAACAGTGAGTGCTAAGCTAACCTAGGGCCAATGTGGTTGTAAGGAGGAGAGAGATTCTCTTTCCACTCGCTTTACCCATAGTGGTGCGACGGGACGAAAAAGCACACCATGTTGAGAAGCCCCATGTAGAGAGGTCTCATGGGAAACTCACCAGAGGCTCTCGAACAGCAAGAAAATACATTTGTGTTGCTTTAATGATCCAGTCTGCAATATTTTGTTGGAAGTCAGAAAAAGACTCACACAATCTGACTATCAGGTCTATGTCCATTCTTGCTAGGAAGTTGTGCACCACATCCTTGACTCTCATGGGCTAAGGCCAAATGGGCGGGGGTTGGGGGGGATCTCAATTCTTAGTTCTGATAAAATGTCCTAAAACTCATATTGTTGTAAGATCACTCAAAATTTACCAGCCTTGGAAAATCTATACATGACTTATTTTTTAAACATCTTTTAATTCCACCAATCTACCCATCTCAGGTTGTAGTTTAACTTCCTGCTGGCTGATGGTAATAGTCAGTATGTGAGAATTGGCATTTGTGTGCCTGTATCTTCTTCCCCCTGAGCTACAGCCTATCTTCTTCCTTCTTGTCCTGTACATTCTAGATCCGACCTTCCTCCAGTTCCCCACAGGTATCAACATTCTTCTCCTGCTGCCTGTTACACCAAAGCCCACTGATCAACAAAGGGGCCTCCAGTGACCCTTTTTTTTTTTTTTTTTTTTTTTTTTTGATGACTGGTTGATTGCTTTCTTGCTACATCTCTATCTGAAAGAAGAAAAGTTAAAGATCCGGAAAGAGGTTTCCACACAGGTTAAGAATAAAATCAGGCTGTGTGCCTAAACTTAGGATTCATCATCAGAGAAATTATACTTCAATTGCTGTGTTCATTCATTTGAGCTTAGTGAATTGGTATTAACTTGGTACGAAATTCTGCTAGGCCCAACATATAGTAAGTGCTTAATAAAAGTATCTTTGTGTAAATGACTAGATGAACTATCACTTTAATACTAATGCCTTTTAAATAGAAGATTTCTTGTTTTCCTACCTTAGTGACTTCAGGTCAGGCTCAATAAATACTTTGTAAATAAAATAGCATTTACTTGGCATCAAGGGACTGAAGTCATGGAGTGGGCATACACTGTCATCATGATAGAACAATGCTAAAGAGCAAGGATTTACTATTAGAAATAGGCAAGATGAACATGAATAAACCCTCAACATGGTGGCATATGTATTTGCAATCCCAGCACTGGGAAGGAACTGACTGATCCCTGGGGTCTGATGGTCAGTCAATCTAGCCTCATGGGCATACTCTAGGCCAGTGAGAGAGCCTGTCTCAAAAAACCAAAGTGTATAGCCCTTTGAAGACAGACAACAGAGATTCTCCTCTAGCATCCACATTCAGGTATATGTGAAATCTCACACACATGCACACATACTCACGTACGCACACATGCATGCACACATGCACACACACAAAGAAAAGAACATTCCACACAAGAATCACCTAAAGGGACTGTCTACTCCAGAGAGATTCAATAAGAAATTCTGACCCAGAAATCTGCATTGCTCACCAAGGTAATTCTTTACTATGGCTCTTCTTGAAAGGACATGTACAAAGGAGACAAAAACAAGAACAGAATCAAAACCATTTTAAAAATTACATGGAAAATAAGCTAACAGAATCTTCCTGGTGATAGAGATGGTATCAGAGATGATGGTAGGGCAGAAAGAGATGGACCTGTATTCTGGATGTCCATGTTCAGCTGCTGCAACATATCACCATTTACCTCTCAACAACAACAACAACAACAACAACAACTACTACTACTACTTCTTCTTCTTCTTCTTCTTCTTCTTCTTCTTCTTCTTCTTCTTCTTCTTCTTCTTCTTCTTTTTCCTCTTCCTCTTCCTCTTCTTCTTCTTTAAAAAATATTTATTTTATTTAATTCATGTATATGTGTCTCTTCAGACACACCAGAAGGGGACATCAGACCCCATTTCAGATGGTTGTGAGCCACCATGTGGTTGCTGGGAATTGAACTCAGGACCTCTAGAAGAATAGTCAATGCTCTTTACCGCTGAGCCATCTCGCCAGCCCTATTCTAAACTTCTGAAGTGGGGCTACAACGTGCAGGATTTCCAAAGGCTCTTGTGCTGAAGGCTTGGTCCGACAACTGTACTCAAGGGTGACTAGATCGTGAACACTCTCAAGTCATCAGTGAATAAATCCATTAATGTGTCTGTAGATGACTGGGCTATAATAAAGTCAGGCCTACCCAGAGGGAGAAAGGCACCAGGGAAGCAGAGCATCTCTGAAGGCTGGATCTCGGTTCCTGGCCTGCCTTCTTCTCTCTTGTCTTCCTTCCACCCTATGCTACCTCTCCTCCAGCCACCAGGAAGCAAAGAGCTTTGCTCTAGCATAGACTTCCCACTAGGACGTCGTGCTTCAACATGGCTTAAAGCAGAGGTTCTCAACATATGGGTCATAACCCTTTTGAGGTCTCATATCAAAGCGCTTGCCTATCAGACACTTGCATTATGATTCACAATCAGCAAACTTCAGTTGCAAAGCAGCAACAAAATCATGTTATGGTTGGGCTTCACCACAGTCATAGGAAGGCTGAGAGCCACCGATAGAGCAATGGAGACCATGAACTGTGGGATGAAGGCAGGAGGGTAAATGGCTCTTCCTGTGTATTTCCCCCTTTGTGTTTTCCATAGACAGTTAACATAACCTGTATTCATAAAAGCCACTGTTAGTAGTCCACTTTTTTTGGCTAATGGTAGCCAAAATCATATCTCATCTAGAAAATCTAAGGTATTCTTTGCTGGAGAAGGCTTAGACTCTATCAGTGAAATGAAGTGGTGACCTGTAGTTAAATGTGCTGTGCTTTTTAAGAGAATCACAAATAGTGTCTTTCTCACAAGCAAGTCATTGTGTTCTATTTTTATCTGTCTGACTAAACAAATCAAATGTGCATTTTTGTAGTAACGTTTACTCTGGGATAAGATGTAAAGAATGAGTATTTCTGAATAAGGACATTGCTTGAGCATACACTATACACCAAATACTGTTTTCCAGATGAGGAGACAGTGGTAAACACCTGACACTGAGGAGAAAGATGAAAAGAAAAGTGGGACTTCAAAGTCAGCCTGGGCTACCTATAAATTGCAGGCTAGCCTCGGAACCAGAACCTTTCCAAAAACAAAGAAAACAACAGAAAAGCAAGAAATGAAAACTGCACTGAAACTTTATGTAACTCTTTCACCCAAGGTTTATAACCGTACGATGTATCACAGTTCATCATTAGTAATGTGAAAAGCAGTGAGTTCTAATTAAGGGGTGTGGGGGCTCTCAGAGACCATCAGCACATGCCTGAATAATAACAGCAAGGGAAATGATTGTAGTAAAATTAATTCTCAGGTACGATCTGAGAATTTTTACTGTATATGTCTTTTCTATTAAATTATGTGTGTCTTTTATGGTGCAAGAGAAATCAAAATGTCCCATGGGAAACCTTCCTCATCATTTAGGTATGGTCTGTTTGTTGGGCTTTAGAATGGGGGGGTCAATACTATATGCCTAAATTATACAGTATTTGGAGTGGAAAAAATGCCTTTTCCATAGAAGGTACAATGTATGTAGGCGGTCAGCAACTCCTGACAAATAGCACCCATTGTGTTTTTCAGATATAAAAATGTAATGTTATGTGATTCGAAGACTCTGTTTCAGGCTTATTTGTAATTTGCTCCATTTAACCCAGCAAATGGAATTGATTTGTTACTAATAGGTAACTTTTTTGTGTGGGTTTTCAGCTAAGTAATATTTAACTTATCTGTCTGTCTGTCTGTCTGTCTGTCTATCTATGCCCAGGCTAATGGAAATTTGAGTACATATATACTATGCTTTAGGAAGCATTTGATATCCCTCCACCTCCTCCCTCTCTCCACTCCTTAGCCCTCTTGTCTTATAATCAGGACTGACATATTCACATAGAAAAGTCTATTTTGGGTATGCATCTTGTTTTAAAAACATAGTACTCTTGGCATATTCATCTTGCTCCAATGCTTAACACATATGATGCTTTTAAAAATAATCTATTTTTATTTTATGTGCATTGGTATTTTGCCTGCTTATATGTCTGTATGAGGAGTTATAGTTAGTTGTGAGCTGCCAGGTGGGTGCTGGGAATTGAACCCCAGTCCACTGAGCTATCTCCCCAGCCACCCCCCCCACACACACACCCTGTTCTTTTAAAGGCAGGGTCTTCATATGTATTACAGACTGACCTGGAATTCTCTATCCTCCTGGTCTTTGCCTCCTGAGTGCTGGGATTATGGAAGTATGAAATCATGCTACACTGGGACCCTGAAGAGAATAAAGAGCCTAATGTTTCTCTTCACATTTAGTTACATTGAGGACTTTCTGCATGAGTTACACAGCTTGAACTAATCAATTGACCAGAGAGATGTCAATACAATTATACCATTATAAGGAAGGAAAGGACTGCACCTATGAAAATTGCCAAATATGTTATTGCCTCTTCAATATAACATCAAAAACAGTCACTTCTGTATCTGAAAACACATTTACAAAACTACCCTATTATTTAATAGAAAATTGTCTTGTGTTGCTTTTAATGTATACTACTATATCTCCAGATCAATTAATCCATGGGATAAATTAAGTCCAAGATGAAGATGATGCGCTCATATAATACACAGGGGCATTTCTGAGTTCAGGCAGCTCCATATTTTCTAAGGAAAAGTGCTGAAGGGTGAGCACTAGCCCAGGACCCCATGGACTTGCTGGACACCATGAGGCTTCAGTCTCATCTCTTGCACCAGAGGAAAATAAGAAACCCTAATTAAGCAACTCAGCAGTTTTACACCGAAAAGTATGTCATTTGGGGAGGTTTTAGGATGAAGCCCTGCAGGAGGGGGGAATTGAACTTCCTAAAGCTCAGCTGCTTCTATACTGGTTTCAGCTTTAATTTTGTATCTGAAGCATAAAAACACACAAATCAAATATACAGTACAATTACCCTGGCTATCTGAGAGCGAGTTTATCATATATGCAACTCACATGAAGTGCACACAACTATGTTCTGGGACATGCATGTTTTCACTTGTGGGTACATCTTTGGATACCAATAAAAATTTCACTGCAATCATGCTCTATAGTAAGGAGTTTCGGTGATTTTTCGTGAGCATATACTCTACAACATGCATCTTATGAGTTAGAATTACAGCAAACCCACAAAGTGAACAGATTCTAGTTTAGTCTATTATGGGTTTTGCTGGTGCAGCATGCAATGATTCACTTAATACTTTAATGTCAAATTCTTGATTAAAATAGAATGCATAATTCAATTTTCTATGGGGACTTCCTTGGAGAAAAGCGGGGAAGTAGCCAAGAGTTCATAAATGTGTCTGCGTTATTCTAAAAGATACTTCGGGGTGAGAAAATACTGGAAATTACCTAAATGAAATTTAATTAATTTGTTTTTCTAATTGTAGATTTGAAATAGTAGCAGGAAGGGCTATTTATTGTATCACATCAACCAATTCTCTGTGATAAACAGAGAGAGAGAAATACCCAGTGCCAGTTTTACATGTCAAGGGCACAGCTCAGAGGTTGGTAATGTCTACCCTGGTGGAAGATATAAATGGAAAAATTATTTTCAGCAGTTTTATCATGGAAAATTTGCTTTTAAACTCAAGTATTTTCTTTTCAAGCCTTTATATTATTTTAAAACAAATGCTACCCGACAGGGAACATACATAATGCAGTACTTGTCTTACCGGTGTGCTTTGGAGAAGACTATGAAACTACCAATTCTTCCAATTCAGGGTTGAAAAAAGCAAAACAAAACACTTACAGATCACTTTTTTTGATGTTTTTTTCTCAAGCTAAGTGATGCTGAAAATAACACGGATAAGGTCTAAATTGTTCGGGGGAAGGGGGAACCTTTAGTTCAAGCAGAGATTACAGAAAGATGGGACAGGATACACATCTTTAAATGTGTGGATACAGTCAAGAATATCCTTTTTTAAAGTAGAAGTAATCATGAGCGGTTTTCTTTTGAACTGGTTGGACCAGAGTCGGCTACCTTTTACCGTCTAAATACTGCACGGTACTCTGCATGATTTTTTTTTTTTTTCTTGTTCCTTTCTCCTCGGGAAAGATGAGGGCAGGATTTAAGTATTATGAATTAAAGACCCACTAGCTCGCCACAGGTAGGAAAAAAAAAAAAAAAAAAAAAAAAAAAAGCAGCAGCCGCAGCAGCAAACCCAAAAGAGAAACACGAGGACTTCAAGCGGACCTTGCGAGGCCTGCTTGCACCGGCTAGAGGACACGGTTTGGGCGCTGCAGCGGGGATCCCCGGTGTCGGTGGCCGGGCCAGCGCGCCTACAGGGCGAGTGGGCTCTCTTCCCAAAAGGGAAGGCACTTTGGCTGTCGGGCGAGTGCGTCACCGTCCGGGACAGGAGACAGGTCCGCTAGGGAGTGGGCGCCGAGCCGCTCTCCCGTCCCGTGACCCGGCATCGCCTCCACCCGGGGGCGACTCGAGCGGGACCCCAAGTGAAGGGCGTCCCACTGCGGCGGCACTCGTCGCTCTCCGGCTTCCTCACGTTGCAGGAGCCGCCGGGCCGCGCGCCCAGGCACCGGCGGTGACGGACGGAGTCACCGCCCCCTCCTCCCCCGCCGCCCCCTCCCGCGGCCCTCCCCGGCCCCGACACGTCATGGAAACACAGACGTCAGAGCCCCGACGGCCAATCGGAAGCCGCCGCAGGAGGGGAAGGGAGGGGGCGACAGCGCAGGAGGGGGCGGGGGCAGCCGGGAGCCCGGCGCGCAGGGAAGGAAGAGAGGGAGGGGCGCGCGGAGGCGCGAGTCGCCCGCCCCGCACTACAGGCCACCCTTTCCACACCGCGCGCTGCAAGTTCTGATCCCCGCCGCCTCACCCCACCCCGGGCGCGCGCTCGCCAGGCGGGGCCGCGCTCGCCGGATCCTCCCCTTAAACGCCCTCTCCGGGAAGCGCCAGTCCCGGTCCGAGCGGCGCTACCTCCGCTCGTGCGCGCGCGCGCGCCCGCCCGCCCGCCCTCAGGCTCCCCGCGGGCCGCGTCACGTGACCGCGCCCAGCCAAGGCGGCAGCGGCGGCCGCGCGAGCATCCGCAGCGGTGGCAGAGGCAGCGGGAGCAGCTGCGCTGCCAGCGTGGAGCGGGAGGCGTGGAGGTGTGGAGAAGAAGGGAGCGTCGGACCGGAACGGGTGAGCGCCCTCCTCCCCCCTTGCCTGCTCGGGCGGTCTCGCGGGTCACCCGGTGCACACCGGGCCCCTGCCCCGGAGCTGGCCGTTGCCCCTTGAGCTCCGCGTCTGCGGACCGGTGTCCCCGGACCCCGCCCCGGGTTGCACCCCGCCCGTTGCTGCTGCTGTTGCTGCTGCTGCGGACGCCGGCGCGGGGCCGGTTGAGCTGCTGTGCCGAGCGCGGCGCGCCCTGAGCGCGGCTTTGCGGAGCGGAGGAGGCGGGTCCTGCGGGGACGCGAGCGGCCACTCGGCGGCCGCCGGGCTCTGGGCGGGGGCCGGCCGGGCGCCGCCTCCTCCTCCTCCGCCGCCGCCTCCTCGCGGTGCAGCGTGAGTAGGGAGCCCCGGCTGGTGGACGCCGAGTCTCTGGGCTCCGCCGCCGCCGCCTCCTTCCCGAGGTGCAGCCGCACCTCCGCGTGGCGCCCCGAACCCAGCGAGCCGGCTGCGGGCACGTCCCGCGACCCCTCGCCGCCATCCCCCGGACCCACCCGCCTAGCTTTCCTTGATTCTTCCCCTCGGAAAAAATGGTTCCCGCTGCGGGCGAGGTGAGTGGCGGCCGGTGGCTGCCCGCGGCGGGGGCGGCCACCTGCGGGGGAGGCCGGGTGGGGCGCGCAGGGCGCGGCGGGGGTCCTGACAGCTGGGCGCGGGGTGGAGCGCGGCGGGTCCCCGCGAAGTTGGCGGCGCCGCCGGGGTTCGCTCCTGCTAGGAGACCGTAAAGGTGAGGAGGCTTCCTCTCCGCGCGCCTCGGCGCCGGGTCCAGCTCGGAGTCGCCGTCCCGGTGGCTTCTCGTCTACACCCGAGGGCTCTCGGACTTCGCGGGGCTGCCCCTGCTGCCGCCACAGCCCATCTGAACACCGGTCGCCCCTACCCCGGCATGTGGTGACCTTGAGGGCAGCGGTGCCCCGGCACTCCCTCTTCCTGCGACCCGGGAGGGTCACCCATTTAATCCCTGGCTTGGGCCCCCGGGAGGTACTGCCCGTGCAAGGTGAAGGTTTGTCGTCGGCCCCCCGGAGAGGATGGTGTGATAGATGCCTGTCAGACAGGACGGTGACTCCCGGGGAGTTGAAGAGCCGCCTGGACGCTCTCTTCAGGTCTTGAGTCTGGCCCCCCAGGATGTTCACGGGTGCTTCCGATTCATGTTTATGTACTTAGTTTAAAAGGGGGAAAATCTGCTCTGTCCTCGGAAAGGGTCAGTAAGAAAGGAGGGTGGCATTCCTATTGCGGGGGTGGGGGGGGCGGAGGTGGCGGGGGCTTCTTCTCTATTTCATCTTGCAGGAGAATTTTGTGTCTTAGCTAGTTAGCGACCCCTGGGTCTGCGCCTCGGTCTTTGCCCAGGTTGGTCTCTGCACATTTCAGTCACCAGTTTACTGCGGGACTCTAGCATTGGGAATGCTTTTGCTGTTGCGGTGATCGGACCCGCAAGGGGAAGCTGGGGCTGGTCTGCGTGGGTAAAAGGGTCTGCAGGACCTTGGTAAGGACGCGAACCTCCTCGGTAGGCTGTTTTTTTTACCCTTCCTAGGGGTTAGAGCGCTGCAGACAGCCACCTTTGGCTGCTATGCATGCTACTTTTCTGGGTTTATTAATAATCTAATGACTCCTGTCGGTATCGATTGCTGTTCCTGATAAATTAGTTATATGGATTTTTTTTTTCATACGAGTGGAGGTATATGCATGTCTGGACTGTCTGCCTTTCAACATGGAAGGCTTTGTTGTGCTTCACCTCCCCCACCTGAGGACAGTCTTACTTTAAAATAAGGTTCTTGATCCTCAGCGTAGGTGTATTTTATAATAATAAGTACTTGTAAGGACCTGGTTTGTACAAAGCGCGCATAGGGCATCCCTTTGGATAGTGGCCCATTTGAGTGAATGGAGAGCCTTCACTTGCCCTGCCACCAGCTTTCCCTAGGGAGACTCCCTGTCCTTGTGTGTGGCAGAGCCGGATTGGGGGAATTAAAAGAGGGATTGGAAGGGGGAGAATCTGCTTTTTGTACTTGTATGTTTCATTTAGCACCCATCCCTTTTTTTCCCCTTCCTGGTCAGTTCAAATTTGAAGTAAATAGAAATTTTTTTTTTTTTTTCTTGTTGAGAGCTTTTGAAAGCTGGTGTAGGAAATTGGGCCTTTTAAGCCATGTTTTCAGGGAGATGTTTTACTTTCTACCGTGCTTTGGATAAAACAGTTAAATGGCTGTCATAAAGGGTGGATCTCTGTCCCGATTTTGGCTTGGGTGTAACTGCAAAGATCTTCGAAAAGTAACTGTTATTTCCTACCATATACTCTGCAAAAGTGAGTCACATTCGGGTGAGCTGAGGACAGAGCGCCACCTTTGATCTAAAATTTTGTTATCCCCCCTCCCACCCCCGATCAAATGATGAAAATTAAGAGTACGCCTTCATAATGCTGTCGTCCTCAGCCGTGTGCCCCCTTAGAAGTAAGGGAGAATATGTCTTCATTTTTCTATAATTTCAAGACCTTGAGAGGAATTTCAGCCACTGTATGGGAAACTACGGTGTTTTGTTTTTTTAGTTGAAGCTTGAGACCTTACTTGCCATTCTGAGATGAGGGGAGGAACAAATTTTGACTCGTGTTGTTAATAAAATAAGAGGATATTGATGGTCTGGATCAACGGAGGGGTGGAAGGTAGTGCGGCAGTGTTGTCAACGTTGTTTAGCCATTCTAGCAAATTCCAGTGCCTACCAGCATGGTAGTACTTAGACTTTTTTTTTTTTTAACTGCTGAGCTATGAACAGGTTCCACAATAAACACTGAAAATTTAGTAAAATTATTTTTCTGGCCTGAATATGATATAGTAACTCATTTTTTTTTTCATTAGCTGTCTTCCATTTAACCTGCCTTTCATGGTCTCACTGAGGGCATATCATACCGTGCTTTAAGATCATCTCTAATGAGCACTTTGAGCAGGGATACCTAGACTCAAAGTTGAATGGAAACCATGTTGGAAAATGAGGCTTCTGCACACGGTTCCCCTCAGATGCATCTCATATTAAAAATAAATGGGATTTTTCAGGCTTGGGAGGGAGGGAGAGGGAGATGGAGATGCCGTAGTGGCAGCTAAGCAGGTGAGATTTCCCTGCTCTCTCTGCCTCACCGTCCTCCCTCTTCTCACATCCAAATTTTAGGTACACTATCTCTTTAGGCAGAGGATAATTTCTTATTATCATCTATAAAACACAAAAGAAAAAGATGTAGCTTTTAAGTAATGGGTAAATTAACATGGATGTTACCTAATACAGGTTTTAATTACAGACCACAAGCTGTTATTGCTGTTGTATCTGCATTTAAATTTTAATTCAACATTTGAGTTCTTCTGACTACTGTAAAGCATTAGATGTTGAGCTGTAGATAAGTAGTAAGCTATAATTAAACAAAAAATCCGTTTGAGATGATAGATTATTTATACTCTCACTGCTACAGAGCCTCCTTAAAGCCATGGAAATGGTCCTAGGTTAAAGGACATTTGAAGCCATTAAGTTGATGCATGCAGAATAATTAATATATTGTTAAACATATTTTGGTAAAATCCTCTATTTGGGGTTTCAGTTGACTGATTTCCTTGGGCAAACCTCTTAAGTTAGTTTTAAATGAAACAGTCTTTTATGTGAAACAAGTGTTAAAAGGATTTGTCACTTAGTAAGACTTTTTATAATATTGAAGATCAGAAAACATTTGACAATTTTCCTTGTAGTTTATACATATGTGGTTTCAGCTGATATTTTCATGAATTTTGTAATTAATATGGGAAACAGAATAAGGATCAGGAAGCAGAGGCTTAAAACTTGAGTTTTTGCATCTCATGTAAGAATATTTTCTTGATCAACTGGAATGGAAAATTATGTTCTGATAAATATCTTACAGAAAGATGGTATTAATAACTTATTTGGAGATATACAGACTCTGAGGTAACATTACAAGGAAAACTGTATACAAGGAGCATTTTCAAAAAGAAGTAACAATTTCTTAGCTTTTAGAGATGGTGCTTAGGCACACACACCAAACACACTGTTTTATTAAAATTTTTATTATAAAAATTACCAATGAAAATAGGACAAACTTAACTGATCATTTTAACAACTCACAGCCTATCTCTTGTTCATATCACCGTACTAGAAATAAGTCTTATAAATGGACACATTAGGTAAGTGAATGGAATCTTTTTTTTTTTAATTATTAATTTTTTAATGTTGGATTCTTACTATGTAGCCCTGGCTGGTCTGGAAGTCACTATGTTAGACCAGGCTAGCCCTGAACTCATAAAGACCCACCTGCTCCCTCCTTTTGAGTGTTAAATTGAATTCTTATGTTTAATATTTGTATCATAGGAGATACTCAGCCCTACCCAATATTTAACAGGATCTGAAAAATTTGACCCTGGTTGTGTATGTGGCATGGGATTTTTATTTTCCTCCTAATACTCTGTTGTATAGCAAATACCTAGTAATAGCTTTTCAGGTTGTACTCTTGTTAATACTTTATCACAGTGACTTAGAAATGCTCTCGATTCCTCAGTGTAGTTTTCAACATAACCATGTGGCTTGATTCTCATAACAAGTCGATTTTCAAAGTGAGTTCCGGTGACAGTTGTACCTTTCTCCTTCTGGTAGTCAAGGAGATCTATCTCAGTCCAGTGTCACATAGCTGGCAGATAAATCAGCCAGACCTGGACTCTAGGTTATCCAGAGGTCCCTTGCTTCTGCTCATCGGTGAGCTCACTCACTCTGTGTGTTTAAGTTTATGGACCTCAGTGCCAGGTCAGCTTCTGATCAGTGTAAATTTCATAATATAATAAAAGCAAGTTTGCTTAGGCTTTGCTTTGTAGTTTAATTATTGCTTATGCTCAGAGTAATATCAGCAATTCACAAATTCACACCTGCCCTGATTTGCTTCACAGCAAGGGAGCGACATAAACATTTGCAAAATACTAGTAAAAAACATAGTTAAAATTTATAATTTTTCAAATCTTGTTTTTAGTGAGGGTTTTTTTTTGCAATAATTTATTTAAAAATAAAATTAATGCTAGCGCAAAAAAAGTTCCTTCTTTCAACTCCTGTAATCAAGCGCTTGTTTAGCTGCCACAGGTATGTCATCTAAAATTTTCTCCAATGTTCATTTGTTAAGCAGTGGAATTTAGACATTTAAATAGTTCCCCAGTGAGGAGATTTTTAATTCATAAAATTCAAAACGTTGTTATAAATCTCTCACAAAAAAGGTGGTAATTCTCTACTGTTAGTGCAGTTACCTGGGGCAGTTGCTCTAAGCACAGGTCTCTTGGCCTTACCCCTGCAATTCTGATTCAACACATTTGGGGTGGGGCCGGCGAGTCTGCATTTGAAAAAGAATGCTACTGACTTTATAAACTGGATGAAATTGTAAACATTATTAAAAACCCTTTTTATGATCCAGGAGGAAATCATTGGGTTTATTTTGAACATAGTCGAATTTGTGTTCCTAAATGGTTTTGACTGGTGTAGAAAAGTTTGACTTGTTGGGTTGGATAGTCCTCTTTCTTCTGTGGGTGCTGAGTCGTCTCTCAGAAGCCTGTCTCTGGTAACTTGGTAAGCACTATAGATTCTCAGACATGTTCTTTCTTAGTTCTGTGTCTAAATGTCCACTGTCTTCAAAGGAATTGAACACTGGCTTCTTCTCCTAAGAGTAATTCATGTTATTTTGTTTTCTTTTTCTTTCTTTCTCTTTCTCTTCTCTTTCTCTCTCTCTCCTTTTTTTTTTTTTTTTTTTTTGGTTAGAGGGAAAGGTCTTTCTAATAAATGGCCATAAACTAGTAGGTAAATAGTGACCCTTTTAAATTTCATTTAGCAAACAGCTACTACAAAACAAACAGCATGTTAGTGCTGATGAATCTCAGAAGAATATTAATGATGCCATATTGATAACTTACCAGCTGCACACCAAAACAAGTCAGTGCTGCCTCCCTTGCCTGTTAATAATTTGTGTAGGTAGGTAATGTGCTGTAAGGTCCGTTTGATCTGACTGTTAGTGTAGTCTTAACTGTTGCGTACTACATATGAGCTAACTGCCTTGAATGCATTTCCTGTTTAAAATCAGCCTTATAATGCAGTTGTTTTGTTTCATATATATCAATGTCACAGTTTGTACATACATTAAAATGACAGTAGTTTCAAAGCCCATCTCAGGACTACTGAGCTTTTTTTTTTTTTTTTTACTTTGAAGACTCAGGCTTATTGGCTGAGCCTTAGGGAACAGTTAAGAATTGTGGGGTATAATTTACTAATGATCATGGAAATCTAATTTATTATTTTTGGCAAAGTGGGAAGACTTTTCCCTATATTCTCTTAAAGCTTTTGTCTTTTAATTTTCCAAAACAATGTTAACTAAATAATGTATGATGTTTTAAATTACTTCTTTGGTAAGAAAATTATTTGCTATTTGTAAGGATAGTAACTTGTAGCATTGTGGTTTCTAACAGTCGGGTTTTGTATTAATGTAACTGTCACCTGGGCCTCCAGAGACACAGAGCAGACTTCTGAATAGACCACTGCTTGCTCTGCTTGCTTACACTGTGAAATGTGAGATTATTCTCTTCACTGAAAATTGGTACGACCTGATAGATTGAAGAACGAAATGGATGTTTTCTGAAAAGTAGATCCTAGAAAGGATTTGATTCTTTACCTCAAAAGGAGCTTTTACAATAATTGTATTGTTAGCAGTCCAGATCTGCCCTGCTTATTAACCCAGAGTGTTCTCTTGTGAGAACTTTTAACATAATCACGTTCTTCAAATGCTCAGGCTCTGTGCGTCGATTTACCTTTCCTCTTTGTGCTGAGATTTATCAGGTTTTTGGGGGTTTGTTGTTAATGTTTGTTTTCTTCAACCTTACCTGATGTCATATTTTCCACTAAAACAGTTAGTGCTCCCCCCTTTTTTTTAATCCTATATATCTAGGTTCTGGAGGATTTGTATCAAATGCGTAACCCAGTGTTCTCTAAAGTGTGTTGGAAAACACTGGCTCTTAGGATCACTAAGGGTTTGATGTGAGGAAGAGGGCAGAACAGAAATCTAAGACGTACTGTTGAGGCAGTTTTTCCATTTGGGATTTCTTCACACCTGTAATGTGGGAATATGGATAGAATCTATTCAGATGTGTTCATTGTTTTGCCTTTATTTCAGACCACCTTAGTGGAGCATCTGTCTCATCTGCCAGCCCTAGTATGTTCCCCACCAGGGTCACTGCTTTGTACTTTTAGAGAAGGTGTTGTTCACACATACAGCCTCACACGAATGGTGTTTTCTGGAGCTGAGAGCCATGCTGTATAGAAAGCACTGTTGACCACCCACTGGAGACAGAGTATAGCCTGGCTGTTGCCCTGTTCCCTTTGTTGTGATTTCATACATGTATCCTCTAACCTGAGAAAACTCTAGGTCTCCTGGTCTAAGTATGCCTCTTATTCAAAGCTCAGCAACTGGACAACCTTTCTAGTCATTTTTTTATTTCATTACTTTGCCTGTCTGAATTCCTCTATGTCTCTATTCTTGCCTATACGCTTCTTGTATTTGTTTGCAAGATAGATTTATTTATTTATTCATTTATTTAAATGTGTATGTGTGTTCTTGCATAAGTTTGTGTGCTCAGGTGCCCATGGAGACCAGGGGTGGGGTTTGGGGGGTTGGGGGGACAGTTGGATCCCTTTGAACTGTAGTTTTAACAGGCATTGTGAGCCCCCTAATATGGGTACTGGGAACAGAACACAGGTCCTTTGGGAGAACAGCAAGCTCTCTTGACTACAGAGCCAGTCTCTGCAGCCCAAGTCACACACTTCTTAGGTTCTGTATCCCCTTTCTGTAGCAGACACAACGTGGAGACGTGTTCATGGAAGATGCTACATCAGGGCACTCTGCATATTGGTTTAAGAGTTAGGCATTGTATATCTTTCGTTAAGGTATTAATAACAGAGAAGCTTAGAACCTGGGAGAATTTCTAAAGCTTGTCTTGTCTGACTTCTTAACCCTGCGCCTGTTGCTTCACAGGCTAGTCTGTCTTACTAGTGGACCAGTGATTCCCTTTCATTGACTAAGACAGTCGAATTCAGCTTCTATATGGGGAGTATTTTCCACTTGCAAACAGTGTAGCATATTCATCCTTATTAGACTTTATTCTGATTCTAAAAATAATTGCTGTTTAACTTTATATTTTTAATGAAAATACGTATGAGACTCAACTCCCAAAGAATGAATAAAAAGTTTAAAAAGAGAAAGAACAAGTCATTGGGGGAAAGTATGTCTTTTTTTAAATAACTAATTTCATTTGGGACATATGCCATCTTAGCCTTTCATTTGAATTAATATTGAGATGTGCTTCCTGGGTCTCTATATAATTCATTGATAAATTGCATGGTGTACAAGGTCATAACTTGGAGGGAGTATTATGGGTTATAGTTTAATTGTCGTCTTGCCGTTCCTTGCGTTGGTGGGAATGCTTGTGGAGCTGGAATGGGAATAGGTCACAGGCCCTAATGTTTGGGGGCAGGGCGTTTGAGGGTGAACTCTCAGTCTGTGACCTATTGCTTAGTCACTGCAGGCATCAGGAAGAAGTACAAGGATGCAGTCTGTTAAAGGTGAAAAGTATGGTACTATGGTCATTCTTTTACCCGCCTTCAGGTCAAGAAAGACCACATTTCCCATGTCTACCGAATGCTCATTTCATACACACCATGTTCATTTCAAACTATATAAATTTACCATTGTAAAAATCATCACTCTCAAAATACCTGGCGGGGGGAACTTCTAGAAATGAACCCATTTTCCAGTAATTAGCATACGGTGCTATTGTTTTGTTTAGCTGTTTCAAATTTTATACGTATATTTTTGAACAGTTTTTAAGGGCTCATAATTTAAGTGTTTATTTTTTTAAATTTAAAACCTTTTCTTTTGGGACATTATTTTATGAGGATCCAATTTATCATAATTATATTTATGCCACTCCCCTCTTCCTCTCTGTTCCCCACTTCCTTTCCTTCTGATTCTCTTCTTAGTCTGCCAGTGGCTACACCATTAAAGCAAGCCTTTAGCAACTGTGAACAGCCAGTAGCTTCCCAGGAAGGAATGGTACCTCAGAGATACCTCTTTTGAAGGGCCAACCAAATCTTGTGCCCGTTTTCATGATTGTAGTGCTTTATGGAATTTGTTCCCACTCTGCAGCTCAAGTTGTTTCTTTCTGAAACGTACGTGCGTGCGAGTGGGTGTGCGCGTGCATGCGTGCTTACATCACAGACAGACACTTTTCTAGGGTTCAACACTAACAGCTGTTCATTCTCAGCATTTCACTAGATAGAAACTGCATTAGCCATCATGCTTTGCGACAAAGAGCCCCTCTGCTGCAGGCCGAGCACCACACTGGTTCACAGATAGAACAAACATTAAACATCTAGGGAACCAGCAGTAGCATATTCCCTTCATGGGCCTATCACTCCTCAGCCGGGCTTTGGGGGTTTTATAGTACCAGGTATGCCTTCATATGGGGCAGGTCTCCCTCCAGTTCCATCACACAACAGTTATCCCCAAAGAGTTCTGCCACTAGTGCACCAGCAGGCTTATCCTGCTTGGCTAGTCAGTATTGTAGCACACATTGTCTATAGCTAAGTGAGACTAGACCAATGATGTGTTTCCTGACCAGGGTATATAAATAGAATTTCATAAAGTCCTATAGAAAATACTGGGACTTGGTCCTGCTTTAACTTTGTATCATTGTAATTATAGTGCAACTGTTGGTCAGAGAGATGCACAGGCGTGGTTTTGCCAGTGGAAAATAAAAGGAATTTGAAGAGGAGGATTAGCAAAAGTAAAACGGATTAAAGCAGTAAGTCTTGATCTTCCTGTACCAGAATGCACACAGGTAGTAGGTGCACACATACATGATGCAGCCTGCCAATGCCTATAGATAGAAAATATAGATCTATAGAATTCTACCCTTCTCAGCACATATCCAAAGTCAATTGAGTCATGCTATATTTGCTTTTTTGATGTTGTTTTTCTGTTAAAAAGTGACTCATAGCCGGGCAGTGGTGGCGCATGCCTTTAATCCCAGCACTTGGGAGGCAGAGGCAGGCGGATCTCTTGAGTTCAAGGCCAGCCCGGTCTACAGAGTGAGTTCCAGGACAGCCAGAGCTACACAGAGTAACCCTGTCCGGTGTGTGTGTGTGTGTGTGTGTGTGTGTGTGTGTGTGTGTGTGTGTGTGTGTGTGTGTGTGTGAGAGAGAGAGACTCATGAGCATCGGGTACTTTGTATACTGAAAACAACTAAAGCCATGAGAGGGAAATCCCGAGGGGAAGGGTCCCAGTGTATACAGACAGGGCAGTAAACAAGGATGGTCAGTTAGACCACAAAGATGCTGGACATACTGAGGAGAAGGAGGCTTGCCAGCACCATGTTCAGGAGTTAGAAACAGAGCAGCCAGTCCCCTCTACACACTGGGGATATACACACATACAGCAACCTTTGGGCTGTGCTGCCTTGGAATTTGAACAGCAGTCTTTTATATGCCCGGAACACGTGGCCCTCCCTCCTGACTTCCCTGTCACTGTGGTCCTCTCATGCTGAAGCACTGAATTCTGTCAGTGATACTTAAGCTTAGCTTTCAGAAACCTTTATTAAATTTAGCATAACCCTTATTCTTTTCAACCTTTCATTTTTAAGTTTCACTAACTCTTGTCTTCTAACTTTGGTGTTTTGTTTTGTTTTGTTTAAATTTAATTTTTTCAATCGAGACAAGTGCTGTTTGGTTCCTCAAGATAGATATATTCATTGAAAACCTAAGTTGTCTTAAGTTTTTCATCGGAAGGAGTTTTGTGTAACCAGTGTTAACCCTGCTCCCTGTCAGGTGTACACTAAAATTGTAAATAGCAAATTCCTTACAAATTCAGAGAAAAGAAATCCATACCAAAATGTCGGGAAGAGCGGTGGTAGCCACACGGCAGAACCCAGGATTGTCACTTGTAGCATGATTCTTACTGCACAGTATTATACCGTAATAAAGCAGTAAGGAAACTTTTACATCGTGATTACAAAAATCCTACAAACAAGTTAATCAAAGGTGTGGACATCAGGGTGTGGCTTTCTAACTATGGATTTCACTGGTGCTGACAGATGAATGAGAGGTGGTCCCTCGGGCACTCAAAAAGCTGAATTCTAGCCAGTGATGGAGAAGCCTGGGAGCTGCTCAGTTATTGTTTCAGAGGTCCTCAAGGGCTCTGTGACCATCCTCCTCATCTCTCCAGGTTCCAGAAGCCTGTCTTTTGTCTTCTGGGGAATACATTGAGACCCACAGCAGCAAACCAAGATACCATAGTCCCAGTGCAGATCCCGGCCACCCCTTGTTAATCTGTGCTGGCCAGCAATGGAGAGTTCTCTGACTCAAGGAGAATGACTTGAGAATCCTGATTTGTGTGAAGAAAGAAAAAAAGAGAGAGGGAGGGAGGGAGGGAGGGAGGGAGGGAAGGAGAGAGAGAGAGAGAGAGAGAGACTTTGTCAGATCTTCTACAGTGAACTCTGTAGTTAGAAAACCACACATTGATGTCCATACCGTTGATTTTTCTCTATTTGTCTTACTTTTTTTAATCATAAGATTTTTTTCTTATTACTTTATTAAGGTATCATATGTACAATAAACATCATGTTATCTAAAGTGACAATCCTAGGTTCTGATTTATGGCTATCTCAGTAAAACCACAGTCTGTTATTAAGCATATTAAGCGTAGACACTCCCATTAGAGTGTCTTTTCGTCTCTATCCCACCACCCTTTCCAACAGCCCGCTGCTGCTCTCCTCGGTTAATCACTGACCTGTCCTGATTAACTTGACATGTCTCTAAGCATATGATCTTAAAAACGTACAATAGATGCTCTTTTGTAGTCTGGCGTTGGAGCTAAGTATCTTAAGATTCATCTGTGTCGTATCTATAAATAGTTGTTTTTGTTGCTGATGACAATGTCACTGTATAGCTGTGACACTGTTTGTTAATGGGAAATTGTGGACATTTTGGTTCATGTAAAGCACAGTTTGTTGTTTTTTGAGTTATATTAGCTCTTTATTGCTTAGATCAAAGAACTTTGGGAATCATTTGTGTTTGCACTGGGAGGTGGCGGCAAGTGTTGATGAAAGGAATCCATGAAACCTCAAACTGGCAAAGCAGGGAGGCTCACCCTGTCAGAAGTATCTGTGAAGATGAGTGTGGGTTCTGTGCCAGTCACCCCAGATAAGGCAACTTGAAGGAGGAAAAGCTGATCTGGGCCCATGATTTCAGATTTGAGTCCATTGGTTGCCTTGCCTCATTGTTCTGGGCCTGTGGTAAGGCACTGAGTGGCAGAAGCATGTGGTAGATAGGGGACTTGATAACCTCAGGGCAGCTCAGAAGCAGGGAATGGGCAGCCTCCAGTGTCTCCTTCAAGGGCACCCCTCAGTGACCTATTTCCTTCCAGGATGTTGTCCACTATCACATGCTAGCAGTCCAGGTTGGTAACCAGCCTTTAATACATGCAGTTTGGGGGACAGGGAAAGTGGAGGGCAGGGTACCTCAGATCGGAAAGCAAGTTCCAAAATGAATAGCTAGTAGATTAGAAAGTGTAGTTTTTAGGTCCCTCAGAGTAGGGAACAACAGAGGAAAACTAAGGGGATTATTGATATTCCAGAGGAAAAGTATCGTGGATCTTTGCCCTAAAGAAACTTAGGCATGTAGAATTTCATCAGATGGATATATTTCAATGTATTTACACCTCAGATATGTTACCTGTTTATTCTGTTTGCAATTTCTGGTGGCTTAGATACACACATCCTGCTACTTCTGGCAAAATAGCTTGCTTCTACGGAAGCACCAAGGAGAAAAGCAGATCTAACTAACGTGTCTTCTGTAGAGGTGTTCTGTTAACAGCGCATAGGTCTTTCTTCATCCTGAATTTCTCCTTCAAGCCCATGGTACTTCAAGTTCATAAGTCCTTTATGGCGAGGAACAGTGGTTTGTCATCCCCAACATTTGTAGCAGTGTTTTAGGGCTTTTGTTGTTGTTGTTGTTTTTTTTTTTTTTTATGACACCTGAGTAGTCCCAGTTACTTTGACCTTGTGAAGGAAAATACGGATTGACTAAAATGAATTGTCATATACCAGCTTTCTACCTGTAACATCCTGGTCTCAGACAGTGGCTTCTGTGGAGTTTGTGGGTCAGATAACTCTCTATCGAAAATGATGAGTAGGGTTTGCAGCTGTTCGCCAAGACTACTCTTAGGACTGGGCTGGGGAGATGGGTGAGTACAGTGGTAGGCACATAAGTGTAAGGACAGGAGTTCAGATCTGGAACATCCACTCAATGCCAGGCGAGCATGGAGGCTCACTTCCGGCCCCAACCTTGAGAGCTAGAGACAGGGAGCAAGCTGGCTAGCTAGCGGAGCCGAGTTAGGGAGCTGTGAGAGAGCCTGCCCACAATTAAAGTAGAGAGCACGAGGAGGGCACCTTGATGGCACCCCCTGGTCTCTACCAGCTCACTCATGCACACAGGTTTGTGTATGCCTCTACATATATGAAAATGCACACCCATCACAGGCAATTATCCGCAAATACAGTGACTTTTAAACCTTACATACCCAGAAATGTAAGAGCACTGATTATAAAATGCTTGGAAGACACAGAATGGTGTAACCGTTAAAGAGAATCAGGCTTGGGAGATGACAGCTCAGTGGTTAAGAGCACGGAGAGCCTGGCTTGATTCCCAGTGGCCACAGGGTGGTTCAGAACCCGCTGCAACTCCAGTTCTAGGGGATTTGACGCCCTCTTCTGCCCTCCACAGTCACCAGGCATGCACATGGTCCGCAGACTACATGCAAACAAAGTCATCCAGAAATATAAGACCAAATTTTGAATAAGAAAATCACGCGCTATATGTGATAGTTAGCTTTAACATTTAATTATTCTGATATTTGGATTGTGTATGCTTTAACATCCTTGAAGTAGTAAAGTGTGATTAAGAAACTGTATATGGTTTTCTAAATTTCCTTCTTAATGTGATCTAAATTAGTATGATCTGTTTATGACTAGCCCCACGTACGGAATGTTTTGGTTTTCCTCTTTGTTAAATAATCCCTCATTGTGCATCCTTATTTCTGAATGCTTATCTCTACTTATGACCGTGCACTTTTATAATTATTAAATTTAAAAGTAATGTGCTGGTTTGTGTGACCCGTTACAATTTCTTCCAGCTTCCTGGAGTCAGGTTTTTGGGATGGTCTTTTCTTCTTCTGTATAATAGTGTTTCCTGTCTATTTACATGTCTTTCCACTACTTTCTCAAACTCCCATAGCACCTTTAAAAATTGTATTCTTGTTTGACACTTTCAGGACCTGTTCAGCCTGAGAGTAGAGGATGCTAATTTTTCTGTCACTTGCCCTTGGCATGGTGCCTATTTATACCTGTGTGGTTCTTCATGATGTTAAGTGAGCATCTTGTCTCTAGCAATGAGCTTGTATCCATTGCCTTCTCATTCATGTAAAATCCTTGCTTGGGCCTGGAGAGATGGCTCTGCCCCACTGTGAAAAGCACTGGCTTCTCTTCCAGAGGACCTGGGTTTCAACCCAAGGATCTAGATGGTGTCTCACAAATACCAGTAACTCCAATTCGAGGGGTTTTCTCTTCTGGGCTTTTCAGATACCAGCCATACACGTGCTGCACAGACATACATGCAGGCACTCGTACACATAAAACAAAAATAAAATACTTGTTACATTCTTAGAAGCAAGAGTATGCTTGGAATGAGGATTTATCAGCCCCTCCTGTTTTCTCTTTTAAACTTCAAGAAGACTGATGTGCTAGCCGGACGGCACAGATGAAAAGTGCCTTGTTACAGCTGTTCTGTGCTTTATACATTTTATTCTTTCTGTAAGGAGAATTTACTACCTGTGCAAATAGAAAAATAATGCAGTGGAGACTAGGAAGGGAAGACTTACAGATGCCCAAGTAACCGAATTCGGAATGCCAGCCTTTTGACAAAATGCTCCAAAACAGAATGTGGCTTGCTTTTTGTTCTTTAGGACAGAAAACTACAGATGTTCTAGCATCTAAACTCTTATGGAAAAGTCGATGTGCAAATAATAATACAGACTCCATTGTAGGTCAAAATAAAATCGTGGAGGCTGGTCAAGGTATTTTAGTAAATTTTCATATGGTGTTTTCTGGAATTTTTTTTTAACTTCAGATTTTGAGTGGAAGACAGAATTATTTTAAATTAAATATCTGTATTTTGTTTTTTAATGGGGAGACAGATAGATCAGGAGTTCAAAACCAGACTGGGCTATATAACACAGCCATCTAAAAAAAAAAAAAAAGCAAAAGAAATGAAAGAGGGGGACAGATGGGGCAGAGGGAGAGGTGTGTGTGTGTGTGTTCCCGCGTGTGTGCGTGGGTGTGCTCAAGCCTGTTGTTTTGCTGGGAAGGCGGGGTGGGAAGAGACTGCACGCTTGCTGCTCCCCTCTCTTTCCTTTTCTGTGAGGGTGCTTATCAGATGCTGCCTGCTTGAGTACTGAGTACCGGTACCTGTGTGTGCAGCTGACCCCTTCCTTGATTGTTCTCTATGGGAAAGGGCTGTGGCATTTCTCACTGCTTCTTTTTCCCTACAAAGGAGAGCCCCCGCCCCCGCCCCCGCCCCCTCGTGCTCTCGAACCTCAGGACTTTTGCTGCCCTTGTTTTCGTTCTGCCCTTGTTACTGCTGAGGATTTTCCTGAGTGGCAGCCGTGTTTCCACATAGGACCTAGGGCCGGCGACTTAGGCTGTCCATTCAGCTGTCATCTTGGACTTTCTCCTGCCTTCCTTCTTGGTACATATTAAATCATGTAGCCATAGATTCAAATGTAGTCCCCAGGAGAGATGCTGTCTGGTGACGGTATTTGTCTTGCAATGAGGGAAAATGGTTGGTGAGATTCTTTGGCCGTGCTCCCACAGTATATTTGGTATCAGCTGCTGGCCTCAGGAAGTATATACCCCAGAGTTAAAGAAATTTAGATTGGTTTTAGGGTTCTTAAGAGATGTTTATTTAACTGAAAACTGCAAATAATATACAAGAAGCGGGAGGCCATCACTGAAAGCCACAGGTAATATTGGAATTGTGAGCCTTTGAGTTTAAATGACAGCTATAGAAGTACAATGTGCTGGATGTGTGCGTGTGCTTGGGAGTTCAGAACAAGCAGAGTACTTTCTTACTTGTTTTCTTTTGTTTTGTTTTTTTCTTTTTCTTTTCTTTCTTCTTTTTTTTTCTTTTTTCTTTTTCTTTTTTTTTTTTTTTTTCTGTTTTGATTTTTTTAGGACACGGTTTCTCTGTATAGCCCTGGCTGCCCTAGAACTCACTCTGTAGACCAGGCTGGCCTTGAACTTAGAAATTCGCCTGCCTCTGCCCCCCAAGTGCTGGGACTAAAGGCGTGGGCCCCCAGTCTGTTTGTTTTTTTATTTTTTCTATTGTAATCGAGGTCACTTTAAGAGAAAAATAGAGGTATAAAAGATGTGTAGAAAAGTGTGCTTTGTACGTTAAAGTCAATACATACCAGGCTTCGCTGAGTATGGTGTGACACTCTTTATGAGTTTGAGGCCAGCCTGGTCTACATAGCAAGTTGCAGGCCACCACTACTACACAGAGAACCCTTTCTCAACAGTCACAAGCCATTCTGTTAGTGGACTGGCTGCCTCCTGGAATGGGACAGAAAGGCTGCAAGGGGCTAAAGGAAAGGTTAAGGGCTGTTGGGTATCTTCTGGGCTAGCCTGGGGCTGTTGTTCATCCAACTTCCTGAACTGTGTAAAACAAAGAAGAGAACCAGGAAATTGGCAGAAAAGCATTTTAAGAAGCCAAAAGTTACTGTGTCAAACTCCCTTCAGTTTAGGTGTTTCCTTGGTGTGTTCACTTGTACTTTAGATTCAGTCCTGTACAACTTTTACAACTAGTTTTCTAATACATTGCCAATGACAGAACAGATATGAGAAGCAAAATTGTTTGGAGGCAAGCACAAGGATTGTGTTTTTTCAGAATCAGAAATTTGACATCTTTTTTTTTTTAAGATTTATATATTTATTATATGTAAGTACACTGTAGCTGTCTTCAGACACACCAGAAGAGGGAGTCAGATCTTGTTACGGATGGTTGTGAGCCATGTGGTTGCTGGGATTTGAACTCAGGACCTTCGGAAGAGCAGTCGGGTGCTCTTACCTGCTGAGCCATCTCACCAGCCCCAAAATTTGACATCTTGATGGTGGTGTAAGATGATGTTTTTTGAATTGATCAGATTTAACAGTCGTGGACAGTTGGTTGAAAAACATTGGCTCTTTGCCATTTTCCGTATCTGGAAAACCTTCATGTGGAATTAACGTCATCTAGGGCCCTGAAAGTCCTCCTTCACAAAACCCACACCCCTCAAAGAGTAGGTGCTTCTTGATAATTGGTGGTCATCCAGTTGGACCCTGCTGTGTGGTCCCAGCTCTGGTGGCAGTCACCACCTCGTCATACCTGAAGACCTTGCTGATTCCAGAGGTCCACAGCAGCTGCTCACTGTCCCCTGCCTTTGTATGTCACTCTCCTTGTCACTAAATCGTCATGTTCCAGAGTACTGCTCCTGTTCAAGGCCTGCTCTTAAAGACCAGGCTTTGCTTAGCCACCACTCCAGCCACCCTGCACAGAAACCTTCCTGTGGCTGTGTAGCAGTCATTTTCTATGGTTAGTTTCCTTGTCTCTGAACTATCAGGAAATAAAGGATTAGTTTAGTAGTAGCTGTAGGCGAGTGAGAAGTACGCGCACAGATGATCTCGGCCTGACTGCTACAGACAGTTCTTGTCTCATAAAAATTATAATTACTACTGGAATATCATCCTTTTTTTTTTTCTTTTTTATATAGTGAGAAATCCAAGTTCAAGCCCTTTTTCAGTTTGAAGTCCTGTGAGTCATTGCTGCTGGTCTTGGATTGAGAATGGCATCAGAACAGCATGTTACTTTGTATAACCTGTGCTCTGTGGTCTTAGCTTCCTCCACAGTGGGCATATAACTTTGCAGCTTGGCAGATTTGTTTGTAGTGTGTACTTCAATATTTACTTAATTTTTAATGTATTCAAGTGTATGAGAGAGTTCCTATGCATGCAAGGAGGTCAGAGGACAGCATGTTCTGGAAGTCGGTTCTCAACACCCCATTCCACCCCGTTGTTGAGGCTGTGTCTCTTGGGATACTCCAGGCGAGCTGGCCTGAGAGTCTGTTCTCCCGTCTCTCCCTCTCATCTTGTCTCAGGGAGGCTAGTGTTACTGATGTTGCACAGCATCTGCCTTTTGCTTGGGTCTTGGGGGTTGCCTACAGGTTGTCAGGCTGGCGCACCACACGCCAGTCATTCTCCTCAGCCCCAAACTTCATATTCTAAAACTGTGGTTTTCTTATTCTTATTTCTGTCGTTAATGTAATAACGATCCAGTGTGCTAATGTATAAAATGGAAACACACTGCCCTTCCTTAATTTGAAAATCCTTTTCTGAGAATAAGGCAAACCCCCTTCCCTATAATTGCCTGCCTGACGGGTGACAGGCAATCTGTGTGAACTAGATTTTTGGTTTCAGTGTTGTTTCTTAATTACAGACTTCTGAAAGATGCTTTAAGCAGAAATGAGGGATTCAAATTGCCATGGTCTCAACGATGACAAAAGGATGGAATTTCCTATTTGGGAAGCTAATAGTGCTGAGATCTGAAGGAATGACTCTGTCTCTCTACTTCTGTGTCTCTGTGGGGGGGGGGGATTGATTGATTGATTATGGAGGGGACCAGGTGCCTTCCTATATGACTCTACATTTATTAATGTTTTTCACTGAACCTCTGCCTGGCCAGCAAGCCCCAGGGCTCTGCCTATTCTCAGTGCTGGAAGTTCACCTGCCACACCTGGAGTTTCCAGTGTGCTGAATGTGTGGGGAGGATACAAACTCACACCCTCGTGCTTCCTCACCAAATGCCTCACCAGTCAGCCATCTCTTTAGTCTCGAGCATCTGTAACAGATCATTTCCTCTCTTAGAGTCATTTGCTGGTAAGTCGATTGCTTTTGGATAGAGTGGGAGTTCGCTAGGAGTTAGTTGGTGACAGTGTAACCCCTAGACCTAGCAGAATTCCTGGGGTACCGCAGGTCTGAAGCAGAATAGTAATCATGAGTTTCGCCTGCAGGCTTCCTTCTGCTGATCTTTTTTTTTTTTTTTAATTGTCCAAAGTAATTTGTGATATGTTGGCAAAAAATTTTTATGAAATTTATTTAGTTTCTATCTTTAAATTTTTATTTACGCCATGTCTTAGTTAGGGATTTACTGCTGTGAAGAGAAATAATGACCAAGGCAATTCTTATAAAGGACAACATTTAATTAGGGCTGACTTGCAGTTCAGAGGTTCAGTCCATTATTGTCAGAGTGAGAAACATACTGGCCGGCCAGCAGGCAGGCATGGTAGCTAAGAATTCTACATCTGGATTGGCAGGCAGCAGGAAGAGTGAATGAGACACTGGGCCTGGCTTGAGCATCTGAGACTTCAGAGCCCACTCCCAGTGACATACTTTCTCTAACAAAGCCACACCCACTCTCACAAGGCCACAAGGCCCTGTGGTGCCACTGCATGGGCCTATAAGAGCCATTTTCATTCAAACCATGACATGCCACATATGTCATGGATGTCACCCTTTGGCCTGAGTTTAGGAGAACAGGTTGGCTTGTTGACTTTAGTTTTTATAGTCATGAGGCTAGAGTCTGATTTTCTTACACAGTTAGGTGATTGTGAGAAGCACATTGCACCAACAGCTGGTGTGCCTTCATCTGTTTGGCAGCATTCCTGATAAGGTGATAAGCCCTTCAGTTCCTTCCTCTGTAGACAAGGACCTAAGGACAAGTGCCCAGGGGCCTGAAGGACTGACCAGTGGGACAGTTCTCTAGTCCTGGGCAGTTGCTCTTTCCATTGCCAATAACTGTGCCTTTGGTGTGTCATGAGCTAGATATGTTTGTTGGTTTCTCAGTTTTGTTTTTTTCTTTTCTCGAAATTAAAATGTTCTTGGATCGATCTTGAAATGCTAGCCTGTTCATCCAACTATTTCTGCAAAACTGTTTAGGATATTATGCATTTAATTAATCTTATTTACAAAATGCTGGTTTAAAAGGGACCTGTTTAGATCTAGTTCTCATTAGAGTGTGTCTCTCATTTGAAGTATCAGACAGCAGTGGATATTTGATACTGTCCTAATCCATTATTCTTTGTTTGAGATAGGATCTCATGCAGCTGGGCTTGCTCTGCAGACATCCTGCCTCCACCTCCCAAGTGCTGGGGCCTTCAGGTGTGTGCTGCCACGTTTGGTGGCATTACCCTGGCCTTAAAGGAGGAATTCATACTGTGAGAAACAGATGGGGATGAGGGAGGGCATAGTAATTATCCTGATGATCCTAGGGAGAGGGGAAAACAGAGAAAAGGGCATCTTGGTCAAAACCAACAGTTTGGGCATAGGAGTTTGATGATCTGATTGACCTAGGAAATTTCATGTCACAAAACGCTGATTTGTGTAGGGACTTGCCTCTGACAGTTTTGCCAGTAGCCCAAGAAAAGGGATGAGTCACAACTTTGCCACTATCCTTACAGAATGATGAGCTACCAACCTCATTAATGAGACTTATTTACAAAATTACTTCAAGTATATCTTCTTTAAAATGAAGATTTGCTATCTTTGAGACATTTTCTTTAAAAAAACCACCAAGAGTTGAAGTTATAGATGATTCAGGCAATGCGAGCCCATCCAGAAGGCTGAAGATAATTCTCCCTTGGTATAAAGCACGCATTACCAACCTGTATATATATTCTGGTGTATTAAAATTTTTTGTAGTAGCTTTATGCATGCATAATAGTAATGACATCTATTTAAAAAATCTAGAAATTGTATCCAATGCCTAGTGAAGTCTTACTCTGAAGAATCTACGTTTCCAAAAAGTAAGTAATGGGGTGTCCATACATTCCGTATTTAAACTAAAGAAAATTAAAACAGTCAATGTGGTTTTATTAAAGCAACAGCACCCTAGTCCCAGGGATCAGTACGACTCAGAAGCACAGCGCACCTTCTGTATACAGTGATCGACAGCCATTTGATATTTAGGAAACAGTGATTAGCAGGTCATGGTGATACACATCTGTGGTCCCATCGTTTTCGAGGCCAGTAGTTTCAGGTCAGCCCGGGACACATGAGATCTTGTCTCAAGATAAATAAATGAAGAGCAAATTAGCAGAAGCAAACCACTGTGTCTGTGTGATGTGCCCGCAGTGTGTACACGGGAAAGGTAAGACATAGATGTGAGGATAAGAGCTGTCTCCCAGGCTGACTTGGTGGTGTGTGAAAAACAATAATCAACAAGTGTAAATACTGATAGAGCAAGTGAGTGATAGAGTAAGGGTAAGAAGCCATGCTGAGCCTGGGCAGGATGTGGGTTCGAGCCCCCCACACCCCAACTGCCAACTGGGCATTTGAGGTCTTTCAGCTTTTTCTCTCATAAGCATAATGGTTATTAGGTAGGGCCAGAAACACAGGCCAGATGGACAGTCTATTACAATTCATTCCCAGTGTTTGTAAGTGTGCTGGGCTGTGAGACGAGACCAAGGTGATGCTTAGCTCCTGGGAGACCCAATTTCCTTCAGAATCAAAGAAAAACGAAATTACAGTTGATGTTTAATTTAGTTTTAAAATTGTTTCCTTGGAAACTGGGCTTCGTAATCAGAAAACAGGACCAGTTTGCCAATGAATATTTTTTTTTTTAATGTGTTCCAAATATTACCTGGGACATATGTAGGCTAAATGTTTTTTGTTGATTATCTGAAGTTTAAATTCTATTTAATAGCCGTTTTAGGGCCTGGCGAGACAGACAGGAACAGTGAATCTTTGCTCTGCTTTAGTATGTAGGAGCCTGAAATACAGACTGTATGCAAGTCTTCAAGAATGCACTAGTGTTTAGCCGCGGGGGGGGAGGGGGGGGGAGAGGGTGCTCCTCTTCAATCCTAACACTCAGGAGGCAGAATCAGGCAGATCTCTGAATCCCAGGACAGCCAGGACTACACAGAGAAACCCTACTTTGGTAACAACAGGAATAAAAGAATACCAGTATTCAGAACCAATTTTAAAGGTCGCCTGTTTTTATTAATGAGAACTAACAAGGCATTTTTTACATTTAGGAACTAAATTCAATTCAGTGAACCAGGCTTCTGAGCCATTAACAAACTCAGTAATGAATACATTTTGACCCTTGAGGAGAGCATCTTCCTATACATTCTCTGGTGGAGGAAAATGTATGCAGCAAGTGTAAGTGGGCCTGTGTCTACTACGTGGGCCTTAGATGTTTCAGCACTTGAAGATGTTTCGGATTTATATATATATATGTATATGTATATGTGTATGTATATATGTGTGTGTATATATATATGTATATATATATATATATATATAGAGAGAGAGAGAGAGAGAGAGAGCGCTGCGTTGTGTCTCCACTTAATCATAAATAGGTGGTAGCTACATGGATGCCACTGAATGATTTAAAGTGTGTCCTGCAAAGCTCTAGCTCTTACTCTTGACCCTTGGAGCTTAGTCCCCTATTCTACAATTTTAATAGCTGCACAACAATTTCATGCAAGTCTTCAGATATTTTGTCACTTCAGATGCTCATACACCTTATGGGCGTGACGGCTCCTTTATTTGTAGTTAGCGTCGTCACCCTCGGGAGTGATTAATAATATCAGTGAGACCTTATTGGTTATACAAAAGAAACTGTTATCAGGTTAGAGCATTGCCCGAGACCATGAACAAAGAAAACCCTGGCCTTAACTGAATGAACGCCTCATCTTCTTAAGTTAGGTTCTTGCCTGCAGCCTATAGGGAGCTTCTAAACTGTAAGAAAGCAAGAGGAGGACTTGGGTTAACAGGATAGTCCTGGGTTTCTTTTTACTTATCACAGCGTTCTTAACATGTTCTTGATTTTTTTCCTGCATCTGTTTAAGTAAGCATGGACTAAATCAATAAGAAAGATAATTTCACAATTATTGCACCAATCTGCTTCCCTTATTTTGGTAATCTAATAAATTCTCGGCAGTGGTTCCCAGTCAGGGGAAGTATGCTTGGTTTGCATTAACATTGAAAATGCAGATGTTCCTGTAACTCGTAAGACCTGGTTAATGGAATCGCCGTGTTAGTAACATTTGTTTTCATTCCACGTTGAATCTTATTACTTTCAAAAATATTAATGTTTTTCTTTCTTAGCAAATAAAGTATATGAAACAAAAAAAATGGTGTTCTTATTTGGGTACCATAGTTTTATGATTCTCAATATCAATTCTTCATTCTAACTCTCTCTCAACTAAACTATCAATTCTTTATTCTTTTCATGTTCATTAAGAAAAAGAATAGAGTGCTACAAAGGTGGCTCAGTGGTTAAATGCTTGCTGTGCCAGCAGGAACATTGGAGTCAGGATGCCCAGAAACTTCTGTAAATGCCAAAGTGGACAGGGTAGCCACCTGTAATTATAGTCCCAAAAGGCGGGGCCGGGGTTGGGGGTGGGGGATGAATACCCACAGCAAGCTGACCTGTAGATACCCGCTATTATGTGAGCTCTGGGGTTTTTTTGGTTGGTTGGTTGGTTTTGGGTTTTTTCAAGACAGGGTTTCACTGTGAAGCCCTGGCTGTCCTGGAACTCACTCTGTAGATCAGGCTGGCCTCGAACTCAGAAATCCGCCTGCCTCTGCCTCCCGAGTGCTGGGATTAAAGGCCTGCGCCACCACGCCTGGCGAGCTCTGGTTTTAATTGAAAAATTCAACCTCAATAAATGAAGGTGCACAGAAGATGGAGGATGATTTCAGACCTCCGCTCCAGGCTTCATGTGCACTTGCATGCCTGTGCAGCCGTGCACGCCTGTACACATATGTACACATGTGAATGCACACCACACGCATCCCCAAATAGAAAAAGGATTAAAAAAAAAACCCACTAAGCCAAATTACCACTTCTCTAAGAGTACTTGGAGTGAGGTTTTAAGTAATTTTAAACCATTATGCTGGGAAGGTGGTGGGGTAGACAGATGTGCCTGTTGCTGAGCCCGGTTACCTGAGTCCCATCCCCACCTAGCAGAAGGAGAGAACTAACTCCGACAAGCTGTCTTCTGACCTCCACATGTGCACTGTGGCACGAATGCTCCCCCATGCAAGTCCTTGAAAAGTAAATGTGATAAAATTTAAAATAACTTGTTTATACACTTGACTAACTCTTTACGTTAAGACACATTTTCTAATTAAATATTCCTCCTAAGTCCTAATTAAAGTTTCATATCACTTTAAAAGAGCATTTTGTGTTTTACTGTCTTTATGGGAAAATAATTTTATTGGTATTTGAATTAGAAAAGGACTGGGTGATTGGTGTGTTCATTTCTTTAACCTTACTGAATAATAAATTAAAAGATCCCAATCATTTGTTTTAAATAATTTGCATTTGTGGAAAATAGAAATATTCTCTAAAAGGGTATTGTATTAAATTCATTTAGTAGAATCCATCAGCTGTCTTTGCCTGGTAAATACAGCTCTCAGCCCTCATCAGAGAAGATTCTCTTTGCAATAGAAGGAGACCATTACAGAAACCGCAGCTAGTCAAATCCAGAGAGCAACTCTTCATGGAACGCCCTGATCCAGGAGATAGATTTACAGTATAACTCTTGCACCTAAAGTCAAGGAACATTGCAAAGGAGGGGACAGAAAGACTGAAGAACCAGAGGACCTAAAAGGCTGGTGTGACATTGTGTCTCATCCACAGTACTGCAACAGTATGGCTACCTACACAAGACCTAACAGTGACAACACTAATAGACATCCACACATGGAAGCTGGATGTCTAAGGAGCTTACCCTTACTTAGAACTACAGACAACTCAGGACTGCTGAGAGTGGAAGAGTTAGTATTATAGATCTCAATCTCTCTCTCTCTCTCTCTGGGTGGGTGTGGGTGTATAAAGCAATAATCAAAGAAAAAGAAGCCATGGATTTTAAAGGGAGTAACAGAGGAAATGGGAGGCTTTGGAGGGAGAAACGGGGAAGAGGGAGATGATTATATTTCATTAACATTTAAATTTTTAAAATAAAATTTACTATTTTAATAGAGGTAGGACTATATATTTTTTTTTCTAAATGACAGCGTTGTTTTCTTTTACCATATGTATACACCGCCACTGTAGAAGCACTCACTGGTCTCTTTGTGTAAAGTTAAGTGTATGTTTATATGCATACAACACATACATGAAGTTTGAAGCCCTCTCCAGGTCATACAGTTTCCTGTTGAGAATGTACAAAATGGTGCCATGTGTTGATGAAGCATGGTGGACACACAGAAGCCTCTGTAAGAGTGTTGTTAAGCCTATTCGTTTATATTTGCTTTGTGGTTTATATATTTGACTCGTAGGCTAGCATTCATAGTTTTATCAGTATTTTAATAAAGGGTGAACTCAGTATAGTGTTATTTTGCTATAACTTCCTTGTAGGGAATGATTTGCAAGGTTCAATGGTAGTTTGTTCCATTGTATTACACGAAGGAGGAAATAACATATATAATTTTAAATTTTAACCATGATGTAGAACACAAGTGTAGTCATGAACGTATTTGCTGCCTTGTATGTTTGTTGTAGGAGACAGGTGTTTGAGAAGTGGCATACGGTCTTCAAGAGGAATGAGTCAAAGGATAGATTGTGGATACCTTGGAGGCCACAGGTTTGTTACCGCTTTGCTGAGTTATATGGGTTTGTCTTCTCAAGGGGGTGAGGAACAGAAAACATCCTTTACCATCTGAACACTATGAAACCGATTAGATGAACAGACACTGGAGAGAATGTCAGATACTATTCTGAACAATGGTTGCTGGTGCCTTCAGTCTGTACAGCAAGAGCAGACCATAGAAACAAACTGATTTTCTTGAAGTTAAAGGAGTGTGTTAGTCTCCTGGTGCTGCTATAAGAGACCACCACAGCCTGGGTTATTCCTCACACTGGCAGCTCTGTTGGATGAAGGCCCCACCCTTTTACCTCACCTAAAACTTCATCACCAGAAAAGTCATATTGGAATATAAGGCTTGTGCATAGGAGTTTTAGAGGAGAAATAGCTAAGTCTATAACTGAGAAATTCAGGAAGTCCACACTGTCCTGGAAGGCTCGGCAAGGCCTGCAGAGTTCCTGATTTTTGTCTCATGTCTATCAAGCTCCAAGGTGGTGCTGATGCTGTTGCTCTGGGAACTGTACTTGGAGGATTGCTTTTAGATTGCGGGGGTGGGATGGGGGTGTTACCCTTGAGAGGTGTGAGACAGGGGTATGGCAGAAACAGAAGGCAGTGGGACGTTCTGGAGACTTTCTTGGTTCAGCTTACCAAGTTATGTTTAGTCCCGATTTGAGACATTCAAAGAGATTTGATTGAAGCTCCATCACTGACATTGTCTGGGAAATAAGTGCTAATTTTATTAACAGTCTTACTCCCTGGAATATTCAGAATTTTGGTCAACTTTTGTCCCCCTGCCTTTGCCACTTCCGATCTTAGTCTCCTGTCCCAGTCTGATGCGTGCTTCTGAGGCTCTGGCTCCTCTCAGTGCATACGTACACAGGGGATTCCCGATCCTCTCCTCTTCTGTTCTGTCATGTGCTTCTCTTTACAAGTAGCCTTTCTTCTGCTCGCTCTCTCTCTCTCTCTCTCTCTCTCTCTCTCTCTCCCTCCCTCCCTCCCTCCCTCCCTCCCTCCCTCCCTCCCTCCCCAGAATAAACAGACTTGCATAGCTGTCCTCTTTCTTGTATTCTTCACAAAAGGCTGACACGTTCCCTTGTACTTGGTATATTTTAGAAACTCCACCATATTGGCTGGTAGACAGCAGCTTCCCTGTCACAGGTGTGTTGTGTTCTGATCTGTGGGCCATTCTGTTTGCAACCACTGCCCTCCGTTTGGAGCTTAAAAGGAGGCTCCCAGTATTCTGAAGTTTAAGTGATGCCGCAGAGCATAACCCTGTGCCTATGTATTCCACATTACTAAGGTATATCTTCAGAGTACATTTCTAGTTCTTTTGGGTAGAGTGCTGTTGATGTCTGTCTCCACTCCCCAAATTCCTGCCATGCTCTTGTCTGTGGACTGGGTTCATGATGTAAGGATGCCTTATTAAAATAGTGAAGTTTAGAAACAATAGATAATGGTGGTAGTGAGGAGAACTCCAGGGGAATCTGTGTCCTTGGTTCGTTTCTTTGGTTTTTACAGCAGCCTTAATTTCCTTCCTGGTCGCGTCTGCTGCTTCTCCAGAAGCACTGTTTATGTGAGTGTGCCATTTGCCTTGCTGTTGCCTTGCAACCTTCTGTGTAATTGGGTGTTACCATGACCATCCGTATTTGAATATTCATCCTTTTGGCACTTGGTATTTGATTTTTTTTTTCCCCTCTGTGAGTGACTTCATCTCGTTTGTCTGTGTCATTTGGTCTCCTCCTTTTCACAAGATTTCTTAAGTCTCCTTTTACTCCCGTGATAGGTGCCATAGACTCGGGTGGGCTGTGATTAGTGCCCACAGACTCATGGACGGTGGAGGCCCTGTTGGTTTGTGGTGTTTATTATGCACAGTCATTCGAAGTCTCTCCTTAGAATATTGGAAGCCATGTGTGGCTTTGTTTGTACTTCCTGTGGTTTTAAGCTTTGAGAAAGGAGAGTTTGGGATTTAGGGTTTTGCAGTTATCCTCCTGGCTCAGAAGTTGTAAAGGAACCTTTCATAATCAAGGTTTTCGTATGCTAATCTAGGTCACATACTCTCCTCCTGTAGGGCTCTGTGTCTAAGTCTTTGCATTACATATACATGTACATGTACATATACAAGCATGCAGATGTAGATGTTCTTACAATGACCTAGTGCAGACCTAGTTTGCCAAGCTGTTTACCGTAGGCCACGGATAAGCAGACTCTTCTTTAAAAGGTCATTTTTTAAATTTTTGAAGTTACAGAAACCAAATAATCTTTGTGAAATTCTTGCTCCTCCCTATCCTTTTCCCCTCTTCTTTCCCCTCCCTTAAAAAAAGAAAAAAAAGAAAACTACAAATACGATGTGTGATTTGGACCAACTTCTGCCGTTTGCTATCTATGAAAATTTTGTTTATTTAGTTGGGCTTGATGTTACATTTACTTCTGGCGATTTAAAAATAATGTTTTTAATGTTTCTAATAGCCTTAGACCAACTCTGGCTACAAATCACTAAAAACAAGCCAAAAAACAACTGTAAAACGCAGGTGCGAGTTGCTTATTCAGCCAAGGAACTGTCCAGGATTCCTAGACAACAGCTTAGTTTACAAACGCTCAGTATAAAAGGACGCCTTGTACAGTGACCCACACAGTGCTGAGCATCTGCTGTCCTTGCAACGCAGACGTGACAATTCTTAAGAGAATATGTTGTGAGGATCCTTCCAGAGTTTTTTATTTGAAGTTTAAGACTCTATACGAAATGATTTTTACTTTTGTTTGGCAGAAATGGAACTTTCTGACAGTATGCATGTTCCATTGCTTCTTGCAGCAACTCTTTTTGTTTGTTTGTTTGTTTGTTTGTTTAAGATTTATTGATTTTATGTATATGAGTACACTCTTGCTCTCTTCAGACGCACCAGAAGAGGGCACCTGGTCCCATTCCAGATGGTTGCGAGCCACCGTGTGGCTTTTGGGAATTGAACTCAGGACCTTTTGAAGAGCAGTCAGTGCTCTTAACCTCTGAGCTATCTCTCCACCCCCTTATGGCAAGTCTTATATTGAGTTACCAGACAGACAGACAACACACAGTAGCCTCCTCTTTCCCATAGCCAAAAGGCATGAGTCTAAAAGCTCAACTAATGTGCTGACCAGGGATGGAAAGGGCAGTGTAGCACTTCCTTGGGGTCATTGCATGTAACAGATTGGGAGAGTAAACACCATGAATAACCATAAAGAGACAGGAACAAATAAGGCTCAGTTAACAGATTCACACCCAATCGTCCACCCACAAGTTCTTTCTCTACCCACTAGAAGAAAACAAAGCAGATGCCAACCCGTCACTCTTCAGGGCAGTTTAATCCTTCTGCATTTCACGAGGGGATTGATTTCCACGGTGGCATCACTATGGCTCAGATGTGCTTGGTTTTTCCCCCTTTGTGTTAGTCACCTCTATTTTTGGTCACTAGTCATCCTATTTTTCATGATTCACTGATGTCCACGTTTGAAAGTTTTTACACAGACCGGCTCGCACCGGGAGTGGGAAGGCAGCGGATTAGGCTTAGTAATGCTGGCTAATGCAGTCTCTTGGTAACTCTTTCCATTGTCTTAGATCACCTGCTAAGAGTGCTTACTGCTGAATCATGGTGACCATAGGACTGATCACAAAATTCACACAAGCCAGGTGTCCTGCAAAATACCTGTAACTCCAGCACTAAGGGACCAGACAGCCTGTTCCAGTCTCTACTTTTATATATACCTGCTCATATCAGTCATGCTCACCTGCACATACAAGAATAAATCAATCTTTTTTTTAAAGTTAAACTTCCAATTCTGCAGAATACTTCCACCATCCCTTACTTTAACAGTAGCCATAATAATCGCGCACCTCAATTTGAACTGTACATAGTAGAACAGCAATCAAATTCCTTGTGTTCTGCGAGCTCCTCAATGTCTGGGCCTTTCTAACTCATGAACTAACTGACAGGTGGCTTTTGCTTTTTTGCATTAGCAAATTGACCATTCTGTACTTTTGGACACTGTAGCCTTATTCTTACCTTTGAGGCCTTGTTTTAAGTTTTTCTGCTAAGAATGCATTACACCAGTCTTTTTGTTTGTTTGTTTGTTTTGCTTTTTTTTTTTTTTTCTTTTTTTGGCTTTTTTGAGACAGGGTTTCTCTGTATAGCCCTGGCTGTCCTGGAACTCACTTTGTAGACCAGGCTGGCCTCGAACTCAGAAATCCACCTGCCTCTGCCTCTCAAGTGTTTGATTAAAGGCGTGCGCCACCATGCCCGACCAGTTTTCTTAAGGTGACTTCCTTTTCTGAAGTTAAAAAGATTCACATTCTCATTGAGAGCTCCTGGCATGCTAGTATACTTCTTATACTCTTTGTAAGTATTTGTGTTCTATGAAATTATACAGGGGAGACAGACAAATTAGTAGAGTTTTAAGGCTTCTTATGCTGGGGGCATGACCACCATGTTGACCACTGTTCTGTGCCTCTGTATTTTTTAGCTTTAGTTATTTTATTTCCTATGGAAAAAACTTGAGTACTTATGAAGTTCCCTCCGAGTCATCCCATGGGTCTCCCTGGAAGTTAATGGGTAGTTGGTCTCAGTTTGGAGCCTTACCTGGCGATCTCTCTTAATGTGCTTCATCATTGATCTGTAGACTTAAGGGACAAGACTTTCTTAAGATTTTAGCCTTCTGGTGACCACATGGTTGTGTATTTATAGCAATTTATTATAACCAGGAAGATTGTAGTTAGTTACCATAAGAATAATTGATGTTCAGTTCTGTGACTTAGAGAACTACATAAACTTGAATTTGAATGGCAGGAAATTCAAGTGTTCCTTGTTTTTAAGCAGAATGATTTATCTGGTGTGGCCCCCCTATCCCTGTCCCTACCCCATGCACACAACACACACACACACACCACAGTCCTCTCCCTTTCAGTTTCTGTAGGAATGATTTCCTTTCCCCCTGGTTGTCTTAAGCATTGACCCATGCAGAAAGGGAGGGGTTTTGGTTGTTTGGTTGGTTTTGTCTTGTTGTTGGTTTGTTGTTGGTTTGTTTTGGGGTTTTTTTTTTTTTTGTGCTTTCAAGTATTGTACTGAACCTCCACTGTTGGCCAGATTTTTCGTGGTATCAGAGACATCTTGAAGCAGAGTGCCTTTCCTTAATTAGTCATGCCCCCCACCTCCCGCCCCCAACAGTTTGGTGTTCTTGCTGCCTTGCATACTTAATGTAGATTATTATATAGCCACGCTTAGATTTGACTTGTAGTGATCTACAAGCCCTTCATTTTATTGAGATGTCTCCGTTTCATACTTATATACTCCACCCTTATAAGGAGTCTAAATACAGAGATTAATATTTTACAATTTCCATCCCGGTCCCTTTTTTTTTTGGTCGAAGTCTTTGAACATATAATCTGCCATCTGATGTATAAACTCTCTCCTTGCAGTATTCTTGTTTTTTTTTTTTAAATATTAAAGAGGCTAGATATAGATGTAGGTATAGATATTACCATTGGTGGAATTCTGAAATTCTGAAACCTGAGGGTTTGATACTATAGAGAAGAAATGAGTACTCACTTACAGTTTGGAACCAGGAGAGGGAAGCACTGAAGGAGTTGGCCCATGCACTTAAGGGAGGAAGTGGCTTTACGCCACTACTATATTCTTTTGAAGAGAGTGTCAAGGGGGGTACATTGGTTCTGTGGCATTTTCAGTTTAAAATGAGGGAAGCGTAAGTTCCATTTTAAGCTTGGACTGTGTACTTCCATTTAAAATGTAGTGGATCAGTGATTGCCGTTGGAGAATTAAAAGGAGAATATTTGCTAGACAAATTAATCTCAGTTGGAGACTATTCCTTAAAATATTCATTAATGTACTGGAAAGATTTGGGGAAGGTATAATCACTGCCTCCCACTTGCCCACACACAATTGAAATTAAACTCCTGTGGATAAATCACTCAAAACAGCTGGGCTCTACACAGGAGCGTCTCAGAAGCTAGGCCCAAGATCCGTGTAAAATACTAGGTGTTTAATGTCCTACAGAGTCTGTGTTCAATATCGTTTGGCAGTGGTTAAGGAAGCTTCTCTCGGCCCTCGTTTACTTTCTTGGAACTACTGGATATGTAAGGCCGTTAGTATTTTAAAAACCTGAAATACCTTTTGGAGACTCACTATGATTTGGGAGAGGACTCCTCCTCCTCCTCCTCCTCCTCCTCCTCCTCCTCCTCCTCTTTTGCTAAGAGAATGACTTGGACTTATAAAATCCATATAGATAAGAATTCTACCGAATTCTATGGAGAGACTAGAATAACTTGCCTCTGTGTGGTAGGGGCTGGGGTGGTGCTTTTCTTTGGTTTTGTAATAATAACAGTTTTAAATTTTGCTTTTTAAATCTGGGAATTTGGGAATTAGAATTGTTTCAAAAATGGCAATTTAGGAGGGTAGTTATGTTGTATAAATGTAGGAATGTGGAAGTTTTGTTTTGTGTGAATGTGGCAGCAACTGTCAAATGAATAAGATGTTTCTAGTTGCAACTTTATGCCTTTGGTTAAGGAACCGTCCGTCTCAGGCAGGCAAGACTGAGTTACACAAGCTTTGCTCTGACTTCATCCTGTAACATGTGCATATGTGCCTATAATATGTGCATAGTAACCAAGGTCAGATCACTCTTGTTTAGAGTTTGAAATACAGTCTTCATATTTTAGACCTTATCCAGGAGGCTGTTGTCTTTAGGGAGTGCTGCAGGCATATGCAGCTGTAGCTGACACCACCACAGGACTACCATGGGACTATCACCACAGGAGTATCTATCACCAGGAGCTCTGCAGCCGTCAGTTGTGAAAGCGTGCCTCCATTTCCTGTGTAATAAATACCTTATGTGGTTCTGTACAGCCCAGATAGCTACAGCAATACATTATTGAAAATACACTGGAAACCATCATCTTTAAATGCATACATGGTATGATGCCCCTCCTCCCAGCCCCCACCACCTAGTGATTCTGATGTGTAAAATGTAAAACGAAATCTAAGCTCCTGGGTTTTGCGGCTCAGATAGCAAGTCGCCTCTTCCTTGTGAGGAAATATGTTATATGTAACAACATTAATCTCTGAGATTACTAAAAGACATTTTTCTGCTTAAATAGATTTCTATATTAATTATTCTTTAAAGAGCTATAACACCAAAACAAACAAACAAACAAAAAAAAAAAAACAAACAAACCAGGGTTTCATCTCAGCCAGACAGGCTGGGAGCTTGTTGTCTATACATGAATGTAGAGCAATCCTTCCTGAGCCTTAACGGCCTGCATGCAAATGAGCCAGCATATTCTTCAACGTTGTTTCCGAAACTTTCTGTCCTTTAATTTTTGGAAAATACTGACAGCTAAAATTTAACCCTGCCTTGTCATAACTCTCAGATAAAGCAGTGTTCTTTTCCATACTGAAATGACCGTGGTGACTAGGGCAGTAGAAAGGGCTCTTTTCTAACTAATTTATCTTGGTGTTTGAAGCAGGGGAAATGTTGTGATAGGCTTCAGTTGTAGAGGCCACTTCTCCAGAACGCAGTTACAAGAGAATCATTGCTTCAGCTCTAAATTATGTAATAGCCATACACTAGAGAGGTTGCAAAAGTCTATATTTGTGTATTTTCTCCAGCACTGGGGTTCTGTTGATTCATTTGGCATACGTATGTCCGTCTTGTGCCATCCTCCACTCTCCAGGGGTTGACTGCTAATGAAGCAATAGCAGCAATGTTCTTAGAGTTCAGAATCATAATTTATAAGACTAAGCAGTAGTGCTGCCTTCAGCATAGGCGAGTTAGCGTTGCATAGATGTTTCAACACTGGATGGCATAAATTGCTATTTGTATAATGAGTCCCTGCATACTGTTGCATACATGTTTTATGGAAAGCATGAGCATAGACATATTGCTAGAACAAATTGATGCTTCCTAATCCATTTTTAATGAAGGATTCTGTTCTTGGATTGTAAACTTAATAGGACTTTTACCCTCTGCCTCTTCTTGTTTCTATAATGTAACATGATGCCTTTTACCTAATGAGTTTCAGTGTAAATATTGATGATAATAAAAGTCCCTGATTTTTAAAATGGAGATACTTCAAGATTACAACCGTACAAATTTTAGTGTCTGCGTTTTAAATAAACATTACTCTCCCCCTCCCCCCCCCCCCCCGTGTCCCCGTGTAGCTAGGGTTTCTGTAATACCTGTAAAAGCATTGCAGATTTGGGGTTATTATAGCATTTGACCATTTTTTAAGTGCTCAGATATCTGATTCAAGTAAGTGTGCTTTCTGTAATAGCATTTCCAGTAATACAGGGCAATATTTCACATTAATGGTAGGCTATTTTTATTTTAGTGAATTGCTGTCTTTCCAAAGAGATGATCGTCTCAGAGAGGTCAGGTGTCCTTTTAAATACATGCAGAGAGCATAGAGATGTGGCGGGATATGTCGCAGGCACTGGGTGTGGATCCTAGCTCTGCCCTTAGTACCTGTGTGACCTTGGAGGATTAATTAGCCTTCCTATCTGTACTTTCCCCAAACGGAAGGAACGAGGTGCTGCTGATGGAGTCGCCTTTAGCTGGAATGCCTGGGGCCAAAACTGTTTCAGTTTTTGATGTCTTTTTATATTTTACAGTATTTGTGTGGGTATGCAGTGGACAGAACATCCCTAGCTTGAAAATGATAAATGCTGCAGAGTCCAACATGACCCTCAAAATGTTCAGACTTAAGAGCATTTCAGTTCTTTGCACTATATGTTCTTCCTATGGTACCAGCCGAATAAGGCAAATTAAACACCATGTGAGTGTTAGCGATTGTTAGTGTCAGTATTATAATCATCTGTTATATAATAAACTGAGAGGTTTTCCTTACCTCAGTCAGCCAAAGGAATATTAATACAACGTATCTTTGCTGTGGCAAGAACAGTTCTTAAGAATTCTCTTCTAATTCTGCCTTGTGCTCACAGTTTACCTATCCCTATATTCATTCAAATTCCTTGCATTTTTCTTGCCAGTCCTCAAAAGACTCTAATCTGAAAGCTGGAATTAACCATCACCACCACCCCTTTATTCCCTTTCAATTTTATGGAACTGTAAATAGCCATGAAGAGGAAGGAAGGAAGGGAGGGAGGGAGGGAGGGAGGGAGGGAGGGAGGGAGGGAGGGAGGGAAAAAAATCAACCACCATCAGGATATGTAGCTAGGCTGGGCTGAGACAGGAGGATCATAGGTCCTAGGCCCACCTGCCATGCTTAGTGAAATGCTATCTCAAATCAAACTCTGCAGACAATGACATCCTTACTGTGCCTGTTGTAGAAGTCACATGTTCTGTATAACTTCCTTTTGGGGGGGTTGGGGGGTGTCTTTATCTCTGCCCACAATACCTGGGACTAAAGAGATAATATTTAAAGATTCCTGTTCTTCTCGTGTTGATATGTGTTCATGGATTAAAACTAAACTGACATGACAGACTTGAAATATATACACTAGTTGAAAGATGCCCTATTTGGTAATAAAGTATTCAGCACTAAATATTTGATAAATGAAAAACTACCTGTAAGTTGTCATCTTCTGTGTATTTTCTTACTGCATTTTATCCACATTGCTTATTTACCTATTTAAAAGCCCCCAGTCTTAGCTAATATTTATAATGTCAGTGCTGGCTGCTTCAAGGAGCTAGAAACCCTTATGCTCTCTGAATGACATTTGCCACAACAAGAAGGATTTCCAACTGCATCACAGAGAAATGATATCACATTCAGTTCTAATCCTTATGGCAGCTCTGAAATGTTGGTAGCCACATTTGCATTTAATGGACAGGACCTATAACTCTTACATGGGACATAATATGAAGAGAATTTGATGGGCCAAGGAGATGGCTCAGCAAGTTCAGATTCTGACTACGTACATAAAAGGCTGAGTAGGGTAGCACACATCTGTAGACTCAGCACTGATGGCCAGTCAGGAGGATCTCTGGGGCTTGCTGGCCAGGCAGCCTCCAGCCAGGTGAAGAGTCCTGGGCTCTGCAAGATACTATGCTTCAAAAGTAAGGTGGAGAGTTAGAGGGCAGTGGTCCTCAACCTTCCTAATGCTGAGACCTTTTAATACAGTTCCTCATGTTGTGAACACCAGTCATAAAATTATTTCATTGCTACTTCAACTGTAATTTTGATATTGTTATGAATCATAATGTAAATATCTGATGTGATTGCCCTTCCCACCAAAGGGTTGTGACCCACAAGATGAGAGCCACTGTTATAGAGGGACTGACTTAGGAATATTGGGTAGATAGAGCAGATCAGAGTTGCTTTTACCAGTAAGTGATAGTAGAAACATTGACTGGAGGAGCGTTTCTGAAATAACCTATGAAACACTGGCTCCAGGGTGTATTAGTAGGTATTAATGGAGGGGGGGTGGGGAGGGAGGGAGGGGAAGAAAGTTAAAATTAAGCTCAGGAAATGCAACATATACCATTTCCCTCTTAGAGTCCCATGTGTGCAAGGCTGAGAAAAGGCTGAAGAGACATGTTTTACTGGGCTGGTAGAAACTCTGTTAGAGTTCCGTGAGTTAGTCCCTCTTTAGGACATCCAGACTCAGTTGCTAGAATGAATTTAGGCTTAGAGTTTGAAATTTTAGTGTCAAGCGAGTAAAATCAACAGACAGAACTTGGAGAGGAAAATCAGTGTGCAGGTGCAGTCTGAACTGAACACATACTCTTCTGTGTGGGCCTTCAGGTGTGCACTAGCCTCTAATGCCTTGTATGTGCAGAGATATACACGATTGGATTCCACCGTGCTGTATAGAGTAGGGTAGGAATCTAAAGTCCTAAGTGGGTACTGACCTTGGACTGTACTGAGGTAGGTATAGAGGAAGTGGTAGGGAGAGACAGAAAGTGGCTAGAAAAGCCAGTCACAGAGTACGAATTGCCTGTGGAATGCGGAGGGGCCTGTCCATGAGAAGAGTAGATAAGGAGGGGAAGGTGACTCGTCTTACTTGTGCACACATGAGAAAACTGAGGCCAGCAGATGTGACCTGCTAGGGATTAAGGGCCAGGATAGCCTAGCCGAAAATCTTGTTCCTCTGATGTTCATTCTTACACTCAGATTGGAAGAAGGAAGAGGTAACAGATGATGGTGGCCACGTGTCTCATCTTGGGAGGGAGAGGACGAGCTGTCCCTGAGAGGATCTCTCTCACAGGATGGGAATAATCATATCCTGTTGTAGATTTACCTCGTAATGAGTCACACTTGGAGTCGCCGAAGCTCAGTGTCCTGACAGCGATCATGAGCTGGATATAAAAATCAGAATGCCATTTAACTGATTTATGGTATTTAAAGTACATTTGTCTGTGTGTGTGGTAGATGAGTGTGACTGTACACACTTTTTTGACTGTATGGAGTGGAGGCCAGGTGTCAGCACTGGGTGTCTCCTCTGTCACTTTTCACGCATTGTTTGAGACAGGGTTGCTCACTGAACCAAGAGCTCGCTCCGTCAGCTGGACTGACTGGCCAGCAGACATCTGAGATCCTCCCAGCCCTGTCCTTCAGTGGTGGGCAATTTGAAAGGGAGGTTTACAGATGGGGCCTCCACTCCTCGCTTTCACATGGCGCAGAGAACCCAGGTCCTCTCAATTCCACTTGAGGGATTTTTTTTTTAAAGGTCAATGTCAGAAACTCTCCAATCCTGCCTATGCACAGACAGGTTACACAGACAAGAGTAAAAAGTTACTAAAGAGCATGTTGGATATATGTATATATATCATATCGGGATTTGTAGATCATGTTGTACCTTTGTCTTAGTCAGGGTTTCTATTCCTGCACAAACATCATGACCAAGAAGCAAGTTGGGGAGGAAAGGGTTTATTCAGCTTACAATTCCATTCTGCTGTTTATCACCAAGGAAGTCAGGACTGGAACTCAAGCAGGTCAGAAAGCAGAAGCCGATGCAGAGGCCATGGAGGGATGTTCTTTATTGGCTTGCCTCTCCTGGCTTGCTCAGCCTGCTCTCTTTTAAAACCCAAGACTACCAGCCCAGAGATGGTCCCACCCACAAGGGGCCTTTCACCCTTGATCACTAATTGAGAAAATGCCTTAGAGTTGGATCTCATGGAGGCATTTCCTCAACTGAAGCTCCTTTCTCTGTGATAACCCCAGCTGTGTCAAGTTGACACAAAACTAACCAGTACAATTGACCCCTTGTCAACTTGACACACAAAAACATCACTAGTAAGCCTCAACCCTTACAATCTTATTCATTCCCATTCTAAATAACTTTAAAAGTCCCACAGTCTTTACATATTCTTAAATTTTCAATCTCTTTAAAATATCCATCTCTTTTAAAATCTAAAGTCTTTTTTACAATTAAAAGTCTCTTAACTGTGGGCTCCACTAAAACAGTTTCTTCCTTCAAGAGGGAAAATATCAGGGCACAGTCACAATCAAAAGCAAAAGTCAATCTCCAACCATCCAATGTCTGGGATCCAACTCACGATCTTCTGGGTTCCTCCAAGGGCTTGGGTCACTTCTCCAGCCATGCCCTTTGTAGCACACGCATCATCCTCTAGGCTCCAGATGCCTGTACTCCACTACTGCTGCTGCTCTTGGTGGTCATCTCATGGTACTGGCATCTCCAAAACACTACATGACCCCTTCAGTCCTGGGCCATCAATTGCAACTGAGGCTGCACTTTCACCAATGGCCTTCCATGGCCTCTCACAGTGCCAAGCCTCAGCTGCTCTGCTCAACTCCTTCATGCCTTCAAAACCAGTACCACCTGGGTGACCCTTACACATTACCAAGTCCAGCCACAGCACAATGTACAACTTTGGCTATATCTGGAACACAGCCACTGTGCTCTCAGAAAACACTTCCCAGAAGATGTCACCTCAATGATGCTGGTCTCTTCTTAATCACCGCTAATTTCTTAGCTCCAGCTAACCAGCATCAATAGTCCCAGTAATGCAAAGTTTTTGCTTTAGTAGTTCTGGTATCTTGTTAATCACAGCTGATTCTTCAGCCCCAGCTAACCAGAACTACAGAATCTTCACAATCAAAACAGGAATGGCCCTGAAAAGAGTCTTTAATTTTCCCTCTGAAATTTCACAAACCAGACCTCCATCTTCTGCAGTGTTCTCAACATTATCTTCCAAGCTCCTACACAACATCCGACAGAGCTCTTAACAATGGATGGATCTTCAAGCCCAAAGTTCCAAAGTCCTTCCACAGTCCTCTCCAAAACATGGTCAGGTTGTCACAGGAATACCCCACTCTGCTGGTACCAATTTGTCTTAGTCAGGGTTTCTATTCCTGCACAAACATCATGACCAAGAAGCAAGTTGGGGAGGAAAGGGTTTATTCAGCTTACAATTCCATTCTGCTGTTTATCACCAAGGAAGTCAGGACTGGAACTCAAGCAGGTCAGAAAGCAGAAGCCGATGCAGAGGCCATGGAGGGATGTTCTTTATTGGCTTGCCTCTCCTGGCTTGCTCAGCCTGCTCTCTTTTAAAACCCAAGACTACCAGCCCAGAGATGGTCCCACCCACAAGGGGCCTTTCACCCTTGATCACTAATTGAGAAAATGCCTTAGAGTTGGATCTCATGGAGGCATTTCCTCAACTGAAGCTCCTTTCTCTGTGATAACCCCAGCTGTGTCAAGTTGACACAAAACTAACCAGTACAACCTTGTTCATGGGGATTGGGAGGATTAGCTAGCATGAGCCATACATTGTGTGTAACAGAAAACGACTTAGAACAGTACCTGCCCAGGTGTGCGCTTTAATTCTGGTAACTACTGCTAGTGACTCACTTCCTTCCATCTGTGACACACAGACTACTAAACCTCACAGTGTGCTTCTATCACTTTACGCTGAATGTGGTTTACACGAAGCCTGGGTTTTCCTCCTCAAGCCTACTCAGTCTTTGCTTGCTTTGCTCTGGATGACCAGCCTGTTTCTCCCTGTGGAATGCATCCCCCGTTGAGTTACCCTGATTTATTCAGTGTATCTAGTAATCATAGATCTGGAGACCCGGGCTCTATTTTATTCTTTTGAGGGCTTTTGCTCAAAGTGATCTTCCTGTTCCCCTCCATGTGCTGGGGAACTGTTGCTGTTTGACTGATTTTCGTCTATAGAAATGGCACTGGCATTCGGCTGACCTAATGCAAGGGTTCTGCTTTTTACTTCCTCCTAGATGTTTCCATCAAGACAAGGTCAGTGAAGTCTCAAGTTTTTTCCTCTCTTCCCTAGAAAGACCTGGACTTTGGGTTTTGGATACTTGGTTTTCTGTGTTCAGATTCTAAGACGGTTCTTCTGAAGGCCGGATGTCTCATTGTACTGTGCCGTTTCCCTTTCCTTGTTCAGACTGGCGTGAAGCATACACTCTTGGTTGGTTCGTAAGCGTATTGAAGATGTTACTCAGTGCTTACATTATTAAAGTGGCCAAAGGACATACGATCAGGACATTGATGTCATTGCACTTGGCATCTTTACATAAACTGTTGGTGGATTAAAAAAAAATCAGGGTCCCAAGCAGTTAATAAAAGCAGCATTTTGACTTTGTGTTGTGCACATTACATTTGGAACATTAGGGAAGTGTGCTTACTATTTAATTTTTAATATATTTATCTTTCATTTATTATTTAAAATATAACCTGGAAGCTAACTGCCCATTTCTTCCTAATTGCTGGTTTTTGTCTCTTTACAGTATTTGGTTATAATTGTTGGGTACATATGTTTCTGTGTTTTCCTCCCTAAATATTATGCAGCAAGGAGTTTTCCAGGTTTTGTCTTAGTTTTCTTTAATGTTTTTTTTCAAGAATCTTAAATATTTAATAATTTAAATATCTGATTTTAACCACAGGAAGAAAACTTTTCTCCCCTCTTTAGGTGACCATTTGATATTCTTTCAAATATGAGCCAACCTAGTTTGGGAATTAGCTGTTATAAAATTCTTCAGCTTTTTGAAAATTTTAAATTTCATCTGGAGTCACTGTATGAAAGGACATCAAATACCTTCAAATACCAAAATTAACACATTTGTCTGTTTAATAGATGTATACTATGCACCCTCCACGATACAGTGTTAATATTAAGTGTATAGTAGAATCTAGTTAAAATATTTTGTTGCTAGTCAAAATCATCACCATAGCTTGAGTTGTCTGAGTGCTCGTTCTGTATCAGTGCTGGCTCTAACAGCAAGCTAAGTCCAGAGAGTTAAAATGAACAACTTGCTCACGTTTTAAAAATTAGGATGGTGAGACAGTATTTGTCAAGGTCACTCTGCTAGTTCAAGAAAATGTGACATGGGCTATGTGATTCCTGTTCTGATTAACTGGTGGGTCACGTGGCCTTGGAAGTGATGAAGGAACCCTGGCTTCTGTGAAGCACAGTCTGCCTTGCTAGCCCCCAATGAGCCTTCCTTCCTAAAGGACCATGCTGTCTTTATTGGTGTGGCCACGTGTGCTCCAGTTCAGTTTAATTACCCTGTGTTGAGCAGTTTTTATGGACAAAGGGCTGTTGCTGGAGTAGTCACTAGGAGATGCAGAAATGAATGACTCTCCTGCCTTCAGGCATCCTTGGGGTTTAACAAGGAAGGATGCAGTCTGCATAGAACAGAGGCCTTGAAAGACCATGGGAACACATCAGTGGATTGTTCCCATGCTTTCAGGCCAGAGGAAAGGGGCAATGCAGAGAAGAAGCCCATTAGTGGAAAAGGAATAGGTCAGCTTTCACTAGGGCGCATGCACCAGTGTGGCAGTTGGGGCCCTCTGCTAGCGCGTGGGTCTGTTGGAGATCTCTGGGGGACTCATGAGCTAGATAAAGGCTTCCCAGTTTCCATCACTGTCCTCCAAGAACTCTTCATCTTCCTCATTCATGCATTTCACATTCTGTAATGCTAAGAAGGGAAATTAAACTTGTTTCTGGTCTTCTCAGAAGATGGCACAAATATCTTTAGTTTTATAAAGTGATTTCACTTGTCTTTATTAATAGCAGAAAGAAAGAGTCAACAAATTAGAAGATTACTTGTTTCCTCATTGGCTCTATATTGACCTTCAGTTTCAGTTATTTTCTTTATGTTAATGTAAATGTGTGTGGGGGCTGGGGAGGGGGGAGTGTGCACATGCTTGCAGACCAGAGGCTCTGAGATCCCTGGGACCAGAGTTGCAGGCAGTTTCAGGTGGCCTATGTGCATCCTAGGAACTGAGCGCTGGTCCCCCCTGGAACACCTGCTACAGCTCTTAACTATTGAGCTATCTCCCAGCCCTTCCCTTCTCCTTTATGTGACTGCTGCTGCTATTATTTTAGCATTCTGTCATGGAGGCGGAGGTTGTACTTTAGGAGAGAAGATTAGTTTCTGTAAAATTCTTTGGAGATAGAAATAATGCTTTTATCACGAGACCAGCTGTTTCTTGTGCCACCTCCTTGTTGCCATGCTCCCGATGGCATCAGAGTGTCATGACTTTTCATCTTAACCACCCTGTACTCCTGGTCCTGGTGAGGGCTATTCTAGACAGTGAAGCCGGAAATTGTTCTTAAAGCCCCATACTCGTTGATACTTAGTTGTTTGTTCGCCATTTCCTTTGTGAGTCCTTGGGTCGTGTTTGTTTGTCCTTGCTTGTACACTTGTCTTTTTCCTTTGTAGACTGTGAACAGCCCTTAAGTTGCATTGAGGACAGATGTTTCTAGTAGGTGTGGTAGAAGGAGATGAAACTGGATAAGCTTGTGGGTTAAGAATCCAGGAGATGGATGCTTCCTAAAGGAAGAGAAAGAAAGAAAGAGTCTTTCATAGGGTAGAATGTATGTGACTATTGGACAGAGCCGTGGACAAGTTTTTTTTTTTTTTGGTTTTTGGTTTTTTTTTTCAGATGTCTTTGGGACTGATAGAAACTTTAGGAAGAAATGGTTTAGATGAGACAGGGTTAAGTATAATAATGGTGATTTCACTTGAAGTACTGCAGAATATTTAAATGATAACGTGGGTCCGCAGCTGTAACCTGGAGCAAGAAAGCAAGGTAGCAGATGGAGGCCATGTTGTTCTATGAGTTGCCAAGAGAGTCCGGCAAATACATGCAGTGATGCCCTCATTGAGGATGCTGTAAAGATTTAAAAAGCCAGTGAATTTGGTTAGAGGTGTATGAGAACTAAGTGATACAGTGAATAGAAGAGAGGAATGCTGGGTAACAAGACAGCTGCATAGAGAATGGTGGGGCCTGGAAAGCAACTTGAGATCATTAATCACTGTAGTCTCATCTCAGTAGTGTGTGCTCAGGGATGGATCCAGTTGCCAACCTCAAGGAGAGAATCAGGGATGGGGCTGCATTGAGGACAGATGTTTCTAGTAGGTGTGGTAGAAGGAGATGAAACTGGATAGCTCCTGGGTTAAGAGAATCCAGGAGATGGATGCTTCTCAAGGGAAAAGAAAGATGGTCTTTTATGGGGTAGAATGTATGTGAATATCGGCAAGCCAAGTGAGAGACCTAACTGAAAGGCATTGAGATGCTGTCCTGCAGTGGCAATTAAGGAAACAGGCTTACTCCAGGAGTGCAGATCATGTAAGAAAGTCGTGAAATCAGAAATCAGGAATATTCTGGGAAGATGAGATGTCAGTCGGTTGTATTTTACAGTGACTCATGTAAGTTATTAATGAACTAAAACCTGATTCTTTGGGAGAGGGCAGAGGTTTTTTGTTTTGTTTTGGTTTTTGTTTGTAGTTTTAGTTTTGGTTTGGTTTGGCTTTGTGGTTTGGTTTTCTTTGGTTTGGTTTGATACAAGGTCTCATCCAGCCCTGGCTGGCCTAGAACCTGTTATGTAGACCAGAACTCAGGACAGTTGGCCTACCTCTGTTTCCCCTGCTTCCTGAACACCAGGATTAAAGGCGTGTGTCACTGTGTCTAGCCTTAAGAAGTGTTTTAGTTTGTTTTTCAGTGGGTATGGTTGGTGCAAGCAAGCCCGAGACAGAAACTGTAGAACATCAAGTTCAAGCCCAGCCAGCATATATACCAAGTTCCAGGATACCTAGAGATGCATACTGAGTCCTTCTCTCTCTCTCTCTCTCTCTCTCTCTCTCTCTCTCTCTCTCTCTCTCTCTCTCTCTCTCTCTCTCCACCCAACTCCTCAATTAGTTAAAGATGTCTTTTTTTTTTTTTTTTTTAATCCAGATGGCTTGTGTCTTCCAGGGGTCAGTAATTAACCAGATGGGCTTAGTAGGAAGATCAGAGAAAGTCATACATAAAGACACGGGGAAGTTAGCTTTTGAGGGAAGCTAGTATTGCTAAGGAGTCTGGTGGCCTTAGAAGTCAGAACACGTGACAAGATTTGGTAAACTAATCAGAGAAGTTGTGCCAGAGAGGAAATCTGAAAATAGAGCAATTCCAGGTGATGACCCTATTGGGTGGCACTGGCCTTTAGTTACGGTCAGAACAAAGGAAGGCCAGCAATTGGTGGGGGTGGGGGAGTAAGAGGAGAAAGATTGGGAATGCGGGAAGAGCTTAGAGGACCATTGGTGATGTGATGGAGTGTGCCACAGTTCTGATGCCCAGACTCTCTGCACTTATTGAGTTAACCATAAATCAAATGCTGCCTAATATCTTCTTAAAATATAGTTTATTTTCCAGCCACATTACTTGAACTAGCATGAAAGGGAGTATTGATTTTTTTTTTTCCAAGCTCCTCTTCAGTACCTATAGCTAGAGATTGCAAAAGACCATCTACAACCAGACTCCATAAATGCAGTAGAAAGGAAGACACGGGCAAGGGCCTCATCCTCTCGGCTTGGTGCTCAGTTTTCAAGTGCTGGGCCAAATCCTTGAAATTACAGAGTTTTCAATTAGTGAGACAGAAAGCTCATGTCAGTTTGCAGAAAAGAGTTAGCCTCCCTCAGGACTGCCGGCTTTATTTTTGTGAGGCTGTTGGGTGACATAATGAGCATCCTGTTTCCCTAAGCATGTACGTGTAGGCTCTTGTGAATTGACAGGCTAGAAGCTCTTGAGCACTGAGTAGGCCGGCGGAGCAGCTGGCGTGACATTCAAGTGTTCATGGTGCCTCTTAGCTCCTGAACAGAAGGGAAAAACACTGTTTTAAATTAGAAATCTCTTCCTTGACTGAAGCTGAAAATTTCAGCACCAGAGAGACTAGAAAATGATAGAACATTTGGTTCTCATATTTAACCGGAGGTATAGTATGTTCTTATATTTGGTAAATTGCACAGGATTATATAAAATTAACTTTATTTTGGAGCTTTTCAAAAGCACCCCCCTAAGCAAAAACCTTTGCAACCAAGAATCTTACTGTAAAAATGAAAGATGCCTAAGTAGATCAACAGAATTGGGGGGGAAAAGTATAGTTTATCTTAGAGGTATGAATAGAAGGTAGCTATGTAATTCAAGCATTTTGTTAAATTTGTTAAAATCAATGCCTTAAGGTGCTTAAACTTTTTTAGTTTGAAAGTAGAAAATTATTCACAGTATTTGTGAAATATGAGACTTAAGTAGAAAAATATCAGTGTATTTGGTATTAAAACCAAAACAGTTCAGAGTACCAGCTCACAAAATATTTGTAGAAAATAATCTGCTTTGAGTTATTCATGCAAATTACGAATGAGTAATTTGCCTATTTAGTCCAGGAACTTTTGGATCAAGATGGACATCCAACAGTTAGTTCATGAGTCAAAGTTCAGGTCACAGTCTCATAAAATAGTGACTTACAAAATTGACAGCAGGATCATCATCCCTAGCATCCCAGAATTTAGAAATATGTTTTCCTACTGTGTGCTGCATCAATTGAAGACTTTTCTGAGGTGGAGCCCAGCAGGGCCCATTTTAAGAGCCCTACAAACATTACCAATAAGTAGACAGTGGGGCTGAGAAGTACAGATCTGCAGTACATAGTAGCAATAACGTTAAAATTTATCATGTTTGTTAAATCGAGAGGTTGTGGTTTGTTGATTCTGTAGGTACATCCTTGCGAGATTAGGCCGGTCTCCTCATAGATGTGGGTGTCACACCAGTCCACTGGATAAGATTCTACCAACTTACCTGCTTGTAAAGCAAACGGATCTCTAGTTATCGTTAAGATATCTGTGCTTTAGTTCATTGCCATTGAGATCTTGATTATATACACTAAGTGCTGTGTTGTTATGAGCTTGTAGTCTTAGTATGTGCTGGAAATGGAAGTTATCAAAAGCCCAGAGATGTGGTCGAATGGCCAGTCTATGCCTCTGCTTCAGTTGAGGCTGGCATACACTTTTATAGATGAAAAGTTCGTGGGAATACGGGTTGCGTTGAGGGGAAGATAGAGAAGCTTTTTTTTCATACTTTCTCTGAGCCCGACTGCTGTGTGTGCTTTAATTGTGAAATTCTGAAATAAGAGAAAAACAAAATTCTTACACTTGCACTTGCAAGTAGATTTTTATTATCTAAAAGCCAATCTCATTTTCTGTGACTAAGACCAGATGAAAACAGTTACTATCACCCAACCCTGCCCCACTGGCTTCCCTGACAGTTGTTCAGGGAGCAGAGCAGGCTGTGGAAAGTGAAAACATGCGGCCAGAGAGAGACAACCGTGTGGTGGGAAGGAGAGTCCAGCGGTGGAGGGATTAAAACAGCAGCAACGTCAAGAGTGGGGCAGTGGCAGAGAGTAGCAAAGGTTGCCAGGAAGTCAAACAAGGACTGTGTGATCTTCAGGTTCAGGACCATGGATTCACCGGTCATCGAGAAAGTAGTTTCTCCTGCATAGGAGAAGCTGGAATGGAGGGAGTTGATCAGGGAGAGAGAGGGAAGAAAACCGGAACAGTGCGTTTCAAGGGATTGTGGCTACTTGTGGGGTTGGGGATTGGGAGTTTTATACCATTGTTGCTTAGGAGCCCTTGCTAAGTTAACTCCTGTACTGATCTGATATATTTCTATTTGGCACGGTTAACTTTAACAGTTTATCCCTCCAATAAGCATGCTATATCCTCCAAGCTTTATGAAATACTAAAGCTCAGAATTGTTGCTTGGCCTGCTCTCAGTGATCTAGGAGCATTGTTCAAAATGGTTGTCAGTAGTGTATAATTCATTTGAGACTCTCTGAAAATGTATGTATGGATGGATGGATGTATATACACCCATGCACATATTTTTTTTGAAGCCGGGTCTCACTGTGAAGCCGTAGCTGGCCACTCACTGTGTAGACCAGTCTGGCCTTGAACTCCCAGAGATCCTAATTCCTCTTCCCCATTGCTGGGATTAAAGGCACGGGTCACCAAGCACAGCCTGAAGTACTTTTTACTCTCTACTGTCCAAAAGGATTCAGAGGGAAATAGAAACGACCCATCTTTATACCAAGATGGCTCGAAGACTCCTCAAATGCTAACCTTCTCGGAAATTAGCACATATTTTAAACATGTGGTAAGGTTTTTTGGCTGGTCTGTTATTGAATTGCCATTACTTTATGCAGAGCTGCCTTTTCAAATAGATCACAGCTCAAGGCACAAACTAAAAGCATTTCCACTCAATAAACATTGAGCCCTCACTGGATCCCAAACACAGATGAGGGTTAAAAATCAATAGGACAGATCCTATCCTGGGGTCACAGGTCACTGGGAAAGACAGAGAGAGGTGACTCAAATCGTTACAGATTTGAGAAAACAGCTGTGCTGAGAGAGCAGGTTAGGTCCTCTTCTGTTCTAAGAATCCGCCCCCGCCTACCCTCAGACATTTGCCGAAGCATTCATGCTGGGCTTACTGCTTGGCGCAGCTGCAACTACTTTTACAGTACCCGATCTCTGCCTGGAATAGTCTTCTAGGAGATAAGTAAATTACGGAGGGAGTGAGAATGGTAGGCAGGAATCTTTGGAGATTGATTAATCGGGCATTGTGAACAGTACTTGTTTTCTGTTGTATCAGATCTGTGTAAATGAGATCCTGCTTGGACTCTGTGTGTGTGTGTGTGTGTGTGTGTGTGTGTGTGTGTGTGTGTGTGTAGAGAGAGAGAGACAGAGAAAGAGACACAGAGAGATGGGGAGAGAGAGGGAGAGAACATGCATTTAATAGGAATTAACTTCTAACTAAGCTATGTAGACTTTATGTTCTTTTAGAGTTCTTTGAAAAACATAAAGCAGAAGTTCTGAGTCATATTAAATTTGATTTTTCCCTTGGCTTCCTAATTCCTAACCCAATTTCTAATTGATTTAATGAAATAATTTGGATGCGCTGTAATTTGTAAAGGAAGCTCCACCATTCGTGATTTTAAATTATGTGCTCTCTCTGAAGAGAAACACTGTAGTATCAGACCACATGCTCTTGCCACTGTTAGAATTATATCTAATAGTTGGCAGTAAGGTACTATCACTTCTTAAGAAGAAATATCTCGGTTGTTGAAAGATTTCGGGTTTTTAGGGCAGGAATCTGATGGAAGGTGTTTTGCACTCCTGCAGAAGTAGCTATGGAAGTAGTGGAAGGATTATAGTTTTCTTGCTGAGACACAAGACGGCGTAGAGCATTTCTTTCCTTTTCGTAATTTTTCAGTGGAGCAGGCAGTTGGTCTGGTCTAACGTGTAGTAATTATCTACCGCCCCCTCAAGGGACCTTTAAGGCAGCAGTTCTGAACCTCTAAATCAAGACTCTATTGGGTGTTTGTCTTAGGGTTTTACTGCTGTGAACAGACACCATGACCAAGGCAAGTCTTATAAAAAAACATTTAATTGGGGCTGGCTTACAGGTTCAGAGGTTCAGTCCATTATCATCAAGGTAGGAGCATGGCAGCATCCAGGCAGGCATGGCACAGGCAGAGCTGAGCATTCTATGTCTTCATCCAAAGGCTGCTAGTGGAAGACTGACTTCCTGGCAACTAGGGTGAGGATCTTATGCCCACACCCACAGTGACACACCCATTCCAACCAGGTCACACCTATTCCAACAGGGCCACACCTCCAGATGGTGCCACTCCCTGGTTCAAGGATATACAAACCATCACAGTGTTGAATGACCCTTTCGCCGGAGTCACCGAAGACCATCAGAAAACCCAGATCTTTATATTTTGATGCATAATAGTAGCGAAATTACAGTTATAAAATAGCAACAGAAATCATTTTCTGGCTGGGGATCACCACAACCGGAGAAACTGTATTAAAGAGTCGCAGCATTAGGAACGCTGAGAACCACAGCTCTCAGGGGCTGAGGTTCAGGTTGTCCACACTAACTTGAATGTAATTGAGGAAGACTGACAGAGCAGGCTGGTTCTCTAAGTTACAAAGCAGCTATGGATAAAATGCTGGTCACAGAGAGAAACAGTTCCAGAGGCCAGTGATCCGTCTCTTGACTGCCTATGGGGGGGGGGATGGAATTGATTTTATGCCGATACACATGTGCATGCGTATTCCACACATGCTGAGAGAGAAGGGGAGTTAAGACGGAATTCTCTTCACATGTTTCTTTTGTGAGAATATGTAAAAGCCGTAGTCCCAAACTATTTTTGAGTCCCTTGATCTATCTAATGGCTAAGTGTACAATGTTGTGACAGCTATTTCGCTGGGTGGCAGGTAGACATCAGCACATTGTTAGGACATGTACCCTGACTTCAGGCTTAGCCGTTTCCTTTTGTTTTACTAATTCAGTGTTTACTGTGTGGTGATCAAGAAGTGTTTGGCTTCAGCATCTGTAAAATGGGAAATTAGATTTTATCTCCCATATCCCTTAAATTATATGACTCCTTCATAACTGTTACATAGCAAAGTGAGGGCTTGTGCTTGTTGTTAATATTATGCTTATATTATGTTAAAAATATGTAATATTATTCCAGAAAATTGGTGGTTTTGTGATTAAGGTTGACACCTTACTATTAACTTGATAATGCCAAGTAATATCAAGTTAACACATATTTAGCTTTGATAAATTTGGCCTTTGCCTTTCATATATGCTCACACATTTTTATACATATTTGTAAAGTTATGTTTTGGAATTAAATATAAGATGATCATACATGGGTGCCAATTAAGTTTCGCCTCATTCCCATCTGTCTGTTTGGATCCTGATCCGTTATCTAACATGTTTTCCGATTACCCAGCTTTAAACTTTTATACACTGGATAAGCACACTTCTCACATCTTCAGCTCACCAGCATCTGTTTAGAATCATCAAAGAGTTGGGACGCCCGTTTAGAAGACAGTCTTGTTGCTGACGTTCTTAGTAATAACAGCACATGTTTTTGGCTAGAGGAATCTCATGTTGGTATATGTATTAAAATCATTTCATAGAATGTTTTATATAACTATATTTCATTTCATAAATCACTTAGCTCTTCCCTTTTATTTCTTGTAGTTTGTGTAAATGATTCTTACAATCTGGAGTTACCACTATTGGCCTTTATTGAATCTAGCTAACTTCCATACTGCTTCCTCTGCGGTCTCTTTTAAGTCAGTCTACCTTGTGAAAGAAGGAATTGAGATTGTGTTATTAACAGCGCTGTCTCTTAGCTTACTGAGCAGGTGGACTTCACAGCCACCCCTTCGTGTTCTCCTGTGTCTGCCCATTCCTAGGAATGCTCATGTGTGGGAAGAATTCACCTAGATTTCCCCATTTGAAGATTATAGCTATTCTTGCCCTGTGTCAGGCTACAGCTGTTGTATTTCCATAAAACCTATGAACAGTGGTTTAGTTAGAAGTGTCATTTACTTTGGGATATATTTTATAGGCTAAGTGTCCTAAATAGAGTTGTGTGTCTTCTTTATGACATCACCTTTCTGACGTATCAGCTTCCACTTAAATTTTTTTTTTCTTAAACCTTTAAAATGGAGGATGAAATGTCTTTGAAGAACAAAGAGGATCAAAATAGACGATCTGGTTTCTATTCCGTATTTTATTTGAAACCAAAATTAGTTTGTCTCTTACGTGACTATCACTTTAAGGCTAACAAATACAGCATTTTTTGATGTTGCCCTTGGCATTTTTGTCAGCCACTGGCCTAAGGGAATGAAGGAGTAAAGAAAGAGACAGCAGTGGGAGCCAATGGATGACCTGGAAGGAGAAGGCAGCTGATGGGTAACTCGTAGGTCAGGGCTGAACTAGGGAGTCTACTTCCGAGACTGGCTGCTCTGCGTTTCAGTGCTTCTCAACAGCCTTTTCTCAAGCTGTTTCCTTGGTGTAATAGAACTGACTGTAGTCATGGACTCGAACAAAGCTCTGGACCCATCCAGTAATTGCAAACTCAACTTATAAAATCAATTTCTTGATAAGTGGTTGGAAAAAGCAAGGACAGGACGGACTTTACTTATTGTTTAAGCCAGGGCCTTAAATGAGGCCTAGGGAGGCTCATGTCCATCCTGCATGCACTCACCTGTCCATCATCCATCCTGGTGGGCCTGGCCTTCCCTGTTGGATCGTGTAGTGCGCAGTGATCATAGTAGCGCTCCGTGTTTCTCACAGACTTAAACACAGTAAGAGGCAACAAGCTGGTAGGTCACACAGAGGCAGAGCAGAAGTCTCCTTGACAGTCTGTTCCGGTCTCATTCCCACTTCCGAAGTAGGAAGAACATGGGGCCAATGGTTTTCTGTGGAACTTAGTTCAAATTTCGTAAGCACTAGGGAAAGGCTGTTGAGGGAACAACCAAAATCCACAACAGTTTCTGTTTAATATTGATTTGCTTGTATAGATCATGTGTTTGGGGTTTTTTGACTGCTTTATGACCAACAGAAATGTCCATTGTAAACTAGAAAATGGGAAAACTTGGTGGAGGCCATATTATTAGTGGCAGGAGCCTGGTTTGTCGCTGCTACTCCTAGGTCAATTACTATCCCTTTTCTTAAGGTACTTAAGAACATCCAATGGATAGCATTCTTTTATCTTATTGAAATCTGTTCAGAGAAACAACAAATATTGGTGCCTACAAATAAAACATGTAAGTGATACCATTGCTTCCCTAAACAAACATGCTAGCAATCCGCCTTCCACACAGTAGTGCAGCTCGTAGCCTAGGGCAGAGGTGTTCTCTCTTTGCGGTGACAGTTAATGCAGAGACATACCTCACATGGTCAGAGTGCTGAATATAAGTGAGTCTTACACGGTCAGCTTTAAACGGAACATGCATATCACAAGGAGAGAGAGAGAGAGAGAGAGAGAGAGAGAGAGAGAGAGAGAGAGAGAGAGAGAACATTACAAAAGAGGATGGAATCTAAACGCCACAGATGAGGAAGTGTGTCATAAATCACTGTCGTCTACATAATGACATCATCATTGCAGCCATGAAAACAGCAGCTGTGGGCAGCTGTACAGGATCTGTCCCTCCAACTTTTACCGTGGATAGAGAGGGTGACAGCGAGGCTCTGAACGCTAATGTTCATGGCTCCTGAGGTAGAGAGGGCATTGGATTATAATAGAGGAAGTAGTCACTGGAGACTAGGTGACAGAAAGATTTCAGAGGGTGAGTGTGTGTGTGTGTGTGTGTGTGTGTGTGTGTGTGTAAAACTCAAAAAAGAATAATGACGTTGTTACTGACTAAAGCTAATCAGAAGGTGATTTCGTGCGACTGGAATGACATTGGGCCCAGAATGCCACTTCTCCTTTATTCCAAGCACTTTAAACAACAGGGCACTTTCTTTATAACTTGTAAGTCTCTTCATTAACTCTCAGTCTAGAATATCCAGGACTTACAGCCATGCCATTCCTTTAAAGCCAGGTGAAGAAGCCACTCTGTTGCCTGCTGTAGCAAGTACTTAGACAGATCATCACATTGGTGGCCATTGACAGGGGTAGCAACGGCCGTTCCTTAGCCGGCCATCCTCAGCACAGCAGATGTAAATGCTTGCATACCCTTTACTATCAGCTTCCATTCCGTGCCAGGACTTGTCAGAATGCTCTCTGAGCGTATGGTCTGGGAATTTAATAGACGTGTAAGCTGTGGAGTACATGCTTCGTTCTGCTGAACTTAACACTCCCGGGACGTAGGTCCTACCAGTTGACTTTGATGACTGCTGATGTATGTGGACCACAAACAGCGCTGTACCTACCATCCTTCTAGCAGTTTGATAGGTAAAAAGTTGTACTTGCCAGGGTCTTTTCCGGTTGCCAGACACTTTTAGATTGTTTGAGAGGCAGCAAGGTCAATTCCGCTAACTACAGCTTGACCTTGAGTGCCTTTAAAAACAATGCAGTGGCAAAGTATGCAAGGGACTAAGTGGATGCGGGAGGTGCTGTCATGGGAAGACTTAACCAGACTCGGAGATTGAAACGGTGAAGGGTGGGATCAAAGATGACCTAAGTTCAAAGCCAGGAATCTAGGATAAGGATGATCATGGAAGGCTGCAGTTATCAGGGAATATTATATATCTATTTGTCATGGTCTGCCATGATTCTTGGTTCTAAGAGAGAGTAACATGTAGATAAATTAGGTATTCATGAGAAAATGAAGAAACAGAAAGGATGAAGGCATGGGAAGCAACTCTGGGTAGATAGAAGTCCGGGGGTTACCATGGCGGGAGCTGAACAGAAGGTAGCTTTAGAAAATCAGAGGGCGACAGAGTGATGACAGTGGAGTGAAGACGAAGCCGAGGAGTGATGCCAGGACAGTGCTTCATCGGTTTCTGAGGCTTGTGCCCTTTCTTTCATAGACAGATCCATAGGAAAAGGTTTAGCAAACTAGGTGAGGCCAGTGTATAAGAAGTTCTGGTTTGAGACCAGCTATTTCCTTCCATTGAGTTAGATGAAAACTCAATTTATCTAGACCTTAGTGTTCTGGATAGAGTAAGAGATAGTATTATTTAATTTTAACAGTTAAACAAGAGGATAGGTTTAAGGCAACTAGTAAAGTTGGAACTAAGCACTTTGGCCGTGACTTAGTAATACACCAAACACACACAGAGATACACACACATACACGAAGTTCAGTAACGATATTCACTTTCATTTGATACTGAGTTCTAGTGACTAAATAAACTATGCTTTTTTCATTATTATACTATGATCCAAAACCGTAGTTCATAAATATTTGTAACTAGTGTACTTCGTCTAGCTACCTGGTAGCATTTAAAAGGCACGCTTGCATGCATGGGTAACAGACACTCTTGAGAGTGAACTATTAACACCTAAATCTTTCTTCTTACAGATGTATACATCTCAAGATTGAGAGGAAGAAACAAGTCATGGGCCAGTGGTCAAGATACTTCTCTGGGAATTGTTGCTGCTGATACTGCTCTTCAGAGTCCTACAATGAGTGTGTGGTTTAAGGAAGATTTTCATATTTAAAAGATTTTCAGCTTGGAAATCTACATCAAGTGAAAATTTCATTCTTCTGGGAAACATTTTCCTCCTAATAAATTATCCTTGTGATGGGCGACATGGCCAACAACTCAGTTGCGTATAGCGGTGTGAAGAACTCTTTGAAAGAAGCTAACCATGATGGAGACTTTGGAATTACGCTTACAGAGCTGCGAGCTCTCATGGAGCTCAGATCCACGGATGCATTACGGAAAATACAGGAGAGCTATGGAGATGTCTATGGCATTTGCACCAAGTTGAAAACATCTCCCAATGAAGGTAAGTCTTGTGTTGATTGGCCACTGCAGCTGAGAGGAGTGTTTATCCAGCTCAGGTGGAAACGTGTTGATACTGTCTTGGCTCTTGCTTGATCACGCCTTGATTTTAGTAATGGGTTGTCAGCTTGCAGCGGTTCGAGTCGGTTAACTTAGACTTTGCAGAGTGGGAAGCTGAACTATTTTGTCCTTTTGTCTACATTAGTGTTCCAGTTTACAATAACAAGATTGCCCTTCGCTGGAGGTGTAGAGGATAGAACTGAGAGTGGTGCCCCCCCAGGGGATTCAGTGGAAATAAACTGCTCACTAGCCTTCGTTTTGCCCGTATCTTAAAATAGTTCTCACTTCCAGTAGCCGTCAAAGTTGTTTTTGCTCATGGGACCTAATCTAAACTTTTAATAATCAGTCAACTGAGATCTGAATGCAAGTTTTTAGATAGATGGCACTAAGTCTCTCACTTAGTAAACATTCATGTGGTCAGATTATGTCGAATGTCCCATGCTGGAAAAGGCTTTAGCTTCATGGATCTCTTTTATAGCATGGACTCTCCTGTGCATCTGACCTTTGAAATGGTCTGACAGAGTTAGTCTTACTGTTCATAAGCCTAAGGATACAAAGGTTTCATTATTATTATTATTAAGCTGTTTTCTCTACATTTTCGTAACATTACTGCTGGTGGCAATACTTTATGTAACAGCAAAAGATGATTTCCAGAATTATTCAGGGATTTCCAATCAGACCAGCAGAGTTCTTTGAAAGTATTTGTGTAGTCGTACGTGAGCGTGCTCCCTGCTCGCTCTGACAGGTAGGCCCTTTGGGTTCTCTGACGACCGCAGTGCTGAGGAACCCAGAGTCCCTGCTCACCCGTGTCTTAAATAAAATGACATCATCTCACTGGGTGACAGCTCAAGATTTATTTGCATCTTTTCAAGTCAGAACTACTAACATCGTAGACTTTGTTATACCTGTGTAATGTGATAAAGCTTGGGCTTGTTCATTATGCAAACGTACTTTGAGATTACCCTACTTTTTGACGTGCTAGATGTATAGCTTAATGTGCTCTTTTCGTTTTCTTTACTCATGTGTATTGTATTTCATCTAAAACCCAACTGATGATTGCTTCATGATCACCAAATTAATAAGAAATATTAACATTAATCACGTATATTTATTCATAAAAGGAATGCTGATTGGTTAGGGTTGTAGCCCATTAGCAGAGCACTTACCTAATATACATAATCCATAGGTTGGATGTCCAGTACTGCAGAAGGTGTGTATTGAACTTCAGTTTCAGATATATGACTGACTGCCCTTCACACAGCCATATTTCTGTATTTTGTTGCTGTGAGTGACTAGAGTCTTTGTTTTCTAATTGTTGGATATACTTCTCCTACTGTCTTGTCATCTTTTGTGAGTGTGATTTCTCGTTAATTTGTAGTACATATTCCTTTATTTTGAGTAGTATGTTTCATTGTTTTTTAATTAGTTAATGAATTAATTGGAAATTTTGCTTCTAGAAATTCTGGGAAGAAGAGATTATTTACTCTTGACAACATGGTAGAAGCCATGAATGGTCTCTGGAGAACTGATTTAACAGTTATTTTCCCTTTATTGTGTGTGCTTTGAGGCAGTAAGTGAAATTACGCACTGTTTTTCCCTCTTCATGACACTGAGAATTAATGTCTCCTAAAATGTGTATAAATTGATCGTGATAGTTCATATACAAATAATTTTTCATCTTGAAATACTCTTTTAAAAGATTCCAAAACATTCTATTGTAAGCATATTTGTGTTTATTGTTACACAGTGAAAATGGCAGCAAACTTCATAGAAATATTTCCCAGTGACTCTTCATAGCTTTCACTTATTAGGAATATTTCACTCCAAGATCTTAACATTGTGTCACTGATCAACCAGGTGAATTAGGATCAACTAAGCAGCTGGGTTTGTGTGGCCCCTACATACTACTGTGTCTAGACAGTAAATACATGCCTTTTTGTTAGAGTAATCTTTATTCAGGGGCCGTGAGAACTGAAGTGGTTCTTCACACTACATGGGTTTTATTGCTGAAACTAAAGGTATCCCCTGTCCCTTCAGTGCATTTGTTTATGAGTCACTCCCCGACACGGCCTTTGAGCTGACTTGGTGCTTTGTGTGTTTCATAGATTCCATATATCTCCCTGAGATGGAAGGGTATTGGCAATTGTTGCAGGAAATTCTGAGTATAAAATGGAACACAGGGCCCCTAAAGAAGAAGCTAGAGAAAGTACCCAAGGAGCTAAAGGGGTCTGCAGCCCTATGAGGATCAACAATATGAACTAACCAGTACCCCACAAAACTGTGTTTCTAGTTGCATATGTAGCAGAGGATGGCCTAGTCAGCCATCAATGGAAGGAGAGGCCCTTGGTATTGTGAAATCATATGCCCCAGTACAGGGAAATGCCAGGGCCAGGAAGCGGAGTTGGGGAGGGAGGGTATAGGGGACTTTAGGAATAGCATTTGAAATGTAAATGAAGAAAATATCTTAATAAAAAATTTTTTAAAAATTAAGTTACATCTGGCACTCAGAAATTTTACCATAATATATATGTGCCTTAAAATTGCTCAAGTATAATATTAGAAAGTGTCTGCTCTGTGACAGGTACTTTTTAGGCCCTGGGCATATATCCATGAGTAAAACAAAGATCTGTACTTTATTCTCAGAGGAGCGGGACAGTTCACCATGTTAAATGTATAGTGTCTAAATTAAATACACTGTGGTAGCGTATTAGGCTTAAGAGGACAATGAGTGGAGAAGAGAACTCATGCTGGAGTCGCCTGCCTTAGTCTGGGTCGTCTGAAGGAGCAGCTCAAGGTTTTTCTTAGGAACAGCAACAACAAAAACACTAACACTTACATTACATAACTTTGTTGTGCTAGATTGGTACTTCCTTACAAATGTAAGTCCATTTTATCCTTAAAACTCCTTCGTCCTATTGTATGGGCAAAAAGAAGGTTAAACAGCTTGCCCAAAGCGACACTTCAGCTGTGGTATCTCTGAGACAATGCTTTTAACTGGCACAGGGGCTGCTTTTTGTAAAAGCTCAGCCCGTATACCTTACAGCAGGGTTGAGAGACCGAGAAAGAGCTGCTTTGTTCTTGTCTCTTAATTTTTCCCCTCGGTGGAAAAACAGACTTATTTTTGGAGTTAAATGGTGGATAAATGGTCTTGTGTGTCAACTCTGTCAGTAACAAAATGCCTGAAATAATCAATGCTGGAAGGAAGAAAAGGTTTTAGAGATTTTTATCATGATCACTTGGCCCATTGGCCTGGGGCTGGAAGGAAGCAGTAACTATTAGCAAGAGTACATGGCCAGGAAACTCAGGGAAGGGCCCTTTGGGAGGCATTCAGTAGCCAGGCTGTGGAGTTCCTCTCACACTGAGGCCCTTAGAAGCATGTCCTTCTGTCCAGGAAGCTGGGTTTCTTGCTTCCCCATTTTTCCTACCAGCTTACCACGTGGTCTCTAAAAAGGTACCATTTGAGTCCGTTCTCAGGAATACTACAAGTAGTTATTTGTAGACCAGTAGAACATGTTTGGGCCAGATGAAATTTTCCCATCCTTCTGATTAACTGTCATAATTCCTGAGAGGGGGATTGAAATTAAAAGTTCAGGGTAAAATGAAGGTGAGACTTGGAATGTCATATTTTTGCGGTATGTTTTAGAACAAGCATGTATCTCACGTTCCTCGGAGCTTTGTGCTAAAATAATCTGTTTATAACATCCTAACACCTAAAATTCTTTTAAACTGTTCTTCTCTCGTGTTTTACTTTCCTCTATCGAGTCTATTATTCCTGCTCTAAATCCCATTTCTCGGTCCGCTAACTTTCACGGTGGCTTCGGGTATCTTTTCTACCTTACCCCCGTTATCTTTCTTGTGCTTTGTGCTGGGTGGCAGAGAAGACTCTGCTGCAGGCTTCTGGATGCATGCCTCTAGCTCCCGTATCATATTTGTTATGTCGTAATACTGCACCAAACAAGGTATAAAAGTGAATTAATACAAATTAAAGACAGATGCTGAGTTACCGGGCGTGGCTTCGTGCGCCACAGAGGGAAGAAGTCAGGTGAAGCGGAGCTTTCTAAGTGATGATTATCAAAATGAGGCAAAAGAGGGGCTAAAGTAAAAACCAACAGGGGAAGCTAAAGACGTCATTAGGAACAGTGGCGGTGCATGATGGGAGGCAGGAGAGGCATAGCAGCTGTTGTCATTGGTTGCCTAGTTTCCATGTTTTAAGTGGCAGCTGATATTTGCTCTCCCTAGAAGTAAGTCTCTGGCACCTGTGTACTTTGACCTTGTCTCCATGTGGTGATACAGTTTAAGTCTTAGAGAAAATCGACCTTTCCCTAGGGATAAATCATTAGTGACTTAGGGGCTCTTAAAAAAAAAATGCTCTCATGCCCTGTGGTTTGGGCTCGGTTTTGCAGATTAGCACCAATGTTTGCATGGCTGTGGTGTGTTAGCATGTACGGTCTTGTGCTTCTGAGTTCCATGTCGCTCCCGCACAGCCTGGTCCGAGAAAAGGGTTGCTTGCCCCTGCAGTAGAGCATTGAATGCTTTCTCTGGTCACTTGTTTTCATTGCTTATAGATTTTTTTTTTAAGCTGTGTTAATTAGTTGTCCAACTCCGTAGCAAGCATATAACTTTAAAAGTCATACTTGAACCTGAAGTAACATGTCATTGGCTTTCTATTATGCTTCTAAGTTTCATTGTTAGGTGACAGTAGATCGAATTCCCTTTCTGTCTTCTGAACATATTCCTGGAGTTCTCCTTCTTGCTTCTGCATGTTCCTCCTCCCCCGTACTTTCCTGGTCTGCGGGTTTCTGGTGGTTGGTACAGCCTTCTGGGCAGTGCCATCCAAAAGCCTATTGATGATATCACAGGCCATCACCTGGGTGTTCATAGTTCCCATATGAACAGTTCCTGCCCAGGATTCTCCTTCGCCTTGAGGGTGGAGCCCAGTTCCTCATTCTTTTCCTACAACTCCGTTCCTGAACCTCTCTAAACCTTTCTGCTGAAACTGTCACCTGTGTGGCTGCCAAGTTAGAAACTTGAATGGCTTTGATTTCTATGTGAATTTTTTAAACCCATTCTGGTGTAGTCGTTAAGCCTTAGGAATTCTTCTTTCTTTTTACCCACGGTGTCTTTTTCTTTGTGCCCTGTGGGTAGGATCTACTGTCTTGTCTTTCAAAAATTGAGCTGGGGTAATAATTGGTGTCTCTGCCTGTCCTGTTTCTGGTCTTAAAGCCACCTATTGTTTAGCATTGCTTTTGAAATGAAGCTTAGACTTCTCCAGTAGACCTAGAACTCTCCTTGTGATCTGGTTCTAAGTTGATCCTTTTTCCTATCTTTGGTTCTTAATGTTTGAAGCAGAGAATCTTTCATTTTTCTTAAAAATGGTATGTCACGTTGTTAGCTCTTGTTTCTAGTCTTTTTAGTCTCTAGCATATTTTACCTCCACCTACAACACTATATAAGAAGAGTATCAAGATTGAGATACCAAAAATGAGTATATTGGAATTTCTTCACCCATCCCAGCCCTGTGAGTTTGGAGTCTATTTCTTTGTGTATACTCTCCTAGTGTCCCCTCCACTGCCATCTAATATGTAATACACTGGGTGTGTCTGATTATTAGTCATCCCTACCAAACTCTTGAGTCCTTTAAGGTCAAGAACCAGGGAAAGGCATCCTGCCCGACCCATCCTGTGTGCTTTGTACCTTCCCACAGTGCCTGGCACATGGGATATGGGAACGTGTATTTAAGTCTGACTTTAGATGGAAGGATCGAAAGTTTGAAGGTCACTGAGGGATCACCTTCTCCTTCAAAACTGAAACAGTGAAGAAGGATGCACATGAACACATTGCCATATACTCTTCAGTCTGTGTCCTTCTGTCCTATATAGGGAAGTCACCTTAACTGTTATACCCACCCACCCCCACCGCCACACAGGCATGTACACATATATACATCCATAGTCGCACAGTTCCTAGTTGTATGTGGAATGGATTATCCTTGATTCTCAGCCAAATATACCTGCATCAAACACTCTAGTAAACCACCACCACCACCACCACCTCCTCCTCCTCCTCCTCCTCCCCCTCCTCCTCCTCCTCCTCCTCCTCCCCCTCCTCTCCCTCCTCCTCCTCCTCCTCTCCTAAGTTAGAAGCAACAATTGAGATGCAGTCGTCGATATTCCTTACAAGAGTCACCTTCAGCCAGCACCTCAGCAGGTCTTGGCTCTTTTCCTGGAGGATTGACCCATACCTTCATTCCTGATGGGTCTGCGTCCTTTGTCATCCTGCTTGGATTAGGCTGTTGTAGTTTCCCATTGACTTTAATCACAGGACATGGTAGTACTAAGAGACGCCCTAAGGGATCTCCTACACTCCAGACATAATCTTGCTTACCACCATTGTGAAGAGGTAATCCTCTTCACATTGGACTTGATATAATCGGTTTTGATTCTCTCTGCTCCAGTATAAGATGGTACTGTTACTCTGTCTTACCTGTTCAGCTGATCAGTTTCAGGCTACCTTTTTCTTCCCACCTAGGTGGATGCAGACATAGAAAGGTTATACATTTGGAGCCTTCTATGGATTGTGGTTGTCTGTTCTCTTCATGGAGCTAACTGTGCTTGACCTTGGCTGGTTGCCCTTGTGCCCTAAGCAGCCACGCCCACAGGACTCTGCAGAATTCTCCTGATAGTCCTTGATACATTATCTGAAATAATTTGCTACTTCTCTCATTTAAAACCCAGGAGCAGGTGTTTTCCTTGCTCCCCATGCTCTGCTCAGCAGTGGCAGCATCTTCCCGATGTCCGTCACACTGACACCCTCACGTGGATCCGTCCCCTTGCCTCTTCACAGGCCTTCCTCTAATAATATCCACACGTCCTGTATCGTCCTGTCATCTCTCTGTTCTCTTCATTTCCTTTGGTCGGTAACCTGCTTTGAAGTCTGCCACCCATCTTTGAGAAAACAAACAATACCCTCTCTAGCTCACCTATACTAATTTATTTCTCCCCACTGTATTACACTTCTAGGGGAGGGAGGGGGGAGTTCTACTCACTCCTTGCCATTGTCTCCTCAGTTCTTTCTAGCCAGACTTTCTTCCACATGTGCTGGAGGGGTCTCCTCAAGCTCATCATCTTTTGTTTAGTGAAAGAAAAATGGATCGTTTTCTGCCTGTATCTTGCTCAGCCCTCTCCCACTACCCCAGCATTTCCTGTAGCCAGCAGTATCATCTTTTAAGCCTCTTTCTTATGGAAGCATGTGTAGTGCTGTGTGAGCCTGCTTCCTTCTGTCCTGGGTTCTGTCGTAGCACATCCTTCATGTTAGCCTTCCTGCCTGCTCTCTAAGGATGCTCTCATCTGGCTGGTGTCTCCAGCCCAGAATCCTTGCATGTTGCTAGCCCTCTGCCTCTCTCAGACTTTGCAGAGAATTCTGAATATGACTAGCAGTCATCTTACTAGATACTGCCCCTTGTTTGCTCAGGTCTACAAAACAGAACTGTTAATTCCCCGTTCCCCTTCCACCAGCCCTGTGGGTCCCAAAGCCGGCCCGATCTTGGTAAACAGCTGCCACCCGTCCGCCCACTCGAGTGCACACGTGTTAGCCGTGATTTTCAGTTAAACCCACCAGCTTCAAACATTCCAGTAAACCTCCCCCACTCAAGTCCTTGTACCAAAAAAAAAGTTAAAAGTTGAGTCTAGATACCATTCTTTCTTTTTCCCTCTCCCTTTCATCCTACATCCTTCATTCCTCGCATTTGTCTGATCTCCTTCCAGGGTACCTGGCAGATCCAGTTACTCCCCTCTCTGCCTCTCCATCTAAAATCCAGAATCAAGCACTTCTGTCTCTCTGCACAGCACAACAGTCCCTTGACCGGGTTTTCCCCCTGGAGCACTCCAACAGAGCCATGTGAATGACCTTTCTAAATTACACATTAGTTATCACTTCCCCCCTTTAAAGCTGCCAGGTAGTTTCCATCACAGTTAAAGTGAATAATGATCATCTTTTATGTCCCCCCACAATCTTGCCTATCTTTTTTGACCCATTCTTCTTTCTTTGCTCCTTGATCACTGGACCTGAGCCACATTGCTTTGCTTCTGGTTCCTAAATCTTGTAACCCTTTGTTGATCTCTGGCTTTTGCGTCTGCGATGTTGAAAGGGCCTCCCTCCGGCCTTCTCATGACCGACTCCTCCTCCTCATTGGTCAGACTCATTCAGGTGGTAGTTTGTTAGAAAAGCTGATGTAGTCTACTCTGAATTCTAGGGGCCTCTGAAAAATCATTTTCCCTGAATTCCAGGTATCTTTTAAACATATCTGTTTGTCTCTCTCGGACATAATTTACACTTGCTGAGTGTAGAACTGGCCCCCAGTGTGTAGAACAGTGTCTGCTGTCTGGAAGTTGCTTGATAGTAAGTAACATCTTTGGACAACTCACAAAACTCTTTGCTTCATAATACCAAGATCATTAAATCTCTAATTCAAGTTTGTGTTCCAAATGGGCTTGACACTTCTAGCGTTCAAATTTGTAACTTGTCTCCACCCCCCCCCTTAGTGAACTTTACCCTGTAATTTTTTTACTTGCAGAGTTAATGCCTTCTGCTTTTTTCTTCTAAACAACCTTGTCGGTTATTCCAACAAATGGTACTGCTGCTCCCTCCAAGATGAGAAGTAAAACAAGATTTCAGGATGGGACCTGCGTCTTAGGTCTTCTAATTCTCCAGCAACTTCACGCTTGTGTGGTGTAAGCATGTGCTTAGGTGTGAGTGATGTTTAGAAAATCGCAGGGATCCTTAAAGCTACTTGCTTTTCTTGGTGCTCGCTTTAACTGTGTGGCTTTTCTTTTCAATAGTAACATAAAACATTGTAGCTAATAAAAGATAAAATTGTGATTATCATGGTAATATTGTTAGGTGATCAAGTTGTGTGATCAATGGAAATCTCCATTAGGGAAGACTTTTTAAAAATGTATACCCATTTCTTAGAAAGTGGAGAGCAACATGGAGCAGACAAGCATTTGGCCTTCTTCCTCCTTACTGTGAGGTCACCGAAGCAGGAGACGAAACAAATGACCCAGACTTACCAGACTCTAGTGTTCTCTTTCTTACTGTAGCCTTCTCTCGTCTTCGTTCTGGTGACTCCGTCTCAGAGTTGAGAGTGCTCCGAGGAAAGTTTTGGTTGAGTTGTCTTTAAGGCTTTCTGAAGCCTTGAAGTGTGACCATGTTACAGTTATTAGTGAGAAAATTCTCTGGAATCTTCTTTTGGTACATTCGACAGTGATGACTTCGGATCTACATGTTTGTTTCTTGTCCTAGTGATGCAGTCAGATATCGCTGGCTTTCTTCTTGGCTCAGCATTGAAATGAACGGAAGCACTGAAAACAAGAGCCTTCTCTTCTAGTAATGCCGTCCTTTCCTGATTTCTTTCTTGCCTTTCATAGATGGGATCCTACTAGATTTAAAAAAAAAAAAAAAGAAAAAATTTAAAAATTTAGAAAGTTTTGAATTAAGGTCTAATCTGACAAATTAGAGGGAGTGTTTTGGTACCTCTCCACCATCACTGTTCTTAAATAAACTAAAAGAAGGTGAGCTCTGTGGACAATCTGTTGCATTCCGAGCTCCACCACTGTGTTTGTGCACTTTCCGTTAGAGGATTCTTTCTGTATCTGTGTTTGTCCGGATGGATAAGATCAGACTGGGATGTGGTTGATACAGTGAAGGAAAGGAAAGGTGGTGTTTGTCAACTCTCTCAGGCTCCCCCTCCTGTCTTTCACCTCCCACAGCCTCAACAGTGAGTGTGCCATCCTGTAGTCTGGCGTTTCCCCAACAGCAGTGGTAGCTGCAGCTCCCTTTCTTGACAGGCCGTTGTGAATCTTCTGCTTCGTGACACAAAAATCTCACCATTCTTCTTAAAACCAACATTTTAGTGGAGATGCTTTTAAAGGTTGTGTTAAAATTAACTCTTTGTTCTTCCATAAGTAAGGATAAAAAAACAAAGCATTTTGCTCATTTGCAGATTAGCTAGTCAACATTCGGCACCTAAAGCAAATCTGCTTTGTATCTTCTTACGGAAATGTCCCTATTTTAAAGGGACGCATTCCTAAAACCAGGGAAGCGATTAATTTTAACATTAAAAAATTATCCACTTGGGATAAGCGGTTCCGATGCCTTGGTGTCTATAAAAAGTATCGTCAAAAGATGCAAAGGAAGCAAGGTAAAGGTAAAAGCTTTAAAGCCATTGAAGAAAGGGTTTCTTGCAATGCATGCTGAGCATCAAGCTCAGGGCCTTCCCCTTGCCTACCCATGTGACCCACTCTTAAGTTAGCTACTTAAAAATGTGTCCTTCGAGTAAACCTCCGTGTGTTTCTCACTGACTTAAACTCTTGTGTGTTTAGACTAAAAAGAGCAAAGGCAAACATCCCGATACAGTCCTGGGACTTGCAGTCTGAAGGGGAACAAATGAATGTGCTTTGCATGAAGTGGACGCTTTCACTTACAAGTCCCCACACTTCACCAGAACTTGTTTTCTCTTTTATCAGGTTTAAGTGGAAATCCTGCAGATTTAGAAAGAAGAGAAGCAGTGTTTGGAAAGAACTTTATACCTCCTAAGAAGCCAAAAACCTTTCTTCAGTTAGTCTGGGAAGCATTACAAGATGTCACTTTAATTATACTAGAAATTGCAGCCATAGTATCATTGGGCCTTTCTTTTTATCAACCTCCGGAAGGGGATAATGCACGTAAGTAAATACAAGTGGGGAGGGTTCTGTGTGATGCTAGCTCGGTATGTTTGCTTAATAATAATAATAATAGTAATAATGCCAGAGATCAGTTATTGGCTGCCGTGTGATGATAAGCTCTGTCCTAAGCACTTCAAGGATATCATCCCAGATGATTTTCACGGTAACTCACAGTTTCAGTGTTGCCTGCATCTTATCAGTTTAATTGTTCTTCCATGCATGTGTACTGAGTGGATCTAGATATGAATCTGGCCACTGCACATGTATGATACGTGTATGATACTGTAGCCTGCTAGCAGGAGTTTCTCAAGTCTTCAAGTTACTTTACTTTATATAGAAATGCTCACACGTAGGTTTAATGCCCTTCGTCCTGCAATGCTTGAGACGTAGGCGTTGGATTTCGTGTCTTTGGATTCAGGAGTATGCAGAATGCATATATAATGAGATTCCTGGGGAGAGGGCCTGTCCAACTGCCACATGTATTTATGGCTCAGACATACATCCCCTGAAGGTAATTTTGTACAATATTTTAAAGAATTATCTGCATAATTTCCTGGCTAGAGTTTTCCAATGTGGCATCGTGTCTGTGCTCAAAAAGTTTCACATATTTGAGTATTTTGGATTGGGGGGGGGGATTCAACCTGGGGGGAACATTGTGACCCAAGACGAAGTGTAGCCTAGAGAGAGCAGATCAGCTTCAGGGTCTATCCACAGACAGTTTCCATGTGCTCTTAACATCCTGTGGTTTTCATTCATCCTTTCAGTGTCATCTTTGCCCTTCACAAGGCTCTGTTACAGTGAGTGTTATGATCCCCAGTCTATACACTATAGTATAGTCTATATAGTAGCGAATCCAGCCTGGATATGTGGATACTATATTCAAATCAGCCTATAGTGTGTTGTATCAAGACTGACTCTTCCAAGTTGTTTTGTTCATGGAAGTTTCATTCTTAGGCATTTTACACCATGAAGAGTTTCACTTAAAAAGTATTGGTAGCTCTAAAAGCTGTTAATGTAACGATACAAAGAAATTTTACAAAGGTGTGCCTAGGACTTGAGTGAGCGTCTTCCTGATTTTTAAGCAGATCAGTCAGAGAATGTGTATGTGTATCTTACATAACACAGAGCAGAGCTTCCGAGCAATGATGCTATTAAAGTTTGATCAAAACCAGTCCTCATTGTTCACTGGACAGTCCCTCCAACTGAGACACCAAAAAAAAGTATCCAGATTTTGTATCATGTTTTATAGGGATGTAAAATTGTCCCTAGATCAGAATCACTGGTGCAGATAACAAATTATTTGATAATATACTTGTCAGTATTTGGATATCATCATCATACTAATAAACAATTTTTATTTAAGTAAATAGTGTACACTTTTCTGTGGGAAATAGAGAAGAAGAAAAGCTAATAAGAAAATAATATTTACTGAAAAATACCACTTTTTACAGTTTTTCTACTTCTAGTGTATACATCCTTCCAGATTCTAAAAAGTCCACGTGTATCTCTGTGTCGTCATGTGTGTGAGTATGTGTGGACTCTCTGCAGGTCTTAAAACTTACAACTGAGCCGGGCGGTGGTGGCGCACACCTTTAATCCCAGCACTTGGGAGGCAGAGACAGGCGGATTTCCGAGTTTGAGGCCAGCCTGGTCTACAGAGTGAGTTCCAGGACAGCCAAGACTACACAGAGAAACCCTGTCTCGGAAAAAAAAAAACAAAAAACTTACAACTGAACTCTCTAGTTTCCATTTACTCAACCTTCACTATAGAATATTGAAAAATGATATTCTAAATTGTTTTGATATTCTAAACTTTAGTTAAAAAACAATTTTTTAAATTTTATTTTTAACAGTTTTTCCCAAGATTGTAAGGAAAATATTTTCAGTGGTGTGAAATTTATCATGTGCAAAGTCTTAGGGCCAGCCTCCCTGGCATCTCAGCTACTTCATTTATCGGATGTACTGACTAGACATGCCCTCAGATGTGATAGAAGTTCTGCTCATGGAGTGCGTCCGAGGTGATTAGATCATCCTAAAGGCTTCAAGATTCAGAGTCCACTAGAACTTACTGATGAAGCCTAGATTGCTGTCCCATGGAAGTTATGTGGCTTGTTTTCTTTTTTAAGACTGCACGACGAGACAGGCTGGTGCCTGGAGCTCATAGGTCAGCCAGCCCAGCTTCAAGATCAATGAAAGATACTGCCTAAAAAGATGAAGGTGATGAGGGATTCAGGACACACACACACACACACACACACACACACACACACACACACACATAAAAATATTGCATTGCCTTAGATATGGCCATGATTTTTGACTCTTGGTATTTTAATGAAATTTAGAATATAAGCCTATTGCAGTTGGGACACTTCATGTAAAGTCAGTAACTCCCCCATCTGTACATAAATAATGTTGAATGAAGCACTGAGAAGCACAGTGGGACTTTTTGTTTTTATACACTCCTGCCATGTAGCTCAGACTGGTCCCAATCTTGCCCTCGTCCTGCTTTCACCTCTCAGTGCTGGGATTGCAGACACACGCTGACACACTCGCATGGCTCTTCTCATTTTAGTGTGGCTTTTGTTTCTGGCTTAAAGAGAGCTTGAGATCTCATGTCTGTGTCTGTGTCTGTGTCCAGAATGTTACAGCCCGTGTGATGTGATCTTTGATAAAATAAGTCTTTAAAGATTATTAAATAGGGGCTGGAGAGATGGCTCAGCAGTTAAGAGCACTGAGGTCCTGAGTTCAATTCTCAGCAACCACATGGTGGCTCACAACCATCTGTAATGGGATCTAATGCCCTCTTCTAGTGTGTCTGAAGACAACTACAGTGTATTCATATATACATAAAATAAATAAATCTTTTTTAAAAAGATTATTAAATAAAGAGTTTTTGAATGAAATAGTTGCCTTGAGGAAGATACGGGTGGAATGTAGACTGCATATGAATGTATTTCCAGGGGAACACTTTTGGTAAAATGTATTTACAGTGGGACTGAAAGCATGAAACTCTTTGCACCTTTGAGCTTGGATTTTCTCTCTTTGACCATATAGCTTCCAAAAAGTACAGTGGTCACCAGCTGGCAAAGGTCTTCTAGGGATACTGAACTACTTCCTCTCTGTCAAGATCATTATGATCATGGCTGGTGTGGAGTGGAGCCGTGTATGAAGTGAAATATGTCATTGTTTCATGTTTTCTTTGAAACACTCAGTAGTTTAGCGATAAAGATGTGTTTCAGTTAAAACTGATAATTACATAATTGTTTCACAGTTCCTTCCCCTTAACCTCTATTATATTGTCTGTAATTTTTTGTGGTTACCCTTTCAGGAAAAGTTTGAACACATACCTCTAAGTGGTAAATTTAATTATATGTATTTGCCACAGTATCTTTATAATGTACAATTTCAAAAGTAGAAATTTGGAGAATAAAATGATTAAGAAAGATTAAAATTTTATTGTTTTTTATTATATAGTAGTAACCGTAAGACTTCATTGACTTAATTTTGTCATTTATTTATTTATTTCCATTTTTTTACTTGGTGGAGTTATATTGGAAAAACATACTTACCAAGTCCATATTGAGTCTCAGTCCTTTCTGTCAATTGCACAGAGGCTTGGCTGAAATGATAAGTCCATCTTCTGCCTTTTTGCTTTTGAAATATATAAATGAACTCTAACTGAAGTGCTTCATTTGGATAATATCCTAACTTGTCTCTGGGTTGCTGGACGTGTTCAGCGTGGTCTTTTGACCTTCATGTGTTCTTGAATCCATACTTGAACTAATTCAGTGAGTTTGTCTCTTATTATTGGTGCATAGGGGCTATCTTACAAGTGTAAATCATAAATTCACTGAATTAGTTAGTATATACGATAGCATGATCATTGCTTCAGCTTGAAAATAATTAAAATGCAAGTTCTGAGAACTGAATCAGGGCAGGCTCGACACAACACTAAATAAGTCCTCCTGCTTCCACATCACCTTACAAAAATGCTTTGTGCCACCGAGAATTGAGCTCTCAGAACACTTTCTGCGCTTACTGACCCCATTCAGGTGGATCTGACTCTTGCTTTTCTTCTTGAGCATCTCACATGTTCCTCTCCAAGACTGGTCGCCGCCCAGAAACCTCACACTCCAGATTCTTTGCTTTCTGCACGTGTCTGGAATATGCTTAGTCATTTCTAGAATTACTCATTTATTCAATTTTATTTCCAGTATCGTTCTCAGCTTTATCTACCCAGTAGCTTCCGACATTTCAGTTCAACTCAGAAGATGTAATTTTATGTAGTATTCCAAAGAATATATCCCTTCTGGTGAATTTGTAAATGCCCAAAGCAAAGCTCCAAAGGATGCCGACAGTGACTTCATGGGGCTACATACCTGTAACCCCAACACTTGGGGAGAACAAGCAGGAAGATAGAGAGCTAGAAGCCTACCAGGGCTCTATCTCAACACAGTAACAAGAAAAGCAAAAACTAAGACTTAAAAGGCCGGGCGTGGTGGCGCATGCCTTTAATCCCAGCACTCGGGAGGCAGAGGCAGGCGGATTTCTGAGTTCGAGGCCAGCCTGGTCTACAGAGTGAGTTCCAGGACAGCCAGGACTATATAGAGAAACCCTGTCTCGAAAAACTAAAACAAGACAAAACAACCTAAGACTTAAGCCTCCCTGCATGTATGTTTTTCCTTTTTTAGATGCTGGTCATGGGCCACTGCATCAATTTTAGGGGCTTGAGGAATCACACCCCAACCTGTTCAGACTGCTCTTTTCTGCCTTGGAACATTACGACTGACTTCATTTTCTCCCTGGAATTCTCTTCCCTTCATTCGGTCTTTATGCCAGTGGCCTCCGTGACCATATGATGTGCTGTGGAGACCTTAGAGCAGCCTCCTAGCTCACTCAACCTCATTTTATTTTGTTATATACAGCTATGTTTGATCTTCTTCATGAACTTACAGATACATAATTGTTGATGTCTTACCTGAAATTCTGTATTGCATCCCCAATACCTTGGTTTCCTAACGCAGTGTCTGCCAGCCAGTAGGTGTAGATATGGTTGAGCAGACAAGTAGCACTTAGCTTAAATGTGTATGCTACAGAAGCTAAACTGTGACCACACTGTAATAGAACTGATTATGAATAATGGAGTGTATTCTGTCCTTAAGTTTTTACTTACATCTTGTCTGTCATCTGTAATAATAGCAGGCAGCCTCTTAACACTAAACAGCCACATTGTAAGTGCAAAAAGATTCTTAAGGGGAAACTGCCAAATGTTACTGTAGTGAGCACGGATAATCACCAAGTGGAACTTTAGTGCTGATAGAAAGTTTTAGTGGTCTGGAGAGAAGATCAAGCCACCCACAGCATTCCTGTCAGCCAGAGTGTAATCCTGAGCAGGGCCCTAAGGATTCCTAATCCTGTGAGGGCTGAGAGAAGTGAGGAAGCTGCAGAAGAAAACCGTAAAACTCGCCGAGGTTAGTTCATGAGGCTTAAATAAAGGGCCCGTCTCCATTTGTCACAGCCTGGGCCTCAGGGCTGGTACAGAAACTGAGGCACAGTGTCCAAAAGACAGAGCTGATGTCATTGGTGAGAGCGGTTGCACAAAACCGTTTCTAGTACAGATGAAACAGCTTGTGTTAGAAGAGCAGCTAGAGAAGTTTCAGTGCTAGCTCCAATGAGGATGGATGCTTACATACCATCTATTCTACAGCCTGTGGACTCAGGAAGTAATATTGTCTTTTGGGTATCTTCAAGAAATACATTTCCTAAGGCTGTGGATACTGTCAGTGATTCGACAGAGGAAAAGTAAGCTGAAAACCTAAGGGAAGAATTCACCAGTCGAGGTCACTGAAGGATCTACCGGGGTTCATGGAGAAAGGCATCCCCACTAATGGGTGTCTGGAAGCCATCTGTTCTACTGCATGGATGACTGCGTGGTCCTTGACCTCAGTGAAGGAAATGACTAGGTAGAACGTGACTGACTTAGGACTACCGGCCTGAACATGTGACTCAGTTGCTGCTTTTGGATGAGCAAGGAAAACAGCGTCGTGAGGTGGAATTGGCTTGCGGGTTTAGAATATTATGGGTATCGAGTAATAAAGAATGAGAGGATTGATTTCAACCTCAGAAGTGACTCTTCTCCTGTTGATAAAATGGTCCGAAGCAGCCTTACATGCTCCAGCACACTCATCTGATGGGACAAGCCTCATTTTTGGCTGCTGCTGCTTCTTCTTTTTTTTTAACTTACCATTTTTAATTATTTATTTTATTTAAGGGGATGATAAATAATTACATCCTTTCTCCATTCCTTTTCCTCCCTCCAGACCTTTCCATACACCTGTTCTCTCTCAGATTCATGGCCTCTTCTGTTATTGTGGCATGTATGCATGTATATGCATATATATCCTGAATAATACAACCTTTAGTCACAGCCCCAGGAAGGCAGAGACAGAGGCAGGTGGATCTCTATGAGTTGGGGCCAGCCTCATCTGGCTGTTAGCAGCAAACTCCACCACCTCCAAAACTTAGGAGTTGCTGAAGGCTCAGATGATCATTGGCAGCCTCAGCCACAAAGCTGTTTATAGTTACAGTGTGTGCACTTGAGACTTCACACTGCTGCATACTTTGTAATCTATATAGTGTGGCTATCGCTGGCAGGCGCTTGCAGGCTGGAAATCTGTATAAGTTGAGATGCTGATTTAACTGGATTTGCCTGGAATAAAGCACTAGATACTGTAGAGGTATGTGTGTAACTTCTTAGGCTGAATCCTGAGTTTCTCCGTGTGCTCACTCGTCACTGGCAACCTGGACCGCCTTATATATCCTGAGTTTGTAAATCTTAAAGGCAGGGAACTTGAAATGGCAGAGCGCAGAGCGTACCTTGGTAGAGGGATCAAAATGCTGAGTAAAATTGATCGGGTACAAAAAAGAAACCTGAAAACATCCACTTGGTATTTTAAAATTGCCACTTTTTGTTTCTTTCCGAAAAGTTTGTGGAGAAGTTTCTGTTGGGGAAGAAGAAGGTGAAGGAGAAACGGGGTGGATTGAAGGAGCTGCGATCCTCTTGTCGGTGGTGTGTGTGGTGTTGGTGACGGCTTTCAACGACTGGAGCAAGGAGAAGCAGTTCCGAGGCCTGCAGAGTCGAATTGAGCAGGAACAGAAGTTCACCGTCATCAGGGGTGGGCAGGTCATCCAGATACCTGTAGCTGACATTACTGTTGGAGACATTGCCCAAGTGAAGTACGGTAAGCCCAGCAGAGCCCCGCATCCTCCTGCAAGATGCAGAGCTGGACCGAAAAAACGTGTGGACGGCTCAGCATGTCGCTGCCTTCTCTTTCAGGTGACCTTCTTCCAGCTGATGGCATACTGATTCAAGGCAATGACCTGAAGATTGATGAGAGCTCATTGACTGGTGAATCTGATCATGTTAAGAAGTCTCTAGATAAGGATCCCTTACTTCTTTCAGGTATGGATTTATAAACTTGGAACATTTTACTAAAAGCCAAGAAGGTATCAACCTTAGAGGCCATAGAGATTTTTATAAAAAGGACGGGCATATTGCAGAGCTGTATTTCATAAATGAGGATAGAATCCAAAAAGTGAAGAAATTTGAAAGATGGTGTTAGTGTCAAAACTTAAATATAAGTCTTTTAGACTTTTTAATTTAACATTTAACATTTTTATGGCCTGTTAAAGTAAATCATGAAGTGACTGTAGGTTTCAGACAAAAAAATGAGCTCTGTGATGACTGGCAAAGGACTGGTTAGTTTTGTTTTAAATACAACTTTATACGATCAACTACCTCATGGAATGGGTAAAAAAATTAGTCGGAAATGTGAACTCTGTCAGGTTATGCAAGTGATGGAACAGCAGGAATACTGGAATAACATTCATATCACCTAGTTGGGAAGAAATCTGAATGGACATGTTCGAGGAAGGGTTTGCAAAGGTGAGAGTGCTGTGGGGAAGAGAGTGTAGCTAGATGTCTGCTAGGACACTGCTGGTCAGACCAGGAGTAATCATGTCAGCTAAGGTGATGTGGGAATGAAGTTGGAAGGACGATACAGAACGGCAAACTGCCTTCTGAAACACTAGATGACGAGAAGCAGGCATGCCGCAGGTTGCCTCCAGAAGCACTCTGTACATTTAAATTGCTGAGACTCCCTACTCTTTGTTTCATAGTACTCTTTAAAGCATTTTTGAAATTATTTGTCAAAAGTTATATTGTTAGATTAAATTTCACACTGGTGCTCGGGAAGCCAAATGTTAACCTATTTTTTTGTCCTCCATTATCATTATCAAATATTCATGGAATGCTGATGTTTTATCAATGGAGGATTCCTGCTGTCTTAATATTTAATGACTATTTAATAGCTTAGCAGCTATAGTTTTTTTCAGGCCTTGGTGAGCTTTGTATTTGACCAGATTGAACGTGACATTACTGAACCAAAGTCAGACTTGTAATACCTACAGAAATTAAGTTATAGTCACAGCTTTAGACCAGAACCTAAAATTAACCATTATCGCTTTAAGATTTGTAACTACAATGAAGAAACGTACTGTTAAAAAAAAAAAAAAACCCAAACAACCGAATCAATAACCAAGAATACCTATGTATTCATTTATGAAAAGGGTAATTGTCAATCATAACATATGAATTTCTTATTTTAAAAAAGTCGAGATTTGTATGTATGTTTGTCAATACCCTGGGCCACCTAGAGTGCTCATCCTTTGAGTATTTGTGTTGACGTACGAACAGTGCACAGTGAGGATGTCACAGTGAGTGTCTTGCGAATGTAAGGACAGTGCCTGTAAGTAACATGTACTTATTTACAGCTTCTCTGCCACGTTTCTAAGAAGCTAAAATCGGTGTTAACCAGTTAAGACCCATAGTGGGGGGAGAAGGTACCCCACTCATAATCTTCTCACCATAGACTCATTGGCCGTCATATTGGGTAACTAGAGATAGCCTTGTGGAGACTTTTGATATATATGCTTTGTGGACGTTTATGTACATGTAGTTTGTTTACATAGTGCTTAGCTGTTTCAGGATGGGCCCTTTAACTAAGCTTCAGTCCTCCGACAAAAATGACTGGCAAGCTTTGCATACGCTCACTATCCTAACATGCCAGAGTACCAAGAGAACTCTATAAATTTTCCATGTTCAAAGAAAGATGGAAATAAACTTTGCACAGTCCCTTATCACAGTGCGGGTGGGAAAGTTTCTCTGCATTTATTTCCCTGTTCCAAAAATGTACTAAAAACCATGACATGCATTTATTTTTAAATTTACTCTCATGATGCCATCTCTCACTGCTGTTCTTGGCTTCTTAAATTTAGATTTTTAAAAGCAGGGTTTGGTTAGTGGTAGGATAGGACCTGAACAGAGCTGTTTACTTTTCCTGGGCACATTGGCTGCAAACGTTTGAGCAGACTTGGACTAAGGAAAAACAGACCCTAAAAACTGAAGAAAGCCAGAACTGTTCCAAGAAATTGTCTTTTATACATACCTAATAAATATTATTCTCCTGAATTTCATGTGTTTACCTTGTGTCTTCACTGACAAAGGACACGGTGATTAGTAAAACACTAAGAATGTAGAGGGTTTTTTAACTATGCTAGAAAAATCAAAGACCTCAAAGTGTGCATTAAATAAGTTTACCCAGTAATTTGTAGCCAAATGTGAGTCCTAGTGGCATGAACTTTATAGTCTTATTTAGCAAATTCCCCTTGGCATAGAAGATGGTGGTGAATGCTGTAGACCATGGCCTACAGTCATTTGTGAACTGAGAAACAAAATACAAACAAATGATAGCTGTAAAGAACAACTAATACGGAATCAAAAAGAGAAAACTCAGTCTATACAACTGCTTAAAATGCACACAGTAGCAGTGTAGAAAGCCTTGCAGAAATACTCAGGCAGAAACTGGAGAACAGTAGTAAGCAAGTTGTATCCGCTATCTCGACAGAACTGAATTCAATCCTTAGCCTTGTTTGTAATAATTGTATAACTTTAGCCACATTTCTAGAATACAATAATAATATTTGTCAACTTGTAAGATTATTTGTAAAGGACATGGCCTGAATTCAGTGTTCCTTGTCTGTGTTTGCTAGCTGACTGGCTTGGAATTTTATGTTGGAATTGTGGACAAGAAATTCAAGAAGATTGGTTGGTCTCAAGACCAGCTTGCTTCAGTAGGCAGTGTGTAGGGTCAGAAATGACTGAGCCCAAAGAGGGATGTTCAATCACATGGTAGGAAGAGTCGAACACACCAGGACCCACTAGGGAGGCGGGAAGACTAGTAGGGAGCCTGGCAGGAATCTTGGCAGACTGAGTTGGAACCCTTGCTACAGGTTGTGAGGATAAGCATGGGACTATGTGTGCCGTGAACTTCTCCTGGTTATACGCATATTTCTGTATGAACAGTGTGTTTAGTTCATGCTATCCCTCGTGCCCTATGGTTACACCTGGGTTACTTAACTGAATATACACACATTCCAAGCACGGTGCTTTTTTTTTTTTTTCATTTATAGACTTTCTTGGGAAATGTGACTTATACATTTATGAAGTTTGGGCACTCTGATATGTGTTTTACATGGGGAGTTGATACATCTCATTTTCCTATTTATTGTTACTTGGTGATAAAAGTTTTTAGCTCACATATGACAGACTGCAGATTGCTTAAGCTTTAAGACTCCGTGTTGGTCTGCTTGACTAAATATTGATTTTTTTGTTTGTTTGTTTAATGTTATTTTTTTATTACATATTTTCCTCAATTACATTTCCAATGCTATCCCAAAAGTCCCCCATACCCTCCCCCCCACTTCCCTACCCACTCATTCCCATTTTTTTTGGCCCTGGCGTTCCCCTGTACTGGGGCATATACAGTTTGTGTGTCCAATGGGCCTCTCTTTCCAGTGATGGCCGACTAGGCCATCTTTTGATACATATGCAGCTAGAGTCAAGAGCTCTGGGGTACTGGTTAGTTCATAATGTTGTTCCACCTATAGGGTTGCAGATCCCTTTAGCTCCTTGGGTACTTTCTCTAGCTCCTCCATTGGGAGCCCTGTGATTAAAAAAAAAAAGTATTACTGAAATTTGAAATTGGGTAGTTGGAAGGAAACCTCCTATAATTTTTACAAAGTTCTCTGTTGCTATAGGTACTCATGTGATGGAAGGTTCTGGAAGAATGGTGGTCACTGCTGTAGGTGTGAATTCTCAAACAGGAATCATCTTCACCTTACTTGGAGCTGGGGGTGAAGAAGAGGAAAAGAAAGATGAGAAGAAGAAGGAAAAGAAAAGTAGGTGTGGCGGTTTGCTGTAAGCATTGGTATTTGGGAAGAACAACAAGTGAGGGTCTTGAAAACTGGTACCGAAATAGGATTCTTTCATGAGACCGTGATATGAAGGTGTAAGGTGTTAATTACCTAATTCACTTTTAAGTAACAGAAAAGTAGTCCTTGAGGGGTTTTGTCAGTATGTCAGTCCCCTCCACCACAGGAAGAGACGGTCAGTATATACGTAATACTTCAGCCTGGGCTTTTTCCTTGGCCGTTGGATCAGCAACATGAATTGAGCTCTGGCTTCCTGGTTGTCTTTTTCTCCCTCTCTACTAGTTTTCCATTTCAGCCAGAGCTGCATCGCACTCTCACTGGGTTTTCAGTCTTCACGCTTTGTCCTTTCACATACTCCATTGTGTACTGTGTATGGACACGCTGAAGTGTGTGCACACACGGTCAGCGGCTGTGCATTGACTTGCGTGCTTGTGTGTCTATGTAGACCCGTTGTTACATGCCCACATCTTTCATTTCACTGTTCCTGCTAATCCCTCCAAGTGATCTTTCAGCACTTTGCTAGCATAGAGTTTATCCAAAAAGATCTTAGAACAAACTGACCTACACAGAGAGACATCTCAGAATGTAAGCTCAGGGTATGCCACCGTAGAAGGCCCTGCTGCATCCTCTTTGCTGGTATCTTCTGCATCATCCATCTCACTCAGGCACCTGTCAGAACCCTTTCTTCTTTGCCTTGATAGCAGTTTGCTGTCCTGTAACCATTTGGACTTGTTTAATTTGCTTCAGGGTGTAAGCCTATATTTTCTTTTCTCACAAGAGTATTTTAAGATCTTCTAAAATAATCCCTGGCTGAATGGCTTTTATTTTGCTGAGTTTTTTCTTTGGGGGGGTGGGGGCGAGGTTGCTGTTGTGGCTTATGATGCTGGGCATTGTTAGCCCGTGAGTCAACCAGCACTACAACAGAGGTGCATGTTTACTGAGACTGTGTTTAAGGCAGGGTCTCAGGTTCCACCTCAGGCTAGTCTTGAATTCAGTGGGTAGCCCCGGCTGACTTGAGCTTGAGACAGTTGTCCCACTTCAAAGTATTGGTATACAGGCATGACACCTGGCTTGCAGCAGAGCTAGTGACCACCCCTTTAATCCTAGCACTAGGGAGGCAGAGGCAAGCAGAATCTCTGTGAGTTCAAGGCCAGCCTGGTCTGCAGAGTGAATTACAGGACAGCCAGGGCCACACAGAAACCCTGTGTCGAAAACAAAAATCAACAAACAAAAAGGATTGGGTAGATTGTTTGTCCTTTGTGCATTACTATCTTTCCATATGAAGTTCTTATTTCAAACAAAATGCACTTGAGATTATCTTTGTGTAGAGAGTGTAGCTCTGTGGTAAAGAGCTTACTGGCATCCACAGTCTCTGGGTCCATTTCCTAACACTAGGGGTTGGCAGATAGAAACTTGTGGCTGGGGATGAAGGTGGCTCGCCCAGTGTTCTAGATTCCTCCATTCAGTACTCCAGGCAGCCCTTGATAAGCCACCATAGTCTTTTTGAAACATGGCAGTCGTGGTTGCCAAATGCTTTGCACACTCCATCTTCATCTACCTTCATTCTTACTGTCAGGAAAGCGAACCTTGAGAAGGTTGTGTAACTTGATCGGGTAGCAAGTATCTGGTCAAAGCGTCTCTGCTCTTGTCCTAAGATACAGGACTCTTACATCCGTGAATCCTATGAACACAAGAAGTACACTGATGACTGCTCCTACTGACCTGCAGTCACTATTCTAACGCGCACTGTTCCCTAAGTCTTACCCAACTGTCTTGTCTAGCTTTTTTTTTATTTTTCACTTTTCTCCTCCCTCTCTCCAACCCTTCTCACATCTTGCCAACTTTGGCATCTAATCAGACACAGGCAAACCTGTCTCCATGTCCTGTCCACTTGCTTGCCAGCCTGGAATGTGCTTTTCTGGTCTCCAAACCTGAGCTCCCTGAAAGGAGCCAGGTATCCTTTTACTATCGCCTGCCTCATCTTTCCCAAGCTTCTGTTCTTTCCTGCCCATGTTTGTTCCAGGTTTCCCTGCTTGAAGATGCTCTTCTCGATAGAGAAGCTGGAAGAAAACAGGCTGTTTCGCTTGTTCCAAACAGTGGAGCCGGCCCCTCCTTGATTATCACTTCAGACTTGTACTCCTTCTGTGCTCCGTGGATCTGATTTGGCTTGGTGCTTTGTCTGCTCATCATCCCCCTCGCCAAAGCCTCCGGCTTTCCTCCTTGTCTTGTACACTCTTCTTTCCCACTCCCACCAGAGCGCTCCTGGATGCCTATTTTCTTTTTATAGCATCCCCTCCCTCCCTCCATCCTCTCTTTTTCTGCTTTCTCAGGGTTATGTCTGTATTTAGCTTGAAGATCTTTTGCACCATATTCGGGCTTATAACTTATCAAAGAAAGAATAAAGCCTTACGTAGAAATACAGTATGCATACCCTAAACTATTTTGGAGTAGTCTCCCCTTGTAGGACCTAGGAAGTGGTGGACGGGGTCAGCAAGCTGCTGTTTTCTGTTTGTACACCTATACACCGCTGTGTAACAATTCTCTTATAGAAATGTGAACTACCTCTGCATAATTTAGTGTGGCCGTATTCATTTCTTTTGGAAAGCTTTAATTCCCATTTTGTTCTTACAGATAAGAAACAAGATGGAGCTATTGAGAATCGCAACAAAGGTAAATTCAAGATGATTGAAAAGTACAGTTAGCTTGTTTTCTTTTACCTCCAAAAATAGATCTGCTGTGTACTATATTTATCCAAAATTAGGGAGCATGACAGGGGACGTCAACAGCGTTAACTTGGATTAACCTCTCTGGCCACTGCTGGAGTCATGCAGAAGAGAGTGTTAATTACGATCTGTGCTGCCGTGCTCAGGTAGCTTTCCTAAGGGTTGCAGAGTGCTTTACATGCCTGAAATGAAATAGTTGGTAGAAAAAAATCTGTGTAGTGTAAAGTACATTTAAACATAGGCATGTTTTTCTAATGTGTAATCATATACAATATTCTACATTGGATCATAAATTACATGAGTAGGATCTGTAGTCTTCATCTAACCTCGTACCTAACATCACACGAAAAGAAAGAAATTTAGTATTCTTTATTCTTAGTTTAAGGACTGTATATGCTTTATTCCTGTCACTGAAGGTGACATCCTTACATCTGGAACAGTACCACAGGCTAATCTCACTGTTGTCTTATTCACTCTGTGTAGCCATCCCAATACACACACATACACACACACACACACTCTCTCTCTCACACTTACACTTGAATGTTTATAGTTCAGTCTTTTTCTATCAGAAACTGATTTTATAAAAAGAAGAAGAAGAAAAGAAAGAAAAAGAAAAAAGAAAGAGTTTCGAAATGTTTATCATGCCTTTACAATACAACCAAATTGTGTTTTCTCTGAACTTAGCAAAAGCCCAGGACGGCGCGGCCATGGAGATGCAACCTCTGAAGAGTGAAGAAGGAGGGGACGGTGATGAGAAAGACAAGAAGAAAGCAAATCTGCCAAAAAAGGAAAAATCCGTGTTACAGGGGAAACTCACAAAGCTGGCTGTTCAGATTGGCAAAGCAGGTACGTACGGCAGGCATGGGAGAATGACAGAAGGAAGGGTGTTTGTTCTCAGATACCTGTATCTGCTTTAAAAGTGGCTTTTTTTTTTTTGGTAGATATTTTTAGATATTTTCTTTATTTAGATTTCAAATGTTATCCCCTTTCCTAGTTTCCCCTCTGAAAATCCCCTATCCTCTCCCACCCTCCCCCTGCTCCCCAACCTACCCACTCCCACTTCCTGGCCCAGGCATTCCCCCATATTGGGGCATAGAACCTTCACAGGACCAAGGGCCTCTCCTCCCATTGATGACCGACTAGGTCATTCTCTGCTACATATGCAGCTAGAGCCACAAGTCCCTCTGTGTGTACTTTTTGGTTTAGTCCCATGGAGCTCTGGGGTTACTGCTTAGTTCATATGGGAGCCTGATGTATCTGTCTCCTGAGAGGCTCTGCCAGTGCCTGGCAAATACAGAAGTGGTTGCTCACAGCCATCCATTGGACAGAGCACAGGGTCCCCAATGAAGGAGCTAGCGAAAGTACCCAAGGAGCTGAAGGGGTTTGCAGCCCCCTAGGAGGAACAACAATAAAAGTGTCTTCTGCCACAGCGAGGGCATTTTGGAGGCATAAAGGATATTAGAAGAATATTTTTAACTTTTGAATTATCATAGACTCATAATATGATTGCAGTAGACAGACCCTTACTCCGCCTGCTGGTGAGGTAATTGGTGGCCAAGTTGAAATTAGTCCCCAAGTTTGTTTAACCTACAAGTCCGTGCAGTCATGTCTAAATTTCTAGGGTTAGAAATGAAGCCAGGCAGTGGTGGCAGAGGCAGGTGGATTTCTGAGTTCAAGGCCAGCCTGGTCTACAGAGTGGACTCCAGGACAGCCAGTGCTGCACAGAGAAACCCTGTCTCAGAAAAAAAAGAAAAAAGAAGAAGAAGAAGAAACGAAAAGGGTCTGTCAGGGAGACTGTTTAGCAGATTATCGAACCCTAAACGTTTCTTGCACGCACTCTGCTCAGCCTTTTATTGGCTGTCTGTGAAAAAAAAAAATGTACTTTTCTGAACACAGACATTGTGTTCATCTGAGGATACTTAGAATTGTGAAGCTGATTGGCTGAAATGCTGCCTTCGCTAGACAGCAGCACCTATGGAACCAACGCTGCTTTTCAGAGGAGAGCCCGTGGTAAGACAGCGACGCCAGCATTGTCGCCTTTTGACAGATGCTGTATGCAATATGCATGCATTCTGAGAGTCATGCAGACAGCATCACTGGACAGCTAGGCATATAATGGGCGAAGCAGCCTGCGCTCTATACTCAGTAGGCGTATTCCCTAGTAGCAGATACAGTGCATATCAACTGACTCATACTGTAGGAAAGGGTGTTCTTGTGTAGTGATAGCTACTTGAGTAGCTACTAGGTAGGATATTAGACCCAGATGTCTAGACTTGCTTGATGTTTTAATACTCATTTGTAACACATCTCATAGGGGCTCGATGTTTTGTAATACGTAGTTAACATTCCTTTTTCGGAGTTAATGAATCAGTGATGATAGACCAGTGATCCAAGTAGTGTAATTTTATGTGTATATTTTAAAACATGGAGTTAATTTAATTTCAAGACTGTTAAGTTGACCTGTCTTCCTAACGTCTCTCAGAACGTTGAACATAGCGAGCAGCAGCTTGCACACTGACCTGTGGGAGGTCACTTGTATTTGCTTCTTAAATTTGTCTCCACCTTAGACAAGGCGCACACAAAAAAATCCCAAAAAGCTTGTCTCTCAGTTCTCTGGGGTCAGGGTTTAAGTCTGGAGAGTGTCTGATGTGATATGTCAGTACACCCTGGAGAGAACAGCTGCTCAGGAAAATGGAAAAAGAAATATCTTAGCTGGTTATAAGAATAGCCTTATAGTGCTATTACAGAGTTGCAGTGGGTAGCGGCTGCTACATTTAAACAATTGTCCTGTTTCCTGCCTGTATAGGTCTGCTGATGTCTGCCATCACAGTTATCATCCTAGTGTTGTATTTTGTGATCGATACCTTCTGGGTTCAGAAAAGACCATGGCTTGCAGAGTGCACACCGATCTACATCCAGTACTTCGTGAAGTTCTTCATTATTGGAGTCACAGTTCTAGTGGTCGCCGTGCCGGAAGGTCTTCCGCTGGCAGTCACCATCTCACTGGCTTACTCAGTCAAGGTTAGTGATGGATAGTTAAGTAGCCCTATTGTTTAAAGCCTCCGCTGGTTAGAAAATACACGCCCAGGGCATCCTTTTCTGGCCTGGAAAGTGGAGGGTTTCCATTTCCTTAAAAATGCAGGCAGTGATTCCAGGACTTCTGTGCACAGAGCCGCTCACTTCACGAGGAGCAGCAGCCTTGTGAGGTCTCACCGCACCCTCTCTCCCACTCATAAAGTTGAGGTCAGGGTGTGTGCAAATCAGGATTTGGCACACGAGGCAGGATGCTGAGCTTGGGCCCAGTTCCTCAGCCTTGTTGTTTCTGCTTTGCTGTTCCTACAAGGAAGTCTTCCATATGTGGGCAGATTTATATTTCCAGAAACAATTCAGATAATATTTGCATGTGTAAAATCTTTTGCCTCCCTTCCTATGGCTCGCAGAGTCCTGCTCATTCTGGCCCTTGCCCATTGTGCCTATCTGCCCTACCCACTCTCCCTCTGGTCCAACCTTCCCTGCTGATGTTGAGACATGCCATCTGGGATTTGCCTTTCATAATGGGTTTGCAGGTTACTCTCAACAGAAGGATGCTGCTCTTGTAACTTGGGAAGGTAGTTACCATTTCTCCTTAAAGAACATTTCTGACAATGAGAAATCTAACCGTCTTCTTCCGTGCTGACATTCTCCCTTCAGTGTTCTAAATGTTTTACAAACGGCCAGTTATAAGAATTTGTTTGGCTTACTGTTTTAAGTTTGTTTGTTTTGTAAATGTATTGTGTCTGCATGTTTGTGTGTCACACGGTGTGCATGTGCAAGTCAGAGGACAGATTGCAGAAATGAATTCTTTCCTTCCTCTATGTAGAACCCATAAATCCATGTCAGGTCATCAGACTTGGTGGCAAGCAGCTTTACCCACTGAGCGACCCTGCCAATCCCCACACTGTTTATTTTCTTTCAGACATTTAACACAGATTTTATAATTTAAATTTTTTAACATATTAAGGTGTTACAGAGCACAGTTTAACTACCTATTTATACTTTTCCCATTTTTTTATTAGATATTTTCTTCATTTATATTTAAAATGCTATCTTGAATGTCCCCTATACCATCCCCCTGCCCTCCTCCCCTACCCACCCACTCCCACTTCTTGGCCTGGTGTTCCCCTATACTGGGGCATATAGAGTTTGCAATACCAAGGGGCCTCCCTTCCCAATGATGGCCGACTAGGCCATCTTCTGCTACATGTGCAGCTAGAGTACCCATGGAAGGAGTTACAGAGACAAAGTTTGGAGCTGAGATGAAAGGATGGACCATCCAGAGACTGCCCCATCCGGGGATCCATCCCATAATCAGCCACCAAACACAGACACTATTGCATATGTCAGCAAGATTTTGCTGAAAGGACCCAGATATAACTGTCTCTTGTGAGGCTATGCAGTGACTGGTAAACACAGAAGTGGATGCTCACAGTCAGCTATTGGATGGATCACAGGGCCCCCAATGGAGGAGCTAGAGAAAGTACCCAAGGAGCTAAAGGGGTCGGCAACCCGATAGGTGGAACAACATTATGAACTATTTATACTTTTTTAATGCTTTAAAATGATTAGAAATAATTAGAATATAGATTTTTTTTTATTTTAGACAAACCAATCACTCATTTTATCAAAATTGTCATTAGTTCATGTTGCGTAGTCTTTAGCGATGCTAGTTTTTCAGTCGATCAGGAAGATTCATGTTCCCTGAGTAGAGAAGTGAGATGATTGTGCTTCGAGTCCTTTAAGCTTGCATTCGGTGTCTGCTCGGCCCTGATGTCATCAGCATCCGTTCCGTTCACTGTGGTGTGGTCCTTACACATCCTGGCAGTGTTTTGTAAAATTGAACGTGCTTCCTTATCTGCAGATGTCATTCTTTTATGTTCTCACATTCTGATCGTAATTTGGGACGTACACATTTATATGCATGAAGACGCTCTTGTTTATAGTATGCTTACTGTAAGATCTGTCTACTTGTTTATTATTATCATGTTTGTGTGGGGGCACGAATGCCAGGGAGCACCCATGAAGGTCAGGCATTACTCAAAAACCGAACTTTTATATTCTCTTGTGAATTGGTTACGGGTAGGGGGACTTTGGAAATGAGTTCATGTGATTTCTTTCTACCCTGTCTATAATTTAAATGCCTTTTGTCATTGTTGTGAAGACTCTTGGCATCTTTGCTGCCATCCTCTTTAGTTATTAAGGAAGCAGTGACCTACACTTTGGATTAGTGGAAATGACTCAGTCAAGTCTTCGAGTGTTGACTCGGCCTGGGAAGTTAGAGGGAGACCCCCACCCAAATGGCTTCATACTCACCGAGTCTCCATTTTCATCCGGCTAAAGCTCTGTCTTTGCTAGAAATCGATAAGGGGTCTTCTTATTTGCTACTTAGTGAAACTTAGTCCTTTATCTTGCGTTATCATAATTATCACAAAGATTGCCATGGAGGTAAGACATTTTACTAAGCATATCAGAGGCGTGTGGTACCTAACTATATAGATACTGAGATCTCTGTTAGATTACGTAATACATCAGTAACATGCTTGAAACCATTGCTAGTGGGATGATCTTTGGTGGCCTCTTTGGGTAGGTCAAATATTCTAAAATCCTTCTGGTGTTTAGCTGATACTTTTAAAGCTGTGTTTATATCAATTGATCTCATTGCAGTATCATGAGGTAATTATCTTTCTGTGTAGTTTAACTGTCTTGGGTTGTGGTTTCGTTTTATTTTCTTGCTGCTGTAGAAAATGATGAAGGATAATAACTTAGTGAGACATCTGGATGCTTGTGAGACCATGGGGAATGCTACAGCTATCTGTTCAGATAAAACAGGAACCCTGACGATGAACAGGATGACGGTTGTTCAAGCTTACATAAATGAAAAGCATTATAAAAAGGTTCCGGAACCAGAAGCCATCCCACCAAATATCCTGTCCTACCTGGTAACGGGGATTTCTGTGAATTGTGCTTATACGTCAAAAATATTGGTAAGGTTCCTTTAATTTATATGCATGAAAATACTAGTGTTTATAGTCAGCTTACTATAGGATCTGTTTACTTGTTTATTACCATTGTGTTTCAGTGGGGGCCCGAATGCCATGGAGCACCTGTGGAGGTCAGAGGTCAACTTCATGGAAGTGATTCTCTCCTTCTAGGTTCACTTGTATTCCAGGAGTCAAACTTGGGGTTCTAGGCACGTGCAAGTGCCATAACCCCGAAGCCATCGTCTAGCCCACGCTTTAGGGGTTTTCTTTATCTTTAATTTCTGGTATTCAGAAACTTTGAGGTTTTACAGTCAGAATGCCTGGCCGTGTTCTTAATTTTATTATTATTTGTGGTGGTGGGTATACAGCCGAGGGCCCTGTACCTGTTAGGTCAGGGTTCTACCCCCACTCAACATTACTCATAGACTTCCCATAAACTCATCATACTAAATTATCGTCGCTATGTTCATGCTGTAAAAGGCCTGGCTGTCTCGTGGAGAACATCAGTGTCCATTGCTAGAAGCCCTTGAGAACTTCTGTCAGTGCGTACGTTATATATGCTGTCCTGCTTGGGGGGGCGGGGAGGTCTTACCCATAAAGTTGTCTTTAGACATTTTAGAAGCTCATAAAGTAATCATAGATTCTGTGAGAACTTTATTAGGTTATTTTCGACTTTGCAAGCTTTCAATTTTTTATTTAAGCAGAAAGCGTAACATGTATGTTCGACTTTTTATTTCTCTAGTGACTTATTAAACTTGTGGGCAAGAATTATATTGCAAGCTGGCTAATGAAAGCGTGGGTGGGTGGGTGGGTTAGAAATCTAGACGGTTGTGGTCCTAGGCTTGATCTACTGTCAAAAGCCTGAGCTTTCGCTTTCTATAAGTACAGACTTATTGTGAGTTACTTTATATAGAAATATACAGTAAAAGTGAGACGAGAAAATGGAATTCAGGCTAAGTCCTACTGTGTAATCAACTGTAAGATACATGCTTCTTATGTCATTTAATTAGAAGGTTTTAAGTACGCCTGTTTATAGCTCCTGAAGCCACCACCACAGCAGTTGGAATGCTTGACAGAAGGCCACTTGACTAGCAACTAACTGGGCTTAGGCAGAAGTCACATCACCCTCCCACAAAAATCTTTCTACCTTACCTGTGCTCTTTTTGGAAATTCTCATAGAAGACATTTTCTGCATCATTTTGTTTTAGAATGCTATGCTCTGTTTTGCATTTTTAAGTTAAATTTCTAAATCGGGAGGTAAGATAAATGTAGCTTTTAATGATTGTTTATTTATTTATTGCTTTTGCAGCCACCGGAGAAAGAGGGTGGATTACCCCGCCATGTGGGTAACAAAACAGAGTGTGCCTTGTTGGGGTTTCTCTTGGATTTAAAACGGGATTATCAAGATGTTAGAAATGAAATACCAGAGGAAGCACTGTACAAAGTCTATACCTTCAATTCTGTTAGGAAGTCCATGAGCACAGTCCTGAAAAACTCAGATGGAAGTTTCCGCATCTTTAGCAAGGGTGCCTCCGAGATCATTCTGAAAAAGTGAGTATGAAGGGCTCCGTCCCATGAGTGAGACTGTCGCGTGCGGGACACCTCTGTGCGGTGGTTCTGAGCCTCGTGCATCTAGACGGCATCACAAAGCTTTATAGCATCCTTTCTGGCATCCAGATAGGCCTGCTATGTTCTGCCTTGTGCACTCTGGCTTCTTATGTCTCGGCAGTCTGCTCTAGGGAAAATAAGCCCATTGTATTTAGTGTAGTAATTTAAATAAGCTAAGCTTTCATGGTTTTGTGAAACCTAGGCTTTCTTTTATCTGCATCACAGCTATGTGGCTTCAGTGGGACAGGTTAGCAACCTGTTGTATCTCTGGCTTTCTTGGTTAGCAGATAAATGGCAAAGGAAGGTTATTTTTGTTTTGTTTTTTGTCTAAGTCAATCAAGCATTGACTTCTTACCTTGCAGCTAAGTACCTTTGGAGACCGAGGCAGAATTTTTTTTTCTCCTTACTTTGCATTTTCCTTCATTAGAAAAGGGGATGGCATATAGTAACTCTGAGAGTGAAGCAAATCAATGTGTGTATGTTTTATAGAGGCTGACTAGAGACTGGAGGTGGGTATATTGTAAGTATATTTGCATTCTGCTTTGAGACTGAGCAGGTAAGGATGAATAAAGCAGGTATTACCATTACAGCATTTCTTCATCAAAGCTCTGGGACAGAAAGCTAGGTATGGTGGTACTTGCATATGACCCCAGCATTTGAACATCACAGGGATTACAGGTTAAACACCAGGTAGCCCTAGCTGAGAGATGAGAGCCACAGCGGAACATAGCATAGAATGCAAAGGAATGAGCTTATCATGTATGCTTGAGAGGAAGGGATGTGGACTTGGGAGACGATGGCACCTTGTGAGTGAAGAAGCCAGTGGTCAGGTCAAACTGTTAGAGCTACCAAATGCACTCGGAGTAACATTGATGGCAAGTTCATGGCATGCAGGTGATATTCAATGTTGGGCACTGAGGTAAAGTGTCTGATAGAAAACTCAAGCACTAATGGGAAGCTTCAGCAAACAGGACAGAAGGTGTGGGTTTAGCAGACACCCCCATGGAACCACGCAGAGGTGCATCACCAAGAGAGGAGGATAGTACAGTGTGACTCCATTACTTACTGGGGGAGAAGCTGGGTTTAGCATCACTAAAAAACTAAACTACTTTGACGTAATATTTCTCACAGAATGCCCGTTTTGTTATTTTTTAACGAAAAGATTCTTTTTTTCTTTTATGGCTAAAACAGTATAGGTGATGAAATGACTTCACAGGTAAGGGGTTGATGGAATTTAAAATGTTTATTTAAAAGGAGAAAATATTTTTTGACCACTCAGGAATCTTTGTGAAAATGTTTTAAGAATAATGTTTCCTAAAGAGAAACTTTAGAGGTGACCCGAGGTGGCTGGTTAAGAACCGGAACTAAGAGCGAGACAGAGGAAGAGTGTTTGTAAAGGAAGAGTTACGAGGTCTATAGAGAGCAACATATAATGTTCCCTGCTTTCCTGACACCAGATCCTGTGACTTCTCTCCTACCCTTGCACTTGACAGAAATGCCATTAACTCTTACTTTTGTTAATTATTGACGTTTGGATTCGATGTTACCTTTTAGGTGTTTCAAAATCCTGAGTGCTAATGGCGAGGCAAAAGTATTCCGACCCAGAGACCGCGATGACATTGTGAAAACTGTGATCGAGCCCATGGCATCAGAAGGCCTGAGGACCATATGCCTAGCGTTCAGAGACTTCCCAGCGGGGGAGCCAGAACCAGAGTGGGATAATGAGAATGATGTCGTCACCGGCCTTACGTGTATCGCGGTTGTGGGGATTGAAGATCCTGTGAGGCCTGAGGTAGTGAAAGCTCCCATTCTGACTGTGCAGAGCCCTGTGCTTCACGGAGCTAGGCGGTAGCCACGTTAATCAGCCTTCCAGTAAAATGTCTGGGGTTGGTGATCTTTTTTCTCTGAACCAAAGACGAATGAAATAGCAGCAAGGTGACAATAATAATGTAGTTAACATGCGTTACTTTTTATGCTATTCAGTGAGGCAGCTCCCCTGGCTTCCCGTGAGTGTGACCCAGCATGACCTAGCACAGTACCATGACTGGCACAGTTTTCTGTTGATGATGATGGCCTTAGTAAGGAACACCTTTACATGATTGGTTTCATTGTCCAGACCAGGACCATCCAGTAGAGCAGTGAGTGAAGACAGAAATGTCTGATTTTTCTCAAGACAAAAGCCACTGGCTATTTGTATCTGTTATGTTCTTGGGGTATGACTAGTACAATTAGAAACCTTTAATTTTTTTAAAAAAGATCTATTCAATTTTATTCTCTGTACATTGGCGGTCCACCCGCGTGTGTGTCTCTGAGGGTGTCAGATCCCCTGGAACTAGAATTACAGATAGTTCTGAGCCACCATGTGAGTGCTAGAAATTAAACCTGGGTCCTCTGGAAGAACAGCCACTGAGTGCTTTTGGCCTCTGAGCCAACTCTCCAGCCCTGGAAAACTGAATTTTTAACTTAAAATTCAAACATTTATCATAACTGGTAGCCGAACGTGCTAGACTTTGTCCTTTTCAGTTGATTGAAATTTGTGTTCATTTGATGGCTTTTTGGTTTTGAAGTATATCCCAGGTACTGTTCGATGGACTAGAGTCAGAAAGAGTTTAGAAATCTGGTCCCTGGCTTCAAAGAAGTCAGTGTCTTGGGTGACAATGAGCACAGTATTTGGTGTTAGTCCATTGCCAGTTATGCAGAGACCATGGGGTATCAACCTAATCTTTGCTCTGATTTTACAGAGGGCAAAATTGAGATGTGCGGTGGGACTGTAGGCAGGAGACAGTATGTCCAAACCCCAGTTCTGTAAAACAAGAGTTAGGAAGACCACCAAGCTATATTCCCTCTCTGCAAGGCTCAAATAGGACTGCTTAAACATTGATTGCCTGTCTGAGTCTTAGAGCTAAGGAAGGGGCGCAAGAACGTAGAGAGCACAGTAAGTTCTTCGAAGCAAAGAGGGAACAACACAAGAACTGCTTTTGTTTAATGATTGCATCGCCTAATTGATTCATCCTGTCATGCAGGGCAGCCATCTAAGAACTGGAAATACTGATTTCAGGGAGCAAAACTGTGAGAGAATTTGTATTCCGGAAGAAAACACCCAACTTGTACAAGGATAGATGCTTAGATAGAGTGCCAGTGGGAAGGAAACACCCAAATAGGTACAAGGATAGATGCCAGGACAGTGTATTGTGGGAAGGAACGGATTTAGAAGGAATACTACTAGTCCCTGGGCGCATAACCCTGATGTTTTAAATGGGTGAGGGCACAGCTATGAGCATGGAAAGGTGATGTTAAATGGGACTTGCTAGAGCATAAGAGTTGTAAAGGATATGCACAGGGTCGTAAAATAAGATAGTCAAGGAAGACCATATTAAGAATTTGAGCTGAAATGAAATATGGTGACACACTATGAGCCAGGCATATAAATAGCTGCAAGAAGAACATTCCAGGCTATATTAGTCACGGTTCTCTAAAGGAACAGAACTTACAGAATGAATCTATATCTATATAGGAAGGAGATTTATTAGACTGGCTTACAGGCTCTGCTCTGTCTAGTCCAACAGTGACTGTCTACCAGCCATTCCAGGAATCCGTTAGTTGTTCAGTCAATGAGGCTGGTGCTCTCAGCTAGTCTTCAGCATATGCTAGACTACTGAAGAAGTGGGCTCTAATGCCAATGAAGGAGTGGATTTGCCTGTAGGATGGGGAGAGCAAGCAGGCAAAGCAAGCTTCCTTCTTCTATGTCCTTTAGATAGGCTGCCAGCAGAAGATGTGACCCACATTAAAAGTGGGTTTTCCCAGGCCAGGCATGGTGGCGCACACCTTTAATCCCAGCACTTGGGAGGCAGAGGCAGGCGAATTTCTGAGTTCGAGACCAGCCTGGTCTACAGAGTGAGTTCCAAGACAGCGAGGGCTATACAGAGAAACCTTGTCTCGAAAAACTAAAACAAAAAAACAACAACAACAACAAAAAAAAAATGTGGGTCTTCCCACTATGAATGATACAGTTAAGAAAAATATCCCTCACAGGTGTACCCAGCTGTGTAGGTTTTAGTTAATCCCATATGTAGTCAACTTAACAACCAAGAATAGCCATTATACAGGCAAACAGCAAAATGTGCAGAGGACTGCAGGTGAGGAAATAGTACTGAACTATTTTAAAGACAGGAAGGAAGCCAACGTGGTGCTACGTGTAAAGAATCAAGAGATAAGATTATCCCTGCTCTAACTAGACTGCAAGCCCTCTGAAGTTTTTCTTTTAAAATTTAGGCACATAACATTATTTATTTATTTTATTATTTATGTGCTAAAATACTTTGAAGCCGAGAAAGAGAGATACAGAAGCAGAAAAACGGTGAGACTTGTAACACTCAACTCCAGTGATATTGGAGATGATGGCAGAAGATGAGATGAAGGATGACTTCAGGGGTGGAATACTAGGGATGTTGGCTTTGGGTATGCTGGGTTTGGCCATGTTGAGTTATATGAGACATCCTGTGTGTATCACGTGAGCATTTGGACCTAGAAGCCACAGAATAGTTGAAGCTGGAGAAATTACTCATGAGACAAAAAGAGACCTGGGGAAAGTGTACAGCCGCAGAAACAGGTAGAGGCTGAGAGCCAATTAGAAGCCTTACAGAGGAAGAGGAGCCAGTCTCTACCTTCCATCATTTGATGAGTGGCAGAGGGTATTGCCATGTCAGAAGAGTGAAACAAAACTGCAGCTTGAGAGATCGAGATAAATTTAGCTTGGTTTTTGCCATTTTATGGGCTCTTCTAGATCTTTGCCCTAGGAAGAGCAGGCAGAGTTCTGTGTGTTGGCTTGCAGCTTAAATTTTATCTAATAGATACTAAGTCAGGGTGTCTGTACCCGAGTCTCCTTAACCCCACCATAGTCTTGATGTTTTCGCTGATGAAGAGGGTTTGGGGTTTTGGTTTTCTGCTTTTTCGTTTTTTTGGTTTTTAACCAGTGGTTGTCAACCTCCCTAAAACTGTGACCCTTTAATACAGATCCTGAAGTTGTGATGACCCCCAGCGATAAAATTACTTTCATTGCTACTATATAACTATAATTTTGCTGCTGTTATGAATTGTAATGTAAATATCTGTTTTTTCTGATGGTCTGGTTTGCTTTGCTTTGCTTTGCTTTTTTGAGACAGGGTTTCTCTGTGTTGCCCTGGCAGTCCTGGAACTCACTCTGTAGACCAGGCTGGCCTCGAACTCAGAAATCCGCCTGCCTCTGCCTCCAAAGTGTTGGGATTAAAGACGTGCACCACCACTGCCTGGCTTCCGATGGTCTTAGGGGACCCCTGAGAAAGGGTTATTCTATATCCCCCAAAGGAGTTGCGACCTACAGGCTGAGAACCACTGTTTATAATACATTAATTGATCGTTCTTCACAAGATTGATGGGTGCAGAAGGGGTGGAATGCGAGACTATGAGCCAGCTGCTCTGATGTCTGGCCTGTGCAGTTCTGAATCGGGAATCAAAACAAATGTAGTTTTCCTGCAGCTGGCTGGGAGCTTAAACAAGACATGTCACCTCCCTTAAGTGCCTTACTTTTAAAAAAATGGAGGCAGTGTGTGAGTTGGAAGTTAGAAACGTTTTCTGTTTGGTGGGCAGAAAATAAATGTAGTTTATCATTATGAATCAGCTTGATATAATTCCTGTATCATACAACTGTAGCTCTAATGGTCCTCCTCTTGCTGACTGATAGTTGTGCAGATATCACTACAGTCAGAATAATCTCATCACCTGACACAGAAACTTCATAACCACCAATACCCATATTCATTTTAGCTCATTAAAACTAAATATTGAGTGGCCTACATCTTGCCATGTCCTCTACCCCTTAAACTCTCAGCTAAATCAAGTTTTGGTTTAAAAATAGATAACCCAAACAGTGTCGCTCCTCGAATTCATCACCGCATCAATCAAATGGTACCTAGCACTTAGTAAATATTAGGTACAGTGGGTGTGGAGAACGTCTCCTTTCAATGATACACCTAAGGCCAGCGTGGGGAAGATAACAGTGTAAACCTTTACATTTAGATACAAGCTGAAGTTGTGTGTAGTTATTTAACTATCATAAGACTATCAGGTACCCTGCTGTTTGTGCCACCCTTGATCTAACTTAATAGTGCAGTAAATACTAAGCTCTAGTTACTTACCAGGTCTTTAAATATGTAAATAGATGAAAGAAATTGCATTGGTGATTCAAACATAAGGGTCCTGCCTTGAGAAAAGGATCAATTTGCAGAAGGCATGAATAAACGAGTATCTGTAATATGGTGGGGTAGTCAATAATAGAGATATTTAATAATAAATAAATGAAGGCCAAATGTCTAGCTAGGGACTCAGTTCAATGGAGCTCCAGAGAAGTTCCATTTAACCTGAACTTAACAGAACTTACAGGCACACAGCTTGCATGTCTGTGAAGTGTTACACTCCTTTCTCTTAAAATCGTAATCGTGTTGGCATTGGGCTCTCCTCATTCTGCCATGAAAACCAAACCAGACAAGAGCTGAGTATCCCTTGCATTAAGCGTTTCCCTTGGGTGTCATTACCAGCATGTTTTCCTCAGAGTTGCTCTCTGCATGGCCCTGAAGCCATTTGAATTTGCAGCTTCTGCTCATGTAGGATCTGTATGGATTCCCCCCCCCCCCACCAGAGGAGCAAGAAAGATTTCCTGAGCAAACTACAGTAGCAGAAGCACGCCCTGCCATGTCAGTCTATATGTGGTAAAGTTTAGTAAATCTAGAAAACTATTCCGAGGCCATCTGCTACTCTGTAGTACCGAGAGCTCTGCGCTTTGTGTGTAACAGCTGAATGAAGCGTCATTTCGTAAAAGAATTTTATCAGAAACTGCATCAGATGTTCTAAAGAATAAATGGCATAGAGACAGGGAGAGCAGTTAGAGGATGTTGCAATAAGTTCTGAAAATAGAACTGACTCAGGAGAAGTTTGGGATAAAATATGTTAAGACCTGTTGGTCCTTACAGAAGCATGGGGGAGGAATGGATAAGGAATTAGAGTTGGCTCCTAGGCTTTGATAGATGCTGAGGTTTAGAAAGCGTGGTATTCGGAACTGTGATGCCCACCTTATAGACAGAACCTTGAGTACAGTTCTCCCTGTGAGAAGGAAGGGTGACTGGGTTTAAAGATGGATGAGGACGGCTCTCCTCAGCCTTCCTGATGCTGTGACCCTTCAGTACAGTTCCTCCTGGTGCAGTGACTCACGACTCACAACAAAATTATTCCATTGCTACTTCATAACTAATATTGCTACTGTTATGAATGGTAATGTAAATAACTGATGTGCAGGATGCCTGATATACGACCCTCCCGCCCAAGGGGTCATCCAGAAGCTGAGAACCACTGGTTAGGGGAAAGGAAGTAAAAGTGGGCCATCTATAACTATATGTGTGTGTGTGTGTGTGTATGTATATATATATATATATATATTATATATGTGTGTGTGTGTCTGTATGTATATATGTGTGGGTGTGTGGGTGTGTATATATATTATATATGTGTGTGTGTGTGTATTTAATTGCCTTAAGAATTGCCTGATGGTTTCCAGAGGGAGAGAGACCTTAAATAGTATTGAGAAGGTAGTATACAAAGCAAGGGTAGCAGCTAAAAATGACTGGTAGTAATAGAAACAAAGACACTATTGGCAGTGGTTGAAGAAATATTGGACATCTTGAGATCAATGTGTCAGTTGTGGTCTATGAAGTCATGTTTGTTCAATGTTTTTCTTTGGAAAAAAAAAATTTCCATCCTAATGATTTTATTTTTCCTCTGTGAACCAGGTACCAGAGGCAATAAAGAAATGTCAGAGGGCTGGAATTACTGTGCGCATGGTCACTGGTGATAATATTAACACTGCTCGGGCCATTGCTACCAAATGTGGTATTTTACACCCAGGGGAAGATTTCCTATGCTTAGAAGGTAAAGATTTTAACCGAAGAATACGAAATGAAAAAGGAGAGGTAAGATTTTTTTTCCCTTAAGTTTTAAATTGATATTCCTAGTGCATTAGTAATTTCCTCAACCAATACATATAGAATATACATTTGTTGTTAGGGTCCATGCCTCAGTAATGCTGTTCAGAAGCAACACAGTCCTGCGTTCTAGGGGACAAGAGTGGTGGTTCTGGAAAGGCTTGTGTCTTACAAGATGTTTTATGAAAGGAGTTACTATATGTCTATAAGTCCAGAACTATAAGACTACCAAGGTGGGCTGAAAGAGCAAAGAGGATGTAGACTTTAGGAGACTCTGTATTCTCAGAGTTCTCATGCTAAGGAAGTTGATTTTCATAGGCAGTATGCCGCAGGGAGGTTCACAAGTTAACCTTATGGTATAGATTGCAGTGTATTTTCAAACTTGTACAGAAATCAGAGCCACCAAGACAGTGTGTTAATGCATAGATTGATACATCCCAGTCAGGAATATTTACTGTTGACCTGAGGCCACGCCCAAGAACTGGTAAACGTGACAAGTCCCAGGTCTTTGGACCATGAGTAAGGAACCACGGGTGAATATGGCAGCTAGCTGATTTGGAACTGAGACTAGTTTTGGCACATTTTAACCTTGATAAAAATTTATAGATTGAACAAGAAAGGATAGACAAGATTTGGCCAAAGCTTCGAGTACTTGCAAGATCATCTCCCACTGACAAACATACACTGGTGAAAGGTGAGTACATTGTACAACCATCTCACAGTTTCCTAACACAGGGTCATGTTCTGCCTCCTGAAGTTCAAACAATCCTGACTATTAAATTGAGTCACAAATAGCATTTTTCTAGTAAAATATAAAAATATTTCTTTCTGATATATTAGACAAATTGCATTTATCTTCAGTAATTACCATAAAATACTACTCCCAAGCCGCCTTAGTTGCTAGAATTGATTTTTTTTTTTTTTTTGCTCCATAGCAAAACAGTTTATATTTTTACATTTGTTTAAATATATTTTTCTAATTTTCGAGTCTCTAAACCAGGCTAATAAGGATATTGTACGGAACCACTTCATCCATTCTGAAGGATTTTGATAGCACTACTATTTCCTTCTATTTAAGGTATAATTGACAGCACAGTCTCAGAGCAACGACAGGTTGTAGCTGTAACGGGTGATGGTACAAATGACGGGCCTGCACTGAAGAAAGCAGACGTTGGCTTTGCAATGGTAGGAACCCATGCTAATGTTTACATACAGCTTGCTGTCTAGGAGACTGTCTGCTTTGTTTGTTTGTTTGTTTGTTGCCAAAATTGCTATCGATTTGAAACAATGTTCCTCAAAATTAGTTTTAAAAGATGTAAGTGAATTTATAGCTCTAACTATTTTATATGCTACCTTTATTAGATACTATCAAGTCTGGCCAGAAGATGATTTCTTTGAACAGCTGTAACTGTGTACATTTGCTTTGTACTCTGAGACATGTTTAAACATTATTCCCCTCGCCGGCATCTTACAGCCACCTTCTTAAACAGACTCATAAGAATGGTGACCTAACTAATGGCTTTTAAAGAGTACCTGAATGTCATCATTTTATGTAGCGATTCAGTCACCTTCATGAATAGATACTGCGTTTCATTATGGCAGCCTTACTCATGCATATGACATACTCTGCTCATATCCACACAAATCAGCCCTCTCTCACTCCCCCTCCCCCTCCACTAGGCCTTCACCATCCACCCTCTTCTACTCGGATGCCTTACATAGTTTTTCTATCTAGATTCCACATACAAGAGATTTGCTTTAAGTGGGGGAGGTGCCTGCTTTTCCACAAAATCCTCAACTAAGTGTTTTCTTTACTCTTTGTATTAGAAAATAATGCTAATTACCAAAACTAAAACATAACCAAAAAAAAAAAAACCTTGAAATTTTGAATATTTTTGTTTAATATGCAACTCGTTCTTTTTATTTCTGCACTGGACTGGAGAGTTTCACAAATTAAATTAAACTTATTTCAAAAGTAAAGCGAAGGAGTCAGTCTGGGTGGCTGGGACTTGAAACCATTTTCTGCCAAAACTTGACTTCTGAGACGACACAGATCAGATCAGAGACATGTGCGCAGGTAGTCAGTCACACTAAGGAACTCCAGGTTCCTATTCCAGCTAACCTACCTTTTATAACTATTTCTTAAATTTATAAGGAGTTGAACAGAGCTATGAAGGTTTGCAACCTTCATATGAAGGGACTGCAAAAATCTGTTCTAAATAAGTTACGTGTTCCATTCCTGTGACTACTCATGGCCGTTGTAGAAATATCAGTGTGCTTTAGAGGTGCTTTTCCCACAGTATGGGAGACACTGAGTTCCAAAACCCAGTGTGACACTCAGGGCTTTGTGCGGGAGGGTGTTTCTGTATCCCAGGCTGTGCTTGTGTGATTACCCACCCAGGTTTTCTCGCTAAAATAGAGATATAGAAGATGACTCTGGGTGATAAGACTTAATTAAGAGAGGTGGTAAGAGGAAATTCCCCTCAAGCAAAAATAACTATTTCAAGGACTCACCCGACCCTACCCTACCCTACCCTACCTTACCTCTAGACAACTGTATTGACATGTAATGCTGAAACTTGTGAAGAGTTCCTGACGTGGACTGAGGAGTTCTTGGGGGTTCTGCCTTGTGCTTTAAGCAAGTGATATCATCCTCTTTGGGAACACTGCAATCAGTAACTGTCGCTCCTCCGCATGTAGCAGATTCTTGCTCCTTCTGTGACCCTGACACTTAGCCAGGATGCCAAAACTAGTACCATGGAACAAGTTGTTCTTTTCCGAAAAACTTGGGCATAAGACAGATACTGAAGGTTTTAAGTAAATGTTAGCAAAACTCACCAATCCAGACCCCCCCCCCCAAAAATACAGTACAGAAGCTGTGTTGGTAGTGGGTTTTGTTTTTAGGGTTTTGCATGATTTAATATTAAATTAGATTCAAAAAATTAAACTTAAACTTATTTCAAAAGTAAAGCGAAGGAGTCAGTCTGGGTGGCTGGGACTTGAAACCATTTTCTGCTAAAACTTGACTTCTGAGACAACACAGATCAGATCAGAGACACGTGCGCAGGTAGTCAGTCACACTAAGGAACTCCAGGTTCCCATTCCAGCTAACCTACCTTTTATAACTATTTCTTAAATTTATAAGGATTTGAACAGAGCTATGAAGGTTTGCATTCGTAACCTATGTCATAAAACTGAGGTGATTCCGTAGAGGCTGAGAGAGAAGACCATGGCTTGTAATTGCTGATTTTGAGTTAAAGTGCTATCTCAGCCTTTCAGTGCCGATCCGTACACTGCACGCAGCAGTTCTAACGGGGCTCATCAGATGTGCCTACCATGCGCCATTTATTTTTTGATTCCCAAAAGAAGATTTGACCATGTTAGCTGTTGGGTTTTTCCCCCATCTATATAAACTGTAAAGACCCCACTGCTTTGTCAGCATAGGGAGCATTGACGACTAGCTTTTCCTAAGGAAGAGGCCTCGGCTCTTACACAGATATCAGGGGCCTTTGCACGCTCATGCGTGTGTTCCTGGTCTGCCAGTGGGGTTGTGTCGTCATTTTGGTTAGACCAGCATTTCTATACTGTGTCTATATTATGACTGTCAGCTCCATTCCACCCTGAGCCACATGGTCTCCTACAAGTATTTTTACTTTTCTGGAGAACTTCTTTTTTTTTTTTTTTTTAATTTCCTGCAACTTATGTTTTTCTTATATAATTAACTTTTTTCCTAATTTGTAACATACTTGGCTAACCCTCATTCCCAGACTCTCTTTGCAATGACTCAGAGACCAGTCAGTGCTCTTACCAAATTCATCTTACAGACCTCCCTCCCCACCTCCCGACCTTCTGGGACCTGGAGTAGGAGTGACAGGTTACCTGACTGGATGCATTTGAGAAGGAGCTCTGAGGATCTGGTTGCCTCGTGTTTTCATTTTATTAAACCTGGAGGACACCTAACAGAGAAGCATCTAAGTCATAAATGCACAGCCGAACTCAAGTGCACACCATTCTGTGTAGGACAGAAAGTGCACACTGCCAGAGACTCCTGGAGCTTGCTGCTTCTGCCTGGTTTCAACTATACCAAATCATATGTACTGTGTTAGCATCCGTATGTGAACATTATCTATGATGTTTATAGTTACAGTTAACTTGTTTTGATTAACCCACAGTCTCTAAACCTACCATCCTGCTGTTGACAGTCTCACTAGCCTGAGGCTCCCCAGTGCTTCCTCAGGTCTTCAAGAGCGCCTCTCCCCTGTCTCTAAGTGTTCCCTGAAACTTCAGGGCCTGAGAGCCAGCTAGGAATTCTGTAATGGGGGAAAGGCCGTCTCCGCTTCCCTCCTGACTGCTTAAGCTTTAGATTGCTCTGGTCTCCTGAGTTAGTATCAGTCATCATCTGCTTCATCCTTACGGTTTCCGTGCAAGCTCTCCCGTCCCTCACCTTTCTCGCTTCTAATCTCTTCTCATTTTTCAATACTGTTTTAAACTTGAGAGTACACACACTTGTACATGTGTAGTGATCATCTCCACCTCCTCCTTCTCATCCCTCCTACCTCCCAGTCCTTCCAACATGTCCCCTGCCACCTTCACCACGGCCAGCCTTTCTAAAACCATTGGTGTTTTTAAGCATACTTTCTGCATGGCCTTGGAGGAGACATCCCTTGATTTGCACTGCATGCTTCATTCCTTACATAGGAAGTCAGCTAAGCCTGAGAGTCCTTCCCAGGCGCATCTTAGCATTGACAGTATTACCTTCTTTTAGCATAAATGTAATTCTTTTTGTTAAGTGTAATGGTGCACATTTGCATATGTAAAGTGATATTTTAAGCCCATAGTCTAATTCACAGGCTTTTTTAACAGGGCATTGCTGGAACTGATGTGGCTAAAGAAGCGTCTGATATTATTCTCACAGATGACAACTTTACAAGCATTGTCAAAGCAGTTATGTGGGGACGAAATGTCTATGACAGCATCTCAAAATTCCTTCAGTTCCAGCTTACTGTTAATGTAGTAGCAGTGATTGTTGCTTTCACGGGCGCTTGTATTACTCAAGTAGGTGACTGTTAATATTTATTTTAAAGCAAAAAATTATATGCTCTACCTTTTTAAAGTCCTTAAGTATTGAAGTAAGATGAAGCTTTATATTATAGGCTAATTAACATGAACCGTAATCTGTTCTGTTCCTTAAGTCTTTGTAGAAGTCTTTCCTACTAAAGGCTTTCCGAAAGTTGCTGCCCTCCCCCTGAGCCGTTGTGAATGTCTATTAGGAAGCCTGTCTTTTCTAGGACTCGCCACTTAAGGCGGTGCAGATGCTCTGGGTAAACCTCATCATGGACACGCTGGCTTCCCTGGCTCTGGCTACGGAACCACCCACCGAGTCACTCCTGCTTCGGAAGCCTTATGGTAGAAATAAGCCTCTCATCTCACGCACGATGATGAAGAACATCTTGGGCCATGCATTCTATCAGCTCGTAGTGGTCTTTACACTCTTATTTGCTGGTAAGAGTTCACTGTAATCACGTTCCAGTTAAACTGAGTCTGTTGCACATTGATGCTGTTCAATGTGCTGTAGTGTGACAGAATTTCAGAAACATAAGGTCTGTTCCTGACTCCACGGTGTGTCTTCAAGTTTCACTTACTTGGGGGAACGGTAGGGGAAGTGAAGAGGCTTAGCTTTTATCTGGGATTCAGTGCACTTAGATCTGTGGTCCTGACATGTCTCCATCGTGTCAGGGCTGCACCAAATAACCCCAGGTTCCCTTCCAGCTCTTTCTGTGTGGTCATTGCACATCACAGATTGGCCAGGCTTTGCGATTATGCACTCTGTTAAGTTGCATGTCGGGTGATTTCAGTGATAATTACAAAATGGTGGCATCTCGTTTCAGGAGAAAAGTTTTTTGATATCGACAGCGGGAGGAATGCGCCTCTGCACGCTCCCCCGTCAGAACATTACACCATCGTGTTCAATACCTTTGTGCTGATGCAGCTCTTCAATGAAATAAACGCCCGGAAAATTCACGGGGAAAGAAATGTGTTTGAAGGAATCTTCAATAACGCCATCTTCTGCACCATTGTCCTGGGCACCTTTGTGGTGCAGGTCAGTAGATGGGAAGGGAGTTTAGGTGGGTTATTCTGTGAGACATAGTAAACTGGTCCGTTGTTCACATGGTGCTCCAGTGGGGAGAGATGCTTCTGTATGGTGACTTCTGACGACTCCCTAACTTCACGTTGCCTAAAGTATATTCTGAAAGCCATTGCAGCTTGTCTCTAGCTTTCTCAGAAGTTAGTTCCACCTCTGCCTAAGCAATTAGCTTTCTTTTAACTATAAAGAATTATTGTTAATGAGACCAAATCAGCCAATCACATGATTATTGGTTTTCCCCCAGTATCTTAATGCCTTTCTGTTACACCTTAATTCTACCAAAACACAAAAGTTTTTTACTTTAAAAAAAAACAATCTAGAGACACTGAGCATTTTCTCATTCCCTGTTTCTTGATGTACAAAAGGATGGTTTTTAGTTTCATGCTTTTTTGAAAATCCAGACCTGATGGTCACATCACCTATGAGGAAACTGAATGCTAGACTCCTGGCCAGTCGGTGGCAGCTCACCCTGGAAAAGCACACAAATATTCTCGACATTAAAAGACGAAAAGAAATGAAATGAAATGAAATGAACAAGTAAATGCAAAGAGTTAGACTTATAATTCTTTTTAAAGAAAAAATGATAACCACTTTCATACCAAATTACTTTGTTTTTTCATTTCAATTATTTCATAGCTACTTGTATCAGAAAGAATGGTCAGACTCAGACAAAGGTGAATATTTGGTTGCTTAATACCTATTATTGCCAGGTATGCTATTATAGGACACTAAAAGTCAAGGAGTCCCAGCGTGAATTTTATGTACGTATGTCGTTGGACTTCAGGCTCACTGTTGGACAGACTTGGCAGAGCTAGCCCACATTTCACAGTGTTGCCAGGTTGCGTTTCTTTCATTGCAGAGCGTTCATAGTTGGCTTAACATTTAAATGTAAAGTAGGAGTGAGTTCCACGTAGGAGAGAAAGCAAGGAGGCATTCTCTCTATCCACGTCTCCATAACGTGTGCTTCCCACAAAGCCGTTCATGAAAGGCATGAAGGATTCAAAGCATAGCCAGGAATGTAGCTGCATGACATACATAGCGAGAACATACAGGTATTCCTTTGGTCATGAGATTTTTATTTTTATTAAACATAACTTCCTATATATATTTAAAACTTGGGGTCGAGATTTTACTTTATTTTAGTTGTCATTTAAATAAACTTACTCTTGATTATCCCTCCAGATAATAATTGTGCAGTTTGGCGGGAAGCCTTTCAGCTGCTCAGAACTTTCAATAGAGCAATGGCTGTGGTCGATATTCCTGGGAATGGGGACCTTACTCTGGGGCCAGGTAAAAATCTCACTGCTTTTGTGGTTCTTTTTAAAAACATGCAGCCGTTTCTGTTACTATTCTGGTTACCATTGAGTCACAAAAGGGGATCCTGAGTGACACGGGATTTGTCTCCCTTCCCTAGGCGGCTTGTCCAAGATGGCGCTTGCTTATTGTGCTCTGTTCTTTTGCCCTTTACTAAAGATTGTAAATCAGGTTGCTGCAGTTACAAAGGGCACATACATGACTAGTTAAGATGTCAACGCCTGTGTCTTTATCATCTACTTATGTATTTTCAGAATAAACATACTTCCATTATTCTTCTATATAAGTTAATATTTTTTAAAGCCTAGAAGAAGTTTTGAGTCTTACCTAGCAAACAGTTCTTTAAAATCATGGTATCCGGAAAACACAGCCACAAAAAAAAAGGATTTTCAGGCATTGGAATGGTTTTAACAGTGCATCTGTCAATGAGAAAGACGGAAAAGTAAGCTCTCCGCAGCGGTTCCTGAGAGCCGGCTCGGCTCGCTTGCAGCCGCATGCCCTTCTGTTAAGGACAGGCGGGTGGAAATGCCACTGTGCTCACCTCCAGGCTTTCGTTACCGGTATGAAACCGCTGCTGGAAAATCAGTGCTAACACATCCGTGAGCCAAGGGTAGTGAGTGACTGTGGAACTGTGTGCGCTCTGCCGTTCTGCAGAGCAAACCAAACTCAGCTTATATTTAGTTCACCCTTCCTTATCTTTTTCTTAGTCGTGTTTCTGGGTTCTACGTGTCTTTTTATTATCTTAAAAATCTCTTTCTCTATGATCCGTAATTGGTCCACATTTCTTTTGTAGATTTCCAATCTAATTATTTTGCAATGTTCTCTGATAGGCAGAGCGCAAGCCTACAATCTAGAAATCTGCCTAATGTCAAGAAGAAGCAACTGGGTGCTGTGCAGCAGTGGGCTCACGTTCATTTTGCCTGTTGATTTTAATTGTGTGATGCTTAAAAAAAAAGTCTTGGCTTTGGTGCCCAGGAGACCTGGAATCTTAGCCATTCCATGAGCAAGTCACTTCACATATCTGAGCCTGTTTTACTTCTGAAGTCAGGCGGCAGGAGTCCAAGGGCTCCAGGCTGGTCTGTGTCTGGATGCATCTTGCTTTCCCCTTGGTAAACTCTGCCTGCTAACACTCAACTGCTAAAATGGGCTGATGATGTTTCTGGTATTCTTCTTGTCTCTGGGGGTATCCCTTGCTAAGTATCGCTATTATCAATCAGTGTTGATCCAAATTTTAAATAGCTAAGTTTTCTAAAAATAATTAACTAAAATATTTCAGTGTAACCTTAATGATTTTCTGGGTTCTGATGTTTTCGTTTGTTGAACTTTTATAGCACTAATGGATTACAAGCTTGTTTTGCATCCAGTTAGACCACTTTTTATTTGAAGCAAATGTAATCAATAAGCGTTCAAGTGGAAATTCTATATACGTACACATGGTCGTGCAGTTCACTGTCATGAATGTCTAAAATATAAGAAATACAAGCAAGTTAATTCATATTCAGAAAACATTTTGTCCTTGCAAACTTATGTAATTTGTATAACTGAATAACTTTTATTTTGGGAAAAATCTGACCTCCAAGATCTCACTGCTTCTCTGGTAAAGATAAATGAACACTCTTGCCGTTTTTTAATACCTTAAGTTCTTTCCCCTGTGTTATAGCTTATTTCAACCATTCCAACCAGCCGCTTAAAGTTTCTAAAAGAAGCTGGTCATGGAACCCAGAAGGAGGAGATACCTGAGGAGGAATTAGCAGAGGATGTTGAAGAGATTGACCATGCCGAAAGGGAGTTGCGGCGTGGCCAGATCTTGTGGTTTAGAGGCCTGAACAGAATCCAAACACAGGTATGGGTCTGGTAGAGAGGTAGGAGAGCTGACGGGAGTAAGGACGTTGTTTACCTGGGGAGAGGCCCACCTGTGTTTTTAACTGCCTTTCCAGCCTTCCCAGCCCACAAAATGTATTCTTTTGAAAACTACTACTGATGGCTGAACTGAGTGAAACTCTTCACTGATTATGAAAGAATGTCTCTTATAGGCCCTCAGCTTTTTTTTCCCCCCTAGCTTTTATTTTCCCCTCTCATCTCAAAATGCTACATCTTGCCTATTTATCTGCTCTGTAAAAGTGCCTTTTCCTTTACGTTGTAAATGTTGGTTGATGGAACGGTCCTTTCTCTTGTTCTCTCTCTCTTGCTGAGCAAGCTGTCACGATCTCTGATTCCTTGCAGATGGATGTAGTGAATGCTTTCCAGAGTGGAAGTTCCATTCAGGGGGCTCTAAGGCGACAACCCTCCATCGCCAGCCAGCATCATGATGTAACAAATATTTCTACCCCTACACATGTAGTGTTTTCCTCTTCTACTGCTTCTACTACTGTGGGGTGTGAGTGTGTGTTCCTAAGTGCATGAAATTAACATTTCCTACTCCACACACCTAACGTTTCTCATTCTCTCCTGACTGTTTAAACTCATTGTTTGGGCTTTTCATAAAGCTTTCTTTTTGTAAAGTGGACTGAGACCTCAAGTGTTGCCATTGTTACTGTTTCAGTTCATAGAGGGGTAGAGGAAAGCTGGGTCAGATGCAACTAAAGATTACACTCGAAACCTGGGAGCTTGTCTCTGGGCTAACTCTTAGAGTTCATACGGGGACTAAAACTACAGCTTAGCATTTATGGAAACGACTATAAATTTTTGAGTATATGCCTTTCAACGTATCCATACTGCATGGCTCCCGGAAGCATGTGACTTGAAACTGAGCTAACAAAACAAGAAAATTGACGTTTGCAAAGCTAAAGAGTGAATTTGGCGTCTCAGCTTTCACGTTGTCCGTTTAGAAAGTAAGTTAGCAGCATGAAGTGAGGCTCTTGCATAGCTAGCCACTTGCCTGCCTTCCTAACTGGAACTCTGTCTGCCTTTATCCTGTGAGCCACTGAATAAGCTTTCATTATTTTTACGCTCTCTCTATTGATCGGTTTCTTGGGCTCTTCCCTTTTTTGTACAATCAGTTCAGCTTGAAAGTGCACTGTAGATAATATTCTGATGTCACAAACAAATTTGGCAGTGTATTCACTGCTGTTAGTCTGTCGAGTTAAAATAGAAATGCATGGTGAAGTAGAATTATGGAATGATAATAAAGTCAAAAGAAATATGTACTGGCTGCATTTGGTTGTGTGTGTGTGTGTGTGTGTGTGTGTGTGTGTGTGTGTGTGTGTGTGCGCGCGCGCATGCAGAAATGCAGACTGTGTAGGAGCTCTCCTGGATTAGAGTCTGCCTTTCCCCAGGATTCCCAGTCAGGTGAATGACACGTTAGAGTCTGAGAGGTCTTGGGGTTGCTTATGTGTGCTAACACTGTACCATAGTCCATAAAAACCCCATGGGGTGTAGGGACATTGCATCTGGCTTAAGGTGGAGAAACTCCATTTGGCTACACCTCCTCATCCTCTGGTAGGTGGGAGGAGAACTCATTTTCTGTCTCCCTTTGTCACTCAGCCGTATTGATACTCTGTATCACCATATTGATACTCTGTATCGCTGTATTGATACTCTGTGTGAAGGGCGGTTAATTTAGATTGGTGGTTCTCAGTCTCCCAAACACTGCAGCCCTGGTGAAACCCGAAATAAAATGACTTGGGTTGCTTCTTCACAACTATAATTTTACCGCTGTTATGAACTGGAATGTAAACGGGTGATTCGGAGGATATCTAATAGGGAATCCCCTCCCTATCCACACCCGAAAGAACTGTGGCCGTCAGGTTGAGAAACACTGATTTAGACTTAACACTGCACTCATGCAGAAAGACAAGCGTGAAGAATGACAGTAATTTGAAGGGGCATGTAACCATATTTTTTTTTCCATTTTTTATTAGGTATTTAGCTCATTTACATTTCCAATGCTATACCAAAAGTCCCCCATACCCACCCACCCCCACTCCCCTACCCACCCACTCCCCCTTTTTGGCCCTGGCGTTCCCCTGTACTGGGGCATATAAATTTTGCGTGTCCAATGGGCCTCTCTTTCCAGTGATGGCCGACTAGGCCATCTTTTGATACATATGCAGCTAGAGTCAAGAGCTCCGGGGTACTGGTTAGTTCATAATGTTGTTCCACCTATCGGGTTGCAGATCCCTTTAGCTCCTTGGGTACTTTCTCTAGCTCCTCCATTGGGAGCCCTGTGATCCATCCATTAGGTGACTGTGAGCATCCACTTCTGTGTTTGCTAGGCCCCGGCATAGTCTCACAAGAGACAGCTACATCTGGGTCCTTTCGATAAAATCTTGCTAGTGTATGCAATGGTGTCAGCGTTTGGATGCTGATTATGGGGCGGATCCCTGGATATGGCAGTCTCTACATGGTCCATCCTTTCATCTCAGCTCCAAACTTTGTCTCTGTAACTCCTTCCAAGGGTGTTTTGTTCCCACTTCTAAGGAGGGGCATAGTGTCCACATTTCAGTCTTCATTTTTCTTGAGTTTCATGTGTTTAGGAAATTGTATCTTATATCTTGGGTATCCTAGGTTTTGGGCTAATATCCACTTATCAGTGAGTACATATTGTGTGAGTTCCTTTGTGAATGTGTTACCTCACTCAGGATGATGCCCTCCAGGTCCATCCATATATTTTTTAAATGTACATTCAATTGTCTATTGGAATCAATGCCTTAGCTATCATTTCCCTGTTAAGATCATTTTACTGATTACTGTTTCCTTCCAGAATGTTGGTATCAGGTCTCAACTTTATGAGTAAATAAACGGTGCCTTCATTCTTAAAATTACTGAAACAAAGGTGAACATTTCTATGTTATAAAATATTTATATTTTAACTAATGTAAGTGCTCGGCAGAATTGATTTTATCCTCTGAAAAAATTTTGAATGACACCGGTTTATTGGGCCTGACTATTGGCACTACAGTGACATTTTTATACTTTAACCTAGTTTCCTGTATACAGCATACACCCCAAAAGAGAGGTAAATTTGTAGGCCATATAAGTCTAAATAGTTGCTAGAAAGGAAACTTTGAAACTTGTTGTCTTTTCCTTGAATTTTTTTTTCAAAGAGTCCCAGAAGGTATGTGTTTGGAATCTGTTCTTTCCAGAGAACTATAGTGATTAAGTTATAATCTTTAATTCAGAAAAACAAAACACTAACACTTTTATAGAAAAATGGCATATACTCAAATATTTATAGCTGTTTAGTAGCATTTTATAGATATGTATTCGGGTTCGTCTTCAATTTTAATTAAGGAAGGAGTGGGGCAGATGTGACTTCATTGTGGCACTCAGCTTATATTTGCTTGGCTTGTTCATAGTTGGTGACACCCTAATTCCTAGCATGATAAATAGTCCCCTTTGTGCTTGACATTGTTAACCTTGAGTTGTTTTGAGAAATATGTGCTTTTTTATTTAAATATAATTCAAGTAAGCTTGTGTATGGCTAAGTTCTCATTTTGTTTTGTTTTTGTTTTTGTCTTCTTAGGGAAAAAAAATCCTACAAAATGGCTATTAAATTTGTAGCCAGTAACATTGAGATTTTGTTAGTTTTTCTTTGAACGTGTACCTCTCGATTAGAGTACGTGGTTTCGTTGTTCTGTAGTGTCCTACTAAAATATTCATTTTTTTACAGTGTATTGCAAGTTCCACTGCATTACATGCAAATTCGATTCACTCATACCTAGCTGTTTGTGGATTCAAACTCATAAGTGAACCATTACTGTGGCGAAGTTCCTGGCGTCCTGACATCTCTCTGTGTTTTGTGCTGTTTACAGATCCGAGTGGTGAATGCATTTCGTAGTTCTTTATACGAAGGGTTAGAGAAGCCAGAATCAAGAAGTTCAATCCACAACTTTATGACACACCCTGAGTTTAGGATAGAAGATTCAGAGCCGCACATCCCCCTTATTGATGACACTGATGCTGAAGACGACGCCCCAACAAAACGCAACTCCAGCCCTCCGCCCTCTCCTAACAAAAATAACAATGCTGTTGACAGCGGAATTCACCTTACAATAGAAATGAACAAGTCTGCTACCTCTTCATCCCCAGGAAGCCCACTACATAGTTTGGAAACATCACTCTGATTGTAAGATGAATGGTAACACACTAGCTGCATTGTAAAGAAACAAATCGAAACTGAGTCTTTTCACATATTGTGACGGACAAGATAGTATTCTTGTCTCTGGACTTCAACAGAAGACACACTTGTACGAATGTAGATTTATTTTTTTAAAAAAAACAAAAGCAAAGCTTTCTGCCAGACTGAGGGTGCTTTTTTGGGGTGTGGGAGAAACGAACTGACAGATGAACAGCGGTGACTCGGCAGGAGTGGCCTGTGGGTCGTCAGTGGTACCTAACGTTGTCCTGACTAGCAGAGCTGTGGTTTATCTCAGTTCTTGATGGGAGGGAGGGAGGAGTGACGCTGGGTGAGACAGAGAGCCCTGGATCATTGAGTGAATACTTTAATTTCTGCTGTTGGCTGTTAATAATTTGGATTATTTATGTTTATAAATGATACAGATCTGTTTACAAGGTTTGTAGATACTTTTTTTGTTCTTCATAGACGGGAAGCTTCCTTATAGTAATGCAGAGAAAAATTAGTCCTTCAAATACTGCTGTATTTTCAGGAAAAAAAAGGGGGGGGTGTTTCTATTGAAACTGTACTAAATTTTTGCCTACAATTTATCTTGTTACATATGTAGATAAATTGCTAATACTAATAGCCAAATAGATAACACTAATGCTTTGTTTAAAAAACAAAAAAGAAAAAAGAAAACAAGACAAAAAAAAAAACAACAAAAACCATGAGCAGTGGTGTTCTAATGAAGTTATGGCATCTGTCCTAATTAGTTTCTTAAATACATTTACTACTTAATGGTTTTGAAAGAACTGTTTAATTTTTAAATTTTTTGAAAACTTGCTAATAACCTTTTGTTCAGAATTTAGTAGATTGTTTATTGCGGGACATCAAATACACAATGAAAGATGCTTGAAATGCCTTTGTTATTTCAGGCCAATCAAATTAAACTATCAAAGTACAAGAGAAACCTTTAGTCTTTTTTTTTTTTTGTTTTTGTCTAAATATGTTAGTTCAGTGATGTCTTAGTGAACTGTGAGTGACTGCATTGATTTTTCTAATAACTGCGTAGAGACCTTCACACAGCATAGAGGGGGCTGTTGGCATTTTGAGAAAGGTTAATAGAGAGAGGCATACATCGTTTCCTTTTGTTTTTGAAACTTGTTTGTAAACATAAATAAATATGCCCTTTTATTAAATAAATACACAGCAATGGTTCTTCAGACAGCTCAGCTCCTTGGTTCTCTACGTGTGCCGCATTGGCCTGTCTCCTCTAACCACAACTAGAATAAATTTCAAGCTGGTGGCAGCCTCAGGAAGGGCTGTTTGAATCCTTTCTTGGTCACCCCATGGAGTCGAGCTGAGACAGCAGTTTTGCCACCTAGCACACCCTTCATAGAATCTACTTTTATCTAAAGTAAAGTAGTCTCGCCATTTTATACGAAGTAATGACCACAGTTGTCTGATGTATTTGTTTTTTATTAAGTGTCCCAGTCACAGATTAGATTAAAGGGATGGCGCATGAAGATTTGAGGAAGCGGCTAAACACGATCTCTGTAATAACCAACTCTATGCCGAACTCTATGCTCATCTCTGAGACAATTGAATTTCCAGGCTCTCTGCTTCTTTTCTGTCTACCTTCTTCCTTTGTCTGCCTCTCGTCTTGACCTTTTAGAAAGTGGTATTGTTTCAGGGCGCAGATCTCGCCAGTTAAACAATCCTCAGGCTGACCTAAAGTTTACGAGGACTACTACATCCAAGAATGCTGACCTAGCAAAGAAACATCTAGTTGATGGTGCTTGATATATATATATATTTTTTTTTTGGGCGGGTGGGAGGAATCTTTTTCTCCCCATCAGTTGCCTGCAGTAACTCTCTGCAAGTCTTAGAAACACATCGGCTCTGTCCCATCGATCACTGTACATTTTTACTCATCAGGTGTTTGTAGTTATTCATACTGTAAAAAGAGGTAGCATGATATGCTGGGACGCATATTTAGACCAGGAGCCCAAGGTGGACTCCTCGTCTTGAATTTGCCATTAACGTGCTGCATGATCTTGGGGCAGTGACTCACCCTGACGGAGGGTGGGGGACTCCTCTTGAAGAACCCTTTCAACTCTAAGAATTGACCCTATCCACTGAAGAAGCCTGTGAGGCATAGGGAATAGAGAAAGGGAAATGTTCTCAGCTTTCTTTTTTATTTTGGTTATGCTTAAATATGAATGTAATTACCAAGAGAATGAGACCTGCATGTGCTCTGGAGGGTTTGTGTCTAGCTTTTCCGGTTTTTTTTTTTTTTTTCCAAAACTCAAGGCAATGGCTTTTTACCCCACCTCTAAATCCATAAGTGGGTCTTAGGACATCCGTGAAGTCATAATAGCAAAACACGCTCGGTGTGCGTTTCTCTCTTTGAGACACTGTAATTTCTACCAGAAATGTCCACAGCATTATGTAAGTAGGAAAAAAAAAAAAAAATACAAGCAAGCTGTTAAAGATCTTGGATCCCATTCTATAGTGTGTATACCTAAATCAACATCTGTAATTCACATTTTTCTCTTTTATTCTCTAACCAAAATCAGAAAGAAAAAAAAAACTTGTTTAATTTTGCATCCCAAATGTTTTTAATCTTTGTATATTTTTTAGACTCCCTTTTCTCCCCATCATTGCCTTTCCGTGGTTGTAAATAGTTGTCACACTCTGAGGATGAGTTACGTCTTGTCATCTTACAAATATGTGATATGGTAATTTTCATAACAGATTATCAGTTTTGAACCAAGAAAATGGTGATTTGTTTATAAGAGAAAAAAAAACAAAACAACAAAAAAAACCACCTGGCTTCATTTCTGTGAAATTGCTCTTTGAAACTTTCATTTCCACGTGTAAGCCAACTGGGATACTACCGTGATGGTGTTGATTTCTTTTAATGATGCTTACCATCTCTTTTAGCCACTGAGCCTTTTATTATTTGTCTATTTGTAAAGTTTATTTGTCTTAACTCATTTAATAAATATACTGTTTATCTGTTTCTGAATGGGGACTGAACTTTTTGACCCTTGGGATGATCTGAACACCATATTTTGGCATTCCTTTTTTCCTACCTGAGATTTTTGCTTTTAACCTACGTAATGCAGAGTCTATAAAATACTTGGAATGTTAGGATGGGTACGGGGACTCCGTGTTCTCATGCAGTTGCCTGGTTTCCCCTCTCTAAGGGAAGGGGGTGTAGTACCCCAGCTGCTAGAGTGTCAGCCCTCAGCCACAGCGTCCATTCTGCAGGCCAGGGAGGGCAGCGGTTTAGTTTAGTGTAGAACTTGTTAAGAACACTTTATTAAACAATCTGAACTTTTTAATAGCAATTGTCTTAACTCTGATGGAAAAATAATAGCAGTGAAACTTACACTTCAGTGGTTTCCATAGTCAATGATTGTCATAAATTCACAGACCAATGCCGAACCAGCAAGGTAATTCTGGATACCGTATTTTGATAGAATAAACTATTAAATGGTTGAATCATACAACAGGAAGGGTACTTTTCATCTTGTCAGATTGGGAACTTCTATATGTATTAACTGTCAAAATTGAGTTTTTAATATGTCCTATTTGTAAAGTTAAACTAAATAAGAAGCGGCACTTTCTTTAGCCTTTGTTTCTTGGCATTTTCCCTGCTTACCTTTAGAAACCTTGGTTTCTTGAACCTTTCAGTCACTAACCTGGGCTGCTCTCGAGCCCTGCCTGAAGTGCAGAGCACCATCCTTTTTCAATTATTCTTACACATATATGAGTATCTGTATTGCTAGACTCTTCTCTTGGTTAGGTGTCAATAAGAAAATTACTTTCATCCAAATAATTTATCAACAAAGTGGTAGCTTTTTCTTATAAACCCTTAATCCTATATACTTTTGCCATGAGAATGATTTCTTTTCCACTTTTCATATTTGTTCTTTAAAAAAAATTTTTTTTTAAATCTTATAGTCAGATACAGTACAAGCAGGCTGAGTCACTCTGTTTTCTCTGAGTTTGAATTGTCATTATTGAACAGTACATTCATGGCTCCAAAATAGGGGCTTATAGTTAATGTGTGTGTTTATACGGTGTTGGTGCCCGGCACAGTTTCCTTAAGCAACACTGCCCTATGAAAAAGCACTGTGCATTTCTGGATTTGGGTTCAGCTCAAAACTAAGCTTCTCTTAATTTAAATCAAAGGTTAAAGGTCATATAGTTTCCGGGGGTTCCCCCCCCACAATGTTAGCAATGGGGTTTTGGCCCATAAACTAGGAATTACGAAGTAATTTTCGGTATGCCAAACATTTTATATGGATTATGTCAATAATAACCCTGTGAACTTCCATTGTACTTATGGGAAAACTGAGGCTTAAAAAGCTTGGGAACACATGGTAGAAGTCAGCTTCACACTGAGACGGCATTGAAGAACCCCAGCTGCTAGCACTTAAGTCAAACAAGTATCCAAAAAAAAAAAAAAACAAAAAACCTCCAATGCATAAGCCTGGTGCTGCCATCCTTGCTGCTGCTCTTTTCTGATAACGGAGGCTTCCGAGATAACTTCTAAACAACAGCTCAAAGACTGAGGCAGAGTGGCACTGCCTAAGATGTAAGTAGCCCAAGCTCTCCTCACAGGTCAGAGGAAGCTAGGACAGAGACGTTCGTCACATACTTCAGTTAGAAGTTCTGAGCTGGGTGGTTTTGAAGTTCCATAGGTAGCATTAAAGGTCAGCACTTTTATTAATCATGTGGGATGAGAGTTTATCACTTTAATACGACGAGTACTCTTGTCTCTGTAAAGAAGAAAAACTGTAACTACAGAATGAATACACTACTTAGACACGCCTCACGCTTCTTTTGCTCTTCCTTATGTACCCTTTGAAATTTTCCTAGCTATATTTGAGATCCCATCTACCCCTCAACCCCCTTGAGTTTATTTTAGTGAGATATTTTGTGTAGCAACAGTATCTTCCTTGATAAAAACTCTTAATGCGTTAATATTCAGCTCACGCGACAGACACTTGCACATCAGATTTCAGTGAGTCAAGTCTAAGTGGGTCACAACCCTTTCTGATGGCCTCAGTCTTAGTATCATCTGCAGCCATGCAGTTTGTGAATGCTCCGTCCCTTTGGTTTGTAAAAACGAGACGCCGCTAGCTGACGTCCGTGGTCATTACGGTATCTTCATTGAGGTAAACTATACTAAAAGTCTTTCTCTCAATAAGACGCTTTGGAAATCACTAGTCTTTAGTCTGAGGCAGCATGTCTTAATGAATAGCTGGAGGGGGAGAAGAGGGAGAAGAAGTGGCCACTAAGACCTGAAGTGTGTGACATTCAAAATTCAGGTTCGGATCCTTTTCATAAGTCTGCTCCGAGGTGAACCCCCTGTGAGGCCAAGGGTCGCTGATGGTTTGTTTTCCTGCTGTAGAATTGAGGGAAGTAATTCTTCTCCATTTCTGAAGTGCAGTAGGGGCAAGGGCCGTCAAACAGTAGAGCCGATCTGATTCTAAGGTGTCGGATCCTGCCATGTCATCTTAGATCATTGTCTGGGCATTGGTCCCTGCCTTCCTTCCTGCTAAATGAGCTGCTAACTGCTTTGATGGGTTTGTTGTTCAAATCTCCTGCTCCGCTGGCATTCGCATTCAACAAATACTCGGTACCTATGAGGAGGAATTCCTGCCTCTCTGACCCTAAGAAACAGGATCAGATTGGGAGGTGCAGGGCAAGGGGGCTGGGTGGGTGAATCTGTATTCCATAGTGTGTTCACAGACACCCTCACAGGTGAGTAACTGGACCCGGGGAACCACCTGCTATGTTATCAGGAAGTACCTTTCATACAGGCTCTAGTAGGTTGGTGCTTGCCAAGTTAGAGGGCCAAAAGGGAATGCTCAGTGTAGCTGGAATGGGCTAGGCCAGTGGGAGAGTTTTCTACAAGCTTGAATAGAGCCAGGCAATGGTGGTGTGACCCTGTAATCCCAGCACTTGAAAGGCTGAAGCAGGCAGGTCTCTGTGAGTTCCGGGCCTGCCTAGATTACAGAGTGAGTTCCAGGCCAGCTAAAGGCTACACAGTGAAATCCTGTCTCAAAGGAGCGAACAAACGCTTGGATAGATAGATAGTGGGCAACCACTGAAGTTCAACCCTGGTGAGAACTAGGCTAATGAATAACATCCACTCTATTCAGTTTGGCCTTCTCTGTCTCTTTATCGTCCCCTTGGAAAGATCTGCATAGGCCCATTTTTCTTATTTTTGTTCATTCACACTTGCCCTCCCCATCCAGTTGGCACCAGGCTGGTTTATAAGCATCTCACGTCTTTTCCCATTTGCTTCATCCTGTGTGGATGTTTTCTCTTTGGATGACAGTGACTATTCTATTTGCTATTTTTCATTATGGAAACAAAAGATGGCCACTCTTAACTCTGAAGTCATAGGGTATCCTCCTAACTGCCTTTTTGGCTTCTTAAAAACACCCTTTGCACCTCTGGTCGTATTTATCTATGGCATGACCGCCATCTCTCATCTTTGCCTACTAACCTTTGTTGACTTCATCTTTGCCATGTAGTGGAGATGGCTCCCTCAGCCTATTCTGTCATTGACCTAGAGGCCTGGGAGGCTTTGCCACCTTGCTGAGCCTGAACTGCCTTCAACTTCATACCTCTTCCTAACTTTACGGTACACTCATAGTCTTGATAGAGATGGGAGTGCACTGGTCTCCTTGTTTCCTGACTGACACTCAAGCCAACCTTTTATTATCCTCAGGTCCATTCCCCATTGCATGTATTGCAAGTCTTTATATGTCCCGTCACGCCAGAATCCAAGCCCTCGTTTGCCTGACCAGGATCCATTCTGCGTTATTCTGTCTTAGCATTTTGCTGTCGGCCTCTGGTCTTCAAGTTTCAACAGACATCTGCTGCTCATTCTCACTGTGTTAGGCTTTAGTCCAAAGCAACATCTTTTAAATCTGTCTATATTAAACCATATTAAGGTTTGCAGCTCTGCTGAAACTACTGCTTTCCTGGGGCGGGGAGTGGGGGAGGCACAAGCGAGCAGGATCTACAAACAAGCCTGTGCCTGATTTAAAGATCTACCAAGCTGATGTTTAACCCAACCATTGATTAAAGACCACCTGGTTAAATACTCCATTATGTTACATGTCAGTAGCCATTGAGTCCAATAGTAGATAATGATTTATTGAAATGCTTTCTCTCGGCTGCTTTTCCTTTCACCTTTAGTTTCAAGTCTTTTGTCAATAGCCTCATTTTTGGTTATTATTACCCTAAATTCCTCCTATCTCGAGTCCATACAAGGTAGTTTCTTGGCTTTGTGGCCCCTATCCTACTAAATCCATGCCATACCAAAAATTCTCCATTATCATGAGATTTCTAGCATTCCCTCTTCTGAGAAATTGTTTTCTTTAAGTAGATGGCCCCAGGAAGCTTTGGATAGTCCTTACCTCTGAACTCTAGGCTCGACCTGGTCCCCCTTTCTCTGCTGTGGGCAATGTGGTGTTCATGTGTTCTCCCAGCACCCCCAAGCTCCATGCTTGCCCGTTTGCACTTTGTAGCTCTTTGCGGTACATGTCCTTCACACAGGACAACCACAAGAGACAAATGGTCTCAAGTGAGGTTTTTTGAGTGTGGAGAGTCAGAAGCAGGAAAAAGGCAAGGACTTAACTAGTCCGCCGATACACATAACAAGGACTGGGAAGTGTCCCAGCAGTAGAGCACTTCCGATAACACCATGGGTTTGGTCCCCAGCATCACCCAGGATAGAAGCATCTATTGGGGGAGAATCATTCGGAAGAGGATGCTGAGGCTCTGCCTGCGAGAGGTAGGGCAAGGTCACCAACTGCAATGGAGAAGAGCGATTACAGTCTACAGACCTGGCTCTGACCTCAACTCTGCCTTGCTCTAACAACAACACTGAGCGCCATTTCCTCAGCAGGAACAAGGTCCAGGCCCTACCCTTTGATGCTCACGTGAAGTCAGAGACTTGAAAGCTCTTGAATACTAAGGAGTGTGCACAGTGTCAGTGTGAGCTCCATGGCAATCGAACCCTGCAAGGGGCTGCTTCTGCCTCCCTTGATTTTTTTTTTTTTTTAAATGAAAAAGTTGGAGCTGCAAGGAGTTTGCAGAGTCTTGACTGGGTCATAAACTACCAAGGAGATGGATCAGAGAACTCGGTACTTGCTTCCATTCCTACTCTGGTGTGTAGTCAACAACAGAAACTTTTCTTGAAAATGGTGTAGTGTATGTCTTGCACATCTGGGAAGTGAAGATCCGATGAGCATCCCAGTGACCCAGTCAGGATTTACCATTTATCCTGTGACTGAATAGCACTAGAAGCTCTGAAGGGTTGACTCTGTTACCCAGGTATATGATGAGACGTGCCTCTACTCCCCAAGTTTTAAAATGCTGTTGCTAGTTCCACCTCCAGTAGTCAAGGGTGTGGCCAGGGCACTGGCAACTTTTTAAAAATTCCCATGTGGCTCAGATATGCAGCAAACAGTTTGAGAACTCAGAAACGCTGAGAATGGTCGTGCCCAGATGCAGAAAGGAGCACGAAAGGCAAATGGCAAAGTCATCCCAGCCATGGATACTTAGTGCTAGAAATACAGCTTGCTCACTTCAGATGTTGTTTTTAAAAAATGAAAATGTTTCTAGTGCACTTTAAAAAGTGTACAGGTTACAGGTTATGAAACTTAGCTGTTGACAGTTTTAACCGGCGCTTACAAACTAACCTGATATGTGTATTGGGTGGAGATATGCTAATAGCAAGTTTAAAATCTCTCAAATACAAATAACGTTAAATTTACTTCGTTCCATGAAAACAAAAGCACTTTTAGAATTCACGTCCTTACTTAAGCTGGAGAGATGGCACAGCAGCAGTTGAGAGCACATGCGACTCTTCAGGGGGCTCAGGTTTCAATTTCCAGCACTAAAGTCAGGCAACTCCCAACCACCTGTAACTCCAGCCCCAAGGATACATTTTGGATACATTTGAGCACACACAGGCACACATGCACACACACACACACACAGACACGCGTGTGCTTGCACACACAAACATACACATTTAAAAATAGTAAATTCTAAAATAAAAATGCAGTCTGAAGCAATCTAACCTTCTAAAATTGACTTCTACCATGTTTCCTACAACTGAAAGTAATTGGCATTTATTCCTTGATAAGTAAGTAGTACATTTTAAAGTTCATGGTTGTTAGTAAAACACTAAGTATGGTCAAAATACTTTATATTATATACTTCATTGAGACAAGAGTTTGAATAAAAACTTTTTTCCTTTCCAAGAAAAAAAAAATCTAATTGAATTTTTCTTTCTGCCTCGAAGGGCAATTTCTAAGTCACTTTAATCTAAAAAGTTTGGCTACACTGTCCGTTCAGTTATCAGCTGAACTATCCCACAGCATCCTGCATGGAGGGTGTGACCCTTCCTTGTTCCCAAAGTGCTCTACAGGTTCCTACCTTGCTGTGTGAGTTGAGTCTTAGCAGGCTACTCTTTTGTAATAACTGAGAAACATCTACTGTTTGAACATTCATTGCAGCCTGTGAGGCCTCTTCAGTTTGGTCAGCATCATTGCACTGAGAATCCCATCAACCAGCTCACATTGTCCACTTTTCAGATTCATAAAGGCGGCTTCATGTCCCCCACTCCTGATCGCTAGCCCCACGTTCTCATCCTGCATTCATGGATCTAGTACCAAGACCTGTTCCTTACAATGGAGTACCATCTGTCCCAGTTTGCCAACGTAGTTCTGGTCCATAAACCAGCCATCTCTATGTGGTTATTAATACACCCACCCTCCCCACCAAATCATTCTTGTTTGAATGATACAAGTTACATTCCCAGGTTTTTTTTCATTGTCTTGCTCTGGCTGCCCAGTGAGTGACTTTGTGTGTGCGTGCGTGTGCGTGTGCGTGTGTGTGTGTGTGGTCTGTGTCTGCAGCCTCTGTGTGTGTGCATGTGCATGTGTGTGCAACCTGTGGGGGTGGGGGTGTATATATATAAGTGCAGCCTGTAGAGTGTGTGTGTGTGAGAGTGTGTGTGTGTGTGTGTGTGTGTGTGTGTGTGTGTGTGTGTGTGTGTTTTGTAGGAGAGAAGGGGAAGAAAAGAGGCCTATACAACATTCATGTAGAGCCTGTAACCTAAACCATAGGGCCATAGGGAGGAGCTAGCTCTTTGGGTCAGATAGCCATGCTTTTCTCGTGGATAAAGGAGTTAGTCTTGGAATGACTGTACCTTTTTGCCCCGGGCTCTAGTTAGAAACAAAGTAGAAAGTAATTATTTAAGGTACAGTAGTGTTTCTATTTATGTTGCTTGCCCTTTAAAAGGATTTTCCTTTTTAAGCTTGACATAGTGGTACACACTTGTAATCCTAGTACCAGGAGGCTGAGATGGGAGGATTACAAATTCAGGCCTAGCCTGGGCTTAATAGTGAGCCTTTGCCTAAAACAAAAATCTTGCAAATGTTTGTCTTCATTTTTAAGTTACAGAATTGGGGTGGGCTAATTCTCAATAGCACAAACTAACCCTCTAATGCCTTAGTTCCCAATCTTCCTAATGTTGCGACTAGTTAATACAGTTCTTTATTTTGTGCTAACCCCCAACCATATTTTCATTGCTGCTTCATAACTATAAGTTTGCTACTGTAATGTAAATAGCTGTTTTCCCCCAGTGGTCTTAGGTGACCCGTATGAAGGAGTCTTTCGATATCTTCCCCCAGAAGGGTCGCGACCCACAAGTTGAGAAACCATACTCTAATGCTTTCTCCCCCCCCACACACACACACATACACACACACATACACACACTGTGAAATACTATGTAACTTGGGGCATTCCAAAAGGTTGTCTTGGGACAGCTTCAAGGAGCTGCCTAGCTTATTATTAAGCTTTCATTCTGTTCCAATGTTTCTGACCAATATGAAGAGCTCATCTGAAAGGTGTGCCCTTGAGTCCTGTTGTGCCTGGTTTCCCTGTCTCAGCAGTGACTGGCTGGAGACATGCTTGCCTAACAAAGGCACAGAGCCCTGAAGCTAGCACATGACAGTAGTTCTAACTGCGGGGTGATTAACAGTGTGGAGGTCGTTATAGGGGTGGGGTGGTTGTAGGTGTGGGGTAGTTGTAGGTGTGAGGTGATTGTAGGTCTCCACAGTAGTTATAGGTTTGAGGTGGTTATAGGTGTGGAGAGTTGAAAGTGTTGGGTGGTTGTAGGTATGGGGTAGTTGTAGACGTGAGGTGATTGTAGTTATAGGGTGGTCGTAGGTGTGGTTATAGGTTTGGAGTGGTTGTAGGTATGAGGTGATTGTCGATATTAAATTAAAATTGTCGATATTAAATTTCCTGATGTATTTAGTACATCAGGAAGACATGGTGGCTAATGACTCTCTGTGGATTGAGAGACCCATAAATAGCAGATCCACCTCCGCCTGTAATTTCAACTTTCTTCTCGAAAAGCTTGATGGATGCAAATAACACTGACTGAATTACTCGCTTTATTTTTGCATACCATGACGTGTTTTCAGCCCAAAGAGGTTGGGAAGCTGGCGACAGGAGCAGTTCACAGTTGGATCTCTAGCAAAGACAGGAGCTGTTATTCTCATGTCTAAAATACAAAGCTCTGGGCCGTGAAATGGTTCAGTATAATAATATATTATCACATGTTATATATAATACAAAAATATAACATAATAATATATAATTACATATATTAAATATTAGTAGTATTAAATGATTAAAACTGAAAGATCTTTTGAGATCTATCATGGAACTAATTGAATGTATTTGAAGATGTAACTTAAAAAGATGCTAATAGTTTCATTGAGGAACGAGCTTTTCACACTTTCCCTTTGGGGACATTTCTTTTATCATAAGATGGAAACGTGACCTAAACCTCCCCACCCCCACACATATGTAGCAGATGTGCAGCTTGGTCTTCCTTTGGGTCCTGAACAACTGGAACAAGAACTATCCCAAAAGCCGATATGTGGGATATATTCTTCTAGCTGGGCTGCCTTGTCTAGCCTCTGTGGGTGAGGAAACACCTAGCATCGCAAACTTGAAGTTCCAGGGTAAGAGGGATACCCAGGGGGGGCCACCTGCTGAGAGAGAAGGGAAGAAAGAATGGGGAAGCATTGTGGGAGGGGGTGACCAGAACGAAGGCAATGAGCGGGATGTAAAGCAAAAAAAAAAAAAAAAAAAAAAAAAAGTACAACAAAGGAAGAACGGGGAAAAGGAGTAAATAAAATAAATTTAGAAAGTATAGAGCATATTGAAAACAATAACAAAAGTTAAAGCATGCAAGGATTTGACCACACAAATATTTAATAAATAAGTCAAAACTAAAGAAAAAAAAAAAGACCAGAAACATTTTTGAAGATTTTACATTCTGTTTATTCCAAAATGCTTCTAAGTAAGGAGCGTCAGGTTTTGTTTTGTTTTTCTGATCCATGCTCTTTATTAAAATAGAGATGTATGTAATGAAAGGGAATCTCTTACCCACTCTTTTCAGGTTAAATTCTAGTGTCTATGTTTAAAAGCCTTTGCTCTATGCAAGTAGGACCCCTTACATCTAGCCAAGCCTTTGGCACTGTACACATTTGAGGCTTTAGACCTTGTAAATTATAGGAACTGTGATGGAATTAGGAATGAAACACTGTGGCCCTAATTGTAAAGAGGAACAAGAAAAAAAAATCCATATATGTGAAGGCTTAAAGGTGTGGCTCGTCAAACTCCTTGATTCAGGCCATCTGAGGGGAAGAGCGCAAACTCTGTGAGAAAGAATGAACGAATGTGTTGTGCGGTGAAAATGTCATCGGTCAGTCTGAAAAGGCTGTTTCAGTCCTCTGGGGACTGTCAGAGAAAGCAACGACATCACCTGTGGCCCACACCACTCTTCTGCAGGGTCCTTCTACGGAGAGGAACATAACCAGGGAAGTATTTCTCCCTCAGAGAGGAGATGAAGGAGGCACCGGAAGCAGCCTGAACCAAAGGGCTTCAAGTTCAACAGTCCTAACGTGCAAGTTGGGAGGCACAGCTGAGCAAGCGTGCAAAAGCCCCCGGATTCCACAGCACGAGAGCAACAAGCCGTCTTCTTACACTGAACCCTCAAAGTGGAACCTTTAACTCTGTTTAGGAGATGAGCACAGTGCTCTATCCCTTGCAGGAACTCTATCCTAGGTAGAAGGGGGACCAGGCACAACTCCTGTGTCTTAGACAGGAAGAAGTAAAATACCATTCTAAGTCCCAAGCCAGAGCATTAGCAGGATGAAGTCCAATAAGCAGGAAGAGTCAAGCTTAAAGAGTTCAGGAGAGAGGGGGCGCACAGGGGCACGGGGTGCGGGGCACGGGGTGGGGGTGGGGGCGCGTCCAGACAGGAAATAGCTGATGCAAAGGATCAGAAAGCAAGCTTCATGGTGGATGGCAGTACCAGGCTTACTTACCACCTCTTAGGACTTACTGAACAATGAGACATGCTTAAAATATAACAAAGACACGAAAAGCCTTATTGATTAACTAGACTCTCAGAGACACAGCACTGAGCCCTTTACAGACAGAAAACGGCATTCCGATGCAAATGCTGGGCTAGATGATAAAACCTTTGGAATCTGACAATAAAATGTCACCAGCTTGTAGGTGTGAGCTTCTGGCATTTAGCATTTGTATGTGTTGTTTTGTAGAGTTCTGAGTTTCCCTCTTACAGTCTTAACAATGCTATGAATCCCCTCCTGTCACCTTCCTTCTGCTTCCATCCTAATGAAACGCTGATTCCGAAGAATCTGTACTGTACCATTTTGCACAAAAAATAATAAAAGGAGATAGTTTGACCACCAAGAGAGCCTCCTCCTTCAAAGAGAATACTACATGTTGTAAATATTTTCTCGTGCATTGCTTTGGCTACAGAGATGACAAGAAGGCTTGCAGATAACTATCTCTGAAGTTATGCCTTTAATGTCAGCCAAGCAACATCATGTCAAGACCTAAAATAACTAGAAAAAAGAATTCTCTGTCTTATTCGAACACAACTAATTCCCTGTAGTTTGGCTAAGCACAACTTGGTTGGCGATCTCTTTCAACTACGTTTTGCTGTGTGTTCAGCTTTATGGAATGTGGAGGCGGCATCTGATTTAATATTTTTTTTCGGGCTGTTTACTTTGTAGTCAAACAGTCTTCAAAAACATTTTAGCCTGCCCATATTTTCCATCCAAGGCTGTCAGTTCTTATTTGGAAAGGTTAATTGAGGCCCAGAGTCTCAAAGTCCCCGATACAGAAGCAACTGCTTCCGGCTTTAATAGGCATCTTTGAATTTGCTGCCAGGGCTGATTCTGCATGTAAATATTTAACTGACTTTTTAATTTTTTCTTTTTAAACCGGACTCAGAGAGCGCAGTTACGATCGTGCAATGTGTAAGGTCGGGAAGGCGTCTGTGTTTCTCCATCTTTGTTTCTGCTAATTTCCTGGTTGGTGTCACATTTATAGATGATGTCTTCTTCACTATTCTTTGTGACACCTCTGACGTTCTTTCGAAAGGCTGAGTGGAGCTGGAGACGATGCAGCCTACTTGCACGGAGCCCCTCCATGTGCCACTGACCGAGCTGGGTTGAGCAGACCCTGTGCCCTGAGCCCTAGCTCTGGAAGACCCAGCATCTCTTTGGGAAAGCTGCCTTTGAACCGTGTGTCAAGGCTGCTGACCCGAGTCTTTTTTGAACCTTTCCAAAAAAGTACAGCCTGCCTGGGGTGTAACAGAAACAACCCATCTGCCGAGGAAAAACCAGTCATGAGCTGAAGACCTCTCTGTGAGTGCTGTGTTTGCCACAGCCTCCTGTTGCAGAGGAAGAAAGTTTGTCCCTTCCCACTAACTCTTCCTCTTTCCAGCCAGGGGCCACTGAATATAGACGGGAAGGCAGCTAGCCTATAAGCCAAGCCCAAGATGGCTGCTCTGTGGCCAAGTTATCTATTAATCATGACACAAGCCAAGCACACAACTTAAGTATTTGAGTAGTCATGCTTCTAAAACTAAAAAGAAGGGACTCATTTGAATAGTATATCTTGACCCAGAATATTGAAAATATTTAATATGCAATCCAAGCTCGGGTGGGATGGCATACCTGTAACTTCAGCTCTCAGGAAGTGGGTATAGGAGGATCAGGAATCCGAGGTTATCTTCAACTACATAGGGTGTTCAAGACCAATTTGGGCTACAGGGTACTGTCTCACCACCACCCCCAGAAAGGAAACCCCCAAGAAATTTTATCAGTGAGATATTTTAAGTATATTTATTTACAAACTAAGTGTTCAAAATATGGTGTTTACTTTACACTTCAAATATATCTCAATTCAGATATTAAATTTTCATTGGAAATATGTATTTGGTTATTTGGAACTCATAAAATTAACAGTTGAAACAATAGATACAAAACAAACTTTGTTCTAAATATGTTGAAATCTGGTTACTGGTAACAAATCCAAATATCAGATTGTTTGTTTGTTTGTTTGTTTGTTTAGATTAATCAAAATTTGATGAAAGTAGAAGTTTTATTTTTCTGGTTTTTTACACAATGACAGAATTCCATTTCAATGAGGGTTTTTAATACAGAAGACAGAAGCTGTAAAGAGAAGAGGCGGGTTCCGGCCGGACACTGTTGTGACCCCCCTGTAACCTGCAGGTCCGTCTCACAGAATGGAGACTAGGTAATTCCCATAGGGGCAAATAGCTAATAAGGACCACAAGGTTAAGGACACAGGATTTAAATTCCAGCCTGACTCCAAAGCTTAAGACTTTAATTACCCTGTTGCCCAATAGATTTGTAGAAAATGCATTATTTGTGTAATAAAGTCTGGTTTCATTTTATTTGTGTTTGGGGTTGGGGGCAAAGTACGTGCCTGCTACAGTGTACATATGTGGGTCAGAGGACAAGCTGGGGGGAGACAGCTCTGTCCTGCCACCACATCGGTCTTGGGATCAAACACAGGTCATCAGACTTGGCAGCCAGTGCCATTAGCCACTGAGCCATTTCACCTGGGACGATTCAACTTCTTTATACCTGACCACTAATGGCTTTATGTTCCAGCTCTCCTCTTCTTCCTCCTCCTCTTCCTCCTCCTCCTCCTCTTCCTCTTCCTCCTCCTCCCCTTCCTCCTCCTCCTCCCACCTTGTCCAGTGCATGCCAACATCAAGCTATATCCACAGCCCAAATCATTGAATCTTATTCTCACATTAGCAAAGTATTTTGGTGACAGCCTTGTCTAGTTCTTGTGAATAGTATTGATAGAAGTATATTTATCTCTCTCTTCACTGCAAATGTACCTCAGCTTTTCTCTAGGCTATTTCCCAGCACCAGGGAACTGGGACTGCTAATGTAACGGGTATGTTCCTAGAGCTCACAGGGTGATTCTCGTTCATATAAGAGTTAATCTGTGCACAGGGCACTCACCAGGACATTCAATCCTATACTGTCACAAACTTTCCATGGTCCCCGCCATCTTTGTGGTGTACCCTCAACATGCCCCCTCCCACCAACCCCCACTTAGCCTTTTCCTCTTTTGATTCCAATTCACTGAATGCTTTTAATCTACCTTTTAGCTTTGTGTGTGTGTGTGTACATGTCGGGAGGTGCACATGCACATGTGTGTGCACATCTGAGAAGGAAAGAGGTCAACACTGAGAGTCTTCCTCAACCACTCTCCACTTTAGTTTTTGAGACATGGAGTCAATAAACTCATTAAGCCGAGGACAGAGCATTTGATTCAACAACATGGAAGTCCCAGTTAAGTGGAGAGGATGGAGAGACGCCTCAGTAGTTAAAGCGCATGCTGCATACGCACAAAAGATTTTAGTTTGGCTTCCTCACCAGCCATCTAAAAGGTCCCAGGCCTGGTGCTGTGGGCCTGTAATCCAAATGCTGAGACAGGATCCTTGGGGCTCACGGGACAGCTAGTCTTATTGGGGAGCTCTGGGTTCACTGAGGAACTTAAGTGCAGGCTACGGCCAGCAGCCTCGTGCGTGTCCTTGCTCAGCCTGCATATTAGAGGCCAAGAGACGGTCATCTCATACCTTTCTGGAATCATCAGGAAGCCCTTATAACTCTCCTGGGTAGCCATGACCCCAGAGTCATACAGCTTTTCATCAACATGGACGTGGCTCTGACAGCTTGCTACAGAGCGGATACATCAGACTCTGGGCTTATTGCCCTGGTTGGCTACAGGCAGGGGCACCCTCCCTGCCACTGGCTAAGGCACACAGCTCCCTCTTGACACTGCCACTCAAGCTCAGTAGCCTGCCCTGCACCAGAGACAGCAACAGGAACCTTGCAGGCAAGACTGGTGGTTAGGCAAACTGGATACAGGGTCAAGGCAGTGGCGGTGGCAGAGCGGGCTCTAGGGCACGAAGAAGAGCCCTGCAGAGCAGCCCAGTCTGTATCTTGCCATTTAAATCCTCAGTGTCTTCTAGGCCTTGTATAACCTACACATCCTTTACCTCTCCTTAGCCACCTCTCTGTGCCACTCCTTCCATTGGCTACACTGGCCCCTTAGCTATTCCCGAGAACATTCCGTGTAGTATCACACACATGCTTTTTGTACTGTTACTTTGCCTGGAACACTTCTTACACAGACAACCACATAGATGATCCTCACCGCCTGAGTCTTATTCAAACTTCATTCCCTCATCAAGACATCCTTTCTTGGTGCCTATAGTGGTTGTATTTCCCATATATTCATAATACTATCTCTCAACCTGAGGTCTTTTTAAGAATGGCATCTGTCATGGTTTGAAGTTGAAACAGGCCCATAGGCTCATTGTGTATTTGAACACTTGGTCCCCATCTATTGGTGTTGTTTGAGAAGGCTGGAACCTTTAAGAGGGTGAAATAGGATCTCTGGGGTGGGCTTTTTATCCCAGCCTCACTTCCTCTACATGCTCTGCATCTGGGGTGTGGAGGCAATGTAACCAGCCAGCCCCCTAATCCTACCCCTGGGCTCACTCTGGCTGCTGCAAGCCTTCCATGACAGGGTACATTTACCCCGCTAGAACTAGAGGCCAAACCTTTTCTCCCTTAAGTTTCCTTTGTCAGGGCACTTTATTGCAGCAACTGTGGAGGTGATCTTTTTGTGCACTGGTAAAGATTGCCGTTGTAAGCAGATGGGACTTTGGTATTGCTCCTCATATGGCTACATCATGTTTTGTAAATACTCCCTCTCTCACCTCCTGATAGGTTTAATTTAAAAAAACAAACAAACAAACAAACAAACAAACAAAACTGATGGTCTATAGCATAGGAGGGATTTCTGGAAGAGATAGGAACTTGGTGGGTAGAGTAAAGCATGAGCGAATTCTCCAGCCAGATGCATAGGAAGAAGCAGGCCACTAGGGCTGAAGGAGAGAGACCTAACAAGCCATGTGACAGAACTTAGGTTCGAAAAAATGGGTTAATTAGATTATAAGAGCTAGTTAGGAACAAAATAAACAAAGGCCTTAAGCATTCATAATAAATATAAGTCTCTGTATTGTTATTCAGAGCTGAGGCAGGCATAGAAGGGCCTTATGAAAGAAGAAGGAAGAGGAGGAGGAGGAAGAGAAGAGGAGAAGAAGGAGAAGGAGGAGAAGGAGGAGGAAGAAGGAAGAGGAGGAGGAGGAGGAGGAGGAGGAGAAGAAGGAGAAGAAGGAGAAGGAGAAGGAGAAGGAGAAGGAAGAGAAGGAGAAGGAGAAGGAGAAGGAGAAGGAGAAAAGAAGAAGAAGAAGAAGAAGAAGAAGAAGAAGAAGAAGAAGAAGAAGAAGAAGAAGAAGAAGAAGAAGAAGAAGAAGAAGAAGAAGAAGAAGAAGCTACTAATATACCATCTTTACATTAAGACCCAAAATGTCTTCCCCTTACCAGGAGAGTTTCTATAACATCTGGCACTAGGTGTTATTATTCCATTTAAAGGGAAAAAAGAGAGGCTGTGGGCTTAAGGTGGCTCAGTGGGTGAAAGTACTGAATAATACTTGCAATGTGAGTTCAATGTGTGTTCCAGAACACACGGTGGAAGGAGAGAATTGATTTCCAAGGGTTGCCCTCTGATCCCTGGATGCATGCTGGGATATGCACACCTGCATGCACGTGAGTCACACATAAACACAACAGATGATGCTAATGATGGTGATGGTGATAAAGATGAAGAAGTAAAAATAAAACTTCAAAAAGGCTCTGTGAAAAATGACTGACTTTGGAGGCAGTCTAGGGAAAATTCAAGAGAAGTTAGAACATCCTCAAGTGCACAAATGTAAGGAAATGATGAAAAAAATGGAAAGATGAGATTACGTGAAAGGAGCACAGTTTAGTTCCAAACCAAAAGAAACTTTAGGGCTCAAAACTGGAAATTTTTGAACTATAAAATAAATCACACAGTGTTGGATTATCACTTAAATGATAAGATAAATATGCATGAATCCATGGTGATATAAATAAATGGGAGACAGTACAGGGGAACACCAGGGTCAAAAAGGGGGAGTGGGTGGGCAGGGGAGTGGGGGTGGGTGGATATGGGGGACTTTTGGTATAGCATTGTAAATGTAAATGAGTTAAATACCTAATAAAAAATGGAAAAAAAACATAAAAAAAAAATAAAAAAAAATAAATGGGAGAAAAGACAAACCTTCCACATAGAAGAATTTCAGACAAGTTATGTAGATGGACCTCCAGCAGGAAGTAGAGCAGCCTTCCCTTCCTTTCCCTTTCAATCCTGCTTAGACTTAGCAACTTGTTTCCAGGACACAGAGCACGGAGAGGGAGAACTACAGCAATTTTACTGATTTACAATGGTTTACAACACCATTGTAACCATCCACACAGTTACTGTGACCAGCAATGCCACCATAATGTTATGCATCCCAGGTGAGATGGGCTAAGAAGGGCATGGAATAGAAAAGAACAGTAAGTTATTGCTGACGTCTGGAGTACAGGAACCACTGCCGCAGGAAGGAAAAGGTGAGGTGGAGGAAAGACGGGGAGGATATAGAAACATGCGATGGAAAAGTACACCAGAATAAATGCAGGTGTACTTAAAAATAAAAGAGCTATTTGGGCTCTACTTATTGCCTTGTGCACTCATGCTCTCTCTCTCTCTCTCTCTCTCTCTGTGTGTGTGTGTGTGTGTGTGTGTGTGTGTGTGTGTCTCACACACACACCACACACACACACCCCACACACACACACACACACAGAGCACACACACACACACACACACACACACCACACACCACACACACACACCACACCACACACACACACACCCCCACACCACACACACGCACGCATATACGCTATACACACACCACACACACCACACATAAACACACACACACACACACACACACACCCCGCTCTCATGCAGGGTGAACATCTTGAAGCACTTGCTCTCAGAACAGGATGCTGTTTAGACAGTGTGATGTACGTGAAAAGCTGCCAAAGAATGTCAGCCTCTGATCCTGCGAATGGCCATGTGATGGCCAGCATCAGCCACCATGCTCGAACGAAAATGCCTTTGAAATAACCCCAGGCTCTGAGTGTGACCCTCCTAAATGAGGCCAGTCAGTGCTCAGAATTACTAGATAGCATCGATGGTAAGACACTGTTTTATGCTTCTGTTGGGTTGCTTCACAGATAACATCCCCAGAATTCTCAGGTGAGTTACACCTTGTTCTTTTCCATCTTCACTGTAACAGCCAAGCACTCAGAAAATCTGGGTAGATGACAGGCACATTTTTTTGTGCATTTCCACGAGTAGAAGAGAATTCACTTCTACTTTGAGCTATAGCTTCACACCAACGTGGGCTTATACCAGATGGGCTTGAATTGGAGAAATATTAAGCATCTATTATATGGCAATCCATGTGGATAGCCCGAGGGAAAACTAGTTCAAAGACAACTCGGGCATGTTAAGCATGTCTAGGTTGTAGCATAGCACATAACCACCATAACTCATGAAATTCCTCACCCTTCACAAACCTCCCTTATGTCTGAATACTAGGAGTTGCTCAGGTGGTGGGAAATTCGCCTATCTTTTGTATACTGTGTACTATATAAAGGCATCATTTATAGACCTGCATGAATTTCCTTCCTTGGCCTGCAGCTCACTGCTAAGCAAGTGACCTGGGACCCATGCACTCTACAGACCACCTTCCAACTTCATGCTTCTGGCCTGCTCCTTTGTGCCCCGCTTGTCCTGAATGATCTCCTGGAAGCAGATGTATGCTCCTTCTGGAGAGAGGTATGGGACAGTGAGTTTTAACTGACAACTCGTCAGGCCGTAGAATCACCCACGAAGGGAGTGTTAGTGAGTAGTGTCTAGATCAAGCTCCCTGGTGAAGACGCCGCCCAGGACTACACAGTGAGACCCTGTCTCAATGATAAATAAACAAATAAATGAATAGCTGCAACTTTGATTTTTTTTTCCTCAAATAAGTTTACCATCAGCTCTACCAGACCAAAAAAATGAAGATTGTACAGAGTGTAATTTGGTTGTTTCATGAGAAAAATAAGAAACCTTTCTCGGGCTAAGATACTATCAAACAGGCTGAGATGGTTGGTTGGTTGGTTTGTTTTGGTCTTGTTTGTGTTAGTTTTTGCTGGGTACGTCTGTAAGATGCACATGGCTATGCAGAATTCCCTGTTCTTTACAAATTGGTAACAAAGAGAATCCCATTTATACTCTTCTCAAAAGTCAGTGCCCTGGGAGAGAGGATCGGATGGGGCAGCAACACTTAGGATGCAAATAAGTAAAATAATCAATTTTTTTAATTGGATATTTTTTAATTAGGTATTTTCCTCATTTACATTTCCAATGCTATCCCAAAGGTCCCCCATACCCACCCCCCCCCAATCCCCTACCCACCCACTCCCCCTTTTTGGCCCTGGCGTTCCCCTGTACTGGGGCATATAAAGTTTGCAAGTCCAATGGGCCTCTCTTTGCAGTGATGGCCAACTAGGCCATCTTTTGATACATATGCAGCTAAAGACAAGAGCTCCCGGGTACTGGTTAGTTCATATTGTTGTTCCACCTATAGGGTTGCAGTTCCCTTTAGCTCCTTGGGTAATTTCTCTAGCTCCTCCATTAGGGGCCGTGTGACCCATCCAATAGCTGACTGTGATCATCCACTTCTGTGTTTGCTAGGCCCCGGCATAGTCTCACAAGAGAGAGCTATAACTGGGTCCTTTCAGCGAAATCTTGCTAGTGTATGCAATGGTGTCAGCATTTGGAAGCTGATTATGGGATGGATCCCTGCATATGGCAGTCACTAGATGGTCCATCCTTTCGTCACAGCTCCAAATTTTGTCTCTGTAACTCTTTCTATGGGTGTTTTGTTCCCATTTCTTTTTTTTTTTCCATTTTTTATTAGGTATTTCGCTCATTTACATTTGCAATGCTATACCAAAAGTCCCCCATAGCCACCCACCCCCTCTCCCCTACCCACCCACTCCCCTTTTATGGCCCTGGCGTTCCCCTGTACTGGGGCATATAAAGTTTGCGTGTCCAATGGGCCTCTCTTTCCAGTGATGGCCGACTAGGCCATCTTTTGATACATATGCAGCTAGAGTCAAGAGCTCCGGGGTACTGGTTAGTTCATAATGTTGTTCCACCTATAGGGTTGCAGATCCCTTTAGCTTCTTTGGTACTTTCTCTAGCTCCTTCATTGGGGGCCATGTGATCCATCCAATAGCCGACTGTGAGCATCCACTTCTATGTTTGCTAGGCCCAGGCATACTCTGACAAGAGACAGCTATATCAGGGTCCTTTCAGCATAATCTTGCTAGTGTATGCAATGGTGTCAGCATTTGGAAGCTGATTATGGGATGGATCCCCAGATATGCTAGTGTCTACATGGTCCATCCTTTTATCTCAGCTCCAAACTTTGTCTCTGTAACTCCTTCCAAGGGTGTTTTGTTCCCACTTCTAAGGAGGGGCATAGTGTTCACACTTCAGTCTTCATTTTTCTTGAGTTTCATGTGTTTAGGAAATTGTATCTTATATCTTGGGTATCTTAGGTTTTGGGCTAATATCCACTTATCAGTGAGTACATAGTGTGCGAGTTCCTTTGTGATTGGGTTACTTCACTCAGGATGATACCCTCCAGGTCCATCCATTTGCCTAGGAATTTCATAAATTCATTTTTTTAATAGCTGAGTAGTATTCCATTGTGTAAATGTACCACATTTTCTGTATCCATTCCTCTGTTGAGGGGCATCTGGGTTCTTTCCAGCTTCTGGCTATTATAAGCAAGGCTGCTATGAACATAGTGGAGCATGTGTTCTTCTTACCGGTTGGGACATCTTCTGGATATATGCCCAGGAGAGGTATTGCGGGATCCTCCGGTAGTACTATGTCCAATTTTCTGAGGAACCGCCAGACTGATTTCCAGAGTGGTTGTACAAGCTTGCAATCCCACCAACAATGGAGGAGTGCTCCCCTTTCTCCACATCCTCGCCAATTTAAAAGTCCAATACCAAAAATTTACATCAAAGTGTACCAATATAAAATCTTAATCTTTTGAGTCACATTATGCTCTTATATTCATTTCCTAACGCTTGAAGAAAACCGAAGTTAGAATTTTATATAAACCAGAAACAATGAAATGATTTCTACCATTCATCCAACGTGGATTTGTCTGTACATTTTGAAAGGGGTTTCCTTGTAGCAGTGTGGCTCAGTCTGTGTGTATATTCAGGTATTTGGGGGGACTAACAAACAATACACAGAAGACATATTTTCTATTTCTAACACACACACACACACACACACACACACACCCTCCATTCATTTGCATTCAGGTTTTGTTTTTTACTGAAGAAAGGAGAACAGGAACCAGGGAAGGACAGCTGTGTGAGTAATGTCACAGTCTCTACTGTGATTTGTGTTCTTTTGGCACTGAAGGGAGAATAGTGTGTATGGCAAGATCACTGAACTCCCTCCCTCCTTACAGAAAATGACAGTATGCGTAGGCCACACTAGAATTAATGAAATAAGATGGTTTGTAAGCAAATGACAGGACTCCATGCATCCAGAACCCACCACACTGTCCCAGAAGCCAAGGTGCCCTGTAACGTTAGTGGCACATTAACGTACCGTGGAGCACAGTTGAGAAACTCTGGTTGTAAGTCATCAATCTCACTGGGAGGCATTATATAAACATTAGCCACCTGGAAAATTGCTAAATAGCTCTGTGGAACAGGATGAGAAATAAAACACACTCCTTATCTCTTTGTCAACATCAGGGGTGTTTGAGCACCCCAAGAACCAAAACACTTTGAAGTGTTTCCAGGCAGTAGATATTGGAATGTAGATTTTTATCGGTTTTTGTGGTTTGCAGTGCCATTTACAGGTAAAGTCATTAGCAAGCTAAAAGGAATAGGTTGAGCCTGACAGTAGTTTTTCAGAGAGTATGAACACCCATTTGGGAACACGAGAGAAAGAGAGAGAGAGAGAGAGAGAGAGAGAGAGAGAGAGAGAGAGAGAGAGAGAGAGAGAGAGAGAGAGTTGAAGAGATTTATTGGAAGGAAGTTTTATGCCAAAAAGATATGAGTCATAGGAAAATGTCTTAGAATAGTTGAGAGGATTGTGCAGGGTAAGTCACGGAAAGTCTGGACCACAGCAAGAACTTCAAGAGTGGCCCCTGAGGTTATGTGGATCAGGTCTCGTACTCATAAAAACTCCAGCTACAAGTAACAGAATAACTCAAATGTGGTTAGAAGTACAGAAAAACTCTGTGAGGTGTAGATACATGTCTTAGGGTTCTACTGCTGTGAACAGACCAAGGCATGACCAAGGCAACTCTTATACGGACAATATTTCATTGAGGGTGGCTTACAGGTTCAGAGGTTCAACCCATTATCATCAAGGAAGGAGCATGGCAGCATCCAGGCAGGCCTGGTGCAGGAGGAGCTGAGAGTTCTACATCTTCATCCAAAGGCTGCTAGCAGAATACTGGCTTCCAGGCAGCTAGGATGAGGGTCTTAATGCCCACACCTGCAGTGACACACTTACTCAAACAAGGCCATCCCTACTCCAACAGGGCCACACCTTCTAATAGTGCCACTCCCTGGGCAAGCATATGCAAACCATCACAATTTATATTGTTCATTGTGAGAAAAACAGTTACTGAATCCAAGAATTTACTGGGTGCTCAGAAGGAGCTAGATCAAAGGATGGAAAATATCCTACATTTAGACAACTTCAATAAGGATATTTCTCAAGATTAACTCCCTTTACTGCTCAGCCCACTGAGAAAGGAAACATGAATCTAGTTCCTGAGTTCTTCTCTCCAACCCATATGGGAGATTTCTTTCTTTTCCTGTTTCCTTGGCTTCTGTTGTTTTGTTGTTTGAGACAGAGTCTCTTTGTCTCAAGCAGTTTGACCTGGGACTCTTGACAGCTTTCTTCCTTCACCCTCCTGAGCGCAGGGATTGCAGGTATGAGCCATGGAGAATCTCTTTTTAAATATTTTTATTATTGTGCATTAATAAATCCTCCCTCTCCCTCTCCCTCTCTATAAAGTAATGGGTTTCGTTATATCATTTCATACATGGACTTAATGTGTTTTGAACATATTCATCCCCATGCCTACTTCCCAACTAGTCCATCTCCCTTCTACTTGCTTCTGTGTGCAAGTGCACATGTGCTTATATGCATGTATGTGTGTATGTGAGTATGTGCATGTGTGCATACATGTGCATGTGTGTGTAAAGTTGTGCATGTATGAGCACGTGTATGTGTTTGTTATAGGGGTGTGAATGTGTCTGTGGGGGGGTTGTGTGTATGTGTGTACATAAGTATGTCTCAGTGAGTTTCACTGGAGTTGTTCCTAGGAGCAGGAGAGACACTGATGAAGAAAATGTTTCTCCAGTGACTCCAGGAATGACGCATGACATATTCAGCAACATGCCAGACTGCCTTCCAGGTCTTACATCCCTTCTGCCCTTCTTTTCACAATGACATGGAAAGCTTTTGAAGGCAGAATCTCAAAAGTGAGTATCTGAACTTCCTAACTCAGCTTGGGTATCCAAGCATCCTCCCGTGTCCTTTCCCCTGGAGTATGGGGTCCCAAAGGTGCTGCTTCCATGACTGATGTAGTGTGATACCCGGCGCTTCTCTGAACCAGGCCCGATAGACTGCCCACGCCAGTGTAACTTGAGGAAGGCTTGATAAAGGAGGGAGGATCTATAAGGACTTTGTACACACGTATGCCAAAATGTGGGGAAAGCTAAGCTGTGGCTGTCCTGGGACCCGCCAGAAAGGGAGCAAGACAAGTTACCAAAACACACAGCCAGAGAGAAGCTCTGAAATTCTTACATGGGCTGCAACCATCCAAAGTGACCCTAAGAAGTCACCTATGAAAATGACTTCCATCTCCTAGAGTTTACACCACTGGCTAAATCAAATCAGGAAGACCCTTGGTAATGCAGTCAGTATAGACCTGCCTCCCAAGGAGAGGGGGTGGGAAGCATATTTGAGCAGCAAGTGATGTATCTGGTAATATTACAATTATAATATTATAATTTAATATTATGCAAAGGGAATTGCTCCTTTGTCTAGTTTTTGATGGCTTCGGTTAGAACGCATTCCAGCCTGTTTAAAGCATCACACTGCCTTATGAGTGTCATGAAACACCCCCAATGCCTTCATTTCCCATCAGCCAATACAGGCTGGTAGTAAACCATTCTACTCTTCGGATGGCCCATCCCTTGCCCCCAGCCTTACTGCCCTACTTAACCATCTAAGACCAAGTTTAATCCTGCACACTGCCTGCAGCTGTCTGTGTGCCAGGCTCCTGCTCCTCTTGTGTGAATATTGTCTGCACCTTGCATCTTAAGCAAATTGCCAACCTAAGAGTAGTAACATTTGCCCAGGTTTGTGTTCATTCACTTCTGTGTCCCCGTGGAGACCCTAACCACACCATTACCCTTTATGAATGCTGAGGAATGGTCATGAAGCTCTTTGTGGCAGAAAGAATATTGCAGATCTCATATTTTCTAGGGTGGCGTTCACTTTTTCTCAAAGATTGCTTAACAGGCCCTGTAAGGTTCTAACTTAGAAATACATACTGTTCAGTAAGTCGAAACATTTACGAGAGGAATAATGCTTGCGCCACACACTGGAATGGCTCAGCGCTCGCCTCAGGGTTACTTTTGAAGAACTTTGATTTGTATTTTGACTATTTCTGAGAAAGGATTGGTTCGTGTTAAATAACACAGAAATGACTCACTCTTGTATCTTGAGATAAGATTTTTTTTTCATACATTTATTAGAACCCAGTGGATTGTACTGAGTGGAAGGAGATGTTTTGAATCTAAAAATAAAGTCTCTCTCACACACACACAGACACACACACACACACACACACACAAATATTGGAAACAAGTGTAAAAAATATGAACAACATTCCATTGTATAACTTTCTAATGTTAGTCTAAGAATTCTTTTGGGAGGGGGGAATCTAAAAACTGTTCAAATTCTCAAAAGAAAGACCAGAATAAGACAAAAATCCAACGTTTTTAGCCTTGTACTCTCCAAAGCTTCTCCAGGACTCTGTGCTTGTGTGAAGAGACCCACCCCTCGATACATAGTTTCTATTTAAGTCCCCGTATTAAAAATCAAAGCTGTCGGCCATTCTCTTTGTTCAACCTGCTTCTTCTTATCCTTGTAATCACAACTTTGAACTTGTTTTCCTGGGTTGGTGGTACACTTCTCTGTTCACCTATTCAGACAAACTCCACATCACTTCTCTCATATCTGTATATAAATCACTCTTTTTAAAAAAGATTCCCTGCCCCCTGCCAAAGTTATACTTAATAATAAAATACAAGGGAATCATAAAAGAGCTCAGTAAGTCCTAGGAGATGCCTGTGATGTATTCTGGAAGCACGTGGTGACACAGAGTAGACCTCAGTTTGAGGGCAGAGAAATCATGAGAAGAGTGTCTACCCCGCTGCCTCCAACAGTGTCCACCTTCAGAGATCAGGCATCAAACCAGTGTAGCATGCAAAAAATGCTGGACTCTGCACTGTGCCCCTACTGGCTTCGGTACAGGACTCGCTTGCAGGTGGGATGAGCACATTTGGAAGGGAATGACCTTGGGCTGGGTGAGATCATTTCTCCTACATCACCCATGATAGCATCTAGAGAACAAGAGTGCAGCCTCCTACACATCCCACACCAACGCTAAGCGTCTCACTGACAGATCTCATCTCTCTCAGGCTTCCAGAGTCTCAGCCTTCTAAGGTCAAACTTCTGCAGCAGGTCCCCGCCCCTGCCCAGGCCGGATTCCCAAACACTGTGTTAAAAGGCGCTTTAAACTCCAAGAAGAGAATGTATTCAGAGAATGACCTCAATGCCAAGGTAACTAGGATTAAGGAGTGAGGTGTCAGGTGTAGCGGGGTGGGGCGGGAGTGGATAACAAACGAATGCAGCAAATCCAATGTTAAATTCTTTTCCATATGCACAATTTTTGTCTTTTAATCTCCACTTGTCATCAAGTATACAAATGATTGCATCTGTCTATCCAAGCCCAAAAACTTTACGGAAAATTATGATAATGACAATACCACCAATTACCCTCTGGCAAGCCTTGCACCCACTGTCCTACTTGGTCCTCAGATTAACTCTGTGTAACATCAGTACTAATATTATGTCCAGTGTACAAAGAACCGTAAGGAAGCTAGTTTCCCAAATTCAAGTCACCAATAAAGATGAAGGCAGTATGCAAATCCATTTGTGAACCAAATCCAATACTTCAGTAACACTTTGGGACCTTCTCCACCTATTCACCATCCTCACCTAACCAAGACTGGATGACGCTTTGGACAATATTCACTTAAGTATCTTTCTTCTGTCCTTAGTTTAGCTACATTGTTGAATTCAGTTCAACACTATGGTGAGCCGTCTAACAGATACAAAGATTACTGCTTTCATGTTCCTGAACTTTAACTTTCTCTAGCCAAAGGTTGATCCATGGCCCTCTAGATTAACTGTCCCAACCTTACTTCATCATCTAAACAAAATCAGAAAACTCATAGCAAATTACCAGGCACAAGGCATCCATCTTTTGGTTCTTTTGCCTGATCACTCTATGAAAAGACCACTAACGTAACCTGCTAGTCATTAGAAACCGAATGTTTAGTTCATGTAGCCAGCAAGAGTGGCTCCTTGGCAGACTCTTAATTGTATCCTCAAAGAACTTCAGAGGTAGGTACCTGCTGGACTTAGAAAGCTTGTTCATTGGAGATCTGAGTTGGACTGCCCCAGGTCAGTGTCGCAATGATTGAGGGCTGGCAAATTCAGCAAGGCCTGAATTTTGAAGTGACTCTTGATGAGTGTTCCTTCGAGAAGCAATTTGGTACCCAGTTGAATATGTTGTGAAGATTTGTGATTTTTTTTTGATATGAACATTTGACAGCTTTATCTTCTTAACCCAAAACTACCCAGAAGAGAAAAAGGTATGCCGGGGTACCCCTCTTAGATCATGTAGGCACAAGCAGTTTTCATTCAGTCTTCATGTTCCTTATCTGCAAATGGAGATGATTAAAGAGACACCAGGAGGTTTAATGAGTTAATTGAGCTCTTAGAAGGTGATTAGCACACAGAAGGCTCTCTGGGTGCATTCAGTATCGCAGTCTACAACTCAATGCCTGTAGTCTTACCCCAGACAGACCAAGGCCAAATTTTCTCTGATAAATCAATGGATTACAGATGGAATTGTATCATCTCAAATGTGTGTGTGTTGAAGTTCTAACTTGCAATGTGACTTACTTAAGACTAGAGCTTCTACGGAGGTAATTAGGGTTAAATGAGATCATCAGATTGGGGCTCTGAAGCAAAGGAACTGGTGTCCTTATAAGAAGAGTAGGAAATCCTGGTCAGACCTTTCTCTACATAGACAAGCAAGAATGACCGGACAGAAGTAAGCTTACCTATGAACTGATGAGAGTCCTCCACATTGCTTTGAGTGTTAAAAGCCATTTTGTACAAATAAAACCTGGAAAGTTTACATCTTTGTCTCCACTGCATTCTACTGAGGCTCAGTTACTCTGCAGTGGGACACCCTTATTTTCTCTGAAGCTCACTTTGCAGGTCCCTAAACTGCTCCTAATCAAAACAGAAGCCAAAAGGAGCTCTGAATCCTCCCCTTACCTACCCACTCCCCACTCACAGCCTGACAACTAAGACCACTGCCAAAAGGCTCAATCAGACAGCAATCATCAACTGGGTACCTGTTATCTACCAGGTATCTCTTCAAGTTATATGGTGACAAACAGACAGGGAGCTTTTCCTCCAGAGCCCATGGAGTTCAGGGACAGATGGGTGACCCATCTAAAGCTGCAGTTGTCACATGTGCTGGGGAAGGGGTGACACAAATGCAGGTGTAAAAAAGAATTGAGACTGCCTACAGCCATATTTCTCAATTCAGGGTCAGGACCCATGCTGCCTACATTAGCATGACCTCATAACTATTTGTTCCAGTCAGTCTTGCTCAGGGAGGTAAGGCTACACACCATCAACACCTTTATTATTTGATTTAAGAACTTCCTCCATATCAATCTATCTAATTTTAGCTTCTCAAACAGCCAATTCCTCTGGACAGAGGCCCATGTAAGTGACTTACCCAACAGCATTTCTCCTATCAAGATTTGCTTCAGAATTCTCATCTCAGTCTGTTAGACGTTTCTAAGTTTTATCAGCTCCCCTTTAAGCTGGTACCTGAATCTAGCCTTCAAAAGCATAGGAATACTGATTCCTGCCTACCCCCCACCTTGAGACACTTCAATTTACCTTGATCTACAGATTGAGGTGGTTTGTTGAGAAACTAGATGTCAATCACCAGACACCCTGATGGGTGCTAAAAAAAAAAAAAAAAAAAAAAATCAAAGCACAGGACAAGAGTGGATTTCAAAGACCAGATTTAAAATCTAAAAGGAGAGTAGGTAAAGGCAAGGTTCCAGAGGAAATAGATTTAAAAAAAAAAAAAAGTAGATCTAAAAGCAGAATGGTAGGATACAGCTCGTATGCTTGAGACATTTAGAAGAATTCTCCATACGTCTTTATATCTACATAATAAGATCAGTGATCAAGGGATGGAATGAGGAACCATGCCTTCATCCACAGAATAAACAAGGTGGCTAACAGAAATCCAAGAAAAATCCCCTCACAGGAAGTGTACAGATCCCTGGGAGCACACAGAAGGTAATACAGGACAGGATTTTGACTGGCTCATGTGTGTGATCTACCTGTTTTTTGTTTCATCCATTCTTGATGTAGGATTCTTCCCTGTCCTAGATCTAGTGTCAACTCCTGGGGGGCTAGGGGGGTGGAGTTGAGCTGTCAGTCATCCTGGGGGGTGGAGTTGAGCTGTCAGTCATCCTGAACCATGCGCACTAAGCCATGTGTCCACGGGATAACGAATGGGATGATGAGATCCACAAAGCATCAAACCTGACATTTCTACCAGGCAGAACCAACCACAGCATGCCTGGGATAATTACACCATACACAAATTAGGCTTTATAATAGAGTTGGGATGAAATATCTGTTATCTCTGTGGTAACCTTTCCAGCTCTTATCATAAATACTAGATGGGAAGAATGAAAGGAGGAAGTCTAAAAATGAGATAGAGAGCTGGGGGGCGGTAGCACGCGCCTTTAATTTCGGGAGGCAGAGGAAGGTGGAGAGCTGAGTTCAAGGCCAGTCTGTTCCACTAAGTGAGTTCCAGGACAGCCAGGGCTGCACAGAGAAATCCTGACTTGATAGAAAGAAAGAAAGAAAGAAAGAAAGAAAGAAAGAAAGAAAGAAAGAAAGAAAGAAAGAAAGGAGGGAGGGAGGGAGGGAGGGAGGGAGGGAAGAAAGAAAGAAAGAAAGAAAGAAAGAAAGAAAGAAAGAAAGAAAGAAAGAAAGAAAGAAAGAAAGAAAGAGAGAAAAGAAAGAAAGGAAAAAAGAAAGGAAGAAAGAAAGGAAGACAGAAAGAAAGAAAGAAAGAAAGAAAGAAAGAAAGAAAGAAAGAAAGAAAGAAAGAAAGAAAGAAAGAAAGGAAGGAAGAAAGGAAGAAAGAAAGAGGAAGAAAGATAGGGAAAGATTTTTCAGGATGAATGAGAAAAAAACTAAAAAAAATGGTTTTTAAATTTTTATTTTATTTTTCATATTTTTAACTAACTTTTTTCTTATTTACTTTATATCCCTCTCACTGCCTCCCCTCTCCATCTCTCTCACTGCTTCCTCTCATACTGGGGCCAGCCTAGGCAGTCTAGCCAGAAGAACTGATCCACTTCTATTGTTCTAGACCTACATAACGACCAAGTTGCACATTTGCTACATATATATGCAGGGAGGCCTAGGTCCAGCCTTGTATGTTCTTTAGTTGGTGGTTGAGTCTCTGAGAGCCCCCAAGGTCCAGATTAGTTGACTCTGTTGGTCTTCCTGTGGAGTTCCTATCTCCTTCTGGGCTGCACTCCTTCCCCTATTCTCCCATAAGAGTCCCCAAGTTTCATCTACTATTTGACTGTGGGTGTCCATATCTGCCTGAGTCAATTGGTGGGTAAAGCCTCTCAGGAGACAGCCATGCTAGACTCCTGTCTGTAAGCAAAACAGAGTATTATTAACAGTGCCAGAGATTGGTTATTTTCTATGGAATGGGTCTCAAGTCAGGCCAGTTATTGGTTGGTCATTCCCTCAGTCTCTGCTCCATCCCCATCCCTACATTTCTTGTAGACAGGATAAGTTTTCGGTTGAAAGTTTTGTGGGTGGGTTGGTGTCACTGTTGTTGCACTGGGGTGTCTGCCTGGCCACAGGAGGCAGAGTCCCCAGGTTCCATATCCCCAGTGAGTCACAGCCAAGGAAGCCACAGTTGATTCTGGGTGCCTCCCCTAACCCAGTTCTCCATCTCTTCTGGGAGATGCCCCCTACCCTGCTCCCCTGTCAGTTGCAGACTTCCATTTATTCTCATGGCCATTCAGCCATCCCGCCTGCCACTCCCCACATCCAACCCCTGCCCCTGCCCCACTCCCCTTCTGATCCCCTGTCCCATCCAGTTCCCTCCCTCTATCCGTTTTCCTCAACCATTCCGTTCCACCTTCCAAGTGAGACTCAAGCATCCCTGCTTGTGCCCTCCTTCCTATCCAGCCTCCTTGGGTCTGTGTAGTGTAGCATGGGCACCCTGTATTTTTCAGCTAATATCTACTAGTGAGTGAATGCACACCATGCATGGATGTCATTTTGGGACTGGGTTACCTCACTCAGGATGATATTTTTCAAAATCCATCCATTTGCCTGCAAAATTCATATCTTTGTTTTTAACAGCTGAATAGTATCCCATCGTGTAGCTATATAACATTTTCTGTATCCATTCTTCAGCTGAGGGACATCTGAGTTGTTTCCAGTTTCTGGCTATTACTAAGCTACTATGAACATAGTTGAGCAAGTATCTTTGTGGGGCAGTGGAACATCTTTTGAGTATATGCCCAAGAATGGTATATATAGCTGGGTCTGGAGGTAGAACTATCCCCAGTTTTCTGAGAAACCACCAAATTGATTTCCAAAGTAGTTATAGCAGTTTGCAATCCCACCAGCAGTGGAGGAGTGTTCCATTTTCATCTGATGAAGGTGTAATGGAAAATAGTGATGAGAAATTAGACGGTTTGCAGTGAATAAAAGAAAACAGGAGGAGACCATGAGAATATGAAGGTAGGAATTTAGCTGTTAATGGGGATGTAAATTAGCATAATCATTATGGAAAACAATATGGAAGTTGAAAATATTTCTGTCATAGGATCCTGCTATTCCACTTCTGCATGTATCCAAAATAAGTATAGTAAAGATATGGCTGGACTGGAGAGATGGCTCTGACTGCTCTTTCAGAGGTCCTGAGTTCAATTCCCTGCAACCACATGGTGACTTCCAACTACCCATAATGGGATCTGATGCCCTCTTCTGATTTGTCTGAAGACAGCTACAGTGTACTCATATAAAACAAATAAATAAATTATTCTAAAGAGATATGGCATACTCAAGTGTATTATGACCCAACAGCTAAGGCATGGAATCACACTGGGTAATACCCAATGAGTAAGTGGACGCAGAAATATATATACAATTAAATACTGTTCAGTAATAAAGAATAAAATCCCATCTACATAAAAGTACACAAAACTGCAAACACTATGCTAAGTAAAATAAAATAAGCCAGACACAGAAAGGTGAGTATTACATGTTTTTTTCTCTCATTTGCAGAAGTTAAGAAAAATCATAATAATGGGAAGTTAGTAAGGGAACTGAGTTTGAGCAGTGTATGATGATGACTGCACGTGCTGAGGTGCCACACTGCATTAAGTTGTACCTGTGATGGGAATCTCTCAAAAATGCAAAGTAAGCACTACTGAAAAGAAAGAAAATCAACTAGGAAAAAATAAATGAGGAGGAAGAATAAAAACTAGAAAGGGGCCTGCTGTGGTAGTGCTTGCCTTTAGTCCTAGCACTGGGGCGGGGGAAGGGGGGCGCAGCAGAGAGAGGAGCATGGATCTCTGAGTTCGAGGCCACTCTCATCTACAGAGTGAGTCCCAGGCCATACAGGGTTGCACAGAGAAACCTGTCTTGACAAATAAAGCAAAAGAGAACAAAAAACCTAGAAAGGGCTTTAGTCTCAAGGTAGGATGCTAGGATGCTTCATCTTTTGGTATGAGAAATAAAGAGTTGTGGGTAGGGGTTGTAGTAAATATTTAATGTCAATCAGGGGTTTCTACCTTGCCTGTCTTTGGTTATTCAGTTCCCAGATAAAACACCCAATGTTCTTATATTTATATATTTATATTTTATATTTATATAAAAGTCTTTAAAACACTAGAGTTGGGCAGATATCTACCGTCTATGTCTATGATATTATGTCTACTTCCCTGCCAGTAGCCCCCAAGATATGACTTGGCATATTCCATCTGGGCTGCTATTAACTTCTATTGACCAGCCCTCACAGCCATGATTTCATGATTCACCTACGGCATAGTGTCTTCTCTCTCCACCATCTCTCTTCTCTTCTCTTCTCTTCTCTTCTCTTCTCTTCTCTTCTCTTCTCTTCTCTTCTCTTCTCTTCTCTTCTCTTCTCTTCTCTTCTCTTCTCTTCTCTTCTCTTCTCTTCTCTTCTCTTTCTTCTTCTTCTTCCTCCTCCTCCTCCTCCTCTTCTTCTTCTTCTTCTTCCTCTCTCTCTCTCTCTCTCTCTTTCTCTCTCTCTCTCTCTCTCTCTCTCTCTCTCTCTCTCTCTCTCTCTCTCTCCCTTGTTCCTTCTCAGACCCAAAGCATGCGAACCCAAATCCAGCCTACCTCTCGTCTGCCCAGCTATAAGCTAGCAGCATCTTTATTCAGCCAATAGTTTTAAGTTAAGAAGTGAGGTCATATAGCATTACTTGGTGTGCATGAAGATTCTCTCCTTCCTAAGTCAGCCAGACCTTGAGGAGCAGTACTAGCACTGCATAGCAAAAGACCAAACCCCAACAACTCCCCTTTTTTGTCTAAATAAAACGGCTCTTTCTCTAATCATAATAAACAAGATACAGTAGGAACAATTATGAAACCATTAGGTAAGAGTTACATTCATGATGTCCAGTCCATTTATATTCGGCAACTTGACAAAGTATATTATCATCTATCCTATTTTCGTGAGTTCAGAGTTCTGTATCTAAATCAATTTCTATTCCAACTTGTATCATTAACTTAAAGACATCTTCTTAAATCCTAAACAATTTAAGCTTCTAGCAAGATTATGACTATCTAGTCTTCAACCCCATCCAAGAATTAAGAAGAAATATTATCTGACTACATAGGAAGTATAGGAAAGCTTCCAAAAAATATAGAAATGACAGAGACAGCTGATTGCATGGATAGTCCCCAGTATTCTCTGTAATGTTATATCATCTATCTTCAGCCTTTGGCCCAGAATATCTAACAGACCTTATGTGAAGCAGAAATTATGAAGGACTTGCTTGCCTTAACTTGGCAGATCTTGGCAGTCAACTATCCAGTGTCCTTTTGTACTTTTGGGGCAACATTTTGTCTGCAGATGAAGTTAGGGCAGTTTCTTTGCCCAGTGGCTCACTTGCCATAATTGGAACAACTCCATTTGGAGGTTTTTGATGCTCATCATTCTTTCCCAAGTCAAATGGGGGTACTGCCAGGAGTTGACATGTCCCAATGTAAAAAGCAAACAAACAAACAAATACATAAATAAATAATCTTAAACTTATAAAATTATGTTTAAATGCCATATTCTGTGAGTCTCTGGGGTTTTTTTGAAGACCATTTAGCAATTTATAGCATATCCGATCAAGCAAATGTTGTCTGTCTCTAGCTACCTACTATCTGTTCAACCCAAGATGTATATTTCTGTGATAATCCTAGACTGCTATTTAACATGACTGTGAGTTTGATTGACTCTTAACTTGCTCTACTTAATTATTCTAACCAGTTTGTAATAGCAACTATTAAAAGGACTAGGACTAAACCTTGTACTTTTGAATGCATTACATAGGCATAATACCTATATACGAGTTGAAATTATAATGTTGTAACAAAATCAACCTTAAATTTTGTATTAATACACAAAGATTCGTATCAATGAAAACCTTAAACCCCAAATATATATCAAAATATAAAGATCTCTACCAATATAAGATTATGGCTATACAATGCTTTTTGGTTTAGAGTAGATTCAATAATCTACCCCCATTTGTCTAATTTCTTATAGTATTTCTATATCCCCCCCTTTTCTTTTCAACCACCTTCCCCTTACCTAAGGAAGAAAAAAAAATGATAGAAAAAGAAAAGGAAAAAGGAAAGAAATCCCTGAGTCTAACTTCCTATTTAGTTTCCTCCCTGTCCAAGACCATAATTACATGTAAACCATCCCCTAAAATGACAACATATCTATAACTCATAAAGTGACCAAAAGCCATCCACCCCGACTTGAGGGACTGAGACGCAGTCTTCCTATAGGTGGATGTAACTGCATCACATTTTACGTCCATCTGTTTTTGAGCACAGCTTGTTTTCCCATTGATACATTTCTTGTACAGGAATAATGTTAGCATTTGTATTCCTTTCTTGTCGCTATGACAAAATGCCTGACGAAGCAATTTAAGGAAGAAAGAATGCATTTGGCTCACCGAGAGTCTAGTTCATCCTGGGGAAGGGGCAGGAAGATATCTCTCACTAAGGGAAGCCAAGACAGGGACTCTGAAGGAGCCTGGAAGCAGGAGCTGGGAGTTGATTCAGAGACCATGGACGGGTGCTGATTACTGACGTCCTTTCCTTAGCTTGCTCGCCTTGCTTTTTTATACAACCCAGGACCACCTGCTCAGGGATCTGGGCACTGCCCACAGTAGAGTGAGCTCTCCCACATCAATCAGCAATCAAGAAAATGTCCCACAGATATACCTACAGGCCAATCCAATGAAGGCCATTCCTCACTTAGGTTCTCTCTTTCCAATGTACTTCTATTTTGTATTTAGTTGGTAAGAAAACTCCAGTGCAGATGGCATAGTAGACTTCATGGCAACCTATGACGGCATCTAAAACCTCATGTTTTGGAAGACCAGGAAACAGGATGCAGAACATTGGCAGCGCCCTTTCCATGTTTATTCGGCCCAAGACTCGAACACACGGGATGGTGACACCCACAGTCAGGGTGGGCAGTGCTTCCTCAGTCAGACCTCTCTGTAAACACTCTCAGACACACCCAGAGCTGCGTTTTCTAGGTACTTCTAAACCTCATCAGGCTGACAATCAGGATTAGCTATTATAGCATTGTTCTATTGTTTTAGGTACAGCATTTGCCCTTAGTTCACACAAAATAAGAGTATTCGTTACATTGTAGAGTTGGTACCATTTACCTGGGAGCTATGTCTATAATCTGAGTGCTTTTGTGTTAGACCATCTGCATGCTCTGGTCTTCTAAGTGCATCGGGGGATGGAGACAAGTAGTTTGCCAGTTGACACTGGGTTGGACTTTGGATTCAGCTAGTACAGGGTCCCTGCTCGGGCTTGACCTTCAGCTCCACCAGTTACTAGGACAGTAAGCTGCATAGTATAGCTGGGCTTTTGGTATCTATAAAACAACAATCCCAGCTCATACATTTGCTCATGCGTGTATCAAGTGGGATCCATGTATTAGGGGAAATATTGGGCCATAGACTGAACACATCTTAGCTGTAGCTCTTTTGTCATTGCTGCTATTGTTTTGGTTTCTAAGTTTAAGTGTGGGGTGACAGTCTGGAGTTGAGAGCAAGGCAAGGGAAGGTAGATGAGAGAGTAAGCTAAGAACAGTGCTGAGAACCCATCAGAAGGGAGAGGCCCCAGACCTACAGTCCCACGGCCAGCCTAGTGGAGTGAGTGCCTGCCGCAGGACTGGGCTGAGCAGCAGTGGCTGTGGCCATAGCAGATTGTACCATCAGATGTTTGGCTGGGTGAGTATAGCAACGTGCCAATCAGTCTGCTGCAGCTGAACCCTTGGTGGGGCTGTTCTCGTGCGCCAAACATCTCTCATCATAGCCATACATTTGCCCCTCACCCACACTTCACATACCGCATCTCCAGGGACACCACCTTGACCATTCTAACCGAAAATAGCACTGTCCACCTCACCCGCTTGACTCCCTCGTTAGTGAACGATGATGCTACTGGGCAGTTTTGTTGCTGTGTCTACTGTCTGGACTCTAGGAGATGACGTAGCCCACCATCCTCCAGTTCTATGTGCAGCACATGCACACAAATGGTGACTGAGGAGACAAATCCATAAACAAAACCAAAGAGCAAGAGGAGACTGCAGGAAAAGAAAAGAAAACTACAAGGAGCTAATAGTTTCCCCACATATGTACCAAACTTGATTTTTTTTTTCACCTAACTGCTGTCCTGTGCTGAAGGTAGGTCAATGAAGAAAACACAAATCTCCAATTCTCTGGGACTTGTAGTCAACTCCTGGAGTCAGACAATAAACAAGATCAATAATTAATTATGCGCCGTGCCAGATGAGCTATGCCTTGCGGAAAAAGTGGAACAGGGTAAAGATCTAGAAGAGACAGTGAGCAGCAGTCACAGGTTAAGCTGAGCAGCGGGGGACTGAGACAGTGTGTTCCAGCTCAGGCATGGAAGACAGCAGAATGACTTTCAACAGCTATCGGGGAGATTCTTCTGGTAGGAAGACACAACCAGAGTCTGCGTTTGGAACATGACTGGTGTCGGTGCATGGGGAACAACCCAGAAGCTGGCGTGTCTGTAGCAGAGCCGGGGGGGGGGGGGGGGGGGGGGGGAATGAGGCCAGTGGAAGTTGTTGTCGGCAGAGGCTGACGTCAGGATTTCCTTCTGAGTAATGGGAAGCTGCCCGCACCTGACTTTGCACAACAAAGTAACAAGGTTGGGATTTTGAGTTAAATATCCTCAGAGAACTGATCCTGGCTCTGTCACTAAGAAAACCTACATTCAGATGGTTGTTATATGTTTCAAATGGCAAAGCCAAGTGGCCCTACTCGGATTGGCACATCTAACATCCTAAACCTACGCCTCTTGGCCAAGAACACTGTCTTCCTTCCCAAAAGACCCGTGGAGAACAGGGCTCACCAAATGCCAGGACAGCAAGAATCCGTTTCTGTGTAGGAGGTCAGATTTCTCTGCCAAGGGCAACAGTAAAATCTCTGTCACAGTCATTCCTTATGTATGAGTCCTTCCAGCTTCAAGAGAGCCTCTGCCCTCACCCACCCCTCTACCTGCTGTGTAATATCAGTGATTAAGAAGTGTGTCACCAAAGAACTAGCCGGCCAGACCTTAAAAATCTAGAGATTCTGTCCTGTACATGTCAACTTCCAGCCCTCATGACCCTTAAACAGGAAACTGCCTTTTCTTAGGGCCTAATAGATGTTTTAATCTTTGTGTGTGTACCCATGTGTTCACATGTAAGGGTAGGTGTACTCCTGCTATGGTCCCAGTGTAGAGATCAGATGGCAACTGTGGTTGTCAGTCCCTTGTTCTGCCACAATGTATACCAGACCGGCCGGCCTGGGAGTTCCCATGTCTCCCCTCCCATCACGCTTACTAGTGTTGTTCTAATGTATTTTGGGGCCAAGGAAAACCAAGCTAGCCAAGATGAAGCAAATCCCAGATCACTCCATCTTTTCAAAAGATTCTTTCTTCTCCTCACTGTGACATAGGTAATCAATCCCTGACTCTTCCACTCCCTGAACCTCTCCTCTGAACAGAAGACTCAAGCCTGGCTCTGCCCATACTCTCCATTTCTGCTCTAGAAGACAGTATTCTAACACCTAAGACCTCTTCGCCACCGCCACCTTTTTTTTTTTTTTTAACCGTCTTACTCTGTTTTTACTATGATCACTGGTTCAGTTTACAAGCAGGGATCCTAAAACACAATGTTAACCAGTTAAAGACACCTTTTTAATAACCAATTGTAATCTCATATTAAGTCCTAACTGAACTTAATATCATTACATCCTGGACACCGAAGACAACTGTGCCCAAGGCAGATAAATCCTTAGGAAACCTCCAGTTCTGAAAAAATAAATAAATGAATGAATCAGCACACCTGCCGTCTTACTTCGCCCTCAGTAGTGTATAGCTCTGTTGTACAGAGAACTCCTTTTTGAGGAACATCGGAAGGTGATGGTTTCTCTTTGCTATGAGCATTCGAGGTTGAAGTTGGTCATTCGTTGACCTAACAAACACTTGGAACGGCTTGCAAGGAAAGCTGATTAAAGGTAAAATGTGCCTCCCTGTCTCCCAGTCTCCCGGACTGAATGCTTCCATTAAGGTTTGAATATCCTTCTTGTTTCTTTAAGCCACGGCGTGCAGCCAAGTCATTAACTTTCTGATAGCCTGTCCTCCCCGTGCTATCTGCTCCAGATCTGGACTTGGTGAGTCAGGTTGCAGAGCTGCCTTGATGGAGACAGAAATGAACAAAACGTGTAGAGTACTAAGTCTGAAAGGCCTAAGCAGTTCCCCTCCTCAGAAAAACAAAAACAAAAACAAAGGAGCCAAACCTCGCAAAGCTATTGTCCACTTCTGTCAAATGCCTGGCCATTTCTGCATTGTCTTCCTACTCCAATTTTTACAATTTAGCCAACAGCAAAAATGACCTTTTCTGTGCTCAGCACTGTAAGTTTTGGTATGTGTATAAATTCATGTAGTTCCCATTACAACCGAATCATGAAAGTACACATTTCTGGGCTGGGTGTGATGGCTCACACCTGTAATCTCAGGAGTCCAAAGGCTCAGATTAGTGCATCATTGGTTTAGGCTAGACACAGTGAGACCCTGCTTCAAACCCAAAGCCCCAAACAAGCAAAACAAAAGCATCCTTTGAGTCTCCCCCTCTGAACTCTGATGGGGAACCCCACTTCCAGCTACTGCTTAGCTTTACTGTTCAAACTTCTAGAGACATTTTCGTAAGTGGAATCCACCCGGGAGACTGGCTCGTTACACTGGGTCTAATGACTTTGAGACTCATCCAAGTTTCTGCGTGATTCAATAGCTGGTTCTGCACAGTGCAGAAGAGAAATCCGTTGTTGAGATGTTCCACTGTTTGTCTCTCCATTCCACTCGGAGAACATTTGTATTTACATCGTTTCCTATTTGGGGTGACTATGAATAGAACCAGTTATAAACATTTATGAACAGTTTCTTTCGGGGCGTACTTTTGGTAACATTTGTTTCTAGATGTGGTGATAGATACATGTTTAAGCTAACTTTACTTAAGAACTGTGAAGTCTTGTTTTTCCTCTAGTGCCTGGATACTTTGCACTCCCGGCAGCAGAGCACCAAGTTCTACCCATTCTGTCACTGCCATTATTTGACCTTTCCATATTTTTAATTTTTACCACCCCTACAGATGGGTTGTGATTTTAACTTACCTTTCCTTAACGACTAATGGAATTGTCTTTTCATGAGCTATTTTCCACCAACACATGCCCTTCTCTCATCCACTTTATAATTTGACTGTTCCTCAATGCTCAAGTTTGAGGGATGGTCACATGTTCTGGATAAGAGTCTTTTGTTAGAAATGTGACTTTTAAATATTTTCCTCCCCATATCTGGCCCTTCTTTCCATGCTCTAAAAAGTCTTTTTTAGCAACTTTGTCGTTTGATGAACCCTATGGATTTCTTCTTTTAAATTTCAGAACTTTATGCTGTAAATTTTTTCACCTTTACATGTGTGAGATGCGTGCCTGTTTGCATGTGTGCAGGTTCACGTGTGCATGCTTTTAAGCGCCTTCCTTGACTGCTCTCCACATTAGTTATTGAGGCAGTATCTCTCTTTAAACTCGGAGCTCACCAACTCACCACAAGCTGGCCAGCTTGCCCTGGGACCAACTGTGTCCCCCATGAAGTGCTGAAATGGAGCTGCATTTAAGTAGTTGCTGGAGATCTGTAGGACAGGTCCCCTGCTCATGCACCAAGCTCCTCTGTATCCCCCTGAGCCTTTTCCCCATGCCCTGACTCAAGCTTTTTGTGTCATGGCAAAACTCTTTCCTCAGCTTCAAGTCGTGAAAGACTTTAAATTTGTTTTCTTTTAAAGGCTTTACGGGTGTGTGTTAAATATATTTTTGTTTGTTTGATTTGCTTTTGCCTTGAGAGAGGATCTCAAAAGGTATCCCAAGTGGGCCTGAAACTTATGATCCTCCTGCCTCAGCCTTCTAACTGCTGAGATTACTGGCATATACCACGTTCACACACATTTATAAATTTTGCAACTGTGTCTATAATCTATGTGGGGTTTGTTTTATTCTTTAGATGAGTAACATGGTTGGATTACATTGGCCGGTATTCGATGGTGCTCAGTGTTGCAGTCACAGAATGAATTGATTCCACTTGATGTGTGAACTGGTTGACTGTTGTTTGTTTGTTTCTTGGGGGTTGTTTGATTTTTCAACTTGACTCTAGTAGAATGAAGGGGAAAGAAAGAGACACACTTGAGACAATGCCTCCAATAAGCCTGATCAGTAGACAAACTTGTGGGGCATTTCCGTCATTAGCAATTGAAGGGGGCGGGCCCAGCCCATTGTGGGTGGTGCCATGCTGGGCAGCTAGTCCTGGGTACGGGAAGAATGCAGACTGAGCAAACAATGTGGAGTAAACAGTAGTCTTAAATCTTCTGCTTTAATTGCTTCTCTGAGTTCCTGCCTTGGTTTCCCCAAGTAGATTGAGGCCCATGATATATAAACCAAATAAACCCTCTCCCACAAGCTGCTTTTGGTTATAGTGTTTGTCTTAGCCTAGAGTTTTACTCTGCGAACAGACACCATGACCAAGGCAACTCTTATGAGGATAACGTTTAATTGGGGCTGCCTTACAGGTTCAGAGGTTCAGTCCATTATCATCAAGGTGGGAGCATGGCAGCATCCAGGCAGGCATGGTGCGGGAGGAACAAAGAGTTCAACATCTTCATCTGAAGGCTGCTAGCAGAATACTCACTTCCAGGCAGCTAGGATGAGGGTCTTAAAAGCCCACACTCACTGTGATACACCTACTCCCACAGGGCCACACCTCCGAATAGTGCTATTCCCTGGGCGGAGTATATTCAAATCATGACAACAGGAACCCCTAAGACAGTGCAGTGTGCTCTTACTGTGTACTGTTAGATTTTATCTTCTAGAGGTACTGGATCTGTGTTTTCATCATGAAAATCAGTCTGGAGGTTTCCTCCATGTCTTTAGTTTCCTTATCAAGGTAATGGTGGTCCCTCTAATGGGCTGCTGGACAATATTTTTTACTCTCCTGTTTTCCGGAGAAGAGTTTGTAAAGTTGGGTCATCTCTTCTGTATTACAGGTTTGGTAGACGTTACCAATAAAACCATTTGTAACTAGAAGCTCTCTGATTCTTTTTTTAGATTTCTTAACTAAGAATTAAATTTTCTTTAAATGGTATAGGACTCTTTAGGTTATCTGTCTCCTCCTAAAAGGATATTGACAGTTTGGTTTTTTTGTTTTTTTTTAATAAACTGATATACTTTTCTGTCACATAAATATTTATAGTATTCTTTTATTATTCTAATATTAAGATCTATGGCGTTTGCAGCAGTATTTCATTTCATATCTTATATTGGTAATAGCTGCGCTCTTTTCAGTCTACCATTTACAGAATAAGAATGTTCCTGATCTATTGACTTCTGTGGCTTTTCTGTTTGCAGTTTCACCAGTTGCACCCCCTGCCGTTTCTTATTTCTTCATTCTAATTGCTTTGAGCCTATTTTAATCTTCTTTTTGTAGTCTCTTGAATTAGACATTTAGATAATTGATCTGAAACTTTTTTCTATTATAAGTTTTCAGTGTTATCAACACCCTCTAAGTGCCACTCCATCCGAGGCTCGCACGTTTCAATACACAGACTAGCTTTTCAGATTGACTTAGAATCAATATTTTATCAGTTGAAGTGGAATCCAGAAGTCTTGCCCTGCTTTGTGTAGTTTCTTATTTATTACATCTGTGGTCCCTGAAAACCCCATTACCTTTAATTCCTGATATCAGTCATCAAGCATGCTCACTGCCATGGGTAGAAGGTGGTGCTCTAAGGTGTTCGTCATGCCTGTTCCCCTTGTTTACGAATTTCTTTCCAATTTCATTTCAAACCTGTCTTGAGAACTGTCTCAGTCATTCTTCTAGGGAATGCTTGATGCCTGTGAATCCCTCAGTTATTCTTTGTGTGAAAAATGCCTTTATTTTTCTTTTTTTTTTTTTTCCATTTTTTATTAGGTATTTAGCTCATTTACATTTCCAATGCTATACCAAAAGTCCCCCATACCCACCCACCCCCACTCCCCTACCTGCCCACTCCCCCTTTTTGGCCCTGGCGTTCCCCTGTTCTGGGGCATATAAAGTTTGTGTGTCCAATGGGCCTCTCTTTCCAGTGATGGCCGACTAGGCCATCTTTTGATACATATGCAGCTAGAGTCAAGAGCTCCGGGGTACTGGTTAGTTCATAATGTTGATCCACCTATAGGGTTGCAGATCCCTTTAGCTCCTTGGGTACTTTCTCTAGCTCATCCATTGGGAGCCCTGTGATCCATCCATTAGCTGACTGTGGGCATCCACTTCTGTGTTTGCTAGGCCCCGGCATAGTCTCACAAGAGACAGCTACATCTGGGTCCTTTCGATAAAATCTTGCTAGTGTATGCAATGGTGTCAGCGTTTGGATGCTGATTATGGGGTGGATCCCTGGATAAGGCAGTCTCTACATGGTCCACCCTTTAATCTCAGCTCCAAACTTTGTCTCTGTAACTCCTTCCAAGGGTGATTTGTTCCCACTTCTAAGGAGGGGCATAGTGTCCACACTTCAGTCTTCATTTTTCTTGAGTTTCATGTCTTTAGGAAATTGTAACTTATATCTTGGGTATCCTAGGTTTTGGGCTAATATCCACTTATCAGTGAGTACATATTGTGTGAGTTCCTTTGTAAATGTGTTACCTCACTCAGGATGATGCCCTCCAGGTCCATCCATTTGGCTAGGAATTTCATAAATTCATTCTTTTTAATAGCTGAGTAGTACTCCATTGTGTAGATGTACCACATTTTCTGTATCCATTCCTCTGTTGAGGGGCATCTGGGTTCTTTCCAGCTTCTGGCTATTATAAATAAGGCTGCTATGAACATAGTGGAGCATGTGTCCTTCTTACCAGTTGGGGCATCTTCTGGATATATGCCCAGGAGAGGTATTGCTGCATCCTCCGGTAGTACTATGTCCAATTTTCTGAGGAACCGCCAGACAGATTTCCAGAGTGGTTGTACAAGCCTGCAATCCCACCAACAATGGAGGAGTGTTCCTCTTTCTCCACATCCTCGCCAGCATCTGCTGTCACCTGAATTTTTGATCTTAGACATTCTGACTGGTGTGAGGTGGAATCTTAGGGTTGTTTTGATTTGCATTTCCCTGATGATTAAGGATGTTGAACATTTTTTCAGGTGCTTCTCTGCCATTCGGTATTCCTCAGGTGAGAATTCTTTGTTCAGTTCTGAGCCCCATTTTTTAATGGGGTTGTTTGATTTTCTGAAGTCCACCTTCTTGAGTTCTTTATATATGTTGGATATTAGTCCCCTATCTGATTTAGGATAGGTAAAGATCCTTTCCCAATCTGTTGGTGGTCTCTTTGTCTTATTGACGGTGTCTTTTGCCTTGCAGAAACTTTGGAGTTTCATTAGGTCCCATTTGTCAATTCTTGATCTTACAGCACAAGCCATTGCTGTTCTGTTCAGGAATTTTTCCCCTGTGCCCATATCTTCAAGGCTTTTCCCCACTTTCTCCTCTATAAGTTTCAGTGTCTCTGGTTTTATGTGAAGTTCTTTGATCCATTTAGATTTGACCTTAGTACAAGGAGATAAGTATGGATCGATTCGCATTCTTCTACATGATAACAACCAGTTGTGCCAGCACCATTTGTTGAAAATGCTGTCTTTCTTCCACTGGATGGTTTTAGCTCCCTTGTCGAAGATCAAGTGACCATAGGTGTGTGGGTTCATTTCTGGGTCTTCAATTCTATTCCATTGGTCTACTTGTCTGTCTCTATACCAGTACCATGCAGTTTTTACCACAATTGCTCTGTAGTAAAGCTTTAGGTCCGGCATGGTGATTCCACCAGAGGTTCTTTTATCCTTGAGAAGAGTTTTTGCTATCCTAGGTTTTTTGTTATTCCAGATGAATTTGCAAATTGCTCCTTCTAATTCGTTGAAGAATTGAGTTGGAATTTTGATGGGGATTGCATTGAATCTGTAGATTGCTTTTGGCAAGATAGCCATTTTTACAATATTGATCCTGCCAATCCATGAGCATGGGAGATCTTTCCATCTTCTGAGATCTTCTTTAATTTCTTTCTTCAGAGACTTGAAGTTTTTATCATACAGATCTTTCACTTCCTTAGTTAGAGTCACGCCGAGATATTTTATATTATTTGTGACTATTGAGAAGGGTGTTGTTTCCCTAATTTCTTTCTCAGCCTGTTTATTCTTTGTGTAGAGAAAGGCCATTGACTTGTTTGAGTTAATTTTATATCCAGCTACTTCACCGAAGCTGTTTATCAGGTTTAGGAGTTCTCTGGTGGAATTTTTAGGGTCACTTATATATACTATCATATCATCTGCAAAAAGTGATATTTTGACTTCCTCCTTTCCAATTTGTATCCCCTTGATCTCCTTTTGTTGTCGAATTGCTCTGGCTAATACTTCAAGTACTATGTTGAAAAGGTAGGGAGAAAGTGGGCAGCCTTGTCTAGTCCCTGATTTTAGTGGGATTGCTTCCAGCTTCTCTCCATTTACTTTGATGTTGGCTACTGGTTTGCTGTAGATTGCTTTTATCATGTTTAGGTATGGGCCTTGAATTCCTGATCTTTCCAGAACTTTTATCATGAATGGGTGTTGGATCTTGTCAAATGCTTTTTCTGCATCCAACGAGATGATCATGTGGTTTTTGTCTTTGAGTTTGTTTATATAGTGGATTACATTGATGGATTTTCGTATATTAAACCATCCCTGCATTCCTGGAATAAAACCTACTTGGTCAGGATGGATGATTGCTTTAATGTGTTCTTGGATTCGGTTAGCGAGAATTTTATTGAGGATTTTTGCATCGATATTCATAAGAGAAATTGGTCTGAAGTTCTCTATCTTTGTTGGATCTTTCTGTGGTTTAGGTATCAGAGTAATAGTGGCTTCATAAAATGAGTTGGGTAGAGTACTTTCTACTTCTATCTTGTGAAAAAGTTTGTGCAGAACTGGAATTAGATCTTCTTTGAAGGTCTGATAGAACTCTGCACTAAACCCGTCTGGTCCTGGGCTTTTTTTGGCTGGGAGACTATTTATAACTGCTTCTATTTCTTTAGGGGATATGGGACTGTTTAGAAGGTCAACTTGATCCTGATTCAACTTTGGTACCTGGTATCTGTCCAGAAATTTGTCCATTTCGTCCAGGTTTTCCAGTTTTGTTGAGTATAGCCTTTTGTAGAAGGATCTGATGGTGTTTTGGATTTCTTCAGGATCTGTTGTTATGTCTCCCTTTTCAGTTCTGATTTTGTTAATTAGGATTTTGTCTCTGTGCCCTCTAGTGAGTCTAGCTAAGGGTTTATCTATCTTGTTGATTTTCTCAAAGAACCAACTCCTCGTTTGGTTAATTCTTTGAATAGTTCTTCTTGTTTCCACTTGGTTGATTTCACCCCTGAGTTTGATTATTTCCTGCCGTCTACTCCTCTTGGGTGAATTTGCTTCCTTTTTTTCTAGAGCTTTTAGATGTGTTGTCAAGCTGCTAGTATGTGCTCTCTCCCGTTTCTTCATGGAGGCACTCAGAGCTATGAGTTTCCCTCTTAGAAATGCTTTCATTGTGTCCCAAAGGTTTGGGTACGTTGTGGCTTCATTTTCATTAAACTCTAAAAAGTCTTTAATTTCTTTCTTTATTCCTTCCTTGACCAAGGTATCATTGAGAAGAGTGTTGTTCAGTTTCCACGTGAGTGTTGGCTTTCTGTTATTTTTTTTGTTATTGAAGATCAGCCTTAGTGCATGGTGATCTGATAGGATACATGGGACAATTTCAATATTTTTGAATCTGTTGAGGCCTGTTTTGTGACCTATTATGTGGTCAATTTTGGAGAAGGTACCATGAGGTGCTGAGAAGAAGGTATATCCTTTTGTTTTAGGATAAAATGTTCTGTAGATATCTGTCAGATCCATTTGTTTCATCACTTCTGTTAGTTTCAGTGTGTCCCTGTTTAGTTTCTGTTTCCATGATCTGTCCATTGGTGAAAGTGGTGTGTTGAAGTCTCCCACTATTATTGTGTGAGGTGCAATGTGTGCTTTGAGCTTTATTAAAGTTTCTTTAATGAATGTGGCTGCCCTTGTATTTGGCGCATAGATATTCAGAATTGAGAGTTCCTCTTGGAGGATTTTACCTTTGATGAGAACAAAGTGCCCCTCCTTGTCTTTTTTGATGACTTTGGGCTGGAAGTCAATCTTATCAGATATTAGGATGGCTACTCCAGCTTGTTTCTTCAGTCCATTTGCTTGGAAAATTGTTTTCCAGCCTTTTATTCTGAGGTAGTGTCTATCTTTTTCTCTGAGATGTGTCTCCTGTAAACAGCAAAATGTTGGGTCTTGTTTGTGTAGCCAGTTTGTTAGTCTATGTCTTTTTATTGGGGAGTTGAGACCATTGATGTTAAGAGATATTAAGGAAAAGTAATTGTTGCTTCCTGTTATTTTTGTTGTTAAAGTTGGCATTCTGTTCTTGTGGCTGTCTTCTTTTAGGTTTGTTGAGGGATTACCTTCTTGTTTTTTCTAGGGCATTGTTCCCGTTCTTGTATTGGTTTTTTTCTGTTATTACCCTTTGAAGGGCTGGATTCGTGGAGAGATAATGTGAGAATTTGGTTTTGTCGTGGAATACTTTGGTTTCTCCATCTATGGTAATTGAGAGTTTGGCTGGGTATAGTAGCCTGGGCTGGAATTTGTGTTCTTTTAGTGTCTGTATAACATCTGTCCAGGCTCTTCTGGCTTTCATAGTCTCTGGTGAAAAATCTGGTGTAATTCTGATAGGCTTGCCTTTGTATGTTACTTGACCTTTTTCCCTTACCGCTTTTAGTATTCTATCTTTATTTAGTGCATTTGTTGTTCTGATTATTATGTGTCGGGAGGAATTTCTTTTCTGGTCCAGTCTATTTGGAGTTCTGTAGGCTTCTTGTATGTTCATAGGTATCTCTTTCTTTATATTTGGGAAGTTTTCTTCAATAATTTTGTTGAAGATGTTTGCTGGTCCTTTGAGTTGAAAATCTTCATTCTCATCCACTCCTATTATCCGTAGGTTTGGTCTTCTCATTGTGTCCTGGATTTCCTGGATATTTTGAGTTAGGATCTTTTTGCATTTTCCATTTTCTTTGATTGTTGTGCCGATGTTCTCTATGGAATCTTCTGCACCTGAGATTCTCTCTTCCATCTCTTGTATTCTGTTGCTGATGCTCAAATCTATGGTTCCAGATTTCTTTCCTAGGGTTTCTATCTCCAGTGTTGCCTCACTTTGAGTTTTCTTTATTGTTTCTACTTCCCTTTTTAGGTCTAGTATGGTTTTGTTCATTTCCATCACCTGTTTGTATGTTTTTTCCTCTTTTTCTGTAAGGACTTCTACCTGTTTGATTGTGTTTTCCTGTTTTTCTTTAAGGACTTGTAACTCTTTGGCAGTGTTCTCCTGTATTTCTTTAAGTGATTTATTAAAGTCCTTCTTGATGTCCTCTACCATCATCATGAGATATGCTTTTAAATCTAGGTCTAGGTTTTCGGGTGTGTTGGGGTGCCCTGGACTGGGCGAAGTGGGAGTACTGGGTTCTGATGATGGTGAGTGGTCTTGGTTCCTGTTAGTAGGATTCCTCCGTTTACCTTTCGCCATCTGGTAATCTCTGGAGTTAGTAGTTATAGTTGACTCTGTTTAGAGATTGTTCTTCTGGTGATTCTGTTACCGTCTCTCAGCAGACCTGGGAGACAGATTCTCTCCTCTGAGTTTCAGTGCTCAGAGCACTCTCTGCTGGCAAGCTCTCTTACAGGGAAGGTGCGCAGATATCTTGTTTTTGGACCTCCTCCTGGTCGAAGAAAAAGGCCCAAAACAGGGCCTCTCTCAGAAGCTGTGTTGCTTTGGCAGTTCCCAGAAGCTGTCAGCTTCTGTGGTGCAGACTCTCACCTGTGCAGACTAAAATCCTAAGTTCCAGGGAGTCCTGGAACCAAGATGGTGACCGCTGCTCCTGAGGCCAAGGCCGTCTCCCGAGCCAGGCGGACACCTGTCCTCTGGTCCGGATGGTGGCCGGTTATCTGCGGCCTGCCCAGGCTGCTGCCTCAGCGGCTCTGTGCTTCTGCCCGTCCCAGAAGCTGTCCGGTTCTCTGGCGCACCCTCTCACCTGTTCAGACTAATTTCCTAAGTTCTGCTGAGTCCCGGAACCAAGATGGCGACCGCTGCTGCTGAGGCTGAGGTCGCCTCCCAAGCCAGGCGGACACCTGTCCTCTGGTCCGGATGGTGGCCGGTTGTCTGCGGCCCGCCCAGGCTGCTGCCTCAGCGGCTCTGTGCTTCTGCCCGTCCCAGAAGCTGTCCGGTTCTCTGGCGCACCCTCTAACCTGTTCAGACTAATTTCCTAAGTTCTCGCCTTTATTTTTCTTAATTCCCAAATGATATTTTTATTAATTATAGATCTCTTGTTTAGTCAGGTTTTTTTTTCCCTGTTTGAAATGATTCTGTTGGGCTGGGAGATAGCTTAGTCAGTAAAGCACTTGCCTTGCACACAGAAAGACCCACAGCCTATCCTGACTCCACTTGAAGGAGCCAGGAGTGCCGCTGTGTTATAATCCAAGTTGGCTTTCCTCTGTGGCTCGCCATCACCCTAGTCTTCACATGCTGCATTCTTTAGGATTATATTCTGGATATTTTCAATCTTTTAAAAAGTTGTTTATTATTATTTATCATCATCATCATTATCATCATCACCACCACCATCATCATCATTAATGTGTGTATGTGGTGTGCATTATGTGTGAATGTGAGCATCCATGTGTGAAGATCACGGGACAATTTTCAGAAGTCAGTTCTTTCCTTCCACCATTGGATCCTGGAATCAAACTCGGGCCCCAGGCTTTCACTGTAAGCATCTTTTCCCACTGAGCCATTTTGCCAGTCTGACTTGATGTTTTCGATTTTATGTTATGAAATTTTAGACCTTATGTAAGCCCTATGAAGAATATTGATAGCTTTGTTTTAACAGGCAGTTGGCGTTGAATTTACACGTTCCAACCAACCATGAATATGATTCCAAGGTCAACCTAAGTTTCAAAACCTACCGAGTCCTATTCAGTTCTATCTTTAGCCAATGTGCAGGCAACGATCTTGGCTGTCTAGCATCCAGGTCATATAGTCCTGTTGCTCAGCAATCAATGTCCACGTGATTTAACATCACTTCAAGGGCGAGATCACAAGTTCATGAGTAGTTTTCAGGAGCCACCGCGATCCAAGCTCCCAGTTTCTGATTTGATTGGCGATGCCTGCCTTCCCAGTGGTCCTCTCTTGGTACACTTGGTTGAGAAGCTGTGGTTTGCTAGGCGTGTGTTATTTTGCATTTCCTGTTTCCTGCAATTCTCTCCGCACCTCATGCCAAGTGCTGAGAGAACACAGAGCAAGAAAAGAAGTAGCCCCTTGGTGCCACAGCTAACTGTAACCTGCAGAGGATGGCCTCTTTCGGAGCTTAGGCTCCTAGAGCAGCCGCAGAGGTAGAGCTTCTTGGGAAACCAAAGTAGATTAAAGGGAAGGAAAGATAAACGCAATGGTTTCCGCTGGCCACTCTGGTACCTGGAGTTGGCTTTCCCATCGTTTTGAGCCAGAGCGCCTGATCCCTGCTTATGCCTAAGAGTCCGCTTCTGGCTTCATGAAACCTTCAGTTCATTCCAAGAAATGCCAAAGAGAGGAGGTGTTAAGTGGTCATTTTGGTTTTCTTTTCAACCTTCCTGTTATTATTTACTTATTCCTTTTTTCCCTTCCTTTTTAAACATTTATTTACTTACTTATTTATTTATTTGGGCAGAATCTTGCTATCTGTCCCAGACTGGCCCAGAACTCACTATGTAACCCAGATTAGACTCAAACTGGCCATGTTCCTGATTCAGCCTTCAGAGTTAGGGGATTATAGGAATGTGCCACCACACCCCACTTGGTACTAACTTTCCGGAGTCCTCAAGTGTTCCACACATTTCTGCCTGGTTCTAGGTCTCTTCTCAGTGGGAGAAACGATGTGTATCCACTATACTAGAGTTAGAACCCCTACCATGAAAAAGAAATCCCATCAAGAGGGAAAAAAAATTTTAAAAAAATGAAAAAGGAGGAGGGGGGATGCAGTTTCTTAGCCTAGATTTCCTCCCTAAATGGGACTTTAGACTTATTAATTCTCGGAAGAGAAGAAGAAATATACATACTCGTGGGTGGATGAGGTGGGACTATCATGTAGTCACACGGAACATTTTGGAGCCAAAGAAAAAGAGAAAGTCTTTTGAGCATTACTGTTACAGGCTTCTGTTTTACCCAGTACCATCTGTGGCAGAGGAAATCGGAAGCGAAAGTCAAAAATTCAAATAAGTTGTGGAATCAGGCAAAGACTAAAGAGAGTTTGACTGGGCAAGCTAACACAGACTCGGGAACGGGAGAAGCACAGTTCACTCGCTGAGGGACTTTGTCCCATCTCCAAGACGGGCTTGGAGGAATTTCCCTTTTCCATTTACTCTGCGCACAGCCTACCACAAAGAGCAAGACTTGAGTTTGCCGAAGCCTACGCTTGAGACAGAAATAGAATCCTTTCAAGTACTAAGAGGACCAAGATAGGCCACTCTGCAGGCTTCTTGCTTGCTTGTTTTTGTGGGGTTTGGTTGCTTATTTGTCTTCAGCCATCCTTGACATCCTTGCCTTTGGGCTTCACAAACCCCTCGTGTGGGTTCTTGCTTCTCTGCGCTCACGGGCTTAGGTCACCAAGAGAGCCCGACCTCCACACAATGTGCTACTGTGTTAGCTGGCTGGCTTCCGTCTAAATGTATTAATTTGGCAGTGGGAGTGGGGAGGGCTGGAGAGAGGGATGTGTTTGGGGACATTTTCAAAGTCAAAGTTTGATTAAAATAACAATAATACAAGGCCTCACATAGAGACTCTTTTGAGAATCTCGGTTTCGCAAGCCCTTTCCTTTCCACGTCTTTTTAAAGGAAACCTGACCTATTTCCAGCAAGGTGAGAAACACTGTTTTCCCACTCCTTCAGGGTTACGCAGTGAGGAGAGGATCGCTGGGTATGGTTTTTAAGAGGAGACAATATTAATCCTACATGAGAAATTATACTTACTTTGAAATCCTTTTTGTTTGTTTTGTTGTTGTGGTTGTTTGCCTGGAACCTACCCTTCCTGAAAGCACAGTAGAATCACCTAGCAAGAAGGTGATGCTTACCCCATGTACAAAGTCACTCCGGTCCGGAACCTGGCACAGCACAGAAGTTTGAACTTTGGGAGATGAGCCCCAGTCAGTCTAACTGCCCACCAGAGTACAGGCATGTTGTGGGTTGCAGGTCAACTGGTCTTTGTTTTTCTTCACACTGAGCTCCAAGCTCATCCATTTCAATTACTAAATTAAGTGGTGTCTTTCCCAGACCTGAGAAAGTTAACTCATTCATAGCCAGCATGTATTAAGCTGTGTGTTCTGATGAAGGCATTTTTTTTTTCTGGATCTATGTACCAGGGATAGAGAAAGAACAAGAGAACTCCCTGCCTCAATTCATTTCAAAGAGGAGTCAAAGAGTAACCAACCAGACAGAAAGACATAATGCAGTGACAGGAAGCAGTGAGGAACATACAGAAGACAGTAAATAGATAAGGAGGAGAGGGACGTCGTTTAGGATGACATGGTGGGCTGTAAGTAGAGGCATTACTAAAATACATTGAATCCGGCACGGTGGCTCGTCCATTTAATTCCAGCCCTTGGGAAGGCAAGAGAAGAGGATTGTGACTTTGAGACCAGCCTACATTACACCATGTCCCCTAAAAGAGGCAGTGGGCTACTCAAAATAGACCCACAGTGAAGGATCCTAGAAGGCAGAGAGGTAACTGCTAAATAACAAAACGAGTTGATCCCGATGGTGTTGGTGAGAGAGAAGGGGCATGTTCTGTGTGTGTAGATTGTGGGCTCCAGTGCCAACACAAATAGACGCTACCTTGCAGCATCTAGCTCCCAGTAGTCCTTGAGCATCCAGAAAGGAGAGAAAAGTAAGTATATTTCAGGCCCTGGGAACCTCTAATAAGAACTCAAACGATAAGAGATTTGGCCAGCCCCCAGAACCTTGAAAACAATTCACTCAACAATTTGCAATAATTAGGAAGGGACAGGTACTGTACAATTACTCATAATTGTGCCCTGGCATGGAACCTGGAAAAAATGTCCTTGGACTTATGTTCCTAGGAGAAAATTATTACAGCAGAGAATGCTGCTAAACCAACTGCTCTTGTGGCCAGTCTGGAATACCCTAGCACAGGACTGGCTGACCTTTCGTTGTGAAGTACTGGGTGCTCTTCTTGTTGTTGGTGGTGGTTGGTTGGTTTTGTTTTGTTATGTTTTTTCAAGACTTCTGTGTAGCCCTGGCTGAACTGGCACTAACTCTGTAGACCAGGCTGGTCGTAAACTCAGAGATTCACCTGCCCCCAGGGGGCTGGAATTAAAAGCAGGTGCCACCATGCTCAGTTGGGTGCTGTTCTTAAAGTACTCTAGATCTTAGTCTTTGATTCTCCCCCTGTCTTCATACTCTCTTCTTTGTTCTACTTTATCAAGCTTCTTCTAAGTCAAATAAAAATAGTCTCTGTAACTCTTGATGAGAAGTTTGCACTTGCATCCACGTACTGATTCTGAACTCTAGGCTCATTACTTCCAACCTAATTGACGCTTTGTTTTCTTCACAAAGAGGACAGACATCTCAAGCCCAATGTATCCAATCCTCAGTTTCTAGGCTCCCTCACCTGAGTCAATGACAGCTTCACCTGTTTAGAGCTAGAATCAGAAATCAAGTACTGTTCCTCTCTCTGCCAATCTCATGTGGTTGTTTGAACAGGAATGGCTCCCAAAGGCCTCATAGATTTGAATGATTGGTCACCAGGGAGTGGCACGGTTAGGAGGTGTGGCCTTGTTGCTGTAGATATGAACCTGTTGGAGGAAGTGTGTCACTGGAGGATGGCTTTGAGGTTTCAGAAGCCCAAGCCGGGTTCAGTCTCTCTCTCCATCTCCTCCTCCCCTCCTTCTCTTCCCCTCCCTCCCCCCTCTCTGTCTCTCTCCTTCCTGCAGATCTTGATATAGAACTCAGAGCAACTTCTCCAGCACCATGTCTGCCTGCACACCACCATGCTTCCTACCATGATGATAATAGACTAAACCTCTGAACTGTAAACCAGCCCCAATTAAATGCTTTCCTTTATAAGAGTTGCCATGGTGTCTCTTCGCAGCAATAGAACTTGCACTGTGATATCTAATAGACAATCTTTCAACAAATATCATTGGCTCAATCTTAAATTTCCTCAGTCTATTCTTGGCACATTCCCTCGCACCATTCAGGTCTAAGTCACCACTTTTTTAATACAGATTATTAAAACAGCGTCCTTGGGGTTGGAGAGATGGCTCATTAGTTAAGAGTATTTGCTGCTTTTGCAAAGGAAGTGGATGAAATTCTCAGCGCCCACAAGACGGATCATAACCATCTGTAACTCCAGTGCTAAGGTATCTGATGCCCTTTTCTGGCCACCATGGGCACATACATACATGCAGGCAAAGTATTCATAAACATAAAATCAAAATTTTAAATCTTGAAAAATAATAAAAATCAGCCTCTTGTCCAGACTGTCTTGCTCCTCTGGGGGTCTGTTTAAAAATTTTCCCTCCTTGGATCATGTATCCTTCAATGGACACAAGCATCCTTCAATGGATAAGTGCATCCTTCAATGGATAGTACATCCTACAATGGATAAGTGCATCCTTCAGTGGATATGTGTATCCTTCAATGGATAGTGTATCCTACAATGGATATGTGTATCCTTCAATGGATATGTGTATCCTTCAATGGATAAGTGCATCCTTCAATGGATAGTGCATCCTACAATGGATAGTGTATCCTTCAATGGATATGTGTATCCTTCAATGGATATGTGTATCCTTCAATGGATATGTATATCCTTCAATGGATAAGTGCATTCTTCAATGGATAGTGCATCCTTCAATGGCTAGTGTATACTTCAATGGTTACATCATTTCATACCACTCCTTTTCTCAGATTCCTGCCTTGATGACTTTATTAGCAGCTTTTCTCATTACTTTTTGTCAATACCTGACACAAATCCACTTACAGGAAGGAGGACTTATTCTGGTTTGCAGTTTAAGAAGAAATTCATTCCATCACAGCATGGCAGGGATGGCAGCAGAAACGGGAGGCAGCTGATCACATCGAGTCAGGAAGCAGAGAGAAGGCAGGAAGTGATACCGTACTATACAACCTCAGTGTCCCACACTAGTGACCCACTTCCTGCAGCAAAGCTCCACCCCCTAAAGGATCCATCGCCTTCTGAAATAGTACCATCAGCTGGAGATCAAGTGTTCAGACACATGAGCTGAAAATAAAAAACTGAATTGTTACAACAGCCTACAATTGTCTTCTCCTTTATTGGGCATCTGACATCATATCGATTCCACGCCCCTTGCTGACTTACCCTAACCATACTAACCCATTTGCCTGAACCTTGGTCCCCTGCCTCCACATTTGTTCTTCTCCGGCCATGCCACGGTTCATTTCCTCTCTATCAGAGCTTTGCCTAAGGACCACTTTCTAGGTGACTGCTGCCAGACATCTTAAAACTACAACCGTCTCCCCAGAGCCCCCTGTATCTCTTTTACCTGCTTTATTTTCCTGACTAGCTATTATTCCCTTCTAATGTACTTTGTAATGTGCTTGTTGGTTGCTGTTAATTGACAGTCTCCTTTCACAAGGAATCAGCTCCACATGACGAGGGGTTCTGTCTCTTATTGCTCACTCATGGAATCTCAACTGTCTAGATGGTTGTCTAACATATCGTAGGTGTTTAGTGAATACATTTTTGGTTTTTTAAAGATCCATTTATTTATCTGTGTGTGTGTTTGTGTGTGTCTGTGTGCTCCTGCATGCCTGAAGAGCGCATCAGATCCCAGGACAGTTAGCTATGAGCCACCATGTGAGTGCTGGGAATTGAACTCAGGACCTTTGGAAGAGCAGACAGTGCTGTTAATGACCAAGTCATCTCCTCTAGCCATGTGAATAATTGGTTAGTGAATGGATTATTGCTTTTATATCTCACTCTCCCTGCTGTATAGGTAGGTGGTATTTAAGGCAAGTCCTTGTGTTCTAAGCAGTCAGCAAATAGCTCTGGTAGACTGGGTGATTCAGCTGCAAGAATGCAGTACCTTGTGCAGTATGCCATGAAATTTTCTCATCTAGTTTCTGTTTTATGGAAATATTTAAAGAAAGGTCATCATATACAGAGAATACATTTCATTGGGTCATATGGAATACTTATATACAAAATCATACATATCGTAAGCATAAAACTTGTAATTTCACAAAATAAAGCCACTCCTATGACTTCTCAGGGAGAAAACGTGTGAGCGATCATGAGCACGCGAGCACACACACAAATATTAAAGACTTCTTAGGAAAAATCAGTTAGACACAGATCTTAGATATGTCTACTTCTCGACTTCTGGTTTATTTAATAAAGACTGTAAGATATTTATCTTAAATGTGTCAAGATATGCTAAGATAATCTCTCATTGCCTTGTTAGCATCTTTTTTTAAAAAGTTGAAGCTTTTGTGTTCATGAGGATTTTTCTCACAGTGAAAAGGAGGCTCGCTAAGAAATCATTTCACTTTAACTTAAGGGTAAGGAACTGCATGCTCGCTAAGGAATCATTTCACACTAACTTAAGGGTAAGGAACTGCGCATGTGTGGGCGAGCTGTTGCTCCGCCTCTCCTCACCTCTCCCGCTCTATTTTCGGCACTTCTTTGCATAAGCAGATGACTCAGGCTTCTTGCCGCTTCCCAACTTTCCCTCCAATTATGACTCTGATGTCATGGGGAATTTCCCATGACCACTTAATGAGGAAGAAGGGGGCACTGCCGGATTTCAGAAGCTATCTTTCTGGGTTGGTCCTGAAAGTCAGAAGGAACCCTTATCATGAACAAGGGTTATGGTTAGTCACATAGGAGATAATTTGTGGTTTCCTGAGATAGGGACATTTACAGAGCGTGGCTAGTGAGTTGGTCGGTTTATCCAAGGCTTGGAAGATTGCTATCAAGATCATCTAAAAGCAAGGGGATAACCTTCTAAAAGGCTGTTTGAAGCTCCTACTGGTCTCCCAGAGGACATGTATACAGAAGGCTAAAGAAGGTGGCAGCTATGATGGTCTCTTGACTTGCTGTCAGTGAGTCTCTCTCCCAGCTTCCATATTCTGAACGGTTGTAGACTCAAGACTCTGACTCTCTCTCTCTCTCTCTCTCTCTCTCTCTCTCTCTCTCTCTCTCTCTCTCTTAAATTTTATTTATTTAATGTATGAGTGTTCTGCTGCATATATATCTACAGGCCAGAAGAGGTCATCAGATTCCCTTATAGGTGGTTGTGAGCCACCAAGTGGTTTCTGGGAATTGAACTCAGGACCTCTGGAAGAGCAGCCAATGCTCTTAACCACTGAGCCATCTCTTTAGCCCTAGACTCAAGACTCTTAGGCTGAAACTTAATCACCAGCATGGCGGCATTAGAGGTGGAACTCTCGGAATATGATTAGTTCAGGGAGGCATTGCCCTCACAGAATTAGTGGTATGACAACAGAGAGCCTCCCAACACTCAAGGTGACCAGCTGTATTATCTGTGAGCCAGGGAATATAGAATCTCATTAAGCTCAGAATCTCTTGCCTTCTTGAACTGTGAAAAGTATGTTTCTGCACCCATAAGCCATGTAGCTTGTGGCATTTTGTTACAGCAGTCTGAAGCTCCTGCTTCCTGACCTGCTTGAGTTCCAGTCTTGACTTCCTTTGGTGATCAACAGCAATGTGGGAAGTGTAAGCTGAATAAACCCTTTCCTCCCCAACTTGCTTCTTGGTCATGATGTTTTGTGCAGAAATAGAAACCCTGATGAAGACAGCCTGTCTTCTGAAGTGGTCAGATCAACAGCCAATATAGACTCTGGAAACCCAGACATGAGTATGGATGGGAGCAATTCCTCTCACCATTACCCTTAATATTTCACTTGGAGAGCGTTGTTTCCTTCTTGGAACACTCACCTTGTGGTCTGAAGTCCTTGTATAATGTGGAGAGTCTCCACCAGCAAACACGAGGCTGTTCATCCCCTTGATCAAGGGCAAACGATGGTGTGTCTGAGTATGCCAATGTGTTTGCCTTTTCTTAAGGAGAAATGGGAAGTGTTGCTACAAAATAAGAGCAGCACTATTTAAACTCATTATACTGGGAGCCCAATACACACAGTGAACAGGCAACTGCAGAACCAATGGAGATTCCTGGGGATGGAGGGCCAGGGTCAGGAATCCATGACTATTGGATTAGACCTGCCCAGATGTGGGCCTTTGGTGGGTTATTTTATTTTCGCTGTTTCCTTCCCTCTCTTGCTGCCTTATGCCCTGCTAACGACTGATAGTGCAGTTCAGGTTCCAAAAACGAATCTGATTGGCCTCCATCCCCATCAGGGTTGGGAGATGATGAAGCCATTTGCCTTGTATTTAGGACCTGTGTTTCTGGAGCTAAAAGAGGGACCAGAATGGCGGCTGAGGAACGACAGCTTAGCCTGAAATCGTTATTCTTAGCCATGTTCTCTGCATTGTCCTGTCGAGCTCTGTGGCCTGGGACGCTGACCTCCACTAGGGCCGCTGTTGCACTTGCTTTTGCTCATTCTCTGCCAGGAGACCCTGGCACGGGGCCAGAGAGCAGAGGAGAGCAAGGCTGGGTATTCTGATGCCCTCCTCTTCTGTCATCTTTGCCTTGCCATGGGGCAGGCAGTGTTACAGCTAGCATGGCACCCCAGAGGTCAGGACTTAGGCCTAAGCGATACCTCGGCACGTGTCACTTCTGTGCTAACAGTGCCCACAGCTGTGTAAGTTGTCCCTGTGTGGAATGCTCTTCAGCTAGGCACTTTGAGGGCTCCTTTCCAATACTTCATAGGTCAGCAGGTAAAGCTGCCGAGAGGAGGGTAGAGGTCAGTTACTGTGGGAATACGGAGAAGTCTGAACAGGCCAGAATAAAACGCATGTTCACATCCTGAAACCGTCCAAGGCAAAAACAATGATCATTATTGATTGGACTTCTTTTTTTTTTTCCATTATCAGTGAGAAAAATCTTATGACATTGGCTCATGGGCACCAAAGTTAAGGGATTTTCTAGGACGCAGTCGATCAGTGCTAAAACTGGAACAAACTGGAACTGCTACCTTAATCCGTAGCTATTATCAGGACCTTGTAGTCCTGCCCTGCTATTGCAGTGGAGGGACTATTTTAAGTAAAAGAATGCTGGTCTGGCACCAGATTCCTCCCCTATTCATCCACAGTCAATGGCTGATGTCATTTGTCGCAGCATTCTTTAAGTCCATCCTTGCAATCCGAGAGTCTCTTTTAGCATATGGGTCAGGTACCCACTATCAATCCATCCGTTAGAACACCCAGTGAGAGACTCTCTGACACTCTTGAATTAGAACTTTGGTCTCAAAGTCAGAAACTGAATTGGACCAAGTGAACCTTCCAGAACCTCTCTTGCTCCTACAGCCTTGGCCATTGCTGACATATTTGTGGCTAGCCTTCCGGGTTCCCTTGGGCTTGAATAAGCCCCAGATTTGCGTGCTCTGTCTCCTGCTGTAAGAGTGCCAAAGACTGGCCATGTGTCAGAAGAAATACAGCACACACCCCTGCAACATGAACAATCTGCCGGGTACTCTTCTCTTGGCTCTTTGTACATTTTTTGTTCTTGTTAGATGTATTTTCTATTTTCTACAGACACAGCCCTGACTTTATTAAGCCCTTGAAGACAGGGAAATCTTTGGCCCGAATGACTAACCCAGTAGCATGGGAGCGAGATAGTACAGGGCACAACCGTATGCGCGCGCGCGGTTTGAATGCAGGCTCGCTTCATCTCTGTAATGTAATTATTTTCTACCTGCTTCAATGACTTAGCGGAAATCAGGAACTTAGCAAACAGCAGATACTTAGTTCTGGCTTTGTTTGCTGCACATCAGTCCCGGTGTGGTGAATATAAGTGCGAAGGGGGAAGATCTCTATCCCAGACCCCAATCCCTTTATTCTTTTCCGCCAGACTCCATTGCCTAGGCAAAAGCTCCTTCCTTGCGCCCATGGCAATCTAGGTTCGCCTCCTGAAGGAGTGAAGTCCGGGAGCGCCCTCTAGAGGACAGCGGGGCTCAAAACCTCTGCTACATTACCGCTCACAAGATCTGTGCTGTGGTTTTATTTGTCCCTCCAAAGGTTGGTCCCTCCTCTTGTGTTCTGTTTGTCCTTCGAGATCTATTTCCATTTCTTTCTGCTTTGTTCTGGACCCCAGGCTGATGACCTTCCTTTGCCACCACCACTTAGCTTGATTTTAACCAGTAAAAGTCACCCGAGATGCATCGTTGAGATACTGTTTCTCTCAACTCCTCCAAGCCGGGCTGTTAGGGGTAGGTGGGCAGTGCTCCTCTACCCAACCCCACAGCTGCTCCCATGCAAACCCGCATGTTCTACCATGCCCAGCTCCTTGGTGTCAGCTCCCTGGACACAGAAATGACTTCCTGATGAGGCTAGCTAGCCTCGCGGTGGAAGTTCTGTCTTCAGCCTTGTGTCCCTTAGTCCTGGCTGTGCCCTTCTTTGTAAATAGCCCATGGGTCATGCTCTTCCCACTAGCCAGTCTGAGTATGCTTTATTTTCTGGTTCCTGTTGGGTTCTACTGATACTGTATGCAAAATCTTTGACCTAAGTCTTTTCTCTCTCCTACCTCCCCAATACCCTGTGAGCAATAAACCAATTACTGAAGTTTGCACAATGTAAGCATACTGTGTATATCTTAGGATTCTCTCCAGAATGCCTCCAGCAGGCAGGCCCTACTGTCTCTTGTTCAATTCCTACATAACCTACTTTCCCTCTACCTAGCTCCAATTCACTCTCTATTTAAAGCCTTCCACTAAAATGCTGCTTCTAACCAGGTCTTCCTAAACTTTGGTACACGTTTGTTGTTGTTGTTGTTTTGTTTTGTTTTCCTTATGTGCTTGGCATCTATGCAATTTCTATCCTATGAAGTAGCTGTCATATATTTGTCTGTCTTCACCTTTTCTTTAGTGTCTAGGAAGATCTTGGGTAGTTTAATTACATTCTGTGACTAGATTAATTAATAATGCCTAATTCAACCCACACACATCTCCTGAACCGTGGGGATTTCTTCACACGTGTTCTGCTCAGTGCTTTTGTTATATGATTGTGGGAAGGGATGTTGTCCCCTCCAACGTGAGGGGGCACACCCAGTTGCACCTGTCACTGGCAACCACCTCGTCACTAAGGAGACCGCTAGTGTGGAAAGAAAACTAGAGAGGAGGGAGGGCAGACTACAGAAGATCGTGGAAAGCAGAGTTGTGCCCTTGATCAAACTATGTCCAGCTGTCTTACAAGATGGTCTGTCTGGGATGGGACTTTTGTTTATAACCAAGTAAATATGTAACACTGGTGGTTAATTACTGTGGTGGCTTGAATGAAATTGACCCCCATAGGGTCATGGGAACTGGTACTGAGTCTCAAATACTCAAGCCAGGCTCAGCGTGTCCTTCTTCCTGTGGCCTGCCAATCCACATATAGAGAACTTCCAGCTACCTCTCCATCACCATGTTTGTCTGCATGCTACCCATTCTTCTTGCCATGAATAATAATGGATAATGATAATGGACTAAACCTCTAAACTGTAAGCCAGCCCCACTGAAATATTTTCCTTTATGAGAGTTGTTGTGGTATCTCTTCACAGCAATGGAACCCCTAAGACAATGATGAGACATATGCAACACACAATTACCAAAATGGCTGAGAATGCAGGTCACTTGGCTGCCTATTTGCCTGGAATGTTTGAAGCTCTTGGAAAGTGAAGTCCTACAAAGCTCTTATTCCAGCACTTGGGACATTGAGGTAGGAGAATCATGGGTTCAGGGTCATTCTTAGCTGCTTAAGGTGTTCAAAGCTTGCCTGGGATGCATAAGACCCCATTTGAAGAAAAAGCCAACTCAATTACTGAATTATTTTCTTCCTCTTTTCAAGCTCAGGTAACGGAGCACTAGATGAAATCTTGCCTGGGTAAGGAATAGGACCCAAGCTTCATGTGTGGTTTTGCTGATGGTAAGATATCCTCCAGTTCCCTGTAATCTTCTTTAAAAATGCTTTTGTCTGTAATTAAAATATTCATCTCAGCACACCCTACATGTACACACCCCATGCCACAACTGAAGGTCAGTCTGATGGGTTGGCACAGCTGTCTCCAGTGCCATGTTGACGACGACTTCTTCTTCTTCTTCTTCTTCTTCTTCTTCTTCTTCTTCTTCTTCTTCTTCTTCTTCTTCTTCTTCTTCTTCCTCCTCCTCCTCCTCCTCCTCCTCCTCCTCCTCCTCCTCCTCCTCCTTCTCCTTCTCTCCTCTCCCTCTCCTCCTCCTCCTTCTTTTTAATTTTATGTTCATTGATGTTTGCCCACATGTATGTGTGAAAGCATCAAATCCTTTGGAACTGGAGTCACAAATGTGAGCTGATGTGTAGGTGCTAGGAACTGAACCTGGGTCCTCTGAAAGAGCAGCAGGTGCTTGTAACCACTAGACCATCTCTCTAACCCAGCCCCACCCACAGGTCTGGTTCTTCTAATGTATCAACCATGAAGAAGGTGTTTCTGTAGCTCCAGCTGGAGGCTGGGCTCAACCACAGGTAGGTTTCCCAGGCACCTACAGACTTGAAACAGTTCTGTGTGCAGAAAGCTCAACATGACCTTGTGCTTTGCTGGAGTGTCTTCAAACTCAAATGCCTTCAGATCCCACAAAGTCTGCTCGCTTTTGTAGTCATAGTTCTTGAGGTTTCTCAAACCACTTTTCACAAATCAGAGACTATTAAGAGAACTAAGTTTGAAGTGTGTACAAAAGCCTCTTTGTAACACATGCTGTCATCTATAACCTTCTACTTGCCGGTCCTTAACACCCACCTCTCCAAATTGCCACAGGCTTCTGTTTCATAGGTTTGACTATCTTATATCCACTGGCAATGGCACACAATAAAACAAGCATACACATTAAAAACAATTCATCTTTATGCGTTCTCAGACACCTGTAATCATCTCATCAGATGAAGCTTTCTCCTCTCCCTGGACTCTGGTCACAACAGGGAGCAATCGATTTGTTGCTTCTTGCTTGGAAACCTTGTGTGGTGTGTCATCTCTTTCCCTCAGACCTGCAGAACAGGCCACCTATTGTCTCAGCAGACACCAAGAAAAAAAAAAAAGGCAGGAAGAGTCCCTGGTGTGCAAATGTGCCTTGCAGCTGGTGGCATTCTATACCAAAGCCACAGTCCCTGCACAGATGTCCCTTGGAGAGCTGGAAGCATATTGATGTATTTGACTGATTTCATCAGTCCCTCTGTTGAACTGTGGATGCTGAAAGCCAGGGTCTGAGTCAGGGGGTGGGGAAAATAAATCTGAAGGTACAAGCATGGTTTATGAAGCTTCATAAAGTTCAACTGACTTTAGGAAGCAACTAATTCCTACCCGGTTCCTGTTTCGGCGTGGAAGGACTTCTTCCTAGGAGCTAACATGACCTCTCACTTTGCTTTCTGTCCTGTCTCCCGTGTGATAAGCCGTTGGGGAGTTTGGAAGAAGGAGCCATGTATACTCAACTCAACCAGGTATACCTGTTTCTGTCTTCAGAGAGGAGGTACCTGGTTTGCTCTCCTCGCTGTAGGGTAACTTCTATCTTGCTTGTGGTCAGGGACTGGATTCAGGAGAAAGAGATATTTTTTTAACATTTTTTATTACATATTTTCCTCAATTACATTTCTAATGCTATCCCAAAAGTCCCCCATACCCTCCCCCCAACTTCTCTACTCACCCATTCCCATTTTTTTGGCCCTGGCGTTCCCCTGTACTGGGGCATATACAGTTTGCGTTTCCAATGGGCCTCTCCTTCCAGTGATGGCCGACTCAGAATCTACTAGCAAGCCTGTTTGGTAGTAAGTAAAGCCAAGTTGGTTATTATTATAGAATTACTACCAAAGCAGACCCCATGATGTGTGTGCCTCAAAAGTACTCAATATATTGGTTGGGGAAAAAACATCTACTGAAACTCATGGGCATCCTGTTGTTTTAAAATTTTCTCCTACAACCCAGTTTTAAAAGAAAAGTTTCCCAGTCCTACTCATCATACCTTTTACTAATAGTAATTTACTACTAGTAGGAAGGTGTTTAAGAAAAGCTTGGCTTCCTGTCTTATCATGATTCAACAATCTGCTATCACCAGGGCTGTGTAGCTGCTTAGAAAGACTTTCTGAGAGGACACAGAAGCTGCCTCTTGTAGAAAAGCATGGGCTTTTCCATCTCTCTGTGGTTCCCAGCCAGTCAGTGTTGCCAGATTTGGCAAAATATCAACAGGCATCCAGTAAACCTGAGGTTGTTTGGCAGGGATTCCATTATTAGCAGAATGTGAACAGCGTAACTCTGTCAGAGATAACTCATGCACTTGAATTAGGGCACCCAAATTGCCTTGGAAACTCTCTACCTCACTTTTTATTCACACAGGCTACCAAGATAGATTCTCTATGTGCATCCACACTTACTACTACTGCTCAGTGCCTAATTTAACTGTGTGGCCCATTTGTGGAAATAAAATACCAGTACGGGCTGAGAGCAAAAACTATAATCTGAAAGAAACACCAGTGATCCAAAAAGATAAGCTAAAAGTAATTCCCTTCTAGTGAGCTCAGGCTGGGTACGGTTGCACCTTCGTGATTGAGGATCCAACCTGGAGACTTTGGTCTGTCCCTGACAGGCTGAACAAAGCTGGGTAGGTCAATGAGCCTTTCTGGGTCTCTAGTTTCCTATCTCTGAAAGGATCTGAAATGCTTGCTCACCAAAGCTTGTGTGTGTGTGTGTGTGTGTGTGTGTGTGTGTGTGTGTGTGTGTGTGTTGAATATTCATCAGAAAGTTCAGCGTGTGCAAAATATAACTGCAACATAGCTCAGCAGTGGGAGGAGAGAAGCCAGTTATTAATTATGTAACTGGTGAAACATATCAGCTAGTATGTCAATAGGTTCCTCTCCCACATCCCCATTTCAAAAATTTCCCGATCTGATAACAGGAACAGATGCAAAGCAGCTTTGAGGAAGATCCTGCGGAAGCCTTGAGGAAGTTGCAGGGACCGTTTTAAGAGCTCAGGATGCCATGGACACTGTGACATGCGTAGCATGATTGGGTAACAGCATCTTAGGGGGAAAGGCCACCTAGAATCACATCTTATGCCAATTTAAGTCACAATTGTTAAGACCTCGAGATCTTAGGAACACTAGGAAATCAACCAAGAGTGAATTGACTTAGAGTGTCTTTAGCAGATGTCAGGGTAAGTGCTGTCATGTAAATCCAGGCTTCTCAAACCCACCACCATTGACAACTAAAGCTGGACAGAGCTTCTTGGGGTCAGCGCTGAAAATGCTGTGCATTCAGTGTGTTTCACAATACCTGTGATCTGTCTGCCAGATGCCGGTAGCACCCATACAGTAGCGATAAACACATTTTTCCAGACATTGACAAATATTCCCTGTGGGGGAAGTTGTCTCTAGTTAAGAATCACTGATTTAATTTATCCAAAGGAATTGGGCATTTCCCAGCAACTCCATTAGGACTCTGAAGTCTTGACTGACAAAATGCATGGGCTGTAAGGGTCTTGCGGGACTCCTTGTCTGTCCTCGCTTTGCTTCCTACCTCGCCTGCAGGGCCTTGGCCATCAGACAGCTTCTGCTGGATTCCCTCTCTTCCCTCTCCTTATAAGGCTCGATGTTCACTGGGTTAGGTAAACCGAGGTGTTATAGTGTTTGCCTCCTTCCTCCAGTAAGAATGTCTCCCTGGGGCACGAGAGATGGCTCAGCTGCTAAGGGCACCTTCTGCCAAGTCTAGTAACCTGAGTTTGAGCCTTGGGACCCAAGAGGAGCAGTGGCAGAAGAGAGCCAAGTCCCATAAGTTGCACTCTGCAAACACATGTGGGGTACGCACTGGGATCCATGCCTTGGATGCTGGTCTTTAGGAGGAATAAAAAAACAATTTTATCTTGTAATGTTTAAGCAAACATTAGGATGTCAGGAAATGAAAGGATAAAAAACCAACCCCTGCTAAACACTAACTACTGGGACGCTGTGTTCTCCCTCCTGAAATGGTGACAGGCTCGTTGGAGGCCATCCTTACTTACAATCTAGTCTAATAATTAGCAATGGAAACAGTGTACCTTCAGCAGGAGGGAACAAGTGACAGAGTCCAGCAGTTGTTTTCCTGAGAGGAAAGGGTGAGCTAACCCCTGCCTACAGTGGGGTTCATTTTCCACCTTCTTCACACTTCACAATAGAGATCACATTTTAATGAGTTTGGGGGGCAACATTCAAGACCTGAAGCAGATTAAGATACTGGGTTTACACTCTGGCGTAACATGACTCCTAAATCTAAAATGTCCCTGATGGGTTTGTTTTGAATGCTTGTTTCCCACCTGGTAGCTCTATTCTGGAAGATTATGAAGCCTTTCAGAGGTGGCATCTAGCTGGGGAGGACCTTTGACCATTATACTTGACTCTACTTCTGCCTTCACTCTCTGCTTCCTGGTCTGTGGAGACACAGTTACAGCCATGATACTGAGATGTGTCTCTCAGAGCAGTGGTTCTCAACCTTCCTCCTGCTGCGATCCTGTAAGGCAGTTTCTTCCTCATGTTGTGGTGACCCCCAACCATAAGATTCTTTTCATTGCTACTTCATAATTGTAACTTTGTGACTGCTATGGATTGTAATGCAAACATCTGTGTTTTCCAATGGTCTCAAGCAACCCCTGGGACAGGGTTGTTTGACAAACCCACGGGGTTTCAAGAGCCATAGGTTGAGAACCCATTCTTAGAGATTCTAATCCCACCATGAGCTGAAAACCAAGTCGTTACACTCCAGATCTAATAAGTAACTCAGCATATATTCTGGAAAGAAACAAGAGATTATTTTTGCTTATTTTGAAGAAAGTCATATTTCACTTCTTTAAGTGTTAGAATCAGTAGTTTCTAGTACACACACCAAGCTACAAAACCATCTCTATGAGTCTCAAAATATTTTTCACATCCCAGAAGGAAGCCTCCTTCGTTTTATTATAGAGATAAAAGGGGTTATTAGAATGACTTACAGGTGGTGGTCCAGCTGATCCAACAGTACCTGCCAATGAATTTAAGGTTCAAAAGCTCAGTTGGTTGTTCAGCTCATGACGTTGGATGTCTGAGTTGATTTTTCAGTGCACTCTGGGATGCCAAAGAAGTAGTCTCTAATGCTAACAAAATGAAAGCAAACAAGCAAAGAGCAAAAGCTTCCCTCTTCCAGCAGAAGGTGTGGCCCAGGTTAAGATGGGGTTTTCACAGCTCCAAACATCTGGATTGAAGGTGTATATTCCCACCTCGAAGACCCAGATTAAAAGTGGCTCTTCTCACTCCACATTAGGCAACAGATCCCTCACAGTTGTGCTCCATTTTTGTATTTTGTTAATTCCAGATGCAGTCAAGTTGATCACGAAGAAGAGCTGTCACCAGGTGTCTCTGTATCCCTTTCTTCCGTTGGCTGGGACAACCACCAATCCATTTTCTCTCTGTGGTTTTCTGTATCCTAAACATTTCATGTGGGTGGGATTACATACTCGCTATCAACTTCATTATTCTTTTAAAATTTTTAAAAAGATTTACTTTATGTGTATGAGCACTCCAGCTGCATCTACATCTGCATGCCAGAAGAGGGCATCAGATCCCAATGTAGGTGGTTATGAGCCACCATGTGGTTGCTGGGAATTGAACTCAGGACCTCTGGAAGAGCAGTCAATGCTCTTACCCGCTGAGCCATCTCTCCAGCCCACTATCATCTTAACATGATGTTCTTAAGCTTCATTCGCATTGTAGCAGTAACAAGCACTTCATTTGTTTTTATTGCTCAGATAGTATTCCCCAGTCTGCACCCATGTGCCACCCATGTTTGCTTCTCCCACAGGGTAGCCAGGCCCATTGTCCATCGAGCTGAGCTGGAAGGAGGGAAGCTCAGCCGGGCTTGGGTGAGTGGAGTGATGGATCTAGGTCCTGAATGTGGGTGTGAGCAATGAACACACCCAGTCTGGAGGACTAGGTCAGTTACTGGTGTAACAGTTAATATAAATTGACGCAATAAATTAACGCAGTGGCCAGAGAGAGACCAAGATTTTCAACTTAAAGTACCAGTAACTAGGCATCATAATTCTATTCTAATCCTCTGATCTAATCTGCTGCCTCTAAGCCCACATCCTTGCATTTTTTTATTGGTCTTGCTGTTTGGCCTTCAGGCGTGTTCTACCTTGATGTCTCTCCTGACCCCTTCTTCTTAGTGAAACCTTTCTTCCTCCTCTTTCTCCCCCTCCCCTGGCTGGTGGAGGTCCTTCCCTATTCTATTTCCTAGTTATTGGCTTGTCCAGCTTTTATTGACGTGGCAAAGGGTAAATGGAAAGCACTGTTTACATAACTCTGAGACAGGAGACTCCTTACATGCACATTGCAATGTCATGCCTGGGTTAAAACCAGAGAGTGGAACTGAGAATTCCGCATTTGCATAATACATGGGTAGACTTTACACTGTGCACAATAACATGATGCCTACAATTGGGGTTGGGGAGCTGGCATTTATACCCTTGAGGAGATGGCCAGAGTCCCTGGGATAAGGTTTATGGGCTGTGTCCATTAGCCAGGCAGGGGTGTTGGAAGATACTTCCTTTACAGACTAAGGGTTGGTGGGGACCTTGTAAGATCAAACAGGGAGTGACACCTGATAGTTGTCAGGAAATGGATTCCTGCTGGGGTTGATGGTGGGACCGCCACCTTTCTGGCAGGCACCAGGTTGGAAGTGAGGAGATAGCCAACTCTGCCGTCCTCATGTTTGAGGTATCTGGGGTTGAAGTACCCTCGATCCTTCTTCTATAACCCTGGGTCATTATGTCCCATTTGCATGAATCTCATTTTGTTTCCTACCGATCAGTTGAAAGCCATCTGAATTGTTTCCAGCTGTTGTGAGTAATGCTGCTATGAACAAGGGTCTGTTTCCAGATGTTCAGATGTGTCCAATTGTCACAAGGAGAAGCCTGGAAGTGGGAGGATTCTATGCTACCTAAGTTTTCTTTTTAATGTTTGAACACTTTCAGTAACCAAGGACGACAGACTGCGGACTTGCAACCGAAGTTAAACATATTTCCACAGGCCCCAGACATCCATCCCTCAATACAGTTACTGCACCATTTTATACCCACAAAGCAACGTATCCGGACTTGTCAGCCTTTGCACATCCCCATTGGCTTTTGCTAGCAACTCTTTGTGATCCTAGCTCCGCCAGTGGGTGTGATGCAGTATCTCATTGAGATTTTGATTGCATCACCCCCACAGCTAAGATGGGGGTTGTCCCGTGTGCTTATTGGTCATTTATATATCTTCTTTGGTGAACTCCGTTATCTGCCTTTTTTTTAAGGTGGAAGGCACAGACTTCTGAATAAAAGTGGAAGGAAGCGCAGAGTGGGAGGAAATGAGGTGCTCCCTTCAGAACATGTGTGAGAACAGAGGCAAAGTGAGTTGTGCACCAATGGTGGAGACAGGCATCAGAGGATCAGGGCTTCCTGGGACATAAAGCCCAAGTCAACTGGAGGCTCCAAGAAACCTCTTTAGCAAAGACTTGCCAGTCACCCCATTCTGTCTTCACCCCTATGTCTTCTATATAGTCATCTGGGAAGTCCTACTGATGCTTCAACAACAGCGCCTTGTCTAAATTAAGATGGAAAGGGAAGGCAAGCATGAGTTTCTAGTTGGAAAAGGGAGATCATTCCTTAAGTAGGAAACTACTAAAAGTGCTAAATCACACACACACACACACACACACACACACACACACATACACACACACACACACACACACACACAGAGCAAGATGGCTCAGGGGGTAAAGGCACTTGCTGCCAAGCCTGATAATCCGAGTTTGGTCCTCAGAACCCACAATGGATAGAACTAATTCTCACAAGTTGTTTTGAGTTTCACATGCATACACACAGACAGACAGACAGACACACATGCAAACAAGAATAAATATATAAAAATAAAACTTAAAAAGAATCGATTAAATAAAACATAGCTCTATTGCTTCTGAGATATTAAAAAAGCTGCAGTGTCTTTAGTGATTGGCTTAAATATTAAAGCTAGAAGCCTTGTGGGGGCTTTTTAAATTAGAAAATTAAAAATTGGCAAATACAGTGTTACCAACTTATCAGGATAGATGAGAAATGTTTGCAGAGAGGGGTTATTGGTTCAGGACCAAGGACAGCACAGGAGTGTTAGGCCCTTAGCTTCACTTCTAGTCACACCTGCACAATTATGTCTCCTTGTTACTATTCTCTCTCTTTTCTTTACACTGCTCCTACCACTGCTCCAGTAGGGCAGAATCGCATCCCTCTGATCTCCACTGTAACGAAGTTCATCCCATGATTAACACCTTAATCATGTCTGTTCTCCTAGCACCCATCCCTTGCTGGGTTTTTTTTTTTTTTAAATATGGTTAAATGTTTTGCCTGCCTGCATTTCTGTGCATCGTGTGTATGCCTGGTGCCTGCAAAGATAAGGAGGAGGCACTGGGACCCCTGGACATGGCGTTACAGATGGCTGTGAACGCCCACAGAATGACTGGGGATTGAACCCAGGTCCTCTGCAGGAACACTAAGTGCTTTGAGCCATTGAGCCATCTCTCCAGTCGGCTTCCTTCTTTATGGTAGTAAAAGACATACAACATTTTCAACCAGTTCTGTGATTACATTTCCATGAAGTGTAGACATACTGACCAAGCACCACTATGCACCTACAGAATGGTTTCACCTCCAGACTGAATCTCTCTGCCCACTGAGCAAGGCCATCCTTCCCACTTTCTCCCACTCCCAGCGGATGCTATTCTATTTTGTTTCCTTTCCCCTATTTCCTGTTTAGCCCACTGTTCTCGCCGTCAGTGTACGTGCAGCCTAAGTATTCCTCTGGAGATCTGCACTGGTGGGAGGTGCAAAATACTGGGCGCCTTATTCCAGCCCTACTGAGATATAAACTCTGAACTCTGAAAACTGCAATGAAACCTTGGAAAGATTCTTACCTGGGAGTCAGGTAGGCAAGTCTCTGAGTTCAAGGCCAGCCTGGTCTTCTGAGTGAGTTCCAGGACAGCCAGGGCTACACGAATAAATCATCTCAAAGAGACAAAAAGCTTCTAGAACCCACTAAGTATTTTTAGCATGTTCATTAGTTACCATCTAATTCCAGAGCATGAGCCTCCCTAAATGCAATTCCTTTCTCTTCAGTAATCATTGTTCATGTGTTTACAATCTAACTCTTGTCAGGCATGACTTTTTAAATGATTGTTGAAGAGCCCCTTCTCTGATAAAATCTTTTTGAAGAACATCTCCCGAGACTAGTCTGTCTTCAGTACATCTGCGGCTATAAAACAATATGATCGCTACACAGATATTTGTATCATCTCAATGATTCCTATGGACTGTTCGTAGCTTTACGTAATTTAATTTTGTACTGACTGTTTTCCCATTAATCATTTCATGTAACCTATCTCTTGAAAAGATGCTAAGGCCTCTACTGTGCTTTAGGGGCTGAGAGTCTGCAGAAGGATACCAGAAGGAATGCAGCCCGGCTGTCTTGACTGGCCCTTCACCATGATGGCAGCCGGTAGACACACATCATAACACAGATAGGATGCAGCAACGCAAACGATGCCCAGTGGAGCTGTACATAACAAGGAAGGGAACATGACGGAAGTGGGTATAGGTTATGTGTTATTGTGGGACTAGGCTGGGAGACCATCATTTCACATAAACACCTGGGTCTCGTCGTGTGCCGAGTTGGAAAGAGTGACACGGGCATTTTCGACTTCAGGGAGGGTCTAGCAAAGCCTCTGGAGTCTGGGCGCGCAGACCGAGAAGCAGTGGCTTTTGTATTGGCCCCAGGGTACAGAAGGTTAGATATGGGGAAAAAAGAAGCTGGTTTGGGGCATTTTTAGAGAGCTATGTCCCAGCACACGCAGAGTTCCCAAATGACAATGCAACTTCTAACTGCTCAAGACTCGGGCTTAAAGCATGTACATTCCTGGGGCTCACACCAGATCGTCTATATCAAAACCTTTGGTGGCTCCGGAGGCTCAGGGACCTGTCCTTAGAGCAAGCTGTCCTCATTTGTCATTAGTAAACAAGGTGGGCAGAAAAAGAAAGTCTGGAAGTCAGGAAACAGCACATTAGGGTTACGAAAATACTCCAGGAAACAGAGAAGGAAACCTGTCTATCCTATCTAATCTGTGGCAGGAACCAGAGGGACAGAAAATAGGCAACTAGAATGTCTAGGATTTAAATCAGTAGATTTAGAAGCTGAATTTTGATTGAAATAAATCATCCACAGCCTTTCCAAATGTGGGCGATGGGTTAATGATGCATATTTATCTCACGTTTCTCCTGTCTACGCAGTCTCCTTCCTACACTTTGGGAGCCCTTGTATCAAGAAGGCGGCGGTGCCTATAAACAGCTGGTTAACACAAGTGCCATCCCATACGATGAACAGTAGGTGGCGCCACTTAAGTGCCTGAATTTCCAAAATGCAACACCATTAACCTAGGAATGCACTGAAAAAAGAAACCTTTATAGGGCTGAAGCAGACATATAATATATATTCTAAGGGAGACCTGGAAAAAGAAGAGTCAACGAAAGGCTACTTAGCCCTACCCAACACGCAGTCTCCAGTGACACGTTGTAGATTTACAAATACTGATCTGCCCTGCCTGTGGCTCCTTCTATGCCAGTGCTAAGTGGACATTTTGTCAGGTGCGAAATAATCGCCATAGCAAGTGAGTTACAGGAACTCACGCAGGTTTGAGGGCAAAAAATAGTTCCTTGGCTTTGGTGGGTTTTCTGGATGTCTGCCTGTGAGCTTTGGTTGCTGGCAGAAAGGGTGGGAAAAGAAAATCAAACATGAGAAGGGCCATGGGAGAGATAGCTTAGAACCATGAATGAGGGCTGTGCTGTGAAGTTTATGTTGTGGTCGGAGGACAACCAGCAAGGAGTGGGTTCTCTCCTCCCACTCGGGCTGTCAGTCTTGGCAGCCAGAGCCTTTGTGCTCTAAGCCATCATGCCGGCCTCATAAGATGCAATATTCTGTATATTTTCAACATCCATGTTGTTATTAGACGCGTTCTCACGACCGGCCAGGAAGAACACCACAGACCAGAATCTTCTGCGGCAAAGCTTTATTTTTTACATCTTCAGGAGCAAGCGTGTAAGAAGCAAGAGAGCAAGAAGCAAGAGAGAGAGAAAACGAAACCCCGTCCCTTTTTAAGGAGAATTCTCTTTTGCCTCGGACGTGTCACTCCCTGATTGGCTGTAGCCCATCGGCCGAGTTGACGTCACGGGGAAGGCAGAGCACAAGTAGTCATAAGATACCCTTGGCACATGCGCAGATTATTTGTTTACCACTTAGAACACAGGATGTCAGCGCCATCTTGTAACGGCGAATGTGGGGGCGGCTCCCAACATCTCCCCCTTTTTTTTTTAATAAGAGCAAATAGGCCACCCATATTAATGAGAGTGGAGATAGAGGTCAAATCCCCAGTGTGTAGGTAAAGGAGCCATGTACAGGATTAGCTCTTAGGCTTACAGGCTTTTACCCAGAGCAACCCTGACCTGTTCCCGTGTCGTTTTGCCTGGGGGAAGGGAACTAGGACACTGAACCTTCATGAAAGATGACATGTCTCCCTAGAATAGGCTCATATATGCCGCAGAGCCTTTCTATTGTAGTGCTTAGCCTTGCAACTCTCTTGGGCTGCTGAAGCACACTCACTCTATCTCGTGTAATGAGTCTAGCCTCATGGGATATAAGAGCTGAGTGGCCAGCGACCTATTGCCTAAGCATAGATAACCATATATTAGGGGGAGCTCCATGTTCTAGTCCTGTAAGCGCCTGGGCAATAACCACCTTGTCTCTCTTAGTTTGGGCCTTAAGCTTACAGACCAATCAAAGAAGCAACACTAATCTACAGCAAAGTGTATCTCCAAATAATATTAATCCCACCCATTTTTTAAAGAAAGAAAATGCTGAGGAGATCCAATTGGGTAATCCTTTGGTCAGGGACAGGTCCAAGCGCGTGGAGTTGACCTGAAGTCTCAATTCCCGAAGGATCTGTTCAAATTTAGCCATCTAATTCTGTAACATATACTGAAAAAGACTTTTTGACAAATTAGCTGTCCTAGTAAATTTAACATACTGAATGGAAGTAACACACAATCTCGGAAACTTTTGTTCACATCCCTGCTGAGTTATTTGTCATAATACATCTAGTTGTATCTGGACAAGATCTATGAGTTGATTAACCAGCATGAGACCTCTCTGTATCTAGACATTAGTTGAGGCCTGTTTATCTATGACTGTAGTCACTGAGGCTGACAAAGTGTTAATGGTGTCAATCATCTGGACCTGTCCAGACAGAGCCAAGGCTGTCTGAATTAAGGCCAAACCCAGTTCCTAGTTAGTGGTAAAAAAGCAGGAGAATACTTGAGCATTATACATCACCGTCATTGGGAGTGGAAATGTCGACATTATCCCCCAACGCTGCTCTCTCTTTATTATTGACGCCCTGGACATCACCAAGACGAGGGACATTAGTATTCCCTTGGTCAGTCTGGATTTTTCGGGTGAGTCTTTCTGGTACCCAAAATGGGTTGTCTTCATTCTGTGGGAAAACACAGATAGTTCCCCTGGATCTTATCAAGATAGGATCCGGGCCATACCATTTATTATCAAGGACATTTTTCCATTTAACCATCTCATTGGGCCTATCTGGCTCTGAACAATGACGTTCAGCCGCAGTATGGCCATGAGCATCAATATTTAAAAAATTGAGTGTAAAGAGTGCCAAAGACACCGACACTCTTGGTGCTCGGGGTACAGTCTCCTCAAAAGTTCCCCTCTTCTGTTTTATAAGATAGGCTTTGAGGGTGCGATGCGCACGCTCAACAATACCCTGTCCTTGAGGGTTGTATGGAAGTCTAGTCAGGTGGGTTACGTCCATCTGACGGCAGAACTGCTGGAATTTTTGAGACGTATAAGCTGGTCCATTATCAGTCTTAAGGAGTCTGGGTTTCCCCCAAGCACTCCATGCCTCAAGACAATGTTGAATCACATGTGAGGCTTTTTCTCCGGTTAACGGAGAAGCAAACATGATGCCAGAACATGTGTCAATGGACACATGGAGATATTGAAGTTTTCCAAAGGAAGAAACATGTGTAACATCTATTTGCCAGACCTGTAGAGGTCGAATACCGCGTGGGTTAATTTTCACATGAGGAACTGGCAAGAACTCACAGCAGCTTTGACATTGAGTAACAATGTCACGGGCTTCTTTTCTTGTCAAGGAGAAACGACTGCGTAATGTTTCAGCCGTCACATGAAAATTGTTATGAAAGTTTCTTGCAGCCTCTACCGGGGATGATAGGGCAGCAGCCACCACTTTAGTGGCCTTATCTGTCAAATCATTTCCCAGAGCCATGGGGCCAGGTAGGCCTGAATGGGCTCTAACATGAGTAATATAAACAGGAGATCTTCTAGATAACAAAACTAATTGTATCTGCTGAAAAATATTGGCAACTCTACTGGAAGGCTTAATCACTCCAGCCACTTTTAAAAGATTTACTGCATTTACCACATAACAGGAATCTGACACAATATTAAGGGGTTCTAAAAAGGTTTTTAAAACTTCTAAGACCACTAAACATTCTACCACTTGAGGTGAATTTTTATTATATTGTTTGGATACCACTTTACCATTAGCCACATAGGCACCTATGTCAGTTTTTGATCCATCAGTATATACCACAATCCCATTTTTAAGTGGGTTTCTTACTGTTATTTGTGGAAACACAACAGATTGATTTTGGGCAAACTGTAAGATTGGATGTTTTGGATAATGGTTATCTATTTTTTCTGAAAAGGAGGTAACTAAAACTGCCCAATCATTAGATGCGGCTGCCAAGGTTTGAACCTGTGCAGCGGTATAAGGTACAATTAAAAGATATGGACTTTGCCCAAAGTGGGTGATTGCTGCTTTTAGACCTTTAAGGGCAAGCTGTGCAATTGCATCAGGATACCAATTTATTATTTTAGCTGGGGATACGTTTGGATGGATCCACAACAATGGCCCATTCTGCCACAAAACTGCAGTTGGCAATTGTGTTGTCTTAAAGACACACAAACTGAAAGGCTGCGAATCTTCAATACGTTGTAATTGTGCATTCTGTAAGGCTTTTTTCACTTTTTGTAAGGCCTGGTTAGCAGCTAGAGTAAGAGTCTTAGGGGAGGAGATATGAGGATCTCCTTCTAAAATACTAAACAAAGGCCTTAACTCAGCGGAAGGAATCTTTAAAAAAGGTCTAAGCCAATTAATATCTCCCAACAGCTTTTGAAAATCATTTAAGGTATGGAGGTGATCTCTTCTTATCTCTACCTTTTGGGGCACAATCTTATTTGGGGACACCACAGAGCCCAAGAATTGTCCTGTATCAGAAATTTGGACCTTTTTTGTGGCTATCTGTAAACCCCACTGACTTAAAGTTTTAAGTAGAAAAGGATATGCCTTTTGTAGCATGGTAAGGTCTTTATGGCACAGGAGGATGTCATCCATGTAAAGGAGCAAAATTAAAGAGGGGAATTGTTCCCTCACTGGCAAAAGAGCTTCTTGCACATAAAGTTGGCACATTGTAGGACTATTGGACATTCCCTGTGGTAAGACCTTCCATTGATACCTCTTATCAGGTTCCATGTGATTAATAGAGGGGATGGTAAAGGCAAATCTGGGCCTATCCCTTGGACACAAAGGTATAGAAAAGAAACAATCTTTAATATCTATAATAATTAAATTTCAGCCACGTGGTAAGGCGGAAAGTACAGGGAGACCCCTCTGTACTGGGCCAAATAAGTTCATTTGCTCATTAATGGCTCTGAGGTCATGGAGCAGTCTCCACTTTCCTGACTTTTTCTTAATTAAGTATTTTACCGGAGCGTGGACACGCCCACCCTCGGCTCCTTCAAAGACCGGAAATGCCTGTTGTATTTTCCTTTGTTCCTCTCTGGGAATGAATGAGTCTGCGCACTGCCTCTCTGCGCACTGCCTCTCTGTGCACTGCTGACGCACTACGCAGGGCGGGGACTCCGCATAGGGCGGACCTTGAAGCCGACTGCCCTGAGGCCAATCAGCAAACTGGCCTTCGCCAGCCGCTTTTGGCTTTTTTCTTGACTAATTAGCTGGCTGGTAATGGGCTGCTTCTTCTTCCCAGTCTGTTTCCTCAGAGGAGGATTCTTCACCTGTTTCAGAGCTACTAAGAGCTGGCTCCCCGAGCCCATCCAGCGATGAGCACAGGCTCCTTTTCTTAGAGACCTCCGCTAATTGATCTTTCTTCTTTTTTTTTTCCTTCTCCTTCCTTCTAATCTCTCTCCAGGTATTCTTACCTGACCTAAACTTTTTCTCAGGTTCAAGACCCTTGGAAAGGCCTGTATACTTATTTTGTGAACCATATTTTCTCTTTGCTCCTACTCTCTCTCCCCGCTTTACTTCTGATAGATTGTCCTGAATTTCATCTAGAATTTTTAGCCCTGCCTTAATCACTTGATAACATGTGAAAAGGAACAAAAGGGCTTCTAACACTAGAGAAAGTTTAAGGCCAAGCATACCTCGTAAAGCCATTTTCCACTTTACTTTTGATAGACTGTCCTGAATTTCGTTAGAAAGTTTAAGGCCAGGCGTACCTTGTAAAGCTATTTCCCACTTTACTTCTGATAGACTGTCTTGAATTTCGTTAGAAAGTTCAAGGCCAGGCGTACCTCGTAAAGCTATACTTACTGGTATCCACCGTTCCCCAGCTGAAAAGTTCTGAATTCATGTAGTTGAATCCTTCTCAACAGTCTGTTTTATGGGAACCTTTATTACCGTGACCCGCAGTTCTGGTTCTGGAATGAGGGATCTTCCTTGCGCCAGTCCCGAGTTTTTTCTCGTCCCGGGTTTCGGCACCAATTGTTATTAGACGCGTTCTCACGACCGGCCAGGAAGAACACCACAGACCAGAATCTTCTGCGGCAAAGCTTTATTTCTTACATCTTCAGGAGCAAGCGTGTAAGAAGCAAGAGAGCAAGAAGCAAGAGAGAGAGAAAACGAAACCCCGTCCCTTTTTAAGGAGAATTCTCTTTTGCCTCGGACGTGTCACTCCCTGATTGGCTGTAGCCCATCGGCCGAGTTGACGTCACGGGGAAGGCAGAGCACAAGTAGTCATAAGATACCCTTGGCACATGCGCAGATTATTTGTTTACCACTTAGAACACAGGATGTCAGCGCCATCTTGTAACGGCGAATGTGGGGGCGGCTCCCAACACCATGTGATCACAAGGCTAGGCACGATGGCATGTACTGGACATTGCAGCATTGGGGAGACAGAAGCGAGAGAATCTGGCTATAGAGAACATGGGCTATACACTGAGGCCCTATCTCAAACCAAACAAAAAAATAACGCAACTTGCAATCATACAAGAGACATCAGGACTTTGTGATTAGAAGGGAGTTGTTGATTGTCTAAAATGTTTTCTCTCTCCCTTTTCTGAGCTCTGTGCATCAGCAGACAGAAACTATGTCTTTGTACTTCAAATGGGAAGATAAGAATCTCTAAAATGATTATGATGATGATTAAATGTCAAAATGTAAACAGGCACTTACATTATAGGATGTGACAATCTTGTCTGCTTTTGTTCCTGGGAATATGGCAAAGGTTTTAAGGTCAATTTTAAGTGATGAGATCGTAATAACTCTTACCTCCACCTATTATTTTAAGTTTATGTTTACTCTGTAAGAAAATCATTCATATATACAATGAACCCATACCCACCCCTCATTTTGGCCTTGAACTTCCCCTAGAAGCCTCCCAATGGTCCCCTCTTGCAGCTTCCCATCTTCATTAATAATCCAAGTCCAGCGGGAGCTGCCCATATGTGCACGGCATGGGGTGGTCCACTGGAGGGTGAGAAAAAAACTAGTAGTTAGAATGATCCATCCTTCCCAGTAGCTACCAACTGCCAATAGCTCCTCAGTTTAGGGGTGGGGTCTAGAGAGCACCACCCACATCCACGCTATGCACCAGCTCCATCTTGTGCAGGTAACTGCAGCTACTACGCATGTGCAATAGCCACATCACAGGCCAGAGACTGCATTTCGTAGCATTCTCTCTAGTTGCTCTTTGGTGATGTTCCTCAACACTTAGGGAGTGTTGATATGGCATGTGATAAAGGTGTCCTGTGTAGGACAAGCATTCACAGACTCTTAGTCCCAGCACTTTGACCAATTGTGGGTCTCTGCACTGACTGCTGCCGACTGTAAAAGGCTGCTTCTCTGAGCAATGTTGTGAGTAGCCCAGGCCTATGAGTATAGACATAAACGCTTAAAAGGCAACTGGACAATGTGAGCATTTAGTATAGTTACAGTGGCAGGCTACAGTCCAGAGCCCATCTCTTCATCTATTTAATGTAAAGCATGTCTATTCATGAACTAAACCAGCAGTCCAGTTTTGTGTGCCACTGACCCTTAAATAGCTTACACAACATTATCGTGGCAACAGAGGACTGATACAAAAGGAACTCAGTGAGTAGCTGTGGAATACCTACCTACCACAGGTACAGGGATGGTTTACAGTGACAAAGAAGGGTGCTTTTATAACCTGCTTTACCTCCTGGCTTTCCGGCTTGCCTACCTTTAACAACTCGTTTGTGATAACTGAAGATTTCAAAATAGTACTCAATTAGAAAAAAAAAACCCTCCGTTTGTCTTTTCTTTGACTTCATCTCTCCAACCTCCTGTCTTTGAATCTGCTATGCCCAATATTAGATGTAGCTATGAGAGATCCAAAAGCCTTGATTTCTGGTTTTAACATTGGAGTATTTCCCTGTGATCAAATATACAAGAAATAAACATCCACTTATTCTGCTGACCTAATGCAAATCTAATCACACAACTTGGTGTGTGTGTGTGTGTGTGTGTGTGTGTGTGTGTGTGTGGCCTATTTATTTGTTCACAATTATCACATAACTTGCATGTATCAAAATTTCATCTGCTTTTATGGCCAAATGCTATTTCTATTATGTACATTTTATTTACCCACTCATTTGCTGGATATTAGTTGTCTCTCGTTTTTGCCTGCTGCTTCTAAGGCTGCAAACTCTAGTGAATACAGATGTTTGGTCCCTGTCTTGCTGGATCATGAGTAAATTATTTCATTTCTGAGTAAATGCCGTACTGTTTTTTCCCACAATTCCATACCACTTTTATGTTTAATTGGCATCCAAAACTAAACATTTTTTTAAAAGGGAAACATAGAATGGCAAAATCACAGGTTGCTGGTACCGATTCTCATTTCATTCTGTCTCTGCCTCATACACATATGAGAAGTGGAGACTGACTCTGTGTGTTCGAGTGCTGGAGATCAAATCCATGTTTTTCTGTGTTAACCATATTCTCTATCCCCGACCTACACCACTGCCCTCCATCACAGCAAGACCCTTAACACATCCCTTCCTCTATTAGAGCAACATTTTCCACGTACACAGCCAAGACTCCTATAGCAAAACCTAAGCAGTTTGTTATACCTGTAGGGCTCTAGGTTCTGCCCCATATATGCTGAATCAGCATCTTTGGCAACTAGCATCAATTATACTAAAACATGAGACTCCTTAAGGTAGAATACAGCAGGGTTGTCGTCTGTTTTTTATTTGCTTAACAGAGTTCATGTAGCTTAGACTGGCATCAAACTCACAGTATAGCCAAGGACAACCTTATGCCTCTGATCCTCCTGCCTCCACCTCCCCAGGGCTATAGTTACTGATGCCAGGTTGTGTTGATGAGGGCGCTGGGAATACAAGCAAGGGTTTAGTTCATTAGGCACTCTCCAACTGAGCTACATCCCAGTGCCAAGTTCTTGAGGGGAGGGAACTATGTTGGCATTCAGGGGTTTGTTTTGTTTATAACAAAGTTTAGCCCTTGGTGTCAAACATATAACAGATATTTAACATCCACCCATGTGTCAAACTAATACGGTATTGCACTTACATAATTGCTATATAGTGGTTAAGACTAAACGCAAATACAGCGAGGGAACCTGTAATTACTACACTTTTTATTTACACACAACATGTACCTTACCAGTTTATCACGACATTCCACTGCCAAGAAGTTGTGTTCCGTATGTAATTTTCAGCTGAGTCTTTTATGCTCCGGGGCAGGGTTTAATGCTGTTGTTTGTTGTCGAGGGGTATGAAGAAGCATCAAAATGTGGCCTTCCATGTACAAACTGCCACCGACAACATTCTCTAGCTTTGAAACCCTGTTGCTGAAGCACAAATGATAGTATGTGTGGGGAAAAAAAAAAGTCTAAAGTGGGGACCGTTATTGTAACCACGTGGTCTAGAAACTTTAAAGTTTCCAAGTCTTCCGACCACTTCAGGTGTGTGTGTGAGTTTAATAAGGCATATGCAAACAAGCGGTTGAGAACAGAATAAATCAAATAGATAATAGAATACTATTGAATAAAGAAAAACAGGGTGAACATGTGAATAAAATATTACCCATCATGTGCTGCCAGCATTTGTATCTATAGTACGTGCAAAACCAGTAATTGAACACAAGGAACTTAGTCCCGCTCAACGTCCTGTTACTGTCTAGCTTGTGCACCCAAGCTCCCCTCTCCGGAGTAGCCGAGTTGGGCGCCGTTCTCTTTAAGGTGTAATAGAATCCTGATTGCATCGATCACCGACTCTCCTCCGCTTCGCCACCACCGATCACATCTCTCTCTCTCTCCAAGTCCCAACCCGCTTCCCGACAACAACCCGGTAGTCCGCTACCTCCGAAGCTCGCGGGGCTCGCTGTGTGCGCGCGCGGCGGACCCCCCGCGGCGCGCTCCCGCCAGGCTCTCGGCTGTCGGCAGCGCGCGCGCGCGCGGCGTCTCGGGGCTCGTCTGGCCACGCCTGGAGCGCGGGCTTTGATTGGGCCGCCGTTGTTGTAGTGACCGGGAAGCGCCCGCACTCCAGTCTGACGGTTCCGGGCGCCGCACGGTCCCCCCTCGTCCCCACCCCTCCCTGGTCCCCCAAGGCCCCGGGCGCCGTCCGCTCCCCGCATGGCCTCCGGCCTGGTAAGGTCCCCGCCGCTACCGGAGCCGATCATCCTTGGGCGGCGGGACCGGGAGGAGGGGAACCACGCCGAGTCTGGCAGGCCTGGGAGGTAGCCCCGAGACCCGGAGCTCCGCAGCTCGCTCACCTCCCCGGAGCGGGACGCCGTGCCCGGGTTGAGCGGTGAGCGCTGCTCCCGGAGAGATCCCGGCGCTCGGGGCTGAGGCGGAGCTGGCTCCGGGACTCGCCGGCTGGGTTCCCGCGGCGCGCCTGCGTCAGAATCACCAGGGAGGTTTAAAGAGCGCGGGAGGCTTCGGCGAGCATCTGCAGCTCGGTGCGGTGGGCGGGTCCCTCGGCGGCTCGCCCTGGTGCCTGGGCTGGGGGTTCCTCCCGATGGTGGGGACCCCTCCGGATGGAAGCTGGGGCAGTGCCCGAGCCTCTCAGCCGGGTTGTAATGCCCACGCCTCTCTCGCTGCCCGCTGATGCTGCGGGGTCCTCCTCTTCGATCCCGGGGGACAGGCAACGTTGACGTCTGATGTCGAGAGCTGGAATTCTGCACCTGCTTTCAAACCTAACAACTTTCCATCCTAGGAGGATCCGATTCTGGAACGTTCTTTTAAAGGTCACAAAGCTGCCATCACCTCCGCTGACTTCAGCCCCAACTGCAAACAAATTGGTAAGTTGTTTTTGTTTTTGTTTTTCCTTTCTTTCTTCTTTCCTTTTCTGACAGTAACCAAAGCTCACTTGGCAGAAAGCCTTTCTTCCATCCCTGCCTGAGTGAGCCAGGCGCGATGGGATGTACCCGGCCACTCTGGGTCCCTGGGTCTTTGCTGGGTAAGGACTCGACTGGTCCCGGCCTGACAGACAACTTTCGTGAACTAACCACCAGGAGGAGTGAGTGGGAAGGGGAGGGGTTTGTGATCGGCCCGAGGAGGGTGGAGTATTGGCTGGAGAGTTTGTGAAAAGTTCTGAGACGAGCAGGAGGAAGTGGGGACCGACCAGTTGAGCACCACCAGAGGCCGGGGAGCGAGGGGGTCTCAAGTGACCCCTGGGAAACTCCGGTGTCGGAAAGGAGCCGAGCGCCTACATGAAAGGAGGAACCTTCTCGGAAGTTCGCCCCTACCTGAGCCGGGAACTCCAGCTTCAGGATCCGCGGCGCTTTCCCCGCGTGCTGGCTCGGTGGCCGCGTCTACACACGACCCGTGAGGATCCGGATGGCCGTGAGGTGGACCTGGGCAGGCAAGAGCTGCCTGCTGCTGGCCCTTTTAACACTGGCTTATATTCTGGTGGAGTTCTCAGTCTCCACTTTGTATGCCTCTCCAGGAGCCGGCGGTGCCAGGGAGCTGGGGCCAAGGCGGCTCCCGGACCTTGATACAAGGGAAGAGGATTTGTCTCAGCCTCTTTATATAAAGCCCCCTGCAGATTCCCATGCTCTTGGGGAATGGGGGAGAGCAAGCAAACTCCAGCTCAACGAGGGGGAACTGAAGCAGCAAGAAGAACTTATTGAGAGATATGCCATCAACATTTACCTCAGTGACAGGATCTCCCTGCACCGCCACATAGAGGATAAAAGAATGTATGAGTGTAAAGCCAAGAAGTTCCACTACAGGTCGCTCCCCACCACCTCCGTTATCATCGCCTTCTATAACGAAGCCTGGTCCACTCTGCTTCGGACCATTCACAGTGTTTTAGAAACTTCTCCAGCTGTGCTTTTAAAGGAGATCATCTTGGTGGATGACTTGAGTGATAGAATTTATTTGAAGGCGCAACTTGAAACTTACATCAGCAACCTGGAGAGAGTTCGCTTGATTAGAACCAATAAGAGAGAGGGGCTGGTCCGGGCCCGTCTAATTGGGGCCACTTTTGCCACCGGGGATGTCCTCACTTTCCTGGATTGTCACTGTGAGTGTAACACTGGTTGGTTGGAACCACTTTTGGAGAGGATCAGTAGAGACGAAACCGCAATCGTATGTCCTGTCATCGACACTATTGACTGGAACACTTTCGAATTCTACATGCAGACCGGGGAGCCCATGATTGGTGGGTTTGACTGGCGTTTGACCTTCCAGTGGCATTCTGTCCCCAAACATGAAAGGGACAGGCGAACGTCAAGAATTGACCCCATCAGGTCCCCCACCATGGCAGGAGGACTGTTTGCTGTCAGCAAGAAGTATTTTCAGTACCTGGGCACCTATGACACTGGCATGGAAGTCTGGGGAGGCGAAAACCTTGAGTTGTCTTTCAGGGTTTGGCAGTGTGGCGGCAAGCTGGAGATCCACCCATGCTCGCACGTGGGCCACGTGTTTCCCAAGCGCGCGCCCTATGCTCGCCCCAACTTCCTACAGAATACCGCGCGGGCGGCCGAAGTGTGGATGGATGAATACAAAGAGCATTTCTATAACCGAAACCCCCCAGCTCGGAAAGAGGCCTATGGCGATCTTTCTGAAAGGAAGTTACTAAGGGAACGGCTGAAATGTAAGAGCTTCGACTGGTATCTGAAAAATGTGTTCTCTAACTTACACGTCCCCGAGGATAGACCTGGCTGGCACGGAGCCATCCGCAGCATGGGCATCTCTTCCGAGTGCTTAGATTATAACGCTCCCGACAACAACCCTACGGGGGCTAATCTTTCGTTGTTTGGATGCCACGGTCAAGGAGGCAATCAGTTCTTTGAATATACTTCAAACAAAGAAATCAGATTCAATTCCGTGACTGAATTATGTGCAGAGGTCCCCCAACAAAAGGATTATGTAGGGATGCAAAACTGCCCCAAAGACGGGCTCCCAGTTCCAGTGAACATCATTTGGCATTTTAAAGAAGACGGAACGATTTTTCACCCTCACACAAGACTGTGTCTTAGTGCTTACCGGACAGCCGAGGGCCGACCTAGTGTCCATATGAAAACGTGTGATGCCCTTGATAAAAACCAGCTCTGGAGGTTTGAGAAATAGGCTAGCAGCAGAGCGCCTTCTCTTCGGGAGCTGACAGTAGCCTCCGGAAAGTCACCGTGCCCCAAGATGACTGTATTTTACCAGAAGTCACCTGGCAGCTGTCTGTAAGAACACTGGAAAGCCGTGGTTCATCTGGGGATATCACTCTGAAGCTGGGTACACAGAGCACCGCTGCTCAATATCTCAAAGTGCCTTCTTTGCTCTCGGGTTGTTTTATTTAAAAGCTTTGTCAATATGGTCTCCTGCAACTCCTTAAAGAAAGCTGCTGTGAACTGAGATACACAAAACACTGAAGTATGGGTGTAGCTTAGCAGTAGAATGCTTAGCTAGCATGTGCAAGACCCTGAGTCTGACCCACAGCACCACAAACTACATGCAAGACTTAATATTTAGAACATAAAAGTCCAGACAAAATGGGGTATGATTCATTCTGATTTGTAAATTCATTGCATGTACTTTTCTTTCTTCTTTTCTTTTCTCTTCTTTTCTTTATCAAAACATGTGAATGTGTAATTAGAACTATTACTTTCTGATTACATTCTTTCAGCCAGCACATTACATTTTAGGTTTTTAAAAACCAACTTGTCTTTGGTAAAATAAAAGTTGAAGAAATTTGATCTTGAGGAAAAGGCCTGGGGTTGATATATGTTTCATTGGAAGAGGGTCCTGGTCTTGAATGCAAGTTTGGAGGTCTTATTTTATTTTATTTTATTTTGAGATAGATCTTAGGCATCCCAGGCTGACCTTGAACTCCTGAGTCTTGCTTCCACCTCTCAAGTACTGGGATTACAGGCGTGTGCCACCACAGGTGGTTTGGAGGTCTTTCTTGGCAGACAGGTATCTCAGAAAGATAGTGGGACATTCACCTTCAGTTCTCTGTAACCGGGAGCCGTTGGAGTGAACTGGCCCATATCTCAACACCTCACATCACCCCGCTCTGTAAGCTGCATTCTCTGTGAACTTGTTTGTGAGTAATGGGGCATTTTCTGATTGCACCTCCTTAGTTATGGATGTCCTAGAATGAAGCTCATTCAGAAGGCTGGGCCTCCCGTCCTTAATGTCTAATGGTTTGAAGTCAACACAAGTGAGACTTCCCCAAAGCCAACCCCAAATGCCTTTACCGAAATGTGTGAAACTGAAGTGGGCCAGCCCAGTTCTGCAGAGAGTGTTCAACTCCCCTCAGAGTGGGCGCTGACCTGGAAATGGAGAGGCTTCCTCTTTATTGCAGTGGGGGAAAGGCTGTCTTGGTCATTGTTGATTGGTGCCTTGGAGCTCCTGGAAAGCACAAGGCAGCCGGGCACCTGGGCAGCTCTTACCTTGTGTGAGCAGATGTCTCAGCGGAAGGGGTTGTTTCTCTTGTTTGGGCCTCAGTTTCCTCTTCTGTCTCGCTGAGTTGGTCGGTGAGGATCCCTAAAGGTCGATTGCACCTCCCTCTGGGGCCCTCACCTCTATGCAACTTGGAGAGAAGCACTTCTGTGTCTTTCCTTTTAACGTGGGTGGTGCTGAGTAGCTGGTCAGTTTCAGTTTGGAAGATGGAAAGGCAATTTTTATATTTACATGAGCTGAGCTCCCCTGAAGTGGTGAGTTTCTCCCAGGATATCATGAGAGCTAGTTTTCTACTCATTTTATTTTGACAACGGTTAGACTGATTGTGCTTTTTTAAAAAAAAGTTTTCAACTTTCAAAGCAATTCTTTTGACTAAGAGTATAAATATTTCCCAAACTAAATTATTTCAGAAGTACACGTTTTGCCATATTTTGACTAGTTCCCTACTAACGTTTTATCCAGACAGCACAGCCCAAATTTTGGGAGTGAGTCTCAGGTTTTTGACTTTGATTTGAAAATGCATGTTCCATAGAGAACCAGCCCACAGGACTTCATAGGAAAGTTGTTTTCAGGGTTCACTTGTCAGGATGGAGAGGGGGAAGACTCTGAGTTTCAGTAGCTTGTTTAGGGTGACCATTGAAAACATGAAGGTTTGTGTGTACTTGTGGCTGTTTTGTTTCTCACTGATTCTTAGAATGAAAATCTCTTACTACTTTTTTGTAAGTTACCTAGCATCCTTACAGTTTATGGACCACCCACCTGGCTAGAGATTCCATGAGCAATGGTTGGCCCTGGGTTTTATTTAAGGGAAATATACATAAATGCTCATTCAGGAGGAAATTCTCCAACATGCATTCTCACCTCGCCCCATCCTTTTGCTGTTCTGGCTAAGCCCCGTGTCTGTCGCATGAGAGAATTAAATGGATGCAATTGAGAAGGGACCATTGAAAATACTTTTACTTAGTATCTCTGTGCCCCTAGCCAAAGAGAGACGAGGCTTTTAAGACTAGAGTATTCCCTCCTGTGTTACCTGTCTCTCTATAGGTGCTTATGGCCCCTCGGTCCTTTTTAGGCTGGTAGATTATTTCTGTCTGTAATTCAGAAGAATATAACTCAGAATACTATACATAATGAAGTAAACTGGAGTTGTGTTTTTATATGCAGACATGGTCCAATTTCATTCCAAAAGCACACCATAGTGAAACATGCAAGAGACGCTTTCACTTATTTCCAGTTTTTGGCCAACCACCCAAGTTCTCCATTTTGCTGTAGAATTTACATGTTTAAATGTTAGGAAAATATTTGATGAGCAAGGAGTTTCCCATTCTATTGTTTACTTAATCAGTCCTGTGAATAGATTGGCTCTATGAGCATCTTAGCACTTGTTTTATTTTTAAAATGGTAACAGAGTCATCAGAAGGGTCTCTCTAACCGTAAACACCTTGTTTGTAAGGGAAAGTGTGTTTATTCAGCCAGTAAATAGTAGGCTCTTGCATGTGCATTGATGTTAGCAGATTGAAATATTCCAGGCAAAGGATTTGTTTTTAAGTTGTATACTCTCAGTTATTTTATTGTCTCAGTTTTAATGAATAAAATTTAGATTTGACTTGTCTTTTGGAATTGCTGTTTTAACAAGATTTCTGAATGGGCACAAAGCTGAGGTCTAGATTTCTGTCTTTTGAGCGGTGACTGTTTCTTTTTGTTAATGGTGTCTGTAATATTGGCGAAGACATGCAATAAAATGTATGCCTAATTATTTTTGCAAACCAATTCTGATGATTTTAGTCTATGGCATTAATGTTTCTATGTACACATTAATGGGTGTGTGCGTGCGTGTGTGTGTGTGTGTGTGTGTGTGTGTGTGTGTGTGTGTGCGTGTGTGTGTGTGTGTGATAGTTCTATAACTGTGATAGTTTTGCTTACCTGAAAGTTCAGGCAGGATATAAGTCGGGCTTCCTGCCTGACCATCAGCCCAGAAGGAAGTGGTGTTAGTGCTATTATGAATTACGAACAAACTGGAAATGATAAGAATCTCTGGAGCCCATTTTGTCCACTATTCAAGGAAACAAGTGGGTCCCTGGGCACATGGGCACTCCTCCTTTCAAAACCTTGGGCTGAATAGAAAACATTTGACCCCTAAACCATGCAGCTGCACCCCTTCCCCTGTCCATAAGTGCAGTCCCTTTCCACCGGGAGCATGAGTGGTTTTTCTTTCTTCTGAGACAGGGTCCAACGAGCCCCAGATGCCCTCAGACTTGCCCTGCAACCAAGGGTGACCTTGAACTTCTGACCCTCTTGTTCCACCTCTTAACAAATTCCTTGTATCCTTGCCTCTCTCCAGTGAGATGTGTTGTCCTGAAGATGTTTATTCTGTGTACCCTGCTTGCATCAGATATATTGGGGCCCCATTCAAGGATAAGTATTAAGATATTTTAAGCACTTTTCTCGTTGTTATACACAAAGAGTTTCTGTAAATGCAGGTGCTCCTTCTCTAAGCAACTCGTAAGTTTGTTAGTCAGGTTGTATCTCCCTGTTTCAGTTGCATGAATATAAAGGGAAGAGTGGACAAATTGTTCACAGGGTATTTTTCATGGTTGTCAGGGCTTTGGAGAGGGAGGGAAAAGCCTGGGAAATCCCAGGCATCCCAAAGAGAGATTTTTGTAATGCATACATTAATTCTGCGGCTCAGGATTGGGTCAAGGGGGTGGGGGAGTCAGTTTATATCATTATTTCCTGGAAATTCTGAGGACCTACTGTCCAGCCCTTTGGCTAGAAGACAGAGAGTGCAAAAGCAGGGATGAGTGCCTTGGTCACATAGCTGTACCCCTGGCAGAAAGATCCTTATTATTTGCTAATAATAATCAGATTCATCTTTTCCCTTCTGCTCGGTTTTATGACTTGCCCAGGCTAGGTGGGGCACAATAACTCTTAATAGCTAAGAGGTGTCCCGGGCCGTCTGCTCAGGGTTTGAAGTCATTTGTTTGCAGTTCTCTAACCTATTCAAAACGGGGAAGGGAGGGACTGTTGGTTTAATAATCCTTTAGTTCATGCTTCCGTGTGCGAGGTGGTACAGGTGTGCTAGAGATGCATGTGTACAAGAGAACAAAACAGATGTCTTTCTAAAATGATATGAGGAGTTCACAGTCCAGTAGGAAAGACAAATATGCGAAGGAAACCCACAAATCCTTGTGTGACTGTCAACTATGACGGAATAGTCACGCTGAGGAAAAGGAGCAGGTTGCAGGCGGCAATCAAAATGGAGTACAAGATAAAGGAAGTAAGGTCCCAAAGCAGGAGTCAACTATGGAGACAGCAGAATGGAGGCTGTGTAGGAAAAGACCAGGTGTGGGAACGACCTTGTCTTAAGGAGAAGTAGGAAAATGCCCAGAGAGGGTAGAGCTTGGGACTCGAAGGGAGATAGGTGAGCTCGTGGGACAGGCAGCCAGCGCTCACCTTAGCTAGGACTCAGTCTACAAGCAGCTGCTGGTGGCCCTACAGAAGAGAATGGTTGCCTGTCTTTGTCCCTGTGTGTCCTATGTCCCCCCGTCCCTACAATGTGTCTTTATTTAGGCAAAAAGCGTTTTGTGGTTATAATTTATGGCCTTGAGGTTTGATCATCTGAGTGGTAAATTCTGTTACAAGTACCCTTAGAAGAACACCCAGTAGCTCATGCCTGTAATGTAGCATTAGAAAGGCTGAGGAAGGACGTCTGTGAGCATAGGGCCTACCTGGGAAACAGTGAAATGCAGGCTCAAAAAAAAAAAAAAACTACTTAAAAAACAAACAAAAAAACAAACAAACAAACAAAAAAAAAAAAAAAAACAGTGGACAGCAAGGCAACGTGGCACACGCCTGTAATCATAGGGAAGCATTCAGGAGGCTGAGGTGGGATTATCGAGATTTTAGATTCCTGTGGACTACTTAGATACTGAATCCCCAATCCAAACAAGTCAAAAACAAAAACAAAATAAAACAAAACAAAAACAACAAAAAACCAAAACAAACAGATAAAGAGAGGCCAAGCTATAGGGAGCCAGAGGCAGACTGCAGAAGGCAGTCACAGAAGATGCACAGAGAAAGAGGGTATGGGGCTCTCCAGGGCCTTCGGAAGGGACTGTTTTTTTTCTGTCCACACCTTGACCTCTGGCCTCCAGAACTGCGGAGAATCAACTGATGTTGTCTTAACGGTCTGAGTTAGTGGTACTTTGTTATGGCAGCCACAGGAAACGGAAGAGGGCTTGGGGATTTAGTCTAGGGCTTTTACGATCAGATCTGATTTATGCTGCAAACTTATCTTATGGCTACTGTATGAAAACAAAGCAGGTAGGAAAGCTCTTTAGAGCTGCTGTAGGACCCTCAGAAGAGGGTCAGAGTGTCGGTGCGCAGGACGGGTGTGCTGGAGGAGCGAGATTCTCAAACTAGACTTGCTGAGTGCTAGGAGATAAAGGAAGGGATGTAGTCTTAGGGAAGAAGCAGGAGAATGTGAGCAGATGGCCTATGCCTGAGTCCTTCCTAGCGCTGGGATTAGATCAAAAGAGATAGGCAAAGAATCGCAAAGCCTGCAAGAGACACATGGTGGAGGATAACTCAGAAGGCACCGTCTATGGTGCGGTACATGCTGAAGGGAGGGGTGAGCGGGGCAAACAGGTGGTGAAAGTTCAGAGTGAGGGAAGGGCCCGTTCCTTTCCCCTGCCGCTCAAGTAGCTCACTGTGGTCACACGCTGGACCTTGTCAGGAGCAGCCCCCTCCATCACCCGCCACGCCACCGAGTCTCCTCACAAGCGGGTCTCACCGTGCAGCCTGCAACACATCGCTCCCACACTCTCCCTGTTCGTTCTCCAGGCAAAATCCAGCCATCCTGGGATTTCTGAGATAATATTTGAGCCAGACGCACACCTTCCCACACACTATAAACCCATAACCACCTAGTTTACACAGATCTCTGCACAGCAAAGCTGCATGCAATCTTTAGCCATCCCCCTCAACACACTCGCAAAAGGATTTAAAAAATGTATTTAAAGGGTGTGGATCCAGCAGGGAAGTGGGGAAGATCTGAAAGAAATAGAGGGAAGGGAAACTGTCATCAGAATATAGTGTATAAGAAGAGAATATTTAGGATAAAAGGAAAAAAAATTTTTAAATTACATTTTCCCTATGTGTATGTTTTGTTTTTTTGGTTTTTTTTGTTTTTTTTTGTTTTTTTTTTTTTTGTTCAATTCTCCACTTGAATGCCTCACTTAGCAATTTGGCCTTTTAAAACAATAACACAACCCCTCCCCCACCTCATATGTTAATAGCGCAGATACTGGGGGGTGGGGTGGAGGCACACCTATGCACACCTATTTGTGGAGGCCAGAGGACAGCAGACAGCCTCAGGGCCAGGGGCCATTTCTACCTTGTTTGGTTTTGTCTATGTGATGTGAAGTGTGTGTGTGTGTGTGTGTGTGTGTGTGTGTGTGTGTGTGTGTGGTGTATGTACTTACCAGTTTGGTTACGTGGGTACATGTGTGTGCGGCCAGAGGTTGATGTCAGGTGTCTTTTCTCACTCTGTTTTACCTTTATTTTTTGAGATAGGATCTTTCACTGAACAGGAAGCGCATTGACTTGGTATGCCTGGTTTGGTTGGTTGGTTTGTTTTGTTTTTTAAATGTGGCTTCTGGGGGTTGGTGAACCTAGGCCCTCATCTTTCCGAGGCAAAGTACACTGTCACTGTATTGGGAATGCCAGCTCACCACCTTTAGGTAGTCCTCTTGAATAAACTAATTGGGATAGGAGTTGGAGCAGGGAGAGAGTCAGCCATGATCCAAAAAGGGTAAACTGTGACCGGAGAAAGGCTTTCAGGAGACTTGGTGTCCCCAGGCAGCCATGAAGTTGGAAGTGGTTAAGGAGGCCTCAGCTGTAAAGGAGATCACGCGTCCACGCTTCTCAGGTCACATTGAGGAAGGAGCTAAAACCTCGTGCAGGGCCTTTAGCTAAGCGGATGTGCAAAGCACCATGGGAGTGTAAGTTTACTCCATGATTGATGAGCGCAGAGACGTAAGGCTTAGCTTCCGCTCAGACCTGGAGGAAGCCAAGCAAGGAGCACGGAGGGACCTGTGTGTTTGTATCCTCCCTTTCTCCAGCGCCTGCCTGCCTGCCTGTCTGTCTGTCTGTCTCTTTCCTCCTCCTCCTCCTCCTCCTCCTCCTCCTCCTCCTCCTCCTCCTCCTCCTCCTCCTCCTTCTTTCCTCCCCTCCTCCCTCCTTCCCCCTATCCCTCCCTCCCTCTCCAGGTTGTCTTTCCTACAGTTTTGGTTTTTGTTTTACAGCACCCGCAGACCCTTTACACACAGAACTTTTGATTTTGTTTTTCCTCCTCCAGGACAGAGAGCATTTCAGTCAGGGCCATTACTTAATGAAAGTGCGGTTCAGTGCTTGGGTAGTACAAACAGACTCTGAGCATATTAAACTATTTACGTTTATAGTTGCAGTTAGAGTGCTGTGATTCTACAGGCCAGCCCTCGTCCATTTGGGTTTATAAATGTGTGTACCCGGGGATTACATTGTACTTTTTTAATGATTGACAGAGAAAGCCTTATCATTTCCGTGTTTATTTTTCCCTAAGGAAGGCAATCTGCCGCTCTCTGCTGTGGCCCAAAGGCCCCTGAGATACTGAATTGCAGGAGCAGTTCTGAGTGTGGGCCTGCAGACTCGTGCTAGCAAAGAGCTGAAGCAGAAACCGCAGAGGGGCTTCCGAAGTAACTGTGCAAAAGTCAGGGCTTTCAATCCGAAGGTGATTTGAATTACCTGGCTCCTCTTGACTGTAGAATGAAAAGACCTGAGAGACCATATAATTCAATTTATAAAGATAGACATGGGTCATGGGTTAAGTAAGATGACGCAGCAAGCAGAGGCGCCTGTCATGTAAGCCTGACAACCTGAGTTCGAGTCCCATGACCCACATAATGATGGAAGGAGAGAACTGACTCCACAGCGTCATCCTCTGTCCTCCACACTTGCCCTATGATAGAAGTGTCTGTCTGTCTGTCTGTCTGTGTCTCCCTCTGTGTCTCTCTCTTTCTCTCTCCCTCTCTTACACACACATACACACACGATGGTGGTGGTATTGGTGATGATGATGATGATGTTAAAGTCATATATGGCTGTGGACCTCTTTAGAAGAATCTGGTATCTGTCCTCTGACTTCCACCCACCCATAACTGTTACAGATTTATCAGAATGATGTGTTTATGAAAGCAACAAGCGTGCAGTCAACCTGAATAGGGTAACTTCAGCACACAGTGTGCCCTTTTCAGACCCTGAGCTGGAGTGTAAAACCCTGGCCTCTGTAGACGGAGCAGCACACAAGGTGAGCCCCACACCTTGGCTTTTTTCCTAGCCACACCCTCCCTCAAGGACAGCCGAGAAGTAGGACAGCAGCAGCAGCAGCAGCTGCGGGTCTGCTGGCTGAGCAGTTCCAGATGTGGAGTAAGACAGGCTGGGGTCCTGAGAACTTACTGAGCACAGCCTCAAAACAGTGTCTGTGTATGGCGTCACTTCCTAGGTAACAGAGCAGGTTAATCTCTTTGGAGGGCAGAATTTACGGGACTCCAAGTACTTAAAGCCCCACCACCCATGAACACTGCTACCTGGGGACTAAACTGTAGTGTAAGTTTCAGTAGGGACAGAGCTCTTAGTCATGAGTGACTAAGTTCTAACTTGATTGGAAATCATTAATGGTCTCTTGCACGGGCTTAGAATGTTTCCGTAGGCTTGGAATTATCAACATTCAAATGTACCAAGACCAGGAAAGGGGACAGCATAAGCTATTTCTATATATTAACAAAGCTCTCACATATCTTGAGGAGGGGGAGGGGAAGGGGAGAGGCAGAGCGCAGAAGAGTGAATGCTTGCCGTCCCTCACATACAGTGTGCATGAGAATGACACACGATGTCCATGAGCGCACAGAATTCCCACTCCTGGTTGTTGTCCAAGGAGAGGGAAGTTTCTTCTTAGCATTCAAGTTCTGTATCAGCTACTGATTTTACCAACTGAAAGGACACATGAGAGAATGTTTAAGCCCTGCAAAAACAGAAGAAAATGCCATCTAGTTTTAGAAAATAATATTGTGTTTTGTTTCGGCTTTGGCTTTCTGAGACAGGATCTTGTGGTGTAGCTCTGGCTGGCTTTGAGCTTACAGTCCCCCTCCCTCCCTCAGCCCCACATGCTGAAAGATTACAAGAGTATGCCGCTATACACCTAGCTCTAGAAAGCAGTACTTCTGACAGATAACCCTGTAAGTTTTTATCAACTGTATGATGAGGAGAACACATGTTGACCAGTCCATGATACTGTTGCTTCGGGTGACAAATCAAGCACACAACAGCGACAACAGCCCCTGCTGACCCTCCTGTTATTGTGAAGAAACACACTTCCCAGTAGGTCTGTGATCTTATCCCCAAAGACACAGCAGGGCTGAAGACAGCAATTCGTGACACAGTCTAGAGTCACCTGGGAAGAGAGAGGCTCAGTTGGAGATTTGTCTCCATCAGGTTGGCCTGTCCGTATTGCTGTGGGGCATTTTTTTTTTTGACTTGGTGGTTCATATGGGAGGGTGTGTGGTCCGAGCCACCCCTGAGCAGGTGGTCCTGGCTACAATAAGGATCAAGCTGAACTGTTGAAAGCAAGCCACTAAGCAGCCCTCCTTCGTGGTCTCTGCTTCAGTTTGTGCTCCAGGTCCCTGCATGAGTTCCTGCCCTGATTTCCCTCAGTGGTCGACTGTGACCTGGGAGTTGTAAGATGAAATAAACTCGTTCCTCTCCTAAGTTGTTCTTGGTTAGTGTTTTATGACAGCAACAGAGAAACCTAACTGGGAAAACAAGACTTTGTTCATCTATGCCTGTCTTAGTTAGGGTTTTACACCATCAACCAAGGCAACTCTTATAAGGACAACATTTAATTGGGGCTGGCTTATACACAAGTTCAGAGGTCTAGTCCATTATCATCAAGGTGGGAGCACGGCAGCATCTAGACAGGCATGGTGTAGGCAGAGTATGGTGTATGTAGAGTTCTTCATCTTCATTGGAAGGCTGCTGGTGGAAGATTCACTTCCAGAGAGCTAGGAAGAGGGTCTTAAGCCCAGGGCCACAGTGACACACCTACTCCAACAAGGCCACACCTCCTAATAGTGACACTCTCTGGGCCGAGCATATACAAACCATCACAATGTCCTAATAAGGACTTTTCAAACAATGGATGGCATTTTGATAATGTATTTGTGTGTGTGTGTGTGTGTGTGTGTGTGTGTGTGTGTGTGTGTGTAAGTGTAAGTTTTTCTTAGATTAGATTAGTATATTTACTAGCTAACATTTGCCTTAGCATCCTTCCTTGGACATTTTACCTTAAAATAGAGCAGTCAAATGGTGAATGCTGTAAGCTCTGACATCTTAAGTGATGTGGCACTGTTTACATGGGGTGTGGTTCCATAGAAGTGCATGAAGGCTAATTCTAGGGTTACAGTGATATTCATATTTGCAAACTTTTTATAATGGTGCTGGAGTTTACTTGAACAGTTCTTAATTAAGAAAGAAGCTTAAGGGCTCGGCAAGATTGCACACATCTGTAATCCCAACACTTTAGAACAACTGGGAAGCAGGAGGGTCGGGAACGGAAGGCCATCATTGGCTCATGGCAAACTTGTGGCCAGCTTGGGCTACCTGAGACCCTGCAGGGTGAGGGCTAGGGATAGAACAAAGGAAGGAGGGAATTTAGGAGAGAGATTCGATGTTGGTATAAGTATTAGTATGAATAGTCTTACTCTTTGTTGTTCTTTGTTTGTTTGCTTTGTCAAGACAAGGTTTCTCTGTATAACAGTCCTGGCTATCCTGCAACTTGTAGACCAGGCTGGCCTCGAACTCCCAGAGATCTGCTTGCGTCTGCCTCTGTAGTGCTGGGGTAAAAGGTGTGCGCTACCATGCTTTGCTTTCTTTTCTGTTTTAAATGATTTATTATTTATCTTTATTGTATTTGCACTGGTGTTTTGCCTGCATTGTGTAAGTGTGGAATCCCCTGGAGCTGGGTTTATAGACAGCTGGGAGCTCTCTGTGGGTGCTGGGAATTGAACCCAGGTCCTCTAGAGGAGCATCCTGTGCTCTTGATGACTGAATCATCTCTCCAGCCCTATTTTTAAAAAAAAGTTAGTAGCTTTTATGTTTTGTTTTCCTAAAATGTGAGAGAAAACATGAAGTATACCAAGCTCCACTTGTGACTTGTGACTGAAGCATCTTTGTTGCTGGCATATCATACATGGTAGACCTCACTTAAATCTGACTGTCTAGTCTAATCTTCTAGCCGTCTGACTGAAGTTAAAACATCTTCCTGGTCTCCAGGCAGGTACATACTCTCTACCTGACACTTGCACTTATAGCTCATTAGCTTCTCCAGTCTACTGTATCTGAACAAACTTTTCGTTCCCACCCCATCCTGTCTCTCGACCAGTGGTTCTCAACCTGTGAGGTACAACCTGGTTGGCAAAATCTCCCCCAAAATATTACATTATGATTCATAACAGTAGCAAAATGACAGTTATGATATAGCAACAAAAATGACTTTATGATTGGGTCAGCACAACATGTGGAACCAAATTAAAGGGTCGCAGTGTTAGGAAGGGTGAGAACCACTGCCCTAGGCCCCTTTTATCCTGGTCTTTCTCATCTCATTAAGTAGCCTTTGGGTTTTCCTGGGCTCATGGTCCCAGGATCCTTCTTCTTTTCATCAAATCCGCTAACAGACCCCATAGTTTCTACCCCTCCAATTTCCACAGCCTCAGACCTTTTAAGATCACCGTCCCATCCAGACTGCATAATGGTGATAGCGGAGTCGGTTTCTTTCTTATGCTCCCTCCCTGTTTTCTGTGAGATATGCCTGTTGAAGTAACCCTAGAGGCAAAAGCTTCACCACCAGGAACTCATTGTCAGCTTTGAGTTACTTGAGATTAGTAATTCAAGGAGGAAAAGTGTTTGGCCTTCCAGCTGTGGAGGTTTCTGTTGGTGCCCGAGTCACCTCTGTCACTTTGGGGCCTGTACTATTGTGATATGTCACAGCAGCAAAAGAAGTTGCTCCCCTCTTGGTGACTGGGAAACAGGCAGGAAGATCTGGTGTCCTAATACCCCTTCAAAGTCTTCCCCCTTAACCTAACCCCTGCTACCGGGACCCACCTCTTAAAGATCCACTACCACCTAATAATACCACTGACCAAACCTTGACTATATGGACTTAGCTGAAGTTTCTTACAGAATTCTTCAAGTCACTCTGTTTATGTTGGATAAACTTAATGCCTACGTTGCTGTTTCCCTGTCATCTATATAATCTGTTTTCCTAAGTTCATAACTTACTTCCTAATTTGCTTCTTAGGCATTATATAAGTGAGACTTAGTTATGCAAGGACTACTGCATAACCGTATCTACTTTGTGTGATGGGTAATGAGTTTCTAGTTTGGAATACTTTGAACAGTACTGCTACAAACACTGACATGTTATTTGTGAAATGTACATAGTTCTGTTTGATGTACAACTTGGAGTGTAGCTGCTGAGTTAAAGGATAGGTGTATATTCCACTTCTGATACCAGCCGGCATGATGGGAGAGTTCTGCTCGGTGCATGTCCTCAGGGACTGACCTACTCAGTGTCTCATTCAATGTGAACGTTTGGATAAGGGTGTGTGTGTGTATGTGTGTGTGTGTGTAGTATGTGTGTATGTGTAGTGTGTGTGTGTGTGTGTGTGTGTGTGTGTGAGAGAGAGAGAGAGAGAGAGAGAGAGACTTACTTTGTAGCTCAGTCTGACGTGTAATGTACTCTTTGTAGCCCAGGCTAGACTCTAAGTCATGTATGCTCTTTTTGCTTCCAACTCTTGAGTGCTGGGATTGCAGACATGATCAATCATGCTCAGCAAAGTAGTGGGAGGTTTTGTTTTATTTTGGGGTTCTCTCTCTTTTTTTCCTTCCTTTCTTTGTTCCTTCCTTTCTTTCCTTCTTTCTACAGCAAGGGTTGAAGCCTGTTGAAATATACAGCCTTGAGAGGCCTGAAACTATGTAGGCCAGGCTGTCCTCGAACTCATGAAGATGGCCTGCTTCTTCCTCCAAGCACTGGGATTTAAAGGCCTGTGCTGCCACACACTGCTTACAGTGATAGATTTTTTTTTTCAAGGAACAAACTTTTTTTTCATTTAACTGCAGCACAAAATGTCATTCTCTTTATGCTGAATAGTTTATATATGCTGTTTATGCAAACTTAGCCACCCTCAGTCAGAAAACTACTCTAGGTTCTCTCAAAGCTTACCATGACATTTTATCTGTAATGCATACAGAATGGATTCATGTGAAAAGGGAAATCTCTTCTCCCATGACAGTGACAATTTTCCTCTCCCAGATCATGAAATACCCTCTTTTCCAAACCCAAGTGCAGTTTCATACTACACTTGGACCAAGGTATGTGTGTTTGTCTTGCCATGCCCTCTTGGCCCTGCGAGGCCTCGTTGTTGGGCCTGTTCTGGGATGTGTGTATAACAGAACTTGTTTTGTAGGCATGAATTAAATCCACCTTTGTCAAGGAATTTATTTCCGCTCTTGATCACATTCATATTTCCTCCACTTAACGATTTTTAAGCTAACCTCTGACTCAGTTCTTTTGATTAATCATCAAGTGTCATAAAGTTACAGAGCAGAAACAGATTTTTAAGGTCATCTCACCGAGCTTTAAAGCGTTTCTGGTTCAGTTGACAAAGGTAGGGTGTCTCGGTGGGTGATAGTGTCCTAAGCTTACCCATCCTGTGACTGTGGGAGAGAAGCCACACTCTTAGCTCAAGCACACAGAAACTTTTAGGAATGAGGATGCTGTGATCTATACAACACGTCTTCAAATGGTTCAAGAAAAAAAATGTCTCTGCATACACACGTGTTCATGTACAAAGAGAACCAAAGACAGACAGATAAAATATTAACAGGTGGGATTGGGCTAAGGGTGTAGTAGTGCTATTTAAGATATGACTTCTGTGTGAGCTCATATCCACATAGTTTTTTTAAGTACCTCATTTGTCCCTCTGTAACACTGAGGGAGGGTGACTAATGCACTTTGCTCCAGTGTGCTCCTACTTGTAGGGCACAGTCCCTGAGCTTGCCTAAGTCACTGCGGCTAGTACCCTGCTGGGTAGCAGGGCACTACCAACTTAGAAGACCCATAATAAAATTTAAATATTTTTAAATAATAAAATATTTCTGTCATTACCTGGCCAGCCCACAACCCCCAAGTTCTCTGTCTTCTTGTTATTGATAAGGCGTGCGTGTATCTCAACACCGGCCTGTTCTCCTCTTTCCTGACAGCTACTGCTTCGTGGGACACCTTTCTCATGCTATGGAGTTTGAAGCCACACGCTAGAGCTTACAGATACGTGGGCCACAAGGATGTTGTAACCAGCCTGCAGTTCTCGCCACAAGGAAACCTATTAGCCTCTGCCTCGAGGGACAGAACTGTTAGACTGTGGGTTCTTGATAGGTAAGAGGTGCAAACACTGATGGGGTCTGGGTTGGAGCTGTGGAAGGTGCTGAGGCCTGCCTGCTCTTAATGCACCTTTTGGGGCGATGTTTCAACTCCCTAGGGACCTGTACTCATTAGGGTCACAGATATACTGCCCAGGTTCTATTTTATTTATTTGTTTATTTATTTATGTATTTAGGTTTGTTTGTTTGTTTGTTTGTTCCCATAGCTGAGGATAGAACCCAGGGCCTTCTGCTTGCTAGGCAAGTGCTTTACCACTGAACTAAATCCCCAACCCCACTGCCTTGGTTTTAAAGACAAACTATTTCACACAAGTTTCTCAAAATTCAACTCAAAATTATGCCCTCTTTTTGAACAATCATTTGTAACCTGGAGATATGCACAATATGTCAGAAGCTTTGGGAGATGGTTAGAAATATCTATGTAAATCCGAAAGAAACACAGTGGAGTATATCAGAAGTTCATTATTAGCCCCACAGTCCCTGCCCAGCCAGGGTTTTTAAGGGCCCCAGAGACCCTGCTGACACCCCTGTGCCTGACACCCCTATGCCTGACAACCCTGTGCCTGACACCCCTGTGCCTGGAGCATCCTTTGATTGTTATCATTCATTTAGGAGCTCTAGAATCTTCTTGTTTAAAACATTTCCGACAAATACATAAATCATTGTTGAGTATGGTGACATATACCTGTAATCTCAACACTGAGAAGAAAGACACAGTTCTGAGTTCAAGACCAGCCTGGTCTATAGAGTAAGTTCCAGGACAGCCAGGGCTACACAGAGAAACCCTGTCTTGAAAAGACATTCATATATATTAATATATATATATATATATATACACATACATATATATATATACTATATTAATGCATTTGCTGAAGTTATATTATTTGATAATAGATCTTCTGTTCAGACATGAGCTGATAGCCTGTCTATTATAAAAGTTTTGTAGTTAGGATATCTTTTAAGTTTTAAATTCTAAGTATATAAAATTTCACAGATCCATAAAAAATGAATGGTCCCACTTTCTCACTGTACCCACCAACAACTTTAATAGCTGCCCTTGTTGAGCCATCCTTGTATCATATAGACCTCCAACTTCTTTAGATATTTTTAGACTTATATTTTCTAATAATCCCATATGTACTGCCACTTTCCTCTGTCCTGTACCAGAGGATTGGAGTGTCAGCATTTCTCTTGATTCTGTTGTGGCAGGTTTTGATTTGCAGTGTGTAACTAAATGGGCCAGGCACCTACAGAGGAAGAAAGCTCACGAGTGATTGCCTGCTGCTAGCAACTTGATTCTGCCACCACCCAAGGGGAATTCTGCCAATCTGAGTGGTATACTAACAGAAGTAGAAACTCTTGCCAAGACTTGACACAGAAATGTGCATGGACTGTCAGGAAATTCAGAGGAGGAAGGGAATGGGCTTAGGGTTCAGGCAGAAACGTGCTGCAAAATCCTTAGCCTCGGAAAGCTAGGACAGTTCATGGTTTAAGGAGTTGCAGCCTTTTGTGTGTTACTGATTTGGGACATCTCAGGAAGCAAAGCTTAGCCGGGTAGGTGGGCTAAAATCTCCAATCATTAACTTGGTGTATATATCTACAAAGTGACTGTATTTCTGTACCTTGGTTTCTCTTTCTAAATGTCATAGTCAGGCCAGAGCAATTGGGAATTATATATCAGTGATTAGTTGCCTATTTCTGTTTAAAATCCCCCGTAGTTAGCACCTTAATCCAAAAACTATCACCTCTCTTTATTCTATGGGTATTTGGGGTATTTTGGTGTTGGCTGAGGTTACCCACACAGCCACTCAGATTGAAAGTGTATGCCTCAGTCACAAGTCCGGGACCTTGGTTTTCCTTGAGCCTGCTCTTCCTGTGGGATAGCCTAGACTTTCCCCGACTGACAGCTCCAGGACCGTAACAGCAAAAGCTGCAGGACCTGTCAAGGACTCGGCCCTCAACTGCACAGTACTGCTCGTGCTGACTGCACAGTACTGCTCGTGCTGGACAGAGTAAGTCACAGAAGTCAGACTGGATTCAGAACAGAGGAGCGAGGCAGCAGCCCAGCCAACAGCACAGGAACTCTGCTACGCTGGCATCTGCTGCGCTTCCGGAGCAGCAGAGCCCAGGTCGGGCCAGGCCCGCTGGGGAGGCCCTAGAAAGGACGTGTGTAGTAGGGCAGTCTGAGGGTGCGGTGCAGCCTGGAGTGCAGGAAGTAGTTTTTATGATATTGACTGTGGCTGTGGCTTCTTGGTCACTGCACAGGGTAAGCCTTCCCTTTGTTGTCTCGAGGATTGAATGGGCGCAAGCTTAGGTGAACCTGATTCCTTCTCGCAAGAGCTCCCCTTGAAAATGAACTGAAATATAATCCCTGAGTATACTGTTCTGGATCGATAATATCAGTCATTGAATATGTATTATCATATGCCTGGTGATAGAAATGAATGATTAAGTGACATTTGCCCCTATAGGCATCTGGATGGGCAAACCAGACTGAATCCAAGAAGTTTTAAAGTATTGAGTCTTCCCAATGAAGTTCAACAGACTGTTGTTGAACTCTTCCTGTGTCCCTGACATACGTGAAATGGCGGTCTCACAGAGAGTAATGTCACCCCTGTCCTCAGAACACACACTGTTAGGAGAAGAGAAATCACCTAGGTTTCAAAAGTCAAGATATACCGCAGTCATTCAACTCCTTGTTGCAGGTCAGCAGCCATGTGGTTTGAGGTCCCAGCTGGGAAAGTCTTCCCCAGCAGGACTGCAGAGGCACAGCTGTGTTTGAAGCACTGTGGCCACGCTGGGGACAAAGTTCCCCTCAGCGGCAGGGTATCCTGCCAGTGAGCGGAAGGTGGTGTTCTTTACGGTGAGAGAGCCAGTTTCATGTTTACACTGCGGCTTTATGAGCATGGCATTGCCTTTCAACAAGGGACAGGCACAGAATGTAGGTGACTGGGGGCAGATGTGGAGAGGATTAGGGCCGGGAGACCGTCTAAGAGGCTTTGGCAGTAATCTAGGTGAAGGGTGCTGAGGATGTGAGCTCCTGAAGGCAAGCAGAACTGGTGTAGTAAAAAGAAGGCTGTTCAGGGCATGAGGAAGAAGAGGTAGCCACGGGGTTTGCTGATGTAATGCATGGAGGAGAAGCTGCGTGTAGCTCCTCTCGGCCCCTCTCGTGCAGATATGCTGCTGTTGCTCCAGTCCCAAGGCAGCAACCACAGGATGAGCTACAAGTGCTTGCATGTCATGTGGTGAGCATGTGAGATTTGAGAACCTAGACAGATGGCTGGCTGAATCCCGTTGTCTTGTCTTTTTCGAGCGTCGTGAGCGTCGTGGCCGTCTCCCCACATACTGTGTAGGGAATGATTTTCTAAATGCCAAAGTGACCAGGTCCTCTTTAGAGTGCAGCGTGGCCATGCCTCGAAAACATAACACTGATACTTTCCCAGCATTCCCTTTGGATCGCAGCACCTCCAAGCAGTGAATTCTTCTTCTTTGAAGTGAAGAGGAGCTGGGGTGTTCACAGAGATTTTAACTTACTTAGCACAGGGTAACAGGAGAGCTGTCCGAAGAAGAGAGTGCACTCACAGTGGGCTAGGTGAGGGCTTCTCCAGAGGTACCAGCCCACATCTACATTTTAAAAGACTTTGCTCAGCACGCCTTTAATCCCAGCACTTGGGAGGCAGAGGCAGGAGGATTTCTGAGTTCGAGGCCAGCCTGGTCTACAGAGTGAGTTCCAGGACAGCCAGAGCTATACAGAGAAACCCTGCCTCGAAAAAAAAAAAAAAGAAAGAAAAGAAAAGAAAAGAAAAGAAAAGATTTTTGCTCACGTACAATGCTCACATTGTCTTCTCCATTGCTCTGTTATCTTTTCTTCCCCAGTCAACAAAATAACATGGACATGTAACTTGAAAGCACCTTTGTTTTGTTCATGAGTGTAAGATTACAGCCATGGGGTTAGCAAGGCCACAGGTGTACACTGGGCCTCAGTAATTGGTGCTGGTCGGTAGAGGCTCAAGGAGTAGGGAAAGGGAGATTCTCAGGAGACGTTCTGTATAAAAAAGCGTAGCACAGAAAATACCTTCTCCCAGCCCAGACTGGTAGCTCACACAACTCCAAGTGGCTCTGGTTCAAAACTTTGCCTTGGGGTTCTCAGTTTTAATCAACCTTGCTCCTCTGAATGGAAACTTCTTTAAACTACAGATTGCTGCTTCTAAAGCAACACAAAGTACAGTGTAGCTGCCGGTTCAAAATCCACTTTTCCCAGCGTCTATGCAGCTGTGCATGGTAGGGGCAGGGCAAGCAACCCCGTGCAGGCAAGGGTCAGCTGTGATTTCCATGAACCAAGCCAGCACACCACATGGCCTTCACATACTTTCTTAAGGTTTTTGTATGCAGTAAGCTGTTTAAGTTTCTACTACTGCGTGGTGACTGAATATTAAATTAACTAATTTATCACTGTTAAACTGTGTTTCCAGGAAAGGGAAGTCTTCAGAATTTAAAGCACACACAGCCCCAGTTCGGAGTGTGGACTTTTCCGCTGATGGCCAGCTTTTGGTTACAGCATCTGAAGATAAATCCATTAAAGTGTGGAGTATGTTCCGTCAGCGCTTCCTCTACTCCCTGTATCGACACACACACTGGGTACGCTGCGCCAAGTAAGTGCAAATGGTACTTCATGCAGTCATCCTCCTGCTCCCACCCGCAACCTCCAGACAAGGAACTGGGCTCTTATCCATTCATTCACTCAGCAAACTTTATTCTGTGACTGCTATGTGCTGGGACCACTTATAAACCAAACCGCCAGAATCCCTGGTCTCATGCAGGTTACGCTCTAGAGTTTCGTGTGTGTGTGTGTGTGTGTGTGTGTGTGTGTGTGTGTGTGTGTGTGTATGTGTGTATATGTGTGTATATGTGTGTGTGTGTGTGTGCGTGCGCGCGCAGGCACGCATGTGTGTGTATATCTACGATTTTATATATGTGTATATATATGTGTGTATACATATATAGTATGTATATCTATATATGTATATATACATATACATATCTATATATGTATATACACATATACATATATATATATATATATATGACAGCAGTACTTCTGTGCCATTTTAAATAGATCTTTAAATATGTCTTGAGTGAAATGAACTCAAAAAGTAATGGGCTAATTTGTTTGTGAGAGAAATGGGTGTGGTATGGCCACTGCTTCCTGGGCTTACTCACATCTGCAGTAAGAGAGCCACAGGGTAGGAACCATGTGAAGCTCAGTGAGGCGAGGCATGTGAACACTGTTAAAGTTGCAGACAAGGAGAGCATAGACAGAGAGAGCATCCATCATTGAGAGATGAGCACCGTCCTGGGACACCAGGAAAGGAACCCCCAGGACACGGCTCACATCCATCATTGAGAGATGAGCACCGTCCTGGGACACCAGGAAAGGAACCCCCCAGGGCACAGCTCCACCACTGACGGCTGCAGCTTGTAAAAATGAAAATTACTCGAGTAGAGAACCCGAGCTGAGGACCTGAGGGAGGGGTTCCAGGCTGGAAAAGAACTGCACAGGTGCACAACAAGGAGTGCACACTACATCTCCAGGGTTGTCAGCACAGCACTGGTCCTTTTAGGAATGAAAGATTGGCAAGGGCTCACAGAGGCTCTCCTGAGGCTCCCGAGTCTGTCAGGACCAAGCTGTGTGAGGCAGGGTTGCTTCTGCTTCGTGCAGAGGAAGGCATGATCTGCTTCCCCTCTTGGCAGATGAGGCTATGGAGAGTTAAAGCTGAGGCTCCTTTAATAGAAAGTGTCAGAAGCCCAGCTGCGGTTGGGCTTCCTTCCTCCTCAGTGGTTGGCTGCCTGGATCGTTTTTTTTAATACTGAGCAGGGCACAAGCAGAACCAGGAATGATCCTGGGCCTCTGCATACTTGCTTTGTTCTTTCAAGCACAGGGCTACTAAGGCCACCGCTAGCTCCAAGCGTCAATCCTCCCAGCTTAGAGGATGCCCAGGAAAAGTCCCTCCCTCCCTATTCTGTTAACAAAAGTCCAGGAGTGACTCAGGCCCAAGAAGAGGCCTATGCCTAATGATGAGAAATGGTAGGTCCCTCATGCCAAGCTCATACTGGTAGAAATGGCTGCTTTGGCCAGAGGCCGACTCACACTCATACCGAATATTCTAGCAGGGAACGGTGTGAAGAAGGCAGAGGGTGGCCTGAGGGACCGGTTGCTCTCTTGGAGCATTATTACCAGATGTGGTTAGAACCCGGGTAGTTAAGTGAGACAAGGCGTACCTGTGTTGCTATGCCTGACTAAACCATGGATGCACTGCATTCAGACACGGCAGTGGCACTTTTTTACGGGCTGTTGTAAGAATGGGAGGCAGAAGTTCATGGGCATTGCTGCTGGACAGGCTCCTCCTGCTGGGCACTGACACTTAGGGAAAGGCTACAGGAGCCTGGGAAAATGCTCCTCCCCTTCTCAGTGGACAAAGGGACCGTGGTGGAAGGCAGAGCTTCTTACTGTTGCTGGTAGCAGGGCTGAGCCTTCCCTCCCTCATCTGTGTGTGTGTGGGAGGGGGGGGGCCGCACAGCATCTCCATCCACAGAAGTGAGCCATGCTTAAGCCTGTCACCTCCTTAGGGTCGGGTCTGTAGTTGCTAAGAGATGCCCTGGACAGAGATCTGACTTCAAAATGATGCTGATCCAGAGGTGGGCAGACAGACAGACAGATGGCTTCCTCTCTAATCGAGTGCACTGCTTTCTGCATACAGTCATCCCTGACAGAGAGGATGAGAGGGAGAAAGGAGAGAGAGCTGGAGTACTCCTCTTTGCTTTTGTGATTGTGCATGTGAGATGCGTCTGTGGGAGATGACGCTGAAGCAGAAGAGTCTAGGAGGAGAGACTCAGTTTCCAGTGAAAATGCCTGTCTGTCCCCATATCCAACCCTACTGCCTTAGTTGGCCCTTATGGGAACTTATAAGGTCATCTTTTCAATGGTCTCTGTGCCACAGAATCTTCTGTATACGTGCGCACACACATACGCACACATATACACATATGCTATACACATATGCTATACACACATACACACATGCATACACACTCCAATACCTCTCCACACATATGCACCATACACACACACACATGTGCATGCACACTCACACATGCTCTCTCTCCCTCACACACACACCTACCTCTGCACTTGTCACTGCTTCTGTAAAAGGCAGATCTAACCATGCTGTTTCCCAGCCTGGACCCGTGGGTGGCTCCTTAGCCAGGCTCATGTTTTCCTTCTGTGACAAACTGTCACTCTTTGTCCCTTTCACCATTCAGTTGCCTTCGCACAGCTGTGCAGGGCTCCTCCACAGCACAGCTGAATCCTGAGTCTCTGCACCTGCTGCAAGCCTTCCCCTCTGATCCTGCTCTGCGGGGCTTTCTGCAACAGCTGGAGCCTGCTGCTGTCCCAGTGCCCCGGAAGTCTTTTAGCATAAGGTCTCCTCCCCTGTTAGACTTAAGAGTTACAAGTATTTTAGCTTGCTGCGCTGTCTTGCCAGGCGCTGTTCCAAATTCTGTTGTGGGTATAAGAGGAGCAGAAACAGGGCAACCCTGTGCTGGCAGGGCCTCTTCTGCCTAGGGAGACAAATAGCAAATACATTAAAACACACACACACACACACACACACACACACACACACACACCAGGTTGGAGAAGTCATAGTTACTAATTTGACTTTGGAGCCCAAGCCCGACTGAGCAGAGGAAGCTAGTGACACGGGTACCTGGACAGGGCATTTGAAAAGTTCCCCTGCAGTGCAAGGACCACGGTCTTTAGGGCTAAGGAGGGCTCAGAATAATTGCCCAGAAATGTGGTGGGCTAAGTCAAGTGTAGGCAGATGCTGATCTGTGCTCTCAGCTAACTTTGGTGGCAGGATTTGAGAGTTTCTTTGTGACAAGGTTGTTTCCGTGAGCCTTTAATAGAAACTCCCCCTATCTATCATGTGTGCGTGTTAGCCAAGGATTTACACAGCTCCACCTGTTCCTGGAACCTTTGGCCGAGTCCTGCTCAGACCAACCGTGTTTCCTCACACACCCAACTGTGGTGGATTACCTTGGCTTGCTGGTACCTGCGGCTCTGAGGGACCTTCAACACCGCTTGCTTTCATGCTACTTGGGGTGACTAGTGGAACCGCATGGCCCTCCCCACCCCGAGGAATAGTCCTTGGTAAATAATCTGGTGAAAGTTAATGGATTTCACCTCAGGGCAACTTTCCATGTGCCTGCTCTCCAGCACTCTTGCAGTCTTTTTATACCCGTTTTTAAATGTTGGATCATCTTATTGCCGTTAGAACAGAAATGTTAAGAGGAATGTCTAGGTGGCCATTGAGTCCCTGACTGCTCAGGATATCTTGTTTGAGAACCCAGCCTTGACGAGATTGTCCTAAAGCAGAACTGAAAAGGTCTCTATGGCTTAAGGTCCTTATTTCGGTCTGTTGAGGAGCGAGAGCGCGGCAGGAACTGAGTTGTGCTTAAACACTGAGCAGAGCCCGAACGGAAGCAGCTTACGGAGTTCTAATGGCGGGCGCTGCCAGCTGCCAAAGGCTCTAGACCTTTCGCAGGCCTTCCTTAGGGCCTTCTTTGCCAACAATGTCAGAATACTGTACAGAAGGTTGCTTACTGAACCCTGGACTAAAGCAAGAGGGGTTCATTGGGAAAGTCTCCAAGAACAGTTTTCTCGTTCAGAGAGTGAGCCTCTTATGTGTCCATGCCAAGGACACAGAATCATCGGCTCCACTGGTCGGCTAAGCCTGTAGCCAGGGTGCAGACACGCTGGCTGCTACTGCTCTTTGCCTCTTGCTGTTGCTGGGCACCTTCTTCCTGTTGAAGTCGACTCCCCCCTCAGGGATGCAGTACCATCAGCAGGTTTGAGTAGACAGACGACACAGAGCCATTACAAGAAGGAAGCATGTGACCCCAGGCATACAACTTAACCTTTCTGGGCCTCAGTCTACTCTCGAATAGAATGAATACAGTTGGGGTAGTTCCTTCATATAGTGTGAATCAGCAAGTGACAGCCATCAATTGCCCTTGTGTTCCATGACTTCTTCCTGGAGCTATACCGGAGTCACTTTTATGTGATACTCAAGTCGTTATGTATAATTTGGGTGAATGCAATGAAGGTAGTAACGGTCATCTATTTAATGTATTTTATGTACTGGACTACCAAAGGTCATTTTATTTCTAAGTAGTTATACCTGCAATTTTTGCATTTTTTAATCTTGTTTTGTTTTGAAACGGTTCTCACTATGTGCCCAGATTGGCCTTAAATTCACGCTCGTCCTGCCTCAGCCTACCTGGTGCTGAGATTGTAAGGATGGGTCATCGTGCACAGCTGGAATCTCTCCTTGCCAGTTTCAGATCACGCTGTACATGCTAGTGAGTGGTCCTGTGATTAGCCGAGCGCCCTGCCAAGGTATTTATTTCCTTATTACGTTGATTTCACTTATTTCCTGCTCTCCTTTCAGCTGAATATTGCTTGTCTCCCACATTTCTTCCCTCCTTTATTGACATTTTGGATTTACTCTGTTATTTTTGTGTTCCTTGGTAATATCTAGAAGTTGATTATACATCCTTTTTTTTTTTTTTCTTCAAGACAGGGTTTCTCTGAGTAACCCTGGTTGTCCTGGAACTCACTCTGTAGACCAGGTTGGCCTTGAACTCAGAAATCTGCCTGCCTCTGCCTCCCAAGTGTGGGATTAAAGGCGTGCACCACCGCTGCCTAGCCCTGATTATGCATCCTTAACACCATCTATTATATATAACATTTTATTTTACAACATTTTAGACAAAATGTTAGAACTTACTAAGTATATCCCCATTCCCCCACCTTTTGACAATTTTACTTGTTCACATGGTAAAAACCTGGGTTGTTCAGCAGCTGGTTTTCTCTGAAAGTAAGTAAGAAAAAGTGCTTCTACATTTTGTGTCTGTATTTCCAGTTCCAGCATAATTTACTTATTTGAATAGATCCCAGTTTCCATCTGCTGTCATTTCTTGAGCTTGAAAAATGTCATTTATCATGTCCCATATTGCCATTCTCCTGGTTGTGACTCCCCTCGCTTTTCGTTCCACGTTTATAAAGGATGCTTATTCAGAGATATATAATCACAGCTTTTGAAGTATCTCTTGCTACAGCTCCTTCTTTAGGTTAAGAAAAAAAAAACTCTCTTCTATGATTTTGTTGAAAATATTTTCTTCTCTTTCCTCTATTCCCATTTTTTGTAGATTTTGTCTTTTCATAATGTCCCCAATTTCCTAGTTATTTTTCGTAGTTGTTATTTTTTTTAGATTTAATGTTTTCTTTGGCCGGGATATCCATTTCTTCTTCTTATGTTCAATGACTGACATTCTCTCTTCCATTTCTCATTGTGAGAGAGGCTTGCCTCTGAGGTTTCTGCTCACGTTCTTAAATTTTTCATTTACAGTCTTTGCTCCGTTTGAGTTTTCTTTATTGATTCTGTTTCTACCTGCAAGGCAAACTAGTTTCTTCATTTGACTTTTCATAGATTTCTCTATTTCTTGCTTAAGGACCTCTAATGGTTTTTTTTCAGGGCCTACTGTAGCAGAGCTGCTGGGCTTCAGTGGAGACATATTGTCCTGGCTATTATTGATTGTTTTTAGGCTGGCTTCTAGGCATCTGGATTTGAGATGGTTGTAATTCTACATGCTGACTTATTGACTTGTCCTATTGGGTGGATGTTAAGCTCTTTAGTTTCTGTTGTCCTTTCTAATTTTTAGGAGACTGTGATAGCTGTAGATTGCCTGGTATGAAATGCGTCAGAGATCCTTTCAAGTATGGCCACTGGGCTTGCTTCTGAATAGAATGGCTTCCTGGTATTGGGCGCTGACACCTACAGACTAGGGTGGGCTAGAAGGGAGGGTCTAGGAGAGTTCCACTAGAGGGAAGAAAGCAGAGCGTATCACCAGAATCTGCTTAGCCCCCTGGGAATGGGGCAGAGAGAGAGGGGAGGCTCCAGCTGGTGGTCTGCTACAGAGCTGTGGATGCGAGTGAGCTGAGTTTAGAGGAGAGGCAGGATGCCTGCCTGCCTGCCTTGTGGGTGTGCCTGCTTTTGGCGAGGGAGGAGTGGTGACCGGCTCTTGGGTTCCATGGAGAGCTACGTAAGGTAGAGGCTGAGATTAAGGAAGGGGCTGGTGAGGGAAGCTGTAGGACAAGATCCAAGTGATCTGCTGGAGAGAGGACAGAGAGGAAGGCCACAGCAGGTGACTTGCTACAGAGCTGGGGGTGAAACTGGGGCATTAGACTATAAGGAAAGAAGAGGAGAGAAGGCCTGAGTGAAGATCACCGTTCCCCAGCCCCCAGTTGTTTTATAAAATGAGGTAAAAATAAAAGTTATGAGTACAGCATCAGGACAGCTTGTGAAGAAGAGCAAGGCCCTAAGAGAAGCTGCTGCAGTGCCAGGAAGATCTCACTAATGCAGATGAAGAGGCAGACAGTCCTGGGGACTTCCAGTCAGCAAGCAGTACGTCAGACTTGGCCCACAGCCAGTGTAAAGCCACCGGACATTTTGAGGGGGAAAGTGACCTGCTTTGATTTAAATTTCAAGTTCATTTCTGTTCCTGGTGGACTGGGAGAGAGTAAAGTGCCAGGTGCAGCTGGAGAAGGTTCAAGGACAAGGAAAGACGGGGAAAGACTGGAAATCAACCATGGGACAGATGACTCGGGGAGGGACATGGTGCAGAGTTCAGTGTTGGAAGTGCTTTCTGGGTGCTCAGAGCGGATGCCCTGACAACCGCTATATTTATAATAAGGATCCCGGGATCAGGAATGTTAGTGGTAGAGCAGCGTGACAATTACTTACTGTTTGATGCCACATGTAATCTCTTTATACCAGCTTCACTTGGCTTCTGTTTCTCAATAGTTGCAGGGATGAATTCTACTAGCATCGTCAACAGATGGCTTATCTTCTTACCACTTAAGGAAACATAAATGTTTTCTTTGTTCCCCTGGCCTTCACCCTCAGAATGTAAGCCTAAAACCTATGAAAGAGAAATCTGACATTAGTAGTTAGTAATGAATACATGAGAGCTTTAGATCTCATTGTAATCTAAACTCATTACACCAAGAGAAAACTGGATCCCATGTGTAGTGAATTTCATGGGGTTACATAGCTGGGGTGGGGGCTGAGGGGTGGTGTGTTAGAGTGTCAGAGGGGAAAACATGAAATTGGCCTTGGAATCAGGCCTACAGTAGGCATTTCATTATTTTGGGTGTCTTCTTTCTGCCATACCTACTAGGGACATGTTGCTCATCAATCAAGAAGCAGTACTCCACATTGTTCGTAGAGCACCAAATGCTGAAAGTGTGGTTTTATTTAATAAAATAAAAAAACAAAAACAAACAAACAAACAAAAACATGGACTAATAAACAGTCAAAGGAGAGCCATGGCTCTAACTCAGTGTTCACATACTTGCCCAGCATGCATTGCATCTCCACCCCCCACTGAAATAACAAAATAATCCAGAGGAAAACAACACTTGAGTATGAACTCGGACATACAACTTTATATAGGTCAAAAACTCCATATATTCCAAATTACAGGGCTCTTGTTATTTAATTGGGGATACTCGCAAAGACCGGTAAGGCAGTTTTTCTTGAAAAAAACTTTTTAAATGTCTTCATTATTTCGGTGTGCCAGTGATCCTTAAGGGAATCAACAGTAATTTGGGGTGGACTTGTCAAGTGTTGCTCAGAGAATCCATTAGTCACCACTGACTAATTCCTGGAGTCTTAAAAGGTGGTTGGGTAGAACTAAATTGAGAATCAGCAGTCTGTTAGTTTTCAATATAAACCTTAGATACTCCTAACATTTTAAAAATTAACAGTCCTGCTAGATATTGTTTGAACCTTGACAAGAAACGTCTTAACTTCTCCTCATGAAGTCAAGACAAAGAGGAACCTGTCTTTTGGGTGCTAACTTTTTTTTTATGTATCTAATTAATGTACAGATCAACATACTCACATCCAACCTCTTAGAGGAATCAGAGTGAGGGGGCAGGGGAGAGAGCCTCCTTCCCCAACGCTCCTGCATCCTAGCCTCCGCCTCCCCTTCCTGCTAACCTGAGGTGCACAGCCCCTTCCTAGCTTTAGTACCAGGAAGTTATTCCCAGGACGGAGCCTCCTGCTTAGGGTGAGTTTTGGCTCCTGAAGAGAGCCTGCTTTTCCTTCCTGACACGTCTCGTTAAACCCCATTTCTTCCCTGCTTCTGGTGACACAATTTTGTTGTTCTTGTTGCTAAATATATATATATATATATATATATATATATATATATATATATATATATTCTTTATGCCAGTATCTATAGTTGCATTGTTTGTGAAAGCTTTGGGAGAGAATTCTTATCTCACCCCTAACTGCATGCCTGCTGTCGGAACAGCCCAGAGCTGTGTGCTAGCAGGAGCTCTGTCAATCTCTGAGTGATTGGCCTCCTTATGAAGTATCACAAGGAAAGCGACCACACTTATTTTACTTAACTGCTAGTAGCAACCAGTGGCAGTACGTGTAATTTTTCTCTGTATTCATTTTTATTGAGGTTTCCTGTATGCGTGTAATGTGCTTTGCTCAAATCTAAACCTCGCCCCCTTCCTTCTAACTTTGTCCCTAACCCCCACCCCACCCCCCAACATAGATATTTAGTAAAAGGATCATCTATATCACAAGAACACTGCCTTGCAAGATCACTCAGTGTAGTAAAGTGCTTGATACACAAGTGTGAGGACCTGAGTTTGATTCCCAGCACCCATGTAAAAGCCACATGCACACTTGTAATCCTGTCACTGAGTAGGAGGAGCCAGGAGATCCCTGGAGCCCATTCGCTAGCTAGCTCCTGCTGAGATGGCCAACAGGATCTGCTTACCGATTCAAACACATTGCTAGTCCAAAGTTCCAGAACCTTTTAATCTTCCTCCAGAAAGTCAACATGGTCAAATTGTAATTAATGATACCCTCCTCCTGGTAACAAACTCTATATTGGTTACTTTTCTGTTGTTGTGGTAAAAACACCATGACCAAGGCTACAGAAGGAGTTTGGCCTTACGGATGCATAGTGTTAGGAGTCCATGATGGCAGTGGAGCTTTGCAGCAGGCGAAAGATGTGGCAACCACAGCAGCAAACTGATAGCTCACATTGGAACAGGCTGAAGCAGAGAAAGCCAATTGGAAATGTCATGAGTCTTTAAACTTTTTTCTTTAATTGAACTAATTTTTTATTATATTCTACACCATTTATATTTTTATACCAATCATAAAAATGGTGGACAAGTTATTAAATGAACATAAGTAGATAAAGTCTTATTTGTTTGTTTTGTTTTTAGTAGAGCTTTAAAATCTTGGCTCTTACTGTGGTACAAACCCCAAATAAGAACAATTTTTAGACATTGGAGTTCATTGTAATAAGGCTATACTTCAGTGTTCCTCACATCACCAAAGGATTTTACCTCTATAGTAGATAAGCTAAGAGTTGACAGTTCTGCTGCTCCAAGGAATGAGTTGTAGGCACAATTATTTGGGTACAGATTTCTTGTTATGGTCAAAGCTATTTGACTTGAGTGATTGTCATCATTCTTAGCCCACAGGGAACAGGTGACATTCATTTAAGAAATGGTGTGTGTATTAAGATGGTCTATTCATGAAGTCATTCATCAACTGTTTCAATGAACAGTGGTTCTGCTTGGAGGGTGGTACAGATGTTAGGTGAGGGTAAGATTCTGGTACATGGGCTGTGATGATTTTGAAAAGCATTCTTCTCAGAAAAAAGAATACCTTATAAGGTCCTTGTCTTCAAAATTGGTACAATAATTATCAATATCAAGCAAAACATTCAGTCTCACTCTTTGTTGTTCTCTTACAAGCCACCTCCCAAATTAATCGTCTATGTTTCTTTTGGCTGTGTAAATAATTTTGAAATATGTAAGCTGTTCTGAAAACCATAGTATAATGTTAAAACATCAAATAAACAATCCTACTAATAGAGAGGCTGAGTTAGGAGAAGCATGATTTCAAGACCATTATGACGTACACAGCAAGACACTGTCACTTACAAACAAGCAGAAAGTGTATATGGATAGTACAGTATTGGACCTATTTCTCCAATTACCAAATTAGAGAGACCACTGGATGACAGCCAACAAATTTCTAATTTCTCACATTTTTGAATTTCAATTGGTTAGGATAATATTAATTTTCATATTAGGATATATTAAGGAAAAGTGATTATTACTTTCTGTTATTTTTGTTGTTAGAGGTAGAATTATGTTTGTGTGGGTTTGTTGAAAGATTAATTTCTTGCTTTTTCTAGGGTGTAGTTTCATTCCTTGTGTTGGTGTTTTCCATCTATTATCCTTTGTAGGGCTGGATTTGTGGAAAGATATTGTGTAAGTTTGGTTTTGTCATGGAATATCTTGTTTTCTCTGTCTATGGTAATTGAGAGTTTTGCTGGGTATAGTAGCCTAGGCTGGCATTTGTGTTCTCTTAGGGTCTGTATGACATCTGCCCAGGATCTTCTGGCTTTCATAGTCTCTGGTAAGAAATCTGGTGTAATTCTGACAGGCCTGCCTTTATATGTTACTTGACCTTTTCCCTTACTGCTTTTAAAATTCTTTCTTTGTTTAGTGCATTTGGTGTTTTGATTATTATGTGATGGGAGGAATTTCTTTTGTGGTCCAGTCTATTTGGAGTTCTGAAGGCTTCTTGTATTTTCATGGGCATCTCTTTCTTTAGGTTAGGGAAGTGTTCTTCTATAATTTTGTTGAAGATATTTATTGGCCGTTTCAGTTGGGAATCTTCACTCTCTTCTATACCTATTATCCTTAGGTTTGGTCTTCTCATTGTGTCCTGGATTTCCTGGATGTTTTGGGTTAGGAGCTTCTTGCTCTGTGCATTTTCTTTGATTGTTGTGTCAATGTTTTCTATGCTATCTTCTGTACCTGAGATTTTCTCTTCTATCTCTTGTATTCTGTTGGTGATGCTTGCATCTATGACTCTTGATCTCTTTCCTAGGTTTTCTGGCTCCAGGGTTGTCTCCCTTTGTGATTTCTTTATTGTTTCTATTTCCATTTTTAGATCCTGGGTGGTTTTGTTCATTTCCTTCACCTGTTTGATTGTGTTTCCTGTAATTCTTTAAGGGATTTTTGTGTTTCTTCTTTTTAATGGTTTCTAGCTGTTTACCTGTGTTCTCCTTTATTTCTTTTAAGGGACTTATTTATGTCCTTCTTAAAGTCCTCCATCATCATCATGAGAAGTGACTTTAGATTCATATCTTGCTTTTCTGGTGTGATGGTGTATCCCATACTTGCTATGGTGGGAGAATTGGGTTCTGATAATGCCAAATTACCTTGTTTTCTGTTGCTTATGTTCTTACGCTTGCCTCCCGCCATCTGGTTATCTCTAGTGCTACATGCCCTGGCTATATCAGACTGGAGCTTGTCCTTCTTGTGATCCTGGTTATGTCAGAACTCCTCACAGTCAAGCTGTCTCTGTAATCCTGTGATTCTAGGATCCTGTGTTAGAGATCCTGGGAGTCAAGCTGCCTCTGGGACCCTGAGGTCCTGGTGTGACCAAGTTGCTGTGGTCCTGTGGTCCTGTGATCCTGTAATCCTGTGATGCTCTGATCCTGGACGTGTTAGAGCACCTGGGAGTGGAGCTTCTTCTGGGTGTTGTGGGACTGGCTGCAGAGTTTGCGCCCAAGGTCTGCTAAGGGCACCAGCCCAGACAGACCAGAAGGAACTTGTACAAGTGGTCTGGCAGAGGTCTTGCGTGCCTGAGTCCCTCTGGTCCCGATTATTCCTGGTGTTGGGGCAGATGTTGAGTCTTTAAACTTTTAAAGCCCACCTCCAATAAGCCCATACCTACTTAATAAGCATCCCTCAGCAGCACCACCAAACTGTAATCAAAGAAATACATGAGACTGTGAATCTGATTTTTTTAATTTTGAAATTTCAGATTTTTCATTGAAACCACCATACTCCTTTGTGTGCCTCAGTTTATTCCCTGCATGTGGCGGCAAGCAATAATATCTGTTTTATGGGATTGTTCTGAATATTAAATTTGTTTCCATAAGTAAAGTGTTAAAAACCATCCTATGATATATGGGATCAATAAACATCGATAATGTAATGTTGTGATAATAGTGGTTTGATCAATAATGTAAAGAAGATATAGTTGAGTGGAAGAGTGCCTGTTCAGCAAACACATAGCCTGGGGTTTGAACTCTAACACTGCAGTAATAGCAATAGTAATAATAATAATAATACAATCATTTGCAATTGGATCATTCCAGTTGATTAAATGGTTTATCATTACTTCCTCAAAAATGTTAGGAATAAATAACTCCATCTCTTAAAAATATTTTTGTTACTTAAGATTTTCATATTAAGTAATTTTTCAAAAATAAGGCTTATTAAGAAATACAGAAGCTGGGTGTGATGCATATCATTAGTCCCAGCGTTCTAGAGACAGAGACAGGTGGATTCTGGGAGTTCAAGGCCAGCCTGGTCTACGCAGAGTTCTACAGCAGCCAGGATCCATAGTAAGATCCTCTCTCAGCAGGAGGAGAAGGAGAAAGCAATGTAAATTGATCCCTTGCAAGTCTATATTTACTTTGAAGCTTATTTCCATGGAGATAATGAGTACATTTTTTTCTCCCAAGTTCATGACAAGTACATTTTTGAGGAGATTTACATGTTGGGGAGTTTTGAAGGGGTTGGGGAGGTTGGGTTTTGGTGGGTTTTTTTTTTTTTTTGGTTTTATAATTTAGGTTTGTAATATTAATACTATTCTCCATATTTGAATACCTCTCATGTATTTTCTGGAGGAAAAGAATAGTAAGATATTACTTGTCATTTTAAAATCATTGGAAACTACTAAGAATGGAAGATTTTCCTCCTTGAAGGACTTTCCTGCGCTTTAAGAGCTCACAGAGTTAATGACATTTCTGTATGTCTTTTGTTTCTATGTGGTGAATTCAGAAGTGTAGTATTCAACTCTCAGTCATAAAGAATCCTTTCTAGGTCTCAATAATAAGTTAGGGGGCTGGAGAGGTGGCTCAGCAGTTAAGAGCACTGGCTGCTCTTCCAGAGGACCTGTGTTCAATTCCGAGCACCCACATGGCAGCTCAGAACTGTCTGTAACTCCAGCTGCGGCGCTTCTGACACCCTCTCACAGACCCTCACATGGGCAAAAATAAGAGTAAGTTAGAAGTACAGAGAAAACAAAGCAAAACCTTTCATCACATTCCACACAAAACTGAAAACTTAACAGGAGTCTGGACTCTGGGCTGCAGGGAAGCTTGACACCATCACAGTCATAATCGGTGGTCAGTGGCGAATTTTGTCCTTTCTGACCTTGGCTGCTCCTGCATAGAACTAGTAAAAATGCCGTCTGCAGTTCCCTAACTTTCGAAACTTCATTTTCTGTTTGGTTTTCGGCTCTTCTGACTTTAAAAGACAATTAACATTACCAACAAAGAATAAATGTGGAAATCACATTTAGAAGCAGTAGACAGGGTGTCTGCCCCCGTCACGCCTGTCTCAGTTGGCCACTCTGGTGATAGGCTAGAGCAGGAAAGAGCAGCTCTTCTGAGTGACTTATCCAGCTTTTAGTCTAAGTCCAGGAAGCCTCTGGCCTTAGGAATTAGGTCGATGCTCATAAACTTTTTCTCAACCCACCAGTCTGGGAAAAAAACAAAAAACAAAAAAAGTCCCACCGCCAGGTTGGTGGGATGAGTGGAAAAAAAAAAAAAAGGATCTCTTGGATTTTTGGTAGAAATAAATCTCTAGGATAATGGTAGAAACGAAAAATTGAAAATTAAAAAAAACAAAAACAAAAGAGGACTTTTAAAAATACAAAGTATTTAGCTTAGAAGGAGTGCAGAGTTGAATCAAAATCCCCCAGGAAATGTAAAAAACTAAATCATTTAATAGAAACAGAACCCGAGGAAAGGAACATAGTTCACGGAACATGTTCTGCCTTTCCACTGTTTGTCACGGTAGTCCGTAGCTGCAAAGGTGTTAGTTGCCAGTGTTGACCTTGCTACAGAGCGCATGCAGCGTGCTGACAGTGGCCTCTGTAGCTCCTCTGTTTAGCCTGACTTGTGTGTGGTGCGCAGGCATGTGCTGGTGATTCTCCAGAACTGTTCTCATTGGAGTCTTCTGCTTTCCAGATTTTCACCTGACGGAAGGTTGATCGTGTCATGTAGTGAGGATAAAACTATTAAAATTTGGGACACTACCAATAAGCAGTGCGTTAATAACTTCTCAGACTCTGTAGGGTAAGTCCGTTCCCCCTCTCTACCTTTGTATGGGTCTGCTCGCTAAGGAGGGGCTTCAGTATAAACAATTCAGACTTTAAAACGAACGTAAAGACATTGAAATGTCAAGCCATCATATTCTTTTTTTTTCCCCCAGATTTGCAAATTTTGTGGATTTTAACCCCAACGGCACATGCATCGCTTCAGCAGGTTCTGACCATGCTGTGAAAATCTGGGATATAAGAATGAACAAATTACTCCAGCACTACCAAGGTAACAGTTTCCCCGACCAAAAGAGGTTTCACTATCAAACGGCTACGATGGGAAAGGCCTGGGGTTTGGTTTATGTCCCTCTGTGGGGGTCATAGGCTGCCCTTGACCTGGCTAGAGAGCAGAGTAGTTGACTTGGGGCAACAGAAGAAACACCCAATAGAGAAATCTACAAGGGACGGAAAGGCGAGCCACGTTCCCAGAATCAGGTGCCTGTCCATAATTCTGTGACTCAGTCAATGTCCCTAAGCTTCTGGCATTCTGGCTAGACTCCACCCCCACAGCTACCTGACTATAGCCAGGTGTCCTCCTCCCCACAGTTACCTGGCAACAGCAAGATAGCCCAGCACACTATAAGAGGGGCTGCTTGGCCCCTCCTCGATTTCTTTAGCCCTCACCTTTCTCACTCTCTTGCCTTCCTTTTCTCTCTCCTTTTCCCCCCTCTCTCCACATGGTGGCCGGCTTCTCTCTTTCTACCTTCTCTCTTTCTCCCTGCCTTTCTACAATAAAGCTCTAAAACAGTACCAAAAAAAAAAAAAAAAAAAAAAAAAAGAAAAGAAAAGAAAGGTAGAAAGACTTTTTTATTTTTATTTTACATGTTAATGACAAGCAGAGAGAGCAAGTGTATTCAGTGTGACCATGTTGGGGGAGTGAGACAATAAAGGACCAGTTACCCCCACATCTGTCGTGGCATAGTGTGAAGGGTTTTCGGACCTTAAGTAGACGGAGAAATGCGGCAGGGTGCAAGGACGTGTGCACATTTAAGCAGCCCTGGCCAGGGTTTTCTTGTCATTGCCCTGGTTCTGGGTCTTGGGACAGACAGTCTTTTATTCTATCGCTGAGGGGCTGAATCTGCTTCCCACACTCAGGTCATTTCTGCGCCATTGTGGAGCCTACCTTCATGGTTATCTTCATCTGGGGGATTGGTCTGTCCTGACAGGTTTTGTTCTTCCAGGGATCTAAGGTGACTGTAGGTTTAGGACATGGATGTGTTCATGTGTGTGTGTTTAGCCATAGCTAAGGAGACAGACAGACACAATTAATCCTGTTTTCAGTTGCTTGTGGCTCAAATAAGGAGTAGACATTTTAGCAAAAGCAGCTCCTGAGTCCCCATTTCAGTTTTTCCTTGTGTTCGGGTATTGCTTAACCTCGTGGGAGTTAGTGTGTCTGCCAGTCTGGCCTTGGAGGTTTTCATAGCTCAGTAATAAACGAGTGCTTGAGAGGAGAACAAACTGTATGACTGGGGCATCTACGTGAAATAAGCCAGATGCTTACAGCAAAACGTTGAAATCCCAATATAAAGTAAAGCACTAGGATCCGAGGCCAAAATAAATCTAATTCCATCACTTCTCTGGGGAGTCTCTTCCCTGACGAGCTTTCTCAGTATGGATACTAAGAGCGGACTCTGGGAGGAGGGAGGCGGTGTCAGGCAGCCATGTGTAAGAACCATTTCTCTGGAATCCCTTGGCTTTAGTTGCTTTTGGAAAGGCTTACACAGTGACTTAATTTTGGTTGTTCACTTTGTATATAAAGAGGTCTTTGTATATAGCCTAGGCTAGCCCTAATCATGACCTTCCTGCTTTGCCATCCCAAGTGCTAGGGCTATAAGTATGTTCCACCATGCTTGTCATAACTTTATTTTGACTCTGAAGACATCCCCCATTGTCTATAAACAATTTTCTCTGAAGTCATAGCTGATTAATCACCTAGTAATTTGATCTTAACGGTCCCTAGTCACTGGAATGAGGGCTGTCCCCATTGGTCTGATCTGGTCCTGTTTCAGGTAGGAGAGGGGAGATGGCTTATGACCCGGAGCCAGGATCAAGGAGACTCCCTAAATGTCATCCTTCCTCTTTGGGGCCAAATTCAAGCGTAGGAAGTCCTTTGGGTGGAACACATTCTTAAGTTTTAGTCTATCTGACCTGTGGGTGATATCCTAGTCCCTTGAAATTGCTTTAGGCATTTTATTAGAAGCTATATTTATGCAAAATATTAGTGGACAACAAGCAAAGAATTTACAAGGAAAATTTAAATCACCACCAACAAGAGTAAATATTTAAAGAGATTCGGAATTCAAGAATAGGTACACGTTGGGGTCATTTTTGTTGAGTTTGATTCTAAGTGCTTTGGACAAGGATCAAAAGTGAGGGAACCAAAAGTCTTAGGCCACGCATATTTAGAATTTCGCAAGAAGCTGAAACTTTGAGGCTGGAGCCAAGGCTCAGTGGTTAGGAGCACTTGCTGGTGCTTCCGGAGGAGCTGGGGGGCGGGAGGAGGTCCCAGCACCCACATGGCACTCCCAGCTACGGCCCCTTACATACACACAAGTAACACCTCACACATACAATTTTAAAATAAATAAACAAATCATTTTATAAAAAAGGGAGTCGAACAACTGGCAAAATGGCCTCAGTAATTTCATTGCCTTCAGTATCATGATTGACAGCATTATGGTTATCAAGCCATCCTAATTCTCCTCTCAGAAATACATTTAAATTTGTTTCCATTGAAAGAATGGTATAGTTTATCAATAACAGGCTACTTTTATATACAAGTTTCATTTAATTTTGTCTTTTTTAGAAATAACTTCTTGAGATTATAATAAAATTACATTAATTCCCCCTTCCTTTGCCTGCGTCCAAGCCCAGACTTTCCCATGATATTTCCACCCCACTCTACCCCTCCTCTCTTTTAAATCCATGGCTTGTGTGTTTGTTCCTAACATCATGAACACAACCTGCTCAGTCTGTATAATGCCTCCTGTGCGTATACACCACATCCCCTCCACCTGTGCATATACAACATGTCCCCTCCACCTGTGCGTATACACCACGTCCCCTCCACCTGTGAGTATATACCACGTCCCCTCCACCTGTGAGTATATACCACGTCCCCTCCACCTGTGAGTATATACCACATCCCTTCCACCTAAGGCTCAGGGATCACCGCAGAAGAGGGAGTGGGAAGATGTTTGTCAGAGGATCAGGGAGTTTGCTGTAAGATTGTGTCTCCTGGGAACATCCCATGAATCTCACCAACATGGCAGCCTAAGCCTAAGCCTTGGCCTGAACAAGTACGAGTCCAATAGCCATGCTGACATAAAGACAGAAAGCTACACAAAGAACTGCAGGCAACTAAGGAGTTTGAGAGCAGGAGAAATAGTCTCCCCCAAGAAAGAGCACACCAACTGATTGTTTAATACCAATGGTCAGCCCTGAAAAATCCGTACACACAAATAATTTCACCTTTCAGGAATAAGCAAGTTTCCTAACTAAAGTAGATGGGCCTATTTGGAGATGTGCTCCTGAAGTGCCCAGTGTTGTGCTTTTAATTAGTAGGAAATTAGTAGGAATTACATCACTGCTTGATGGATATAATGTGAAGCATTCTAGTTAACTTTGCATAGAAATGACAGGTAAGATACGATTGTGAACTCGTGAATACAAGCCTGGGAAGAATTAATATCAGTAACCATTTAGAGGAGACAGAGGAGATGGCTCAGTGGATAAAGTGCTTGTCATGCAAACCTGAGGACCCGAGTTCAGATCCCCACAAGTCAGAAAAGCCACGTACAGCAACACACATAATTCCAAATCTGTGTGGGCAGAGATGGAGAACCCAGCCTCTTATTGGTCTCGCCAAAATGATAATCTCCACCGTTCAAAGCTGTCTTTCAAAAACTAATGTGGAGAGTAGTAAAGGAAGACTGGCCATATGACGTCACCCTCTGGCCTGCCACACTCACCTAGAGACCACACACACACACACACACACAGAGAGAGAGAGAGAGAGAGAGAGAGAGAGAGAGAGAGAGAGGGAGAGAGAGAGAGAGAGAGAGAGTTAGTTCAGCTTAATAGAGTATTTCCTTAAGATTGACATTCTAAGCCTGAGGGTGGTGGACACCTTTAGTCCCAGCAGTCAGGAGGCAGACAGATCTCTGTGAGTTCAAGGTCAGCCTCATCTACAAAGCCTGTTCCAGGACAGCCAGGACTATACAGAGTAACCCTGGCTCAACAAAACAAAACAAAAAGTCTAGGAAGCTTATGTATTCAAGGGCCATAAATAGATTTTACATACCAAGGAGCCCATAACCACTAGCACCACAGCTACTCATCTCATGACTACTTTTGAAGCAAAAATTTGAAATTCTTGATTTAGTAAGATAATAATAGATATTTAGGCAAAAAGTAAAATTTTAGATTGCTTACAAATTTAAGACCAAGTACCGATGACACAAATAGATTTGTCTTCTGATGTCGGTGTGTATCTAATATATCAAAAAAAAAAAAAAAAAAAAAAAAAAAAAAAAAAAAAAAAAGCTTGTTCAATCAAGCCAAACAGATTTCATTTAAAGGAGCAGGTATTGGTCACTTTGCATGTTTTTAACATAATCTACAGTTTTCACATAATATGTTGATGAAATTCTAACCTGTACCCTATCCATTTCCAGACACAGACACATACGGTACAAACTGTAATAGGATTGCTTCTAAATAGTAGTTTATAAAGCAATCACTTTGAGGGCCTTAACCATAACTCTTACTTGAGTTTTTAAGATGGTTTAAGTATTCAGCAGAAATCCCAGTGTTCTGAATGAAATCATCTTTGTCCTCTATTCCAATTCTTTTAAGCATTACTAAGAGCAGAACAATAGTTGTGTTCTATTTTGTTTTTAAGTCTCACTGCTTTCAATACAGTGGACTTGGTTCTTTCTTTCAACAGAACATTAATGTTTAACCTTAGTAAATCCTTTAGATAAATTCATATTTTGAAAAACCTTTTCCAATGCTCTTTGAAATTAGGTAATTGGATTGTTTTTAGTATTGATAATGAAACTGAGGGTTGTGTAACTCTACCACATTTCTAGTCCAAAGACTTACTTCTTAATAGAGTAAAATACCTATGTCTTTAATAGTTTTTTAATTGATATTCATAAATTCTTTTGTATTTCCTGGAATAGAATTCCATATATTAATTAAAATTTTAACTCTTAATCTTTTTTCAACAAAGATTCAAGAAGAAAGCAATCTTCATCTATTTCTCTGTACATTGGCAGTTTTAGTGTGTGGCCTTCTTTTTTTCTTTTAATAACATTTTGTTGATTCTTTGTGAGTTTCACATCATCCTCTCCCCGTCCCCTCAGATCCACTCTTTGCAGCTTCTTCCCCAAAATAAAAAACACAAACAACAACAACAAAGCATAGAAACCATCTGAATGTGTCACAGTGTGTCCCACAGGACATCCCTCTGTCCACACATCTTCAGTTGCAAATGGTCACTGCGATGAGTCATCGGTCTGGTTTGAGATTTCTGGCTTCTGTGACAACATCAATACTGGATCCTAATTAGGATTTCTCCTGATTGTCCCGTTGTTGCCCTGTGTCATGGAGATCCTGCAGCTTTGGAACAGCAGGACTAGCCCTTTCACTGGCCCCAACCTTTCGAAGATGATGTAAATTTTAGAGTGGGCCAGTTCAGAGCCTGGATCTGGGCCTGAGTGACTTCTGAGCTAGTCAGCCCAACAGGTCTCCCTTATCCACGCCACCAGCACTGCCCTGGCTAGGCCACCCAATGCTGCCATTGGCCAGAGGCAGGGTCAGCGCTCCTGCTTTCATGCCCTTGGGGCATGCTCACCTCCAGAGCCCGCTCCACTGTGCTGCCCAGTCAGTGTTCAGGGTCCACTGTCCCAAATGCTGCAGCCCGCAAGGGGCTGGGCCAGCTCTCCTGCTCCCACATTCTCCAGGCTAGCTACCCGTGTTTTCACCATCAGGACCAGCTCCACTGTGTTGCCCAGGGGAGGTGCAGGGCCCATTACCCCAGTTCTACAGCAGTGAGGGGGCACGGCTAATTCTTCTGGATGCTGCAGGTGCAAGTGAGGAGGGGAAGGACATCACCCCCACACCCATGGTGTGTGGCCTTTTTGCTTTGGTTTGGTTCTGTGCAGAATATGAAGTGTCCATAGGCTTGCTACTCATATTCAGGAACCCCAAATCAGATGAAGTTTTTTTTCCCTGTTGTCTTAACAGTCCTTTGACTGGAGGTCCATCTGGATAGCCAAACCAGGATGGATATTAAGCAAAAGTTTTGAACTAGTAAGATGTAATGCTTAATACTGATACCTTCTGCGAATGTCACCAGTGAGCTCGTTGTCCCCTTTGACATGTCTCAGAAAGCCCCAACATCAAGGAGTAGTTCAGGGTAAGCACCTCTCAGTTGAGCTATTGGGGTCCTTCCAAGCAAAGAATTGGCTTTGTGGTTCCCTATGAGACCTCAGGACAGCATATAACCTGACACCCTATTAAGACTCTATTGTCACCCAAAGCAGGCCAGAGGGAAACTGTCTCTTCCATTCAATCAGTTTCTAAGTGTACTGTTACAGTAGCCATCCATCAAGCCAATTATCATAGACTCTAATATAGAGATAACAGTTTACACTATTCATTGTGCAATCTTAGACAAACTACCAAAGCTTTCAAAAGACAAATGAGAATATCCCCTAAAAGTTCCAACATAGCACAAAGTTCATATTTGGTTGCTGTACAAGCTACAGTGAGATATCCCAAACACTGCTGCTTCTCTGAAGACCTTATATCCATTCCCTATAGTTACTAACACACAAGTAAAGAACGCAGCCATCCCTATCATACTGGCAAATCCCCGAATGGTTTAAAGACCCCATAGCGGCTCAGAAGACAAGGAACATCAGAAGTTAAACTAGTTCAAAAGAGAACTCAGAGAGCTCAAAGGAGTTTCCAAACTGAGAGGAAAAAGACAGGGCCGGGCTCAGACGCACTGACTGGAAGAGCTTAAAGCTTGGCATTCGGGGCCTGAAGAGGCCAAGCACTCCTTTCTCCTCCTCACCAAATCTAAGCGGAAAGCAGCGAACACAGCCAAAGTGTGGAGATAAGAAACGTTCCTGGACTAAAAGTGGGACCACCAGCCTTTCCTCTCTATCCAGGCTTGGGTGCTTGAATGGCTGATGCCAAAAAGGTGTCTTTGATCCTGGTTCAGCTTGACCAAGCTGTAATGAGAGATATTAGGGTAAAAGTTTTGGCCCTGGCAGGTCCTAACAGCTGAGCTTGGCCACACATCCCCAGTATCCAATTAAAGAGAGGAAGAATGCTAAAAAGCTGGGTGAGGTTTATTCAGTGTGGCCACACTGGGAAGAGGAGTAGATAAAGAAGTCCTGTGTCATGCCTTCCACCCCACCCATCTTCTTAAAGTGACTTCAGAGCTAACTTGGGGGCTGTAAAAACAAAGTTACTGTGGAAGTTTTCAGGCTCTGGTTGTCTGCACTATGTGAGAATCAGAAGTTAATAGACCTAAATAACTGACATGGAGGAAACAGCTTCCTTCTGTGTAGGGTACGGAAGCTGAAAGAGATGGCAATGGTTTTTCTGGTTTGTATTAGATATATATTAAAACTGCATTGTTGCACGTAAAAATATCAATCACTTCTTCCATGTATCCATGATTTCTGCGTAGCAAATATATTAGTAAATCTGTTTACTATTCCTAATAGGTATCATTAGTTCTTTCATTTTAAAGATAAGAAAATGAACAGAACCAATTAAGACTTTGGGACAGTGTAGTACGCGCGCGTGCACACACACACACACACACACACACACACACACACACACACACAGCATAGTGTATAAACCATTGTGCTGTACTGCCTCCTGCTGGAAGAATGGTGGCCAGAGGTGACTCCTCATGAGAACAGAACTGTCCTTCAAACTCGACACTCCTTCATCCCAATTGCTCTTTAAATTTAATTTATGGCTAAATTAGAGAACCTATATGAGCTGATAATAATTAGCTATTAATTATTTTGGTAATATAGTCAAAAACTTTATAGCTCTGTGCCCAGTGAGGTTCTCTGTATGTGACACATTTGCATTGCTGAAGTCATTCCATCTGATTAGCTGGAAGCTTAATACCATGTGATGTCAGAATACGTCACTTGCTTTGGTGAACCATGCTGACTTTGCTGTTAGGGAAGAGACTGCCTCTGACTGATTCGTGTTTTCACAGTGATGCTGCCAACATAGAAAAGGACGTGCTTGAACTTAAGACGTATTCTCTGAAAAAAATTAATAGGGTCATAAAGATGGCCAGTTATGTCAAATTACAGTTATGATGTTAACAGCCCCTTGACATGAAGAAACCATTGTTTTCTGATTTGTGTTTATTTTCTATAAATTAGTTCACAGCTGCGGTGTGAACTGTCTGTCCTTCCATCCTTTGGGTAACAGCCTTGTCACCGCCTCTTCTGATGGAACAGTTAAGATGCTGGATCTCATAGAGGGAAGACTCATATACACACTTCAAGGACATACGGTACCAATACTGAGACTTCGGTCTCCTAAATGAAATCCACTTCAGCGTTCGGTTCATTTCGTGTGTGCCTTTGTTATGTTTAGTAGTAATGTGCATTTGCTGCTACTCCTGTAACTTGATTTTATTTTACTTCTAAGTTTTTAATCTCTAGAAGCAATTCTTAAAAATATTATTTACTGTAACTCTTCAAGACCTATGACTTTAGCTATTCGTTAAGAAAATACTACTGCAGTCTCAGTACAGACCAAATTGTTTGGAAGGTGGATACTTCTTATCTTTCCCCTCGTGCCTATGCTGGGTTCTCTCTGGTAATTCTTGTGCAGGGACCCATCCCGTGTTACCAAGGCAGTCACACCTGGCTCATTATTATTACCAAATTGTTACCAAATATTATTTCTAGGACACCCACTTGCCTTCCAGATAAGCCCTATTCTGTTTTAACAAACTTCCTGGAAAGAAAGATGATGGTTTAGTTCTCATGTTCCTTAGTCTTTTGTTTTACTTCTCATTGGCTTAGGACTAAGGGAAAGGAGATTGGTGCATCTTAAGTCTGTAAACTCTCCTTCTCTTGTGGGTCAATGTTCTTTTTAGAACAATTCTTTTTTCACGCCTTAGGCACCACTGGGAATTTTCTTTTAGGTGAGTTCAAGCTCTTCGTATCTCATAATAGAATGGGCTTTGTGGCCTTTCTGCCTATCTGCTCTGCTTGTTCCACGGCAGGGTTAGGGCCAAACACAACCAGCCCAGTCTCACGCGGACATGCAACTTTAGGGCAAATAAATACAATCCCTAACAGTGGCCAAGAGATGTCAAGTAATACTACATAATTAGGAATAACGACAGAGCAAAATGCAGGGAAAGCATTTAGCAGTGCTTAGAAAAACACTGCACATAGATTTCTCATCTAGAGGTAAAGTACTTGTGAAGCTACAACAACCTAAGTCAGTAACAGGGTGTCCTGGTAACATTTGCTGTGATGAGAAGCAGTCAGAGAAAGGGCTTATTTCCGTTATAGTTCCAGAAGGGGTACAGTCTACCATGGTAGGGAAGTCATGGAGCATGAGTGTGAGGCCAGCCTATCACTGTGTTGGTTGTCTGGAAGGAAGAAGAGAGGCAAAGAGAGAAAGCTAGAGAGACAGATGGAGAGATGGAGAGAGCGACAGAGACACAGATACACAGAGAGAAAAAAAAAAAACAAGAGACAGAGAGAGGGGAAAAAAGAGGTACAGGGCGGAAGGGGAGGGAACGGGACGGGACCTGCAGTGGAGCCAGGGTATAAAACTGTGAAGCACATGCGTAGTGAGGCAAATCCTCCAGCAAGCCTCCAGTCCCACACCTTTCCAGAAAGCACTACCAACAGGGTGAGGGTGGGGGTGGGGTGAAGTGATCAAATGTAAAAGCCTGTGGGGGGCATTTCACATTCAAAGCATAACACAGGGTCTAATGGAATAAAGCAAAATGTTTTCTCCAAAACTTTGTATATCCATCTAAAAAAAAATGAACAAATGTTACTATTTCAAGATGAGAAATAATTTCTTTTCTCTCCGTGGACTGAAAGGTTATATACCGTGATCCCATGTAAAACACGGACATCCAACTTCTCGGGAATCACTTCATGTTAAGTGTCTTTATCTCGGAGAATTTCGGTAACTTCTCCGCGGGCCTCCAACTGTTCTGTGGATTCCCAGTTGCTCATCCCCACGGTTGCAGTGCTGGTTTTTTGCTCACAGTTCTCCTCCTGTGCCCTGGCTCCCTGCGACCTGTTTCAGAAGAGCTCTCCGTAGAGCCTGATGTGGCAGCAAATGACCTTGTATGGCCTCCATGTTTATTGTTCAGTTAATATTTGTCATTGGTTAAATCCAAGCCAGGACGCTAGAGAAGGTTTAGCAAAGTCTGGCCAGCTTACACCTGAGCAGGCTTTTCCTGAGAGGAGAAAGGGGCCGTCCCTTCTTTTGCTGGCCTTCTCACATACTTGGCTTGGCTCTCCCTTAGTTCTCAGCCACCATTCCTCGTTAGTGACTAGGCCTGTCTATCGGACACGTGTTACTACATAGATAGCAAAAGGGCACTCAGTCCTGTTGGTCACCAGGAAGCAGCTCTCAATACTTTCCTCTTTACCTCCCTCATGTCTTAGGGGCCCGTCTTTACCGTTTCATTTTCGAAGGACGGAGAGCTGCTTACATCAGGCGGGGCAGATGCGCAGGTTAGTACACCCTTGACGGGATCGCAAGACCTGATTAATGTACGAAGGCTTTGGCCTTCCTAGGACACTCGTCACTAGCTAGTTTGTATATGCTAGTTTGTTTATGTTAATTTAGTAATGGGTCTGTTGTCACATAGTTCCAGTTGAATAGTTTTAAGAATGCCACAAGTATTTTTCTCTTTCTATATTTTATACTAAATACTACATTTAGTTGACACTGAATGCCCAGTTTCAGTGTCCTTTTGCCTGAGTTAGTGCCTGAGAGTTTGTCTGTACATCTTGTTTCCTCCAATATTGAGCCTCCTGAGGCAAATCTGTGTTTATATGAGATAACCAAAAGTCAGTCATAGCCAGGTTATTAAATAAAATGAATATTCGAGTCAAAAACATAGTGTGTGGCTCTGGAGAAAAGCAGGGAGAAATATGTGCGTGTATAAAATATGACCTAGTAAGAACTCACAGGCTTTTGGTTTAGTTTGGGCTTGGGTTTGGGGGATATTTTGAGTCAGGATCTCACTGTGTCCCACTGACTAGCCTACAAGTCACTAAGCCTCTGTGCAGACCAGGCTGGCTTCAAACATACAATGTCCCACCTGCCTCTGCCTCCCAAGTGCATGTCCTGCCACTTCCAGCTCAAAATAGGATTTTTTTTCTTTTTTCTTTTTTCTTTCTTTCTTTCTTTCTTTCTTTCTTTCCTTATTTATTTATTTATTTATTTATTTATTTAGTCTTCCAAGGCAGGGTTTCTCTGTGTAGTCCTGGCTGTCTTGGAACTCACTCTGTAGACCAGGCTGGCCTCGAACTCAGAAATCCGCCTGCCTCTGCCTCCCGAGTCTGGGATTAAAGGCATGCACCACCACTGCTTGGCCGAAATAGGAATTTTAAGTTGGGCATAAAGGCAGTTCAGAATACTAAATCTCCCTGCCATGCTTGAAATATTGATAAGAGTGACGCACACAGCCTTTCTGGCTGTTCAGAGCAGTAGTGGATTTGGGGCTTTTTTTAAAGTCAGTTCTGTTGTTTTTCTATGCAAGTCAGTAACTTTGGCACTGTTGACTTTGCAGGTCTTGATTTGGAGGACCAACTTCATTCACCTGCACTGTAAAGATCCTAAAAGAAACCTCAAAAGACTGCACTTTGAGGCCTCCCCACACCTTCTTGACATCTACCCACGGTCACCGCATTCCCATGAAGACAGAAAGGAGACTATTGAAGTATGTTGTGTGCATGTATCCTATATTTTTTATGGTCATGGGAGGACTGTTAGTGAGCCCTGTGCTTAAAATTACACTGATGTATACAAAACTGGGTCCCGCACTTGGCCACACTGAGAGAAACTCTGTTATTTCCACTAATATAATCTAGCCGTAGGTACGCAGTAGTGTGTGTGCTGATGTGAATATTGCTTAGATTCTCTTCTAAGTGGCTTGGAAATAGAGCTAAAAGTTATGTTGCAAATAATAGAAATGAGGAATTAAATCCGAGGCTGTAGAGTGAGTTTGCTTCCTAGCCGGTCACTTTAGGGAGGGTGTTTGATGGCCATCATGAGAGTGGGACCAAAAGGCAAATGTTCTTATGATAACTATTGAAACAGGTTTCCAGAGGCCTTTTATAGCCGAACAAACCCCACCTATGAACATTTTTATAAGGTATTTATTATTACATTTAATAATTGAGACCATTTTGTTTGTGTCTGTGTGTGTGTGTGTGTGCGCACACACACACACAATGTTTGTTGGAGTCTCACTTTCTATAGTACCCTAGCCTTGATGGCTACTTTTCTTACCTTTACAGGCCAACAAGGTGGCTCACTGGGTAAAGGCACTTGCCACACTAAGCCTGACACTATCGAAGTTCAATTCCCGGAGTATCCACAAGGTGGACTGCCATACATTGTCCTCTGACTTAAACACATGCATGCACACTTGCACATGTGCGTGCGCACATGCTGGCACACACACACACACTGTTCCTTATTGAATAAATTTTTTAATAGTTTCTCTTTCTGGGAATGGTTTGTTGGAGCCTCATTTTATATAGTACACTGGCCTTGATGTTCTTTGCCAGTGAGCTCTTTTATTTTGGTCCATTGATTTGAGTTTTCTCCCTTCAGAGAAAAACTCATTTTGCTTAGTCCTTAGCTCACGTTAGTCTCATAGTCTGCGTCGTCTGACTCTCTTTAAGTCTGCTTCTGTCCCAAGAGCGTCCTGTTCATTTGAGGTTGTTTTTTCTTTGTTATTACAGAGTCTGCTTCTGTCCCAAGAGCGTCCTGTTCATTTGAGGTTGTTTTTTCTTTGTTATTACAGAGCTTTGATTTTAGAATATTTATTTTGCTTTCTTCCTTTTCTTATCTCCCACTATTAATTTATTCATTCATTTTACATCCCGATCATAATATATGTTTTTTGTTGTTTGGGTTTTGTGACTTGGTCTCTTGTCCTTACACTGGCCTTGAACTCACTGCGTTTTGGAGGATGACCTTGAACTCCTAATCTTTGCCAGTGCTTGCCAAGTGCTCAGATAACAGGCTGCTGCCTGCCGGGCGGTGATGGCGCACACCTTTAATCCCAGCACTAGGGAGGCAGAGGCAGGTGGATTTCTGAGTTCGAGGCCAGCCTGGTCTACAGAGTGAGTTCCAGGACAGCCAGGGCTACACAGAGAAACCCTGTTTCAAAAAAAAAAAAAACAGGCTTCTGCCACCAGCACCCCGACCCGAGTGCTGACGTAAACTGACCGCAGCCCATGTCATTTCGTCACTCCCAGTCCACCTTCTCCTCCCCACCTCGCCGCTTCCTTGGCTTTGGTTTCGTTACTGTCTGTCTCAGGCCTTTCTCCTACTCTCTTGAAGCATGCATACTTCGTGCTCTGTGTGTTTGCCTTTCCTCACTGGATTTGAAGAAGGGCTCTCAGTACTAACTCAAACTGACCTCACACTCCTTGTCCCCAAGTGCTGGGACTTCCATCGTTCACAACAACACCTAGGAGATTGTTTCTTAAATTTTGTCTAACCCAGATATATATATATATGTATGTATATGTATATATATGTGTGTGTGTATATATATATATATATGGATTTCTACTGTTGTTTCTTGTCAATAGTGTTGATTTTCAATTGTTTTTTTTTTATAATTTTTATCTTTTTGGATAATCATTGGAGTATTAAACCACTGTGCCTACATGCGTGCCTATGTGTGTGTGTGTGTGTGTGTGTGTGTGTGTGTGTGTGTGTGCGCGCGCGCGAGCATGATCATGCATGCATGCATGTGTGTACGTGTGATGCTGGGAATCCAGCGCAAGGCCTCTTACATGCTACAGTGACCCACCACAGAGCTACATTAGCCCTCATTTACTCTTTCACTCTTTGAACAAGAGAATATAATTTTTTAAATAATTACTATTTCCTGTGTATGGGGGTTTTGCCTGCATGCATGTCTGTCCACCATGCAGTGCCCTTAGAAGCCAGACGAGGGTGTCACATTCCTTGTGACTGGAGTTACAGATGGTTGTGAGCCAGAATGTGGGCACTGGGAATTGAACCCAGGACCTCTAGAAGAGCAGCCAGTGCTCTTACCATTGAGCCATCTCTCCAGCCCAAGAAGAAATTTTTTTCCTCAGTTGTTATAGTTGTTATGTGTATCTGTTGGCTTTTTATAATACATTCATACAAAGTAAATACATATATATTATATATAATTTTTTTTCTTGACTGTCCTTTTCTTGTGTTACCAAAGTAGTGTTTTGATTTTTACTTTAGCACTTCTATGACTTAGCAGGGCTTGATCAGTGTGAAGAATACCCGCCCCTCCCCAGCCCTGTCATTTACCCAGCACCCAGCCAAGTGCTGTATTATAGAGCTACAGGTCCCAGTTGAGTGTATTTCCCTGGCATTGTGCTGTCCGGGCCCAGAGACTCAAGCTGTTTCCTCTGTGATTTACCATCAGCCCTGGTCCATTTTAGAGAGCTAGACTTTAAAATGTTCACAAGGTGACTGGATGGCTTGCTCTGACTCTGTAGCTGAGAACCCTGAAAGCAGCTCCTTTGTGTGGTTCGGTCAGGCTGACCCAGGCTGCGCAGAGACGCGCTCGGCTGTGCTTTTCACGTGTGCACTGACACGTCTATTAAAAGCTGCCTTTTCATTATGGAGCTAGAGGGCAGTTGTACGGCACATAATTCAGAGAATGTGCCTGAACATTTTGTGTGGGCCTGAGGAAGTTGGCCTTAGGTGCCCAGTTTAAATCACCTGTAGGTCCTGAGAGCTGTTTGAGTTAACTGTCTTGTATGACTGACTTTTGAAAAATACTTCCAGATGCTGAGCCAGAGAAGTAAAAGGATTCTGCGTATAAACTGCGAGTCATCTTGTTTTAAAAATGAAACTCACAATAAAGCAAAGTATAATGGTTTTTGTACAGAGCATATTTTAACATTATAAAAAATAATTGGATATCAAGTTATTTTTAAAGTCTTCATGTTAGTGACTATAGATCCCTTGAAGAAAGAAAAAACTGCTTAATTTAAAACTAAAACTGTCCCACAGATGTGATTTAGATTAGACAAGAAATACTGTGCTCACTTATGAGAAATCATACTTTAAAATAATTCTCTTTCAAAGCTTTAGGAAGGTGCACTTCAATTAAAACGGAAAACATTCTGTGTTCAGAATTTTTTAAAAATATAAAATTATGTCTTTTTAACAAATAGAATTGAAGTAATTTCTCTTCTTTTTGCAGTAGCTATGAGTGTTGGGTTTTTGAGATTAGAGCAGTATAGACTCCCTATGATTTATATCTTATTATGTTTTCTTAACCTTCTGCGTGGAATTGTTTGGCCTTTGCAAAGGCCACTGGCTTGCTAGCATTTGTCTTATTTGTATGAAAGAACAAAACCCATTAGAGTCTCAGATCTCTGCTACTGCCAACCAGATGTAGAAATACTAATCCTTACACGAATAGAGGAATGGCAGCCAGATTGTTCTGCAAATCCACCAGAGGAAGCCACGAGAAAAAGACATGGAACATAGAAGCCTCGTATGTGAACGCCCCTCTGTGTCCCCTCCTTGTTCTGCGGACAGACGTGTTGCTGAAGCCCTCCATCCTCATTACAGTTAAGGAAAGAACACTGTCTTTCCATGTTGTTGGGAAGGCCAAGTTTTCACACGGGTGTCTTGCTCTAGCCTATTTGAATTAAGAGTAGTTTATGTCAACTTCCTCAGCAGGCCACAAGCAAGAGCTTCACCGTACTGTTCCAGGAAAAAAATGCTTTCCCTTCAAAGGGTATTCACATGACATTTGAATGGCGCTGCCCTATGTAGTCCAGTCTACTTCTCATTTGCATATTTGGAAGGTGTGGTGGTTTGAATATGCTTGGCCCAGGGAATGGCACTATTTGGAGGTGTGGCCTTGTTGGTAGGTTTGGCCTTGTTGGAGGATGTTTGTCACTGTCAGGTGGGCTGTTTTTTTGTTTTTTTGTTTTTGGTTTTTCGAGACAGGGTTTCTCTGTATAGCCCTGTAGGCCATCCTCCTAGCTGCCTGTGAGCAGCAGTCTTCTGTTTGCTTTTATTTATTTTATATATATGAATACACTATACCTGTCTTCAGACACACCAGAAGAGGGCATCAGATCCCATTATAGATGGTTGTGAGCCACCATGTAGTTGCTGGGAATTGAACTCAGGACCTCTGGAAGAGCAGTCAGTGCTCTTAACCGCTGAGCCATCTCTCGAGCCCCCTCCTGGTTTGTCTTTGGAACCTTATGTAGCACTCTCAGCTCCTCCTACACTATGCCTGCCTGGACACTGCCATACTTCTGATGATAATGGACTGAACATCAGAACCAGTAAGCCAGCAGCAGTTAAACATTGTCCTTTATAAGAGTTGCCTTGGTCATGGTAAAACCCTAAGACAGTGGGGAACCCAGCAAGCCTCCTAAGGGATCATGATAGATCCTCGTGAGACTGGGGGGTCACATAGTTGTTCTAGCCTTACGGAATATTAGCAGGGAGAGCAGTGAAGTCAAAATCATTAATGAAATCATTCTCTTGATTGCCTTCAACTTCAGAATGGCCACTTGAGTAGCAACATCATCTATAGGTTACGTATGAAATTCTATGTTACTTAGCAGGACAGAACAATCTTTTTATATAACTAAATATTTTATAGTTCATTGGTGAAAATTCTGTCATGATGAATAGAATAGAAATCCTCAAATCTTAGATCATGGTTTCCCTTAATCTGCTAATAAGGTTAAAAACATTACCATTGAGGGTGAAAATAGGATTTCCTGTCTACCAATTCTATATTTTAATTCTAGCTGAACTGTATACATATTGTTTTGAGGCGCTTATGTGGCACTAGTAATAATAAGAAGAAGAACATGTAAGCCTGTACAGTATTTTTCCATGACTTCCATTGAAAGTCAGTAATGTTTTTATTCACATGAAAATTCAGGTCAGTAGATGCAAAAGCTAGTAGCTGGCAGTGCCCAAGGTGCAGCCCTGGCACCGTGGCTCATTGTGCAGCTCTGCCCATCTATTGCCGTGCTTCGGTTTAATAAGAGCTCAAATCTGGTTCTGTCAGCAGACACTGAGGTCCCAGCTTTAAGGGCTCGTGCCCTGCCCTTCGGGAAGCATTACAGACTATGTTAGTGTGCGCGTTCCTGAGCTCTTCGGTGATGTAGACCCTTAGGTCGGGAGCGTGGTTACCTTCAAGATTCTATACAACCTTCTCGCTCATAACTCTCCATTGTCCCCCTGTTCAGGTAATGAGAGCCCAACTCTCAATCCGTCCCATTTCAAGGCCACTTGGTTTATGAGACAGCAATTGTTCTTCAGTGTAGTAAAACACTATTAGTTAAGTAAATTACAAACTTGTAGGAAGTCAACAATTTTCTACAGGAGGGGCCTATTCTTTCCTTGGTTAGGACTTAAACTTTCAGAGCAGTTTCTCTTTCAGGAGCAAAGCAAAATTGATGAGCTTCTCTATACCTGCACTAGGTGGCGCTAGAGAAAAGACTACCGTGGCTCTCTGGCCCCTCACCTAAGACTAAAAGGCATAAAGGAGGCCCATGTACGTCTGCTTCACAGGGACGGTGGAGGAGGTGTTGGCTTTCTGCTGGAAAATGGCTGGAAGGAAGACGTGTTGGCCAACTGGGCCAGCTGTCCTCCATCATTCTTGTACACAAATCTATCCCCCCTTTACTGTGTCTTGGAGTCGGGCACCTCCACTGTCACACAGTGGGCTGAATAATCATAAGATGTATTTCTAAAACAACAGCTAGGGGACTGAGCATGGTGGCACATGCACCTGTAATCCCAACACTCGGGAGTCAAAGGGAAGGGGACCTAGACTGAGGCCAGCTTCCGGTGCATAGCCATGGTGAGATGGATCCCCAATGCAAAACCAGGCCAGCAAGCTATCTCAGCAGTTAAAGAGAGGCTTCTGCAGCACAGCCTGCCAACCTGAGTCCACTCCCGGGATCCACGTGGTGGAAAGAAAGAATCCAAAGCTCACCGATTGTCCTTCAACCTCCACACATGTGCCATGGTGCAGTCCCATGTGTAAGAGTGCACACACTCACATGTACAAATATCTAAATCTAGTAATCTAATCGTCACAACAGCACCGCCCCCTCAAGCCTGAGTGCTTTAAATCCAGCAGTCGGCTCTTCTTGCCTAGGGCTCGGCCCACTGTTAGAACAATGTCCAGCAACTCCCCCAGATGGGTCTCTCTAAAGCACTTAGACTCCAGCCTCGAGGTTTTCCCAGATTTCTTTGTAATTTGGCCTTTGTCAACTGCTCATTTGCACCATGGCTCTGCTTAGCCGGTTTGGAGGAAGGCTTGGGATGGGGGGGGGGGGGGGGAATGGGGAGGACTCTTTTAGCTCACCCTGTCTCTGGGACTTGTTTTCTAAAGTGTATTTTGTTTTTATTTTGGTGTTTGTTGAGCAGCTGTGTCAAGCTGTGTTTCCTTTCTAAATCCTTTGTCACTGAGCAGCCAGCTAGGGTTTTCTTCTGGCCCTGAGTGCTGTCCCGTTGGCTCTGCTGTCTGGCTTCTCTTTGGCTCTCTCCTTAGAACTGAGAACGGTTGTGTTTTCTTTGGTTTGCCTTGGGGCCTTTGAATTTAGAAGTAGTTCCTCTTGGAGGTGCTCATCGACCCAGGAACTCGTTCCCCTTTCCCTGCAATTTTACTGCATACGTATTTTCAAATCTATAATTAAATACTCTCTAGCTTTGAATGGTCAGAAAGTCTTGGTAAATGGGGTTGTGTTGAGTTTGTTTTCCTGTAACTTGCCTTTTTATTTCGTATAAAAACCCTGAGAGGGCTGGTGAGATGGCTTAGTGGTTAAGAGCACCGACTGCTCTTCCGAAGGTCCCGAGTTCAAATCCCAGCAACCACATGGTGGCTCACAACCATCCATAACGAAATCTGATGCCCTCTTCTGGAGTATCTGAGGAAAGCTACAGTGTACTTACATATAATAAATAAATAAATCTTTAAAAAAAAAACCCTGAGATGTTTATATAACGTGAACTGACACATTTATATGTGTACGGAGCCTTGTGTCTCAGTGGCTTTACCTCGCAGGCAGTCTCTACAGTTACAAAGGGCCGTGCGCGCTGCTGACAGTATGGAGCACTCCTGTGTTAGCAATGGTGCTTCTTGCCATTTTCACTGCTGCAGAGAACCTCTGACGGTTTCACTTCTGAGATTTGTTTTTCCATGGGATTTCTGTTGTCTACATTTCCGTGTATAAGCTTGCGTACAGATATTAGATATTCTGCTTTTCCGGTATTCGACCTCATAATGATCCTCACAGTGACACAGCTCTCCCACAGCATCCGTGATCGATCACAGACGCATCCCCCTTGCTTGCAGCTTTTGCTTTTCCGGGTTTTCAGATGCTGTTCTCCACCTCTGGTTGGAATAATAACCGTAAATTTTTTGTTCTTGCTGGTTTTACCGTTTGATCATCACGTTTGGGTTCTACATATCTCCTGCCGACCCTTGCTAGCCGGGATCCGTGGACCTAGCCAGTTCTTAAAACGGTCCATCATCCTTGTCTATAGACAGATGCCATTGAATCTTATGGTGTTTGTTTCCCACCCACGCCTTGCTCTTCTTCCAAACCATCCACAGTACAACTTTCTGTTTACTTGAAACTTTCGAGTCAATGAAGTCTTAGTCTTTCCCATGAATTCCTGGTGGGTTTTCTTCAGTACTTTCGAAACTGTCCGTATTTTAACGTCATGTTAAAATCCACTTGGGTCTGTGTGTTGAGTGGGGCTGGCAGTGCTCTTTGGTTCTCTTGGTGAGGCTGAGGGCTCAGAAGTAGGTCCTGTTTAGCTCTCCATTGGTAGTCACTGAGTTTTTAAATGAAACTTTATCATTTCCTCTCTGATTCATACATCTTAACATTGTATTTCTTTTTCTTGTTTTAATGTACTGGCTAGGATATTTTCTGCATCTCTTGAGGTGGGTCTTTCTATTTTAATATTCCTCTGTAGGTGAATTGCATTGCTTTTAGAATGTGAAAATGGCCATTTCCTGCTTAACTGCAACATTGTCGATAGTGTGTACATTGGTAGGCTTAGTGAAACCATATTTTGCCAGTATCTGTGCCTTATCCATGAGTATATGCTTTATTTTTAGAATAGATTATAAATACTTCTCTTTTTTTAGTATTGGTCCTTATGACAGAGGATGTCCCGTTGACTTATTCATGTGTGCACACAGATTAATCCCAAGCGTGAGGTGATGGATTTGCAGAGCTCGTCTCCCCCCGTGGTGGATGTCCTTTCTTTCGATTCAACCACAGTAAGTAGTCTTTCTCTAACTTAAGCGGTGCTGCACCATTTGTCACAGTCTATTTCCTTACAAAGTGAAAGAATCGGGGATAAAGCGTGAGCTCGGTGGCCTAACCTTTCAGCACAGCAAGGCTGTATACAAAGTCATTTCTACGTTTCTAAAATACCACCAGGGGGAGCAGCAGCCATTTCCAGAACAGTTTTACCTTGGAATATCTTAAACTCAGTCGAACTCACCCTCCCTGTACCCCTGCCCCCCTTGTTTCCTGCTCACTTCCCCCCGCCCCCCTATTTCCTGCCCCCCCTGTCCCCTACCTCCTGCCTACCCTGTTCCCTGCTCCCTTCTCCCCCATCCTCTGCCCCCTATCCCCTGCTCCCTGTCCTGGGGTACTACCCTGCTGTCATAGAGAAGACTGTACTGCCCTAAAAATGGCAGTTCCTCTGCTTTGTTTATGTTACTCTCTTGATGGATTACCCAGAAATAAAGTATCTCTACTACTTACAATTTTGTTTATAAAAATGATCCGTATATGTTGCGCATCTGAAGGTTTCAGAGACAGTTTGAGCCATCTACCTTCTGTGTCTGCCCTCTCTTCTACACAAATCACAGTAACGCTGCTGATTAGCACAAGCCCTGCTCTGAGAGCAGGAAGAACAGTGTTGCCTGTGACCACACTGACACCACGCTGTCCATTTAGTTCAGTATTGTGGGTAAAATTTTAAAGAAACACAGCCTGACATATAGACTCAAGTAGATGCCAAGAAGCAAATCTAGCGCAAAGGAGTTCTGCCTGTCCCCAGGAAGCACTGCAGTCCTGCAGCTATGAAGGGTCCTCTCAGAGTTAGTGCCAGTGAGAATGTTCTTCTCTGAGAAGACGCAGCAGCGAGAGCCACATAGCAGCAAGCAGGCCCTCACTGTGAAGGGAAGGCACGAGTCTGTGGTGGAGCTGATCTGGGCACTTACCGTGCTCACATCCACAAACCCTCAGCATTTCTGCACGAATGAGTGACTTGTCCAATTAAATTTATCTAAACATTAGCTAGCTAGCTAAAACTTGGCACAGTGCTCTCCCTATAGTTAGTCTTCAATGAACTTGACACACCCCATGCCTCTGACCCCATATGTCCCAGTGAGCTGACTTTGTATTCTGTAGATAAGGTAGCTTGGGAAGTCACCAGCAGGCTCGACTTTAGTGCTCCTGACTTAGAAACTGTCTCAGAGTTTTCCTTCTCTTTTTGAGACTCACTCCCCCTGCCGGTACCCTTTAAGCTTTGCAAAGACTCCTGACTTGGGGCTAGAGAGGTGGCTCATCAGTTAAGAGCACTGGCTACTTTTCCAGAGGTCCTGAGTTCAATTCCCAGCAACCACATGGTGGCTCACAACCATCTGTAATGGGATTGATGCCCTCTTCTGGTGTGTCTGAAGAGAGCAACAGTGTACTCATATTTTAAAAACAAAAAACAAAGAAACCAAGTTTGCTCTGAAGGTGGGCCTGTCACCAGCTAGAGCAAAAGGGTACTTATCCCTTGACGGTAACCCAGAAGAACCAGAATCAGCTAGTTTATGTGGTATTTGTGGGACTGTGATGAAGGAGTGTCATCCACAAGAGGGGAGCACTAAGTAGAACAGTCAGTCATCCACAAGAGGGGAGCACTAGCCTGAGTAATGTGAAGCTGCCTTTATGTAACAAAGCCAGTCGAACACCAGTGACTTCACTTTAGAGTAGCAAAGCCAAACATCGTGGCACATTCTAATTTAGAGTTCAGGAGTCAGGGGCAGGAGGGTTTTGAGTTTGAGGCTAGCATGAATTATATAGTAAGACTATGAAAGGCAAAGGGCTGGGAGTGTGTGCCTGTAGCAGTTTGGCTAGCACATAGAAGCTACACTAAGGTGAGTCTTAGCTATCCTCTAATGTCTCACTATAGAGGAGAAATTAAGGCATACAAAGTAACTGTTGGTATCTTTGTGGCTTGTACTTCTGTCTCTAATGCCTGACAGAAATTTTGATATAATATTTGGATACCAAAATCAGTTGTAAGCTGGGCATGGTGGCACACGCCTTTAATCCCAGCACTTGGGAGGCAGAGGCAGGTGGATTTCTGAGTTCGAGACCAGCCTGGTCTACAAAGTGAGTTCCAGGACAGCCAGGGCTATACAGAGAAACCCTGTCTCGAAAAAAACAAACCAAACAAACAAACAAACAAACAAAAAATCAGTTGTTACCAGTCTATATTTTTAAACCTTGGTTGTACCACCCCCAAATAATTCTCTGCAAAAGTATTGGCTATCATGTAGTCATGGTTTTAGAATGTTTATCGCCTCAAAATCTTTATTTTGGTTATAATCAAGTCACATATATAGGGTTGGGTTTTTTGTTTTTTGTTTACTTGGTTGGTTTTTTTGTTTGTTTGTTTGTTTTTTGGCTTTTTAAAGACTCTTTTCTTTAGGATTCTGGTTTGACTCTTAATATTTTCATAGAAATAGACCATGGTTCTGCCATCAGACTTTGAATCAGAGATGGCTAGAATATAGCTCAGCAGTTGAGGTTTGGCTAGCATGCTTGAAAGAAACCCTGAGTTCCATTGCTAACATGCACATTTATACATAGGCTTTTAGCATTTGCCACCTATGATGTGGCTACACAGGGTGGGGTATTTCAGATTCTCTTTGCCACTCTCCTCAAATAGGAATATAATTGAAGGAGTTTGTTGCGACTAAAGAGATGACACTGTAGATAAAGTGTACCGTGTGAACAGGAGGATCTTAATTCCCAAAAACTGTATATAAAGCTGGGTTTGGTGGGGAGAGCCAGTAATCCAAGCTGAGGAGAGCCCAGATATGAGGGTTCACTGACCAGACGATCTTGCCGGCTTAGCAAGTTCCAGGCTAGTCAGAGACCTAATCTCAAAAAACAAAGTGGATGGCTTCCCAGAATGACACCTGAATTCAACCTCTGGTTTCTACATTTACCTACATACTGCCAACTACAGGCATATACACCCCACCCCCACCACACCACACCACACCCACACACACACACAAAGAAACCTGTTACCTTCAGGTAAATTGTAGTCTTAAAGTTTTTTGACGGTTTGGGGTTTTTGTTATTGTTGTTGTTTGGGGGGTTTTGGTTTTGTTTTGTCTTTTGAGACAGGGCTTTTCTGTATAGCCCTGGCTGCCCTGGAACTCTCTCTGTAGTCCAGGCTGGCCTATAGCTCAGAAATCCCTCTGCCTCTGCCTCATAAGTGCTGGGATTAAAGGTGTGCGCCACCACCCACAACTTAGCCTACTGTATTCATTTTATTATTTGTCCTAAAAGTAGATGAAGAAACTGAAGTCAGAACTCTCACCGTCGTTCTGTGGATTGCTAAAACACTGGATTCCTTATCTCAATCCTGAGCACAATGCATAGTGCAAATATAACTATGCCTTTCTTTAGAGTTAGAGACAGCATTCAGGTCAAATTAGTTATTTATAATAAACTGAGACTTTCAAGTTACATTATAGGGGGAAAAAAATCCCAGAATGTGCAGTTCTTTAAACCATTAGCCAAAATAAAGACAGGCCGCCCAGAGAAGCACAGCAAGTTGCTCCCGTGAGAAGGCCCAACAGCGCCCACCCTGGGCAGGGGAAGGAAGACAGCAGTGGACGGAACACATGTCAGCTGGAGAGTTCCCCTCATGTCCTGTATGGGGAATTGTCACGGAAATGTTGGTGGGGGCAGTGTTCCCAAAGAGATGATCAGTCACCTAGAGAAGGCAATAGAAGACTTTTCCCAGAGAAATCAGCCGTTAGCCTGAGCAGAGATGGGTAGGATTTGTTATTGTAGTTTGTTTGTGTGTTTTCAAACTGGAATATTTCAGGTAAGAATGCAAGTATGTTCCTTTAAAATTTTTTGAAAATGTGCACCATGATAATAAAATGCACAGTAATCTACTTCTGATCCCTCCTCCTTGCATCCTGTCTCCCCACCCCCACCCGCATACGGTCTCTCCTTGTTCCTCCCTCCCTGAGCTGGCTTGGAGATTGTCTTGCCTTAGCCTTTTTCCTTCACAGGTGGCACATTGGGGCCTTTACATTGCCTTACCAACAGGTGGCAGATATGGCCGAATCCTGCCAGGCTTCGCTCTCATATGCGTCCATGTCCCTCCCGCAATAAGTATTTCTTGAGGAACTGCTCCGTGGTCATTCCCCATTCTCAGCTTTAAAGAAATGAAAAGGAAGCAATAAATTAAAACCTGTCCAGAAAAGTTCAATTCTACATCCCACTCAGAGAAACAGGGAAGTCTCAGTTAAAAACAGAGTCTTTTTAGGATAGTGGATCAAAAACGCTGCAAAAGTGCAGAAAAGCACTCTGGGCAATAGCGAGAGGCTGCAGGAGTGTGGTCAAGACACCTGTCACATGGCAGGTGCCGCCTGAGTAAGTGCCGCAGTGGCACTGGGGGCAAGGACCTAGAAAACTAAGGAACTAATGGACTTCAGGCAGTAGTGGCTTGACACAGGCAGGAGCAAGGGAGGGTCAGAGATGGCAGGCTTCTGAAGATATTTTGAAGGCAGAGCCAAGAGGATTTCCTGACAGATTGGATGTCAGCTGTGGGATTCCCTATCTCCTCTCCCAGGGGACAGTAAGGTGTAGCCTTGCATAATCTCAGGGCAGCTGGGAATATCTTCTGCCTCAACCTCATTTTGACAAAGAGCCAAGGACAGAAAAATAATCATAGTTTTCTTGTCTTAGGTTCTGGAACCAGGGGAAGGAAATTCTCTGCCTTTTCTGTGACTTTGGGGAGTGCCCTGCTAAATGTCATTTAGAGTCACATTTCTCAGCAGAGCACGCTTGGTTTCTCTTTTGCAAAAGATTTTTTACATCAGCCTGTTTGAGGGAAGAGAGCCGTTGCCCACTTTCATGGACCATATGGTACATACTACCTATAAAGCAATGTTGTGTTGACACATCTGCGGACACAGGGAGAGTAGACTTGCAGACAGAATATTTCCACGGGTGTTGTGGCAACAGTACATCCTGGTTACTAGACAACATTGTGTAACTAGTTCAGAGTTATTTCAGTTCCTAACTGCTTATGTAAGCAAAGATTTGGAAGGACTTATTTGAAAGAACACAGTGTCTGCAAATTCAAATGTCCCTCAGCCAAAATGTACAACTTTGACAGCTTTAGATGCACGTGCAGGCTGGAGAGTATGTTAAGAGCACTGGTTTCTCTTCCAAAGTACCCGAGTTCAATTCCCAGCACCCACATTGACCACTAACAACTATCTGTAACTCCCGTTCCAGGGCACCCATCTTCTTCTGCATGCAGCGTAAACGTCCACACAGATAATATAAATAAATAGTTTTAAGAATAATGCAGGAGCGCCCGTAAGTCACGGGGCGCTGGCACCCAGCCTTCCTTCCCTCTCCCTGTACTACGTCCCCAGGCTTACTCACGGCGTCATTTGGAGAAGGTCAGGTTCTCTTTAAGGTTTTTAAACTTTGCTACAGCGAATAAGGCTGCATTTGATTTGTAAGTTTAGCACATATGATTTCTAAAAACCAAATATGTTGTTGGCTTACAGTAAACGGGCAGGTTGGTGTGTTTTCAAGCACTGTTTAGGTGGCTCTGCAGTGTCTGTCTGGGTGGCTCTGCAGTGTCTGTCTGGGTGCTCTGAGGTGTCTGTCTGGGTGGCTCTGAGGTGTCTGTCTGGGTGCTCTGCAGTATCTGTCTGGGTACTCTGCAGTATCTGTCTGGGTACTCTGCAGTATCTGTCTGGGTACTCTGCAGTATCTGTCTGGGTACTCTGCAGTATCTGTCTGGGTACTCTGCAGTATCTGTCTGGGTACTCTGCAGTATCTGTCTGGGTGCTCTGCAGTATCTGTCTGGGTGCTCTGCAGTATCTGTCTGGGTACTCTGCAGTATCTGTCTGGGTACTCTGCAGTATCTGTCTGGGTACTCTGCAGTATCTGTCTGGGTACTCTGCAGTATCTGTCTGGGTACTCTGCAGTATCTGTCTGGGTGTTCTGCAGTATCTGTCTGGGTGCTCTGCAGTATCTGTCTGGGTGTTCTGCAGTATCTGTCTGGGTGTTCTGCAGTATCTGTCTGGGTGCTCTGCAGTATCTGTCTGGGTGCTCTGCAGTATCTGTCTGGGTACTCTGCAGTATCTGTCTGGGTGTTCTGCAGTATCTGTCTGGGTGCTCTGCAGTATCTGTCTGGGTGCTCTGCAGTATCTGTCTGGGTACTCTGCAGTATCTGTCTGGGTGCTCTGCAGTGTCTGTCTGGGTGCTTTTCGGTGTCTGTCTGGGTGCTTTTCGGGGTCTGTCTGGGTGCTCTGAGGTGTCTGTCTGGGTGCTCTGAGGTGTCTGTCTTGCTCCTGTACTGCATCTCCACCTGCCTCCTTCAGGTAGGAAACATGTTTTCTTTTTTCCAGATACAGTCTTTAAAACAGAAGAAACAGAAACGGAGATTTTCCTGATCCCATAGGTCCTTGTCCTTAAAGCACAGCAGCCTCCTGTTAGGGAAACGGCTAAAGCTTCAGTGCGGAACTGGCCCTTCCCCGTCCTCTCTGAAACTGACTTTAAAGCAGCACCAACAGGAATGTTTGGTGTGTTAAAGGAGCATGGCTTCTTTCTCTGCGTGGAGTTCCCATTATCTTTTGTTCAATTTCTCTCTGTGAAGGAAAATGGTGTAGGCCAAGAGCGCCATTTCCCACCTACAGTAATCGACTCTGCAGTAAAAATCATGACAGGAAGTCTAAGTTACATGATTGGGGTGTATTTCCCTCCCCCCTAAAATTGCTAATTTGAGCTTCTTTATTTTTCAAAGTCACAGGGAAGGAAAATTCAATGAATTTACCAAAAACTGTATACAAATCAAATTTTTATAAATTGTCCTTGTTAGCTAGTACTTTGTTCTGTTTCTTTACTTCTGTGACAAGAGAGGTTTCTTTTTCTCTGTTAAATGTATCTTTTAAAACAGGAAACTCTACAAAAGAATTTCTTGTAATATGCAATTGGCTGCCTAACAAAGTAAATAGATGTTGCAAATCCCTTTAGAAAGTGCGCACATTTCTGGGTACTGCGGGTGTGGAAGCTGCAGATCTTATTTCTGCCTCTAACTTCCTGCTGTACTGTGTTTCTAAACTGTGCCTCTGCCCCAGAGACACCACCAGCCTCCTCTCTGGCCGGGAATCCAAGCTGCGTCCCCAGTTCCCACAGCTGAGGCGAAGGCATGCGGAAAATGCCCGCCGTGCTCAGCCCACACATCCAGTGACAACTGGTTCCTTCCTCTTCCTGTGGAAAAGCAACATCCTCTGAGATGAGAGCACATGCACCCTGAGGAATGCAAGGGCAGCAGCGAGCTTTCACACAGGAAATTAATTACTCAGGGGTAGCACTCCGAAAATGCTTGTCTCCTGGAGGATGTCAGCGTGAAGAGCTTCCTGGCCACCCAGAGGAGTTCCGGGCCATCTGCAGGGCTGTGCAATAAAGTGACCTGACTTATTGCCCTCTGTGCATGGTGCCCATTAGAGTTTGAGTTTTGGAGTACTGCTTAGATAGAGGAGTTAGCCCTGATCCTTCTTTGACAATGAGCTCCATGGTGGGAGGGGGTGGCCTGCTAAAGTACACTTTCTGTCTGTCAGTCCTTAGATTCACAGTTAGTGAAATCCCGAGAGATTTACAACCTTATTGTCTTGGCTACTGAGGCCAGCACTAGATCTTGCTTAGTTCTGTCTCTTGTCAGTTCCCTTCTTTTGGGGACAGTCAGACATCACAGAAGATCTCATATGTGACACATACATCCTCAAACACAGATAAAGAACAGTATTGCCGAGCCAGGCAGCCAGTGCAGGACTTAAACTTCAGAATGCTTTGATTGGACTTTTACATTTGACAAATATTTCAGAGTAATTTGATTTCTTTTTTTTTTTTTTTATTCCTATGGCATTTTCGTTTTCTTCCCTTGAGATAACGATAAGACTCCGATTTTATATGTACTTTTAAGCTTTCTCCAAATTATCGCAGTTTTGGGTGGGTTTCTGTGGTTCTGGTAGTACAGTTCTTTACTTGTTTGTGTTAAGTTGAAGAGGAGCTGGAGAAGGAATGTCAGGCATTTCCTCTTCCTCTCCAACATGTCTTTTTAATGAACATTCCTCCTCTCTCCTTGGGAACACAGTGTTTTGCTTCACAGGGTCCCTCTGAATGTCTAGGATCTGAGAGCCAGTCTTTCCCTTTGTTCCCCGGCCTTAGAAAGGTCGTTAGTTAGTCGATGGATTTGCTACCTCATCTTATTTCCAAACTTCTCTCACCTTTAAAGAAAACTTCTAAACCTCTATAGGGAGTTCCTCCTGTTAAAGCGACCATTCCAGCTACTGCTGCTCAGCTAGACCCTAAATGATACATAGTGAGTCACCCTGAAGGATGACCAGGATGTAAATACAAAGGAGTGCTTATCCCAGCAGTGTTTGTAACAAAACCAGCAAGAAAAGAAGATAAAACAAGTGTCCTTTAAAAGGTGTTTGTTACCTAGAAGGGTAGTATGTCAGTCGATGGAATATTATGTGGAATCCTGTGTTTAATCACAGCTAAATGCAGGCTAATGCAGTGTAATTCTCTACTGGATCCTGGTCATGTAGAAACTCTTTCTCCAGAACACTTCTACAGCATCTGATTGACAATGGCTTGTCTTACTTGAGGAGTAGGTTCAACCTCCCCACCAAGAGGAGAAAATTGACAAATATTCAACAGAGACTGAATTTTAGATGAGAATACCAATGCTAAGTTTGCTGGTTTTCATAGTAATGCCATAGTTATGTCAGGGATGGCCTTTTCCTTAGAACACAGTATTGTAATAATCCAGGTAAAAGTGCACAGTGCCAGCAACTTGTCAGAAGATTTGGTGTAGATGGAGAACTAGATGACAATTGTAACAAAATTACAGAATCTAAGTTATTATTAGAATTGTTGTTGTTCTGTTGTTTTTATAGCAACATTTCTCTAATTTGAAACTGTTTGAAAATAAAATTTAAGGAACAAAACTTAATATTTTTCTATGTCACAGTGAAAATCCGCTAAATACCATATAAAAAGAATTTGTGGAACTGGGTGTGGTGGCACACACCTTTAATCCCAGCACTCGGGAGGCAGAGGCAAGCAGATTTCTGAGTTCGAGGCCAGCCTGGTCTACAGAGTGAGTTCCAGGACAGCCAGGGCTATACAGAGAAACCCTGTCTCGGGGAAAAAAAAAAAAAAAAGAATTTGTTTTGTGTGTGTGTGTGTGTGTGTGTGTGTGTGTGTGTGTGTAATTTTAAGTTTGTAATAGGAAAAAGTGTGTTTATCCATTGAACAAAATTCCTTCTCTGAGCCTTCGTACATCATAGTCTCACCTCATTGGTGTAATTTACCCAAGTCCATCTGGTCATCAAATAATGAAGCTAGAGTTTGATCTCTACTTGACATTGTAATATGTGCTTTTAGTTATGTGTAATATTTGCTTCTACTACAGCAAATTTTCTATAAAGAATAAATGATACTTGAAAAACTTAGAAGGCAAGACAAATGTGCTGTATCTTGCCAGAAACAGATATTGTTCACCCGTTGATGTAGTCTTCCAGACAGACCCTGGGATTATTAGAATCCAGAATCCTGGAGAAGAGACCTGTTCCTCCAGGCTCAGGGGCTCGGAAGCAAGTCTCCACTCCATTGACCTGCCGTCTCCATGTCGTGGTTTCCCTTTGCAAAGCCTAAAGGGACTGCTGTCAGGAGATACCGTGACGTGCAGAAGTGCCAGTCTGCTTCACAGCACAGTTCCGAACATGGATATGCTTCCAAGAAATCCTCTCTATGCCATATGAGGGGCTGTTGGACCAGAGGATAGAGCCTTTTAAACAGAGAATCCGAGCATTAATTTCACTCTGAAACATGTATACAAATATTTGGTCTCTGTAGTAATATCTAAGATGTCCTGGAAAGATGTCTCGGTAGTCAGGAGAAAGCCAGAGTTCAGTTCCCAGCGCACACATCTTCCCTCCAATCTCTCTCATGTACCCCTCCCTACTCCCTTTCAAATCCATGTCCTCTTGTACTGTTATCCCGTGCATGTATGTGTACACATATGTCCCTAATCTCACCTACTCAGTCCATGCCACGGTACTTGGATGTGGGTTTTCGGGGCTGCCCTTTGACCCTGGATGCCAAGTTGGTGTGCTTTTTCTTGCAGACACCTCTCGCATTCTCAACATCCCTCAGCTGGCGCTTTGTGTCAGATTGGGGCCTCGTGGACTTCTCCCTGTCCACTTTGACATGTCCCTGTTCAGCCTATCTGTGGGCAGATGTGCTAGTGTAACTTCCTGCGTGTAGCTCCTGACATTACTAGGGAATGCTGTCTCACAGCAAACTCCATTACATTTCTGTGTTGGAGGGCAGAACGTGCACATGGGAATATGGACGCTGAGGCGGAGGATACGTAGTGGGAGACAGTTCTCTTTTCCCACCCTGTGCCTTCTGGGGCTCAGGGAAATTCAGGCTGTCAGGCTTGGTGGCAAGTGCCTTTACCTGCTGAGCCAACTTCCCGGCCTTTTGTTTATTTCTGATTATTAGAAATTTGTAAAGCATTAACAGGTTTGATAAACAGGAAGTATTACCAAGTTAATTTCAATTTTAGGGATTTCTCTAGTTCCTCTATGCTTTTCAGCCTGTCTTTTGTCTACATTTTGTGTATACATTTTATATAGACTTCTCATTTGCCTATAGTTTTGGTCATTTAAAAATTGATTTGTAAGTTATTTTAATTGAAAAAGTTGACCTTTTAGTGGAAGCTACAAATAAGTTTCCCTCATTTATCATTTTTGTCCGAACTCTTGATAGCTGTGTTGACATTTAGAAAATTCTTCTTCTGTCTTTAACATTTGTTTTAATTCTTTACAAAAATCCCTCAGAAACTCCAAAATCTATCTCTAGGTATTCTTTTTAAAGTTTTATTTCTAACAGTAAGTTTTTTGTCTTTGAAGGTTAGTTGAGTTGTCAGATACAGATTTATATTTAAAGCGTGTGCTCAGTCCACGTTGTTTCTTGCCTGTGTGATTCCCTAAGACATGGCTTCCCTTTGATGGCCTCTGTTCCGTTTTATTTTTCTGTTTGTTCTTTACCAATACCTTGTTAGTTGTTTGGCTTTAAAAATGCCCATTTCTCCCTCTCTATCTATATAAACTTTAGGATTATTCAGCCAGTTCCCAGAAAACAGCCCACCGGAGCACTCTGTGGCTGAGTGTTAGCTTATAAAAATAATTTGAGAATAATTGCCAACGCTGATAGCTTGTGTCACTCTCCGAGGAGTGAGGTGGCATAGGTGGGTATTTAACAGCTTTGCTGAGTCAGATTTACAGGTATCCTCAGCGCATTCCTGTGGTCCCCATAAACACAGCCACCACTTCTCATGCACTGCTTAGCATTTTACCTCCTTGCCTAAGCATCACATACAGTCTCTCCTTGCACATCAGCCTTACAGAGGTTAGGCTGTTTGCCCAGCATTACACAACTAGGAGGTGTGGACGGCCAGCAATACCTGGTCTGGACCAAGTTCTAACTCTGAGTTCCTTGCTCCCCAAACACTTCAGACCCCAGCCACCTACCTTGTCCCTTAGAATCCTAGTTTTAGTTTCATTCCCCACATTGTTTAAACCACATCCATGCTTCACCACTGTAGTGGTGACTTAGTTAAAAGAAGGCTGACTTAGTAACTGGGTAGAAGAAAAGGAAGGGAGGGAGGGAGGGAGGGAGGGAGGGAGGGAGGGAGGGAGGGAGGAAGGAAGGAAGGAAGGAAGGAAGGAAGGAAGGAAGGAAGGAAGGAAGGAAGGAAGGAGAAAACGTATTGAAGATTTCTGGCGTAGTCACTGATGGGGAAAGAGGTCGTCAGGTTGCTGCTCATTTGGTCATCGGTCATGGAGGCCACCTTGGATTTTACCTGTTGCCTGTACGCTCTTGCAGAATATGTAAATTCTTGTCGTATGCTGTCATATGCTGTACTTGGGTGTCACACATCTTTAGCTCAACGCTCCATCCTCATCATAAAGAACTGTGTTCAAGATGCATGCATCTCTCTCTGGCATTGGAACGTGTGACTGTGACTTCCTGACCTGTCCGATAGTCCATCTGTCTCATAGCAACAAGAGCCCGCCTCCTTTCATTGTCGCTGGTCCACTTGGCAGACACCAAGTCTCACTTGTGTCCCTGACGGGAGGTCTTCTCTGGGGTTTGTTATTATTGTCGTTTCAGTGTCACTATCGATCTCTGGGTACAGATGTTAATGCCTGTGTTGAGTACATGTGAATATTGTGTTAGTTTACAGCAATTTCTTTACATAAAGTGAATTGTATTTTCTGCTGACTTTCATTTTTTAACAGAGCTCTGTTTTCTTGATAAATATCCTCAGCTTGTTGGGAGGAAAATCTTGTGAGCAAGCCCACTGTGTTTGGCGTGTGTCATCATTCCTACCATCATGAGGCACTCTTACGAAATGTAGCTGTGTGCAGAGTTTGGGCCATCTTTTCCACTGTGGCTCCTCAGATCATAGTTCCTAGGGACTCTGACTCGGTTTCTCTCCAGCCTGGACTGCAGTGCTGTGTCTTCCAGTGTCTTTTCTTTGTCCCTATGGTGGAACAGTCACACTTTGTAAATCACTGAGTTCTGTTGTGACCTTTCTGGTCAGTAAAAGATGTCCTACTTCGTTGACTCTCTCAGGCTGACTATGTCACATCATTCACTCTAACTGCCATGTAGCATCAGGCATTGGCTGATCTCCACTAAATGATACCCAAAATTTGGAAATATGTACTGGGGAATAATAATTTATAACATGTTAAAGTCCTGTATAATTGAAATAAGTTTTTATTTTTAATGGAACTACAATCTCATGATTAGGATAAAGCTAAGACAGTTGTGTGTTTGGAATATCAGCTGAAGAAGAATTTGTCTAAAAAATGTATAGTCTTCCAGATTTGTACTTTCAGAAAAATCTATGTTTGTACAGTTCAGTACATACTGATCTTAATGCTATGTTAATTTTTTACGTGTGTGTGTGTGTGTGTGTGTGTGTGTGTGTGTGTGTAGGCAGAGGACAACTTGCAGGAATGTGTAGGCTTGGCGGCAAATGCCAGTATTTTAAAGTTTATGTGTTCTTTACATCAGGTGACCTTACATTTTGGGCACTAATGAGTTGAGAGCTTCCTCCCATTCCTGTTCTGAGAAAAACAGTCTCACTGGCACACAATTAAATTACAGAAGTCCAACCACACAAGATTTTGTCTAAAGAAAAAAAATATAAATGTTTATGGATGTTTTGCCTGCATATATGTTTGTGCCTGGTACCTGTGTGGCCAGCAGGGGGCATCAGATCCTCTGTAGCTGGAGTTGGGATGGTTAGGAGCCACCATGAGTGCTGTGAACTGACCCTGCGTCTTCAGCAAGAGCAGCCAGCAGAGCTCTTGAACACCTGAACCATCTCTCCAGCCCCAATCCAAACATACTTTTTTTTTTAAGATTTATTTATTATTAATCTAAGTACACTGTAGCTGTCTTTAGACGCACCAGAAGAGGGCATCAGATCTCATTATGGATGGTTGTGAGCCACCATGTGGTTGCTGGGATTTGAACTCATAACCTTCAGAAGAGCAGTCAGTGCTCTTAACCGCTGAGCCATCTCTCCAGCCCCCAAACGTATTTTTAATCAAGCACATCAACACATTTGCCCAATTGTTAGATTATAAGAAGTTGTTTTAATTTTAATTTCAAAGTAAACCACAGCCCACTAGGATATATTTAAAACTTCTCATTTAGAGACTCATCATGTTTTCTCAGAAAAGCATTGTTATATTTGATTAAGTGCTAAGAGCTGTTCCTTTCTGATACTAAGTGTGACAGTTATTATTAGTCATTGATTAGTCAAAGGAAATTGCCTTACATCCAAGCTGTGAGCATGTGTGGGAATGCGCTCGGTGGTTTTTAGCGTTGGCTTCGGCGCTCCTTGCAGGCAGTTTTCTGGGCAACAGTGATGTTGTTTCTTCTGAACCTGTGCTTGGTACACTTAAGCGCGTGAATTATACCCCCCTGCTGCAGCTTATTTTATATACAAAAGCACTAGTCTTTCTGTTCAGCTATCAACATGTAATTTTCCTACAGCATTTTCCTATAGGAAAAATGAATTTAGCAAAAATTTAAGCAATGATTTTTATTTAAATTGGGCTTTTTTTTTATTTGTATGCTTGTTGTTGTTATTAGAAGCAGAGCCTCAGTGTGTAGACTTGACTGTCTGGAGCTCACTGTGGTAAAGCAAGGTGAACGGGAACTCAGAGAGAGCCACCTGCTTCTGCCTTCTAAGTGCTGAGATCAAAGGCAGGCACCACCACGCCTGGCTTATGCAATAGGGTTTCAATGACAAAAAGTAAGTTCCCACTAAAGTGCCCACCTCTTTCTCCTGCCTCTGCCCTCCTCTGAGCCTTTCTTCCCGCTCAGGCGGCGATTTGGATCTGACAGCTGTGACTGCCCTTTGCTTAGGTTAGTTTACTTGTTTGTCTTGGTTTTTGTTTGCTTGCTTTTCTGCTTCTCCTATGCACAGGAGAATCTGGAGTACCAGTAGACTTTGTTAATGCCAGCCAGCCTGTGAGAATGAAAAAGTCAACATAGAGCAAATCAATTGTCAATACATAGCAAATCAATTGTCAATACATAGCAAATCAAATGGACCTCTGGGCCTTGCTCTGCACACCCCAGTAGAGTGAACTGCAGCAGAGTTGGGCAATGCCTTGAGTGTTAACCAAAGATGAGCCTGGTTTCTATGGTGCTTGGTTAACTTTAGGGCAGTGAACTCCGTGGTGTCGGTCAGCATCACCAAGGAAGGAGACTAAGTCAGCAACTGACTCAGTGAGGAATAAATATTCCGCTCACAAGAAACAAATGTGCCTGGGTCAGTGGAGGTTAGGAGACTGTGTGGGTTACAGTGCTGAGCAAAAGCTGCCGTGAAATATTTCACTAGCAAACAGGAAACTGACCGTGGAGCATCAGCCGAACCAGTAGTGTTGGTGAGGTGAAAGCAGAGGCAGGTCTCCTGAGAGGCACTGGCCTGAGGTCTAAAGCCTTGTTCTCCAGATTGACCCCTGAGTAGTTTACCTGAGCACCCTGTAGGATCTCAGTGAAGAGGCAGTCTCTGGTCTCACTAAGGTTGGGTTTGAGAAGTGCTTGTTGAAGCTTCAGTGGAAGATGGTGTGAGAAGAGCAGGATACAGAAGCTAATGCAAAGACTGCCTGAGAGGAGGGCAGGAGAGAACAAAAGGGGGAAGAAGACTGGAGCCTAGAGACTGGGTAGCTTAAGATGTTGTTATAAACCCAGTCTGGAGAAGATCGTAGGGACCACCCATGCATTTTGTCCTTTGCAACTGGAAAATAATCTTCCTAGTGACTGATCAGGGACCTTAAACCCAGTTAGCATAAGTCAGTAATCCAGACAAAAATAGACTCTAACTGGAATAACCCATACTATTGGGGGTCAAGAGAATGGAATTCATTGCAGAGCTTTGTGATGTAATTGATAAGGTTTGAGATGGGTTGGAAGATCCAATCGTCAGGTATCATTTCCAGATTTCTAGATTGTAAAGTGATAAAATGACTTATGGAGGCAAGGGACCTTGCAAGTTTTCATATGGGCACCTTAAGTGGGATGTGTCTGAATCATTCGATAATGTTAATAGATAGCAAGTGTACAAGATCACACATACATGCACTTAAAGGGAAGGGCAGTGTAGAAGTGAGATTGTATAAATATTCTTCATGTGAGTAGTAATGGAGCAGCAAGCAAGCTTAGAGAAGATTTCTAGAGAACACAGGGAAGAAGAAAGTTTAGTAACACAAATGATACATGCCCCACGGTGGCCAATACAGCTACCCTGATCTGATACATTGTATCCAAGTGTGGCAATACCACACTGTGCCCTCAAAACGTGTACAAGTACTGTGTTAACTCAAATATGTACAGTCCATTAAAACTTTAAATTTAGAGCTGGGCCTTGAGACATTTAATGAAATAACAAAACACTAGAGGGAAGCATAGAAAACAGCAAATGGTGTCGGGACAGCCCGGTGGGTAAGAAAGACATTCCAAAAGAGGGTCAGTCAGCGCATCTGAAAACCCAGGAAAGAAGTCCCCCACAAACGCAGCAGAGATTATTGGTAACCCTTTGACGCATTGGTTTGATGAAGTAATATAGAGAGAAACCACTCTGAATGAAGTGATCTGACGAGTGAGTAGGGGAGGGAGGTGTGAGCAGAAGGCACTCAGTCGTGAGTACCTATTCATACGTTTGAATATGAACACTTACGTAATGAATACATATTCACATATATGAAGCAGTGGACACACACAAAGGAAAGGCTAGTTCTAGTGAAGGATTCCTGAATTGCTGTGGGAGTAATTACAGAGAAGACGGTATGTCTAAGCATGAGGTGAGTGCCAGGTGTGTACAAGCATGGCCTCTGAACAGTTAAACGGGTGACAGAAGAGTTAAATCAGAGACGGTGTCTCTCTCCGAAGTCCCCAGTACTCAAGCTGAAGTTATAAGAATGTCTATAATAACAGCCAAAGGACCAGAGTGTGCATGGTCAGCAGCTGCAAAGGCAAGGAGGCTTCAGAAGGAAATGGGTTCAGAGAACTGAGCAACACCACTCGGCCACCGCATTTGGATTGAGCTGAGGACCGTAGATGAGGCCGGAAAGAGAAGCTGATGTGTCAGTCAGCCGTCATGAGGCAATCATGAGTGCTTGAAGGGTCACTCTAGGTTAGGAATATTCACCCTAGGAGCCTTGGGGCGACCTGTGGGAGGCTCTCTGCCAGGACAGTCAGAGCAGTTTGGAGCTTCAGAATAATCACCCTAGTAAGAAAGGCAGGCTGAGTGAGACCGTGGACATGGAGCATCAGGAGGCGATGGCAGCAGCAGCCACAGCAATCCCAGCATGCACAGGGGCAAGCACCTGATACCCACCACACTGAATCATGAAGTGCTGAAGAGAAAATGGCAGAGCTTTGGAGGACAGGACTTGGATCTGCTACTTCTTAATGGCGCTGTGCACTAAGGCAAGAAGCAGCAGATTTGGAGCGTGGAGCATCCAGTCTAGAAAGGCAGTTATGAGAGTCTTACTCACCAGTCAAGTGACAAGGCTCCCTCCCAAAAGGAGACCCTACCCTATACTACACCTTCATAATAGGGGTGATGTGTGGTGTGATATGATATGGTTGCCAGTCACATCTCATTCACCAGAGGGTGTCATCACAAGACAGGGTCTTCAAATGTTACTGTCATATAATAGATTGTTGAGCTGAAACGAGAAATAAAAAGTAGGCATTTGACAGTACTTTTGGGCAAAAGGAACATGCTTTGTGGTGGCAGACTTCCTCCTTAGAACTTCCTGCCCAGCCATCTGTGTGCATTCATGTCTGCACGTGACTGAAGAGGGACGGCGATTCCCTTTAACACACAGCATCTGTGAAAAGACCTGAGTTCTACGTTTTATTAAAATGATATGCATTCCTGGGCTATTTTTCCTCATGGTTCTTAAGAAGAAAAACTTTATGAAATCCATTATTTTTTTAATTTGTCTCAGTTTCCAGCAATAAGATAGCAAAAAGAGAAAACATCTATACCTTTCACATACATACAAATTATTACAATGCATTGCCTTAACGCCTTATGAAAATCCTGCTCTTTCTGAGACTTTTAGACTTTTTTTTTCAACTATTCTAAGTTACATAATCTTTGCTTTGTTCTATTCTGATTTTGTTTTGTTTTCTTTTGTTTGGCGGGGGTTGGGGGTCTTGTTTCTTTTTCCTTTCTTTTCTTTTTTCTTCTTTCTTTCTTTGTTTTTGTTTTTGGTGGGGGTTTGTTTTTGTGTTTGTTTAGGTTTTGCTTTTGTTTTTGTTTTGTTTTTGAGACAGGGTTTCCCTGCATAGCCCTGGCTGTCCTGAGACTCACTCTGTAGACCAGGCTGGCCTTGAGCTCACAGAGCTCTGCCCACCTCTGCCTCCAGAGTGCTGGGATTAAAACTGTGTGCCACCACCACTGGCTACCATTCTTTGTTTCTTAAGACCGGTTTTTGCTAGTTCGGGCTGGCCTTCAACTAACTCTGTACCCAGGCTCTCTTGAACTTAGAGCAATCTTCCTGTCTCAGTCTCCCCAGGGCTAGGATTCCAGGCCTGTACACCAGGCTCGCCTCAAGTGGGGATCTGAGCTGAGGTTAATAGCGCTAATTACCTAATTTTTGATTGGTTCCCTTACTAGTGCTAGAAAATTATTTTTGTCTGCTAAAATAATGGGAATAGTATTTTTTAAAAGTGCTATCTATACTTCGAATTTATTATAGACTTTCTTTCATCTGACTGAAATTGGAAGCTTTTTTAATTACTCCATCACACAATATTATTATTTTTTGACAGTTTTATACTTATATATAGTGCATGACGGTCACTCTCTCTCCCACATTCCCTGTTTTCCTTCCCTTGTTATCAACCCCATGCTCTTCCTGTGCTATATAATAATCCATTCCCAGACTCATGACGTAGTTGTGTTGTATGAACCATTTGATTTAACCAAAGTCATCTATGTGCACTGATATAACCCATGGGAGTGTGGTGGGACCATCCTGGATACACCATCGAAGCTAATGAGAGTACCTTCCCCTAAATCCATCCATAGGACATAGTGCATCCGTGAGGGTGAGCTCCCTGGATCCTCAATAGTGCATCAGTGAGGGTGGGGCTCCCTGCGATCCTCTTCCATCCTTGTCTGTCTGTTGATGGGCCTAGTCTTGTGCAAGCCCAGTGCAGTCACTGGGAGTTGTTGAGTGTTGGTTACAATGGCTGTGTATTGTCCAGAAGATGGAGTCTCACAGTCTTTCTCCCCATCTCCCAGTACTTACAGCCTTTCTGCCCCATCTGCTGCAGAATCCCCACAGTCGTGGAGAGGATGCTCTAAAATGTCTTGTTTAGGGATGAACACTCATCTCTCTCTTAATTCTCAGAACCTTCTATAGCCATAGACTCTGATTTGATCTTAATTCACTCGAATTAGAGGCTTCTCTAATTATGGCTAAAACTGGTCAGTGTCTTTGGATATTAATAAATTTGAATTTGTCAGTTTAGCAAACAACAGTATTTAGTTCCTATCCCCTAGCTCCTTATATCTTCCCCCTTCGTGGGCTTTTGAGTACCACATAAAGATTATTTCCTGTGAAGTGGACTGCAAATCTAATCAGACAACAGTTGGTTACCCCTGTACCAATTAGGTCACTATTACACAAGTGGGTACAACTTACCCAGAAGGTTGACGCTGTAGACTCTTCTCCCTCGGCAGCTATAGAGTACCTTCTGGCCCTCTGAAATGAGGTGTGGGTGTGGGGCATGGGGGGCTCTGGCTCTGTGACAGCTTGCTCTCTCCATACCATGTGTATTAGTCAGGGTTCTCTAGAGTCACAGAACTTATGGATAATCTCTAAATAGTAAAGGAATTTATTGATGACTTACAGTCGGCAGCCGAATTCCCAACAATTGTTCAGTCGCAGCTGTGAATGGAAGTCCAAGGATCTAGCAGTTACTCAGTCTCACGCAGCAAGCAGGCAAAGGAGCAAGAGCAAGAGCAAGAGCTAAACTCCCTTCTTCCAATGTCCTTATATTGTCTCCAGCAGAAGGTGTAGCCCAGATTAAAGGTGTGTTCCACCACACCTTTAATCCCAGATGAAAGGCATAGCCCAGATTAAAGGTGTGTTCCTTAAACTCGGAGATTCAATCTTCTGGAATCCATATTCACTATGGCTCAAGATCTTCAAACCAAGATCCAGATAAGGATCTCCAAGCTTCCAGATAAGGGTCACTGGTGAGCCTTCCAATTCCGGATTGTAGTTCATTCCAAATATTGTCAAGTTGACAACCAGGAATAACCACTACACCATGCAACCAGGGGTATGTGGTGCCCATGAAGTCTCACCAACACGGTTGCCTAAATATGACCTACTCAAGGATGATGCCAGTAGACGTGCTCGCCAGTAGACATGCTAACGTGAAAGAGGCAGATCTCATGGGATCTCAACCCTAGTCAAAGACTTAGAAGTAACTAAGATCTGCTCTGGGAAGAGCTCCCCACTTGGCTGCCCAAGCTCATGAACTCATATACAGACAAGTAACTTTATACAGGCTGGGCAGGTGGTATTTATATGTTAGAAATACATATACATATGGATATATGTAACAACAGCTAAAGACACAGAGGTATGAACTGAGAGCAAGGGAGAAAAAGGTGCCTGGGGAAAGCTGGAGGAAAGAAACAATGGGGAAAACCAGGGGATTAGACTTCATTTCAAAAAATACTAAAATATTTTTTAAAGCTTGGCCAAAGATTAAATTAGATTGTTTATCAAATTTATGATATCCAACTAAAGAAATATAGTAGCCGGGCGTGGTGGCGCACACCTTTAATCCCAGCACTCGGGAGGCAGAGGTGGGCGGATTTCTGAGTTTGAGCCAGCCTGGTCTACAAAGTGAGTTCCAGGACAGCCAGGGCTATACAGAGAAACCCTGTCTTGAAAAAAAGAAAAAGAAGAGGAGGAGGAGGAGGAGAAGGAGGAAGAGAAGAAGAAGAGGAAGAAAAGAAGAAAGAAAAGAAAAGAAAAGAAAGAATTTTACACATGTAACACTTAAGTGTCTTTGTAAAGGAGAGGCTGTGGAATGGCAAGCTAATCCCACTGCTTTGAGCAGCCTTTGCTAAGATTGGCACCATGCTAGCATTTGTTGTTGGTTAGCATTTATTAGGCAGGAAACACTGTGAGCTTGTCTTAGTCATTGGAATACTGTTGGGCAGATGGTAATATGAATAAGAATGGTCCCCCTGGGCTCACATGTTGGGAAACTTGGTCCCCAGTTGGTGGAACTATTTGGGAAGAATCAGGAGGTGTGCCAAAGTTGAAGGAGATGTGTCACTGGGGATGGCTTTGAGATTTCCTGCCGAGGGAGCAATAGGACCTGACCTCAGATCTCCTGGAAAAACAGCAAGCACCTTAACTTTTAATCTGATTTTTTGCAGTGGTAGGAATCAAATCTAGAACTTCAGTATTTCTAGGCAAGCATTCCACCATTGTGCATGCATATATACCTTTTAAAAACAGTGAAAGATAACTATACATTAGCATAGTATATATATGATTCTTGGGGGATTCTATGTAAAAGAGAGACTAAGTCTGACTTTCTTACTCTGACTGCCCTTTGAAGTGGAACAATAGGACCTACAGAAAGTAATGGTCATTGCCTCCCCTGTTGAGCTGGCAGGAAGCTGCACTAGTGTCATGTTTACACGGCAGATTGAGAGAGCGTACGTGTGCTGCCCTTTCAGTTCAGGGCTGATTCAGAAGAGAGAACACTGATTCCTAGGGCCCAGTCCGCAGATGGTTGCAGTCAGTGCTTAAATCATTCGTTCCGGCATGTCTACTGTGGCGCAGGTTTCCAGATCAGGTGGGGATTAGGGTCTCCATTAAAGACTTGGTAATAGAGTCTTTGCTTTCTTAGGCAGATAGTGAGAGATGAAAGCACAGGGCATTTTACATAAATCCCATTTGTCCAGGATTCTACCCACGCATGCCTTCAAAACACGTCTGTCTCTAATCTGGAAATCACAATTACAAACAACAGTAATGCTGCTTTGTGTCCGCAGCTGTTGTTCCCAAAGGAACAAACTCATCCCCATACACATATCCTAGTTGACAACTCCATAGGCAGGTTGTTTTTCAAGACTCTATAAAAACTTTATGCCTAACAGTTTTGCATTTTTCTGCTTTTGCATATGTGTTTATTTGGATAATTTGTTGGCTGGTTAGTTGGTTGGGTTGGTTGGTTGGTTGGTTGGTTTTGTTGGTTTATTTTCTTAGTTGACTTGTTTTGTTGTTGCAACAAAGTATCTGAAAGAAAGAGTTCATTTTGGCTTTGAGTTTGAGGTCAAGTCTGTCAGAAGTGTGAGAGAGCTGCTGGCATTGCATGGACTACTGAGAAATCGTACACCTGCAACCCCTCTACTCTAGATCAGTATGGATTCAGGAGCGAGCACTGAAGTAGGAAACACTCCGTATGGGCCATCAGCTCACTTTCTCCTTGTTCTTCAGTCCAGAACTCCAGCTCATCAAATGCTGTCCCCAAAGTGGATAGGTCATCTCTCCTCAACTCACCTCATCTAGATCAGCCCTTACATGGTTGTTCAGAGGCCCGTCTCTGGGTGATTCTAGACCCTATGAAGCTGTTATTCAAAATTAACCATCATGGTTGAGTATGGTTTGTTTAGTTCGGTGATTGATTGATTGATTGATTGATTGATTGATTGATTTGAGGGGGGCAGTCATGGTGGTGTATGCCTTTAATTCCAACACTTGTAAGGCCAGCCTGATGGACAGAGCTAGTTCCAGGACAGCCAAAGCCATACAAACATCTAGGGTGGGGGGAGGGAAGGCAGGACAGAGGGAGGAGAGAGAGAAAAGACTTTCTAAACTTAGTAAACGTAGTTTAGGAGAAGAAACAGTTCACATAACATTTTCCTAATTTTTATCCTAGAAATGCATTGGAGCCAATCAAACTTGATCAGTTTTCACAAGAATATGTAGTACGCTGTTCAAAGTGAACAGCCTAGTGTTGTAAGCCTGTAGAGATGAGTATGAAATCTTTGTGGTAGCCCTGTGACAGATTCAACAGGGGAGGCCTTTGGTTTTTTTCTTATTTCCCACCTACTCATGTTAGCATGGTTTTGATCTTAGGAAAAGCACCAAGCATAGAGCGATACTCAGTTACCTATGAAAGATAGCCATCCTGCTTTGTCAGGGTGCTCTGGGAATTTGGTGACAGGCTGCATCCTTTGTGCTGATGGTAAACTCTGCTTAGTGCCTCCCACTCTGGCCACCACTGCTGTCCCTCCCATTTAAAGACTTGTAAACCCCAGAAGACACTCCAGCCACCAGGCTATCTGCAGTTTCATTGCTGGTCCCCATGTCTCCATCTCTCTCTGGGCATCTTAGGTCACTTGGTTCCTTTACATCCCTTTGTCTGTCTGTCCTGCATACCCACAAAAACTCCATCTGGGTTCATTGTTTCTCTGTCTATTCTCCTAGCACCAAGGTGGTGCAGTTTGTTTGCCTAGGTAGCTGAGCTGCTGGTCTCACGTAACAGTGACATCTTTAAAGCCCCAGGGAGATCTGCCACTGTCCACCTTGTCTCTGTAATGAGTTAGTACACCCTTGCCATTCTGTGTTCTACAGTTTTCCTTCTGTTTAATAGTTCCTATCAGGGCAGGGGAGATGGCCCCAGGGTTAAAGAGCTTGCTATGTAAGCATCAAGATCAGAGTTTGAATCCCTAAAACCCACATATTGCCAGGTGGGTGTGACAGCCCACTTAGAACACAGCGACAGATGATCCCAGAACAAGTTGGTTAAGTCAAAATTGCCATAACAGCAAACTCTGGGTTCAAGTGGGAGTCCCTACCTCAATTAGAGAGTGTTTAGGAAGACTCCTGATGCCAACTTCAATTCAACTAAAATTAAAATATATTTTGGGGCTGGAGAGATGTCTCAGCATTTAGAACCATTCTGCAAAGGACCCAGATTCACAGCCATCTGAAATCCTGGTTCTGAGAGACTGAAGTCCTCTTCTGGCCTCCGCTGGCTTCTGCATACATAACACACATAAACCCACACATACACATAGAATATTTAAAAATTAAATGTGTCCCTGTGCTCTGCTGCTGGGGTGTCAGCAGTACCCGAGATGCCGTGTGCTGTCTTCCGTTTTGAACCTACCAGCTCTCAAGTCCTCTGCCTCCTGTGTTTTCTGCTCACTTAGCACCAGCCGTGTCTGTAGCTCCCCAGCCCGGTAGAGAGCACTTGAGCATGAGCACCACACCACCTGCATGCGTGGCGCTGGCAATGCTCGGTCTGGTGTCGAGCCCCGAGGCCTTCACTCCCGACACTGACTACTATAGACTCACGTCATCAGCACAAAATCTATACATTGTTGCATTACAATTTTATGATAATGAAATTTCTTTTTAATTTTTAATAATGTGTGCATCTCACTTTTCTTCTCTACAGACAGGAGGCAAAGGTAGGATTGGTTGGTAGAAATGAATCAGTCACTACGTAGGTTCTAATTCCTTTGATAGAAAGACATCAGTTGGCTGATGCTTTGGGTAAGGACTGGTTGTTTTTCTTCCTGCCTGCCTGCCTCCTTTTCTTATCATGCCCATATGTTCTGTGATGGTAATCTGTTTTTTGTCTCCAAACAAGAAAAGTACTATTAAACTTTATTGGAGTTCCTTTATTGCTTTGACTTCCGATGTTCCTAATCTTTTACCCCCCTGTTTTCTTCTTAATGACCAGTGTGACTGCATTGCGCAAGTTCATTGATTGAGCTGCTCTACCGACTAGGTTGGGACCTGTTACCACGAAGGGCTGGGCTTGTTGTTATCGTGATTATTTGTGGCTGCGGAAACACTTCAATGTGTTACTTATGACTCCCGTTTTCTAAAAACAAATGGGGGGAGGGAATCTTGGTTATAGAGAGCTTGCTTTCAACTCGTGATGATAGCACTGAAAACTTGGTATGATAATTAACACCATCAGAAGTCAAGACCTGCTAGTGTTAGAAGATAGAGCCATGAGGAGAGACCTCCTGGAGAAGAAAGGTAATAGGCAGCTAGTCGCCATACATGCTGGTGTTTACAATACTGGAGGAAAAGAAGACGCCATGCTGGTGAGCAGGAGGCCTGGCTTTTGGGTGGGGGGGGGCAGTGTCAGAGATGTGTCTAAGTACAGGACAGTCAGGCAGAAAGCTCAGTCTGAAAAGGACTTGGCCTTGCTAGGAGAGCAGAGAAAGTCGTAGAGAAGCATTGAACAAGAGAGGCCGTCTTTGAGCAGGAGTTTTTTCAGGGGAGGGTGAACGTGAATATATAGAAACACTGCCTCAGTAAACAGACTCTGGGCAGCTAGGTCTGCTGAGCCCAGTGGGGTTGCAAAGAGGTATTTTAGACCTATAATCAAAATTCGCTTAAGAGTAGTGACCCGGGGCTGGCTGCTCTACCAAAGGACCCAGGTTCAATTCCCAGCACCCACATAATACATTACAATTGTCTGTCATGTAACTCCTGTCCCAGGGGATCCAATTTCCTCACACTTGCAGGCAAAACACTAGTGTACAGAAAATAAAAATAAAAAAATCAAGGAAGAAAGAGAGTCACGCCCTGGAGCTGAGGACAAAGCTTAGTGTGAATAGGCCCCGGCTTCACTCTAGCTGATTATAATAGTGGATTCTCGGGTTATTTTCAATAGTTTTGACAAATACTGAATTATTATCTCTATATATGAGGGGAAATCGAAAGTTCCACCGTCCTAAAAAATGGTAGAACGTCAGGAAAAGCAGTGGCCTCGTCCCACAGCTCTGTGTGTGGAGGGCTTCTGCATCTTTTAGACTTAACATTGGTTCTTCGCTATATGTGGCATGTGTGTCCTTGGACAGGCTGGATTTTGTTCAGTGTCTGTCTTGTTTGAAAACTGAGAGTACAGTTTGGAGCGCCGAAAGGATTGAGCCTCGCTAGCACACCAAAGGCGGCCATGGAAGCCAGCAGAGTACCTGCAGAATCATTGAGAGGATAAAATCAGCAAATATGGAGAAAGCGTGGAGCAAGCTCCACATGTTGCTTTGTCAGCAGAGCTACCCCGAGAAACAAACCTCTGCCAGGAACCCCCAGACCTCTAGCCATCACCAGGAATTTAAGACTGGAAAAACAAACAACCCTCTGAGGCATGTATTTATTTGTGTCCTATTTTCATAATAACTTTAATGAGAAATTTTATGTAATATAAAATTGACTCATTTGACGTGTGTACTTCACTGGTACTTATTACACAAAGTTGTGCTTACTATGACTAATTTTTTAAATGTGCATACAGTGTCTTGAGAGGCCAGAAGAGGGCGCTGGATCCCCAGGGACAGGACTAAAGGTGGTTGTGAACCACCATGTGGTTGCTAGGAATTGAACTCTAGCAGCCAGTGAGTGCTCTTAACTGCTGAGCCATCTCTTGAGCCCCTAAAGAACATTTTGTCACTCCCAAAGGACTTTGAAAACAGCGTTCCACCCCACCCCACCCCCAGCTGCATTCCCAGTGTCTCCTTATTGTTCTTTGTACTCAGCCCCTGGGTTTAGTACATTACCATATTTTCTCATTTTGATTTTTTTTTTATAGAAATAGTATTGGCTAATATTTAGCCTTTGGTGTCTAGTTCAGTGCTTAGAATGTTCAACTGGGTTGTAAAACTCATTATAATGTTTCCCATTTTTTGTGAACAAATAATCCTAGTGCAGATTTGCTGTTTTGTGTTTCTTCCGTGTCATGGATTCTTCCTAACTTCTTGAACATCATGATCACCGCCGCCCTGAACATTTTCACACAGCTTGCGTGGATAAGTGTTCACTCTCTTGGGTTTAGATCGACAACTGGGTTTGCTAAGTCATATAGTGATTTCATATTTAATGTCTCCTGGCATCTACATTTGTCGCTCACCAGCAGTGTGAGGGCTCCCCGTTCTCAGCATCCCGCTGACACGTGTTACCCTGCGTTGTTCTTTTCTGCCATCTTAGTGCAGGTGAAGTCAATGTCCTTGCAGTTTGGATTTGCTATTGCTGATAATGTTCAAGATATGCTTGTGAGATTATTGGCCATTTGTGTATCATTAGCTGTTTAATTACATTATGTATCTGTAATCCTTAAATTGCAAATCTTTGTGTCGTTGTACAAGGCCCTTATCAAGTATTTGATTCAAAAATAGTTTCTTCCATTTGTTTTCGCTATCTTGGTGGTATCATTTTTATTATACAAATTATTACATCCAATTTATTTTTTACCTTGTCATCTTGATCTTGATGTTATGCATAAGTACATTTTGTATAGTTCAGGAATATCTCACCCAGGCCACATGTATCCTGGACAGCAGTGAATACAATTGTCATGTTGTGTCAACAGGTGGGACAGTCCCAGGTCCAGATCAGGAAAATCCTGATTCTTTCTAAACGTTTTATAGTCTTAGCTCTTCTCTTTAAGTCTCTGACCTTTTTTAGTTTTTTGGGGTTTTTTTTTTTAATATTTATTTATTTCATGTATATGGGTATACACTGTAGCTGTACAAATAGTTGTGAGTCTTCGTCTGGCTGTTGGGAATTGAATTTAGGACCTCTGCTCACTCTGGTCAACCCCTCTCGCTCTGGTAGACCCCGCTCTCTCCAGTAGACCCCACTCACTCAGTCCCTGTTCACTCTGGCCCAAAGATTTATTTATTATTATAAATAAGTGCACTGTAGCTGTCTTCAGACACACCAAAATAGGGTGTCAGATCTTATTACAGGTGGTTGTGAGCTACCATGTGGTTGCTGGGATTTGAACTCGAGACCTTCAGAAGAGCAGTCAAGTGCTCTTACCTGCCGAGCCATCTCACCAGCCCTCTGACCTTTTTTGAATTAATATTGTATATGACATGAAGTCAGAGCACAAGTTTATTCTCACAAGTGTATCTAGTTTCCCCCACATCTTTTGTTGAAACAATTTATATTTGTAAATTTTTCTCTACCTTGCTAGCTTTGTTTCTTTATTATAATTTATGTACTCTGTTATATAAAGAAGATAAAATGATTCATAAAAAGATAAATCTGGAACTGTTAGATATATATTTATATATGCATATGTGTATATATACTGTTTAAGTTTGGAAACTTTGTTTCTGTCTTTTCCATGACATTAAAGATGACGGATTCCACCTATCGAGCTGTGCCAGGCAAGGGTGAAGACATCTGTAGGTATTTCTTGAACCCTTTGTTAATGCCAGAATGTTCATCCACAACTGTGAAAAAGAGACCAGAAGATGTAAGTGATGTGCCCTCCGAAAGCCTGAGGAGCGTCCCGCTGGCGGTGGCTGACGCACTGGAGCACATTATGGAACAACTCAACATCCTAACCCAGGTGGGCTGGCCTGGCGCCACCCTGAGTAAGATAGGCAGAGCCCTCCCGGGATGCAGGATGTGAGACTAACAGAGCAGGGGCGTTATCCTGGCAAGGCAAACTCAGTCAGTCACTAGCAAGGCACTTAGGGCTAACCTGGTCTGAGAGAATTTATATAGAACAGTATATGTGTGCCTCTGTGTGTGTGTGTGTGTGTGTGTGTGTGTGTGTGTGTGTGTGTACATATGTACACATGCACTTTGTTCTCTCTGGCATTTGTATCATCTGTGCAGACATCAGTGGTAGTATTCTGTGCTATAAATGCCAGTTGGTCCTAAGCAGTAACGTTCTATCCTGTGAATTTGTGATGTGGTATATTTATATTAGGTCACATATAAAGAAATATTTAATAGCATAAGAAAAATGTACTGTAAGTAAAAACTCCTGTATAGTACAAAATATTGCCAAAGTTTATAGTCTTCACTGAAAACACTCTGCCAGCTCAGTGTGTAATGTAGAGCTCTCTCCAGAGTTTCTTCTACAGGAGAAGGAGGCTTGTCTTCCTATTAAAATCTTAGCCAGTCTCTTAGGAGCATTTTACCAAAACAAAGAATAATAATAGACATGAAATACTGTACTAAAAACCTCCCAGGTCTTGGGAGGTATGGACCTAATGTATATAAGGGAAGTCTTGTGTTGGAGCGGAGACAGCAGTAGTGCTCCCTCTGCCTTTGTGGCCCTCTTCCTTCTGCACACTTATGCTTTGCTGTGTGCAGCATTGTTAAGTGCACACACTGGCCACGAGTTACACAGAGCAAGAGGTGAGCACGGGAGAAAGAGCAGGGCCAGCCTCTTGCCCAGAGTGACTAGTTCAATCTCAGAGGCTCCTGCGTGGACATCACCTCTGGTCGCAGCTCTAGCTCTGCCCCTGTCACTGGAGTGCTGGAGCTTAGGCAGTGCCCAGGTCTCACTTCCACAGGCTCCATTTCCTTTCTCTGGAGTAAAACCTTTCTTTGTAAAAACTAGAGAAGATGTCACCTCAGGGCCCTGGAAGTTACGTGCCTATGGTTGTGGAGTTCTGTCATACAGTGTGAAAGACCCGTGTGAGACTTTGCAGTCTTATTTGTTCACTAAAAATCATACTAAATTCACGTGTTTTCACTTTAACATTGTGTGCTACAGGTGACCCACCTGTGTTTACCAGACATCCTTCCCTTTAGAAACTGTTAACCTCTCAGATGCCAGATTCAATTTTAGTTGACAGGACTTCCTTCCTGTTACTACTCAGTCAAGTCCTCTTTAGGACTCTCCAACTGAGTCCTCCCCTCCCCCTCCTCCTCCCCCTCTGCCCCTCCCCCTCTACCCCTCCCCCTCCCCCCACCTTTCTACCTGGTTCACAGTTAATGGACCACTTTCTGTCTCACTAAATTCCCCTTTGGGTGTGTTATGGTTAACCTTAAGGAGTTCATTTCCTTTTATATATTAAGGGATTGAAGGCAAGGCAGAGCATGCCTGCAGAAGAAAAGAAGTCTGTCTAGGCAAGTCACAAGTAAAGCAAATGTGTTCCAAGCCATCACCTAAGCTGCAGGATGTCTAACTATATTACAGAGAGAGGAGAGAGGCAAAGTCAAGTAGACTTGGGGGCTGATAGAGGAAGTATAATCAAAGATAATATAATGCACACATCAACAACTTTAGCATGTATAACTGTAATAACTATCTGACAAGTTACTTGGTACATAATAGACATTTAAGAAAATATCAGCATCATGATTATCTTTATATAATGATGAATTGTTCTATGGAATATGAAAGCGAAAGCTTTTAAATGATGACTGTTACCTTCAAAGAAGGAAGGAAGGACAGTCACTTCCTTATCTTGACATTTATCTTGTTTGCCTTTCCTGTATGAACCCTATTACTAGATGACTAAGTAGTCCATCAATAAGCGAATTCTCCCTCCCTCCCCCTCTCTTCCCTCCCTCCCTCCTTCCTCTTCCCCTCTTTCTCCTCCACCCCCTCTGTCTCTCCCCCTTTTAAGAACACTTACTTATTTTGGCAGTGCTGGTGCACACCTTTAATCTCAGGACTCAGGAGGCAGAGGCAAACAGATCTCTGTTAGTTCGAGGCCAGCCTGGTCTACATAGAGTGAGTTCCAGGACAGCCAGAACTATACAGAGAAACCCTTTCTCGAAAAACAAAAAATACGAACAACAAAACTGAAAACCCCTCTTATTTACACCAACTAAGTACACAAACTAAGAATTTTAGTGCTAAGTTATCATTCCACTCCCTAGTGACTAGTCAGTGAACATCCCTGAAGGGGAGACACCGGGCACTTTCACTGTGCCCTCTCATGAGGAGATAGATCACCTGCTGCCACCTCAGACGACAGGTTGAGCTGTGTGCTAACTGGGTAGTCCCTGCAGTACAGATCAGTATAAATGTCACGGATAGACAAACGGCCCGAGCCTGCTAGTGGTTGAGAGTCAAGAAAAAGGGAGAGGTGTGACCATTTGGGAATTAAAACCATAAGTGAGCCGGTGATTTAAAGCTGGGCATAAAGGAGGGTACGGGATGAAACCGTGGAAGCCACTCAGAAAGTTCTGGATGTGGCTGGGAATGTCAGCTGGTCTCTTAGGAAGACTTACCATGCAACATGCAAGTTTCATGTGGCTTCCTGGTCTACATTTCAGTTTATAATAAAAAGGGGGGTTTGTTTTTTGTTTTGTTTGTTTGTTTTTTTTTTTTTTAAGAAAAGCTAGGGCTAGAGAGATGGCTCAGAGGTTAAGAGCACTGACTGCTTTTCCAGAGGTCCTAAGTTCAATTCCCAGCATCCACATGGTGGCTCATAACCATCTATAATTAGTTCTGATGAGCTCTGCTGGAGTGCAGCAGACAGAGCACTCATATACATAAAATAAATAAATCTTTTTTTAAAGCTATAAAAGTCTGGTCAACAACACAATTATTTTTCCCAAGTTTAACATCTACAGTGTGACGGTATTATTACACGCACACGTCGTTCTATGCTGAAGGAGTTAGGAGAACCTCAGTCCACTGTGTCCTGTGTGTCCAGCAGCCTAAGACACTCCTGATTCATCAGTCCTCCTGCCAAGCTGGTGGCAGCCATGGTGTTTGTGTAGCAGTCTCCCTTCCACCTTTCTGTAATGCTATAAGGATGGCCACTACAGGGTGGACTGTGACAAAGTGGCCACTGGTAACACGTCAGTAGTGCCTACACCGGGAACGTGTGCTTTAACCTGTATGGCTTAGAGGACTGGGGATGACTTCATCTCTGACCCTGAGTTTTTAGACCATAGGCAAGGATATTCTCCGGAGGCCTGGGCTCAGAGCCCTCTTTCTTCATATTCGGCAGGTTTTTGGTTGGGGTTTTGGTTGGGTTGGGTTGGGTTGGGTTGGGTTGGGTTGGGTTGGGTTGGGTGGTTTTCTTTTAGTTTCCTCCATAACTGATAGTGCTTTGCTCTGCAGGCAGGCTCGGTTTTTTTTAGCCAGTTTGGGGCCAGGTGTTTGATATCCAGGCCCTACAAGAGCCTCATATGGAGGTGCGCTTACTGTCCCCCTCATGAGCAGGGTCTCAGGCTCTGACGCCGTTGTTTTTTTGTTGTTGTTGTTGTTTTGTTTGCAGACTGTTTCAATTCTGGAGCAGCGACTGTCTTTGACAGAAGATAAGCTGAGAGACTGCCTTGAGAATCAGCAAAAGCTTTTCAGCGCTGTCCAACAGAAGAGCTGAGCAGGGAGGGCCGTGAGCGAGGTCAGGTCAGTCGCCAGAAGACGGGCTCACACACTCTGGAGGTAGCCGAGGCCTTCCACACCCCTGCCACGCACTAACCGATTCTTCAGAGGGTGAGCAACGAAACCGAAAAGGTTCCAGGCATTCTCAGGGACTGACTTAAACACACAAATCAATGTCAAGGATCAAGTTATGCTCCTCCCAGGTCTAATTGCAGTAATAAAGTTATGAACATTTTAATCACCCCATTTCCCCCCTCCCCCATATTATTTGAAATGTCAGCTTTTATTTAACATGCAGATCCCCACCAGGAAAGTAAGCGGACCTCTAGATTTTATTGTTGCACCATCGCAGAATGACCATGCCCAGGCAGTTCCTGAAGGTAATGAATGTGTTTCTTAGGTGAGCACAGCCTTGAGGGGAAACCATTCGCTTGCTTTCAGATAGCATCTGAGATGTAGAAAACTGAGCTGGCTCGTAGTTCTTTCAGGTCAAAAAGAGTCTGCCTTGAAACCATGCTCCCTCCCTCAGTATTGCCACAGCAAGAATCAGCTGCTTGTGATTAGCAAGCGTGCTCACGTGACAAGGCAGGCGTTTTCCTTGTCTGGTGGGAACTGCATGGGACGTGCGCATCTCTGGTGTTACAGGTGAACACACTGAGTGGTCTGGGTCATACTGAACCTGTGGCCACAGCTCACAGAGATTATGCCTGTGTGCTTTCAGTACGCTAAAAAGCCAAAATGATGAAAAGGATGCACACATGAATCACATGTATTATTGCTTAAGGTGATTCTGGTGGCTGAAATAAGTGCATTTTTATTTAGGAAAAAAAAAAGTGCATCGTCTATTTTAGTTTAATGAATTGTGATTTGAAATGAAAATGGGTCAGGCATTCTAAAAGATCTTGAACACAAGTTAAGAACGTTTCTCTATCTTAAACAAAATGGAAATCAAAGTTAAAAAAAAAAAAAGGCAAATTCAAGGCAGCTGGCTCTGGGCACACAGAACAAAGGCCGGCACGGCTGTGTAGCAGGGGCAGATGCCATCTGTGTACAGAAAAATGGAGAAACAATGGTGTGGGAATGGAGAGGTTGTTCTCCAAGCGGTTTCGGTTTTGTGCCTCTGAGCTGCTTTTCTCTTCTGTCTCCTGTGTGTTGTAAGTGCCTTCTCTGTCCTGTGAGTGTAACCATCTTGACATTTTTCCCAGCTCACAAAACTAAGTGGCCATGTATTTTTATACCTTCATTGAGAAGACGACATAAAAAAAAATGAAATGTAATGCCAACTTTTGTTTCCTCTTTTTTATGCTTCAAACAATAAAGACACTTCTCTTTTTTAAAAAGATCAATGTCTTCTCTTTTTTTAAACATTGACAACCTTGTCACTGACCCTATTACCGCAGTCCTGTGGGCCCCAGTGTGCATAGCAAGCTCCTGAAGGGTTCCCAGCTCTCGATCTCTAACCTTATCTCTAGTGCTTGTGACTCATCAGTTGCAGAAGGGGCCCTGCGTCTGTAACAAGCTTAAGCTGATTTGGTTGCTCCAAGCCTGGGGCCCCCATTTAGAGATCAGTGATCCAGCTTCCGCTGGTTCCGTCCCCACAGCCTGAGGGGACCACACTTTCCTCATCGCCACAGAACCTCGATAAGACCAAAAGTCCTAGCCAGGCAATGGTGACGGACAACTTCAATCCCAGCACTCAGGAGGCAGAGGCAGGCTGATCTCTTGGGTTTGAACACAGCCTGGTCTCCAGGATGAGTTCTAGGACAGGCAGGGCTATGCAGAGAAACCTCGGTCTCGGAAAAACAAAGGGGGGGGGGGGCAAAAAGCCCTGAAACTTTTCCAAGAGGGTCGTTTTCTGATTTCCCTACCCCTTTCTCCTTGCTCTTAAGAAATTCCCTCCAGCAACAGCAGCACCTTCTGCTTCCTAACTTGAGTTTCTCCCCTCTGAGCTCCCCAAAGAAGCTGAGCTGCTAACACACACACACACACACACACACACACACACACACACACGTAGTTCCCTCACTGGTACATGGAGGCAGGAGAATGAGGATATCAAGGCAAACCTGGGCTATATTAAAACTTTTGTAGAGATAGGGCCTCAATTATGGAGCTCTAGCTGACTTGGAACTTGCTATGTGGACCTGGCTTGCCTCAAATTCAGAATATCTACCTGCCTGTGACTCCCAAGGGCTGATATTAAAGGCACGAACCACCACGCTTAGAAAAAAACCAAAAAACCCAAAAAGTTCTTCATTGGCATCGCCAAATGCCATCCCAGAACACCACATCACTAGGAGCTCTTTGCTTCATCTTCACCACCTCAAGAGTGACTAACTTCCTTCATTGCCCAGATTCAACACGTGGAGTCATTCTAACGGCTTTGTCTCACTAACAACAGTTCAGCCCTTCAGGAAGGCTTTATCAAGTATATAAAACACCCAGTCACTCCTTACCACCTCCGTTTCGTGAATAATCCAAATCTCTGTCATCTCTATCGCTGTCATCTCTTGCCTGGATCATTTTTCAGGTGACCCATAACTTGTCTCCCTCCGGTCACCCCTTCCCATGCTCACACAGCTGGCTAGCGTGGTTCTAGGAGAGCAAGAGTCAACCAAGCGCCTCTCTCTCTCTCTCTCTCTCTCTCTCTCTCTCTCTCTCTCTCTCTCTCTCGGTGGTGACACAGACCTACAATCTGAGTGTTCACCAGGCTGAGGCAGGAAGCCAGATGGGTTGCCAAGAGAGACTTGTCTAAAAGGCTATTGCAACCAAGCATGGTCCCATCTTAGTAACAAAGTAAAGGCTAGTGAGGAAGACTAGTAAAGTCTAGTAAGACTAGTAAATAGTAAAGGCTCTAGTCTTAACTACACATTGTCCGTCCACCCCCAACCCTTGTATCCCTTCCTCTGGGTAAACACCATTACGCTTACCCCTCCCCCTTGGGCCTCCCTTGATTGGAATTGTCTGCCTTGAGGGAGTTAGTTCTCCATTCAGGTTCCTTTCACTTCCAGACTCCCAGACTGAAATAGGAACCCTCCCTATACTTCTTACACCCCAGCCTGGCTTCCTCCAGTGTGCATACCCTCTGATCTACCTGCCTCCTGCAAACCTGACTTCCAGGCCGGAGTTCTGCCTACCACTCCCTACTAGAACCCTAGGGCTGAGAACAAGGCCCAGATTGTAGTGAGCCTTGCTCAGGGGGTCCCAGACAGAGGAAGGCGGCTCTTTGCAGCAACTCTGCTCTGGCAGGGGCTTCTGAGAAGAATGCCCGAGCGGCCCATTGCAAGAATCTCAGTGTTAAGTGAGGTAATGAGTGACTCTGAGTCCTTGGGATATCTGGGATCAAGGGAGAACACCTACTGAACCAATGTGTCACATCGTTTGAGACTGTCACTTTCTCCTTAATAACCTGTCCAACCAATGACATGGTAACTCCCACCAACAGTTCTCAAACCTCTCTGCCTAGCTGCCGCTTAAGATTTTCTGCCCCATATAAATTCTTCTCCTGGACTCATCCAAGTTGTATTAACAGATGTAAAGGTTTCCTGCTAGCTTGGGGTTCCTGTCAAATGATTATAGTGGAGCGTAGTAAAAAAAAAAAAATTATTGGCCTTTTTATTACTTTTAAAATTTTGTTTGTTTTGAAATAGAGTCTTGCAAAGTAGCCTCAGCTGGACTCAAATTCAGGATCCTTCTGTCTTGTCCTCCTGAGGCCTGGAATCACAAGCACATGCCACCCCATGCGCAACAGTATTTCTTTTTTTTTTAATAAACAGATAATTATATGTATTTGTGAAGTTTACAGTGATAGTGCATGTGTATAATATAGAATACTCAAATCAAATTAGCTTTTCCATCCCCTTAAACAGCTATTGGTTTTTGTTTTGTTTAGTTTTATTATGCATACTTATTGTTCATGACATTATAAGAGGACATTTTCATGCAAGTGTATATTATACATATTCTCTATATGCTCATTCCCCTGCTATTATTTATTTGGGTGGACACTAACTCAGGAACCAGGCCTCACCACACTATAAAATGTTTGAGTCTCACCCAGCAACACACACAAGAACACAGCTATTAGAAGCAGGGAACTAGGCCATGGTGGCACACGCCTGTAATCCCAGCACTCGAGAGGCAGAAGCAGGTAGGTCTCTGCAAGTTCCAGGCCAGGCTGGTGTTCAGAGCAAATTCCAGGACAGCCAGGCTACGAAGAAAAACTGTCTCACTAAAAAAGGAAAAAGAAAGAAAGAAAAATCTGCCGCTAAAGTTCTGATTGGCTAAGTCTCTGGTGTATGGTTCTCTCCCAGTTGTTCTCAGAGATGTGCAGGGTAACAGCACTGCCTCAGTCTAATGGCCTTTCAGTTCTTTCAGCCAAAGATTAGTGTGATGTCATTTCCAGATGGATTATGTCTAATTTCTCTCCAGGCCTTGCCCCTTGACCTAGGTTGCAGTGTGGCTAACAGTTGTGCCTTCTCCATTCTGGTTTGACATTCGCAGAAGGCAGACAGTTTCATCTTTAACGTTGCCACTTGGTTCCTAGGAACAGCTCAGCGATGGGTTGCTGAATAAAGGAGTGTTCTCACTTGAGACATTTTCAAAACACAGGTCTTCTCTTAGAGCCCAATGCAGTAAAAAGTAGAATGTGTGAACTGGCACAGCCAGGGTAATTTTTTTTTTAGTGTATGTGTATTTGAGAATGAGTGGTCATTACCATACCCTGGTATTTGTTCTATTACTGAGCCCAGTAATCGTCTAGAGGCTTTGAAGCCAGACTCAACCTGGGCCATTCTCTACTAGTCTGACCTGTAGAGAAATATCCACAAATCTTAGTTTCTTTGCTTCTGAAAGGTGAAAATAATTATATACGTTGTTTGCAAAATGGTCTATACAGTAGCCGTTACAGAGAAACTGTTCAATAATTGTGGGCCGTTATTTATACATCTTATCACTGGGCTCCCTTCACAAGTAATATAATTTCCATTGTCACTGGAAGGGGCACAGACTAATATTAAAGAGGTGGAGAGTGAAAGTATAATAGTTAATACTATATTAATGTTTCATTTTTTTTAAGTTCAACAAAAAGAATAAGTACATAAAAGAAATTAGCATCTCATATAAAGAAAACCTTAGGGTGCTGGCCTAAGGCCAGCCATTGAATAACTCCTGAGGAACTGGCCTGAGAATGCTAATGCCTTGATTATAACTAAAGGCTTGGCAAGCACAGGAAGTGGAGGAGGGAACTGGAATGTGAATCAAGTGAGTGTCATTAAGAAAAAGATTTGCCTGCACCTCTTCTTCCCAGCCCTTTGGCTATTTGCAAAACAAATAGTATTTCCTCCAATTTTTTTTTCTCTCTCTATAAAGATAAGCCAGCCGGGATCCTTACCTCACATTTCTTTGCTGGGTGGGAGGAATTTCACACATGCAAGGGAACTGGAAGATAACCATCTGTCTCTAGAAGTCTCTTAACTACCAAAAGGATAAGGTCATCAGAGTACTTGGTGATTTGAGTCAAATTAATCATAATTAGCCCATGAGCAAATTTAATAATAAAACAGAAACTAGATGTTGTTCTGAAGTGATGGCATACCAGCACCACGTGGTATATATATATATATATATATATATATATATATATATATATATATATATATATATATTGTTCCCAAACGGCTTATGCTTTGGTAGCGGGCACGGGTTTTAGATTTCACACAGCAGAGGGTTGAACATTGAACTCTAGGAACATAGTGTGATTGCCTGGCTGTCTCCAGCTATGACTCAACCAGGTAACAATGGCAGCCGGCAGCCTGGGCTTGCTAGGAAAATAGGTCAATAGTTTGTCATGAAGCAGAGGTCACAGTAGGGACAGAGAGGGATAGTGTGCGTGCACGTATTATAAGGGAGGATGGTTTGTGTTTTCCTTGGAGTCAAATGTCAAACATGTTCCTGTTAGAAACAGACATCGTCGCCTGTGTGGTAGCCCAGCACTCAAAAGGCAGGAGCAGCCAGATCTCTGATTTAGAGGCTAGCCAGAGCTGCATAGTAAGCTCTGTTTCCAAAAGCAACTCCCAACTTGAAACTTTTTACAAATGAAAGTGCATTCCAGAACGAGGCAATAAAAGAAATGATCACTGAGAAAGTAAGTTTCAAAAACAAGAGTACGTGAATAAAAATCATGAATAGAATATATATATATATATGTATAATATATATAATTCATACCAAAACTAAGACTGCCAATATCTTTAGAAAGTAGAGTTCAGTTGATATTTGTGATATGAAACTATGCAAAGCTGTTTCTGTGTAAGCTGATTTGGCTTTTTATCAAAGGAGATAAAGATTGGCTACTTTTGTGTTCGGGACCACCGATATAAAGTTAGTTAATATTCTATGCACCATGGATTCTCGGCGTGAGTAGTCAAGTGGTTTTGTTTCTTCCTTTAATGTTTAACAATACAAGAAATGTGAGAAAGGAAACTTAAGTTGTAGTAAATCGAAGTATTTTCAATCAAATTAGACGGGACCAAGTACCTCTCTAAAATTTTAGAGTAGCCATACCTGAGGAAGAGGGCCTAAGAAGAGCAGAGTAACTAACTTTTTGAAAATGAGATTAGTCATTGATCAGAAGAGAAAGCACTTGTTTCACTTCCCGAAATATTTGAAATGTGGTGGCCTTAGAGACCGGCCATGACAGTTATCACTGAAGATTTCCAAGTGGGTGGTGACAAATTGAACTGTAAAATGTTAGTGTTTTAGTCCTGGCTAAAATGTATGCTTTTCATCTACTCTTAGGGGAGGCAGAAGATGCGTGAGCCAGGCTGCCATTGCACTGCCACCCCCACCCCCCACCCCCACCCCCCACCTCTTGGAACTCAGACCCCTGCGCTTGCTAGGCGAGCCTTCTACCGCTGAGCTAACGCACTAGCCCTCTTTAACCCCGGGTCTCATCCTGTATTGTCACACTTAATCCTGCAGACTTCAGGCTTGCGATAAAAAAGGAGAACAGAGGCCAGAAACCTCGGCCAGCACACCCGCTCTCCAGTTCTTCGTCCGGTTGTATCTGAGCTGCCACGAAAAAAGATTAATCCGGAACAGGAGCTGAGGAAAGGGAGGGGAAGAGAGGAAGAGAAGGAGGCAGGCGGATTGGGTGGGGGGAGACCTCCCCCTCTGTCTCTTTACTTCAAACCAAACCCGTCTACTGCTTTTAAAACTATTTCGAAAAATAATTTCGTGTCCACAAAGTAGTACCTGTTAAAAGTTTTGAAATTAAAAAATACTGAGGGGGGGAGGAGGAGGCGGGAAGGCGTGTTTTCTGATGAGACGCTCTTCCGCCTTATTCTGTTTGCCCAGGATCCTCCGGCTGGGGAGACAGGAGAAGGGGAGAGCTCCCTGGGCGAGGCGTGTTTCTCCGGCTGGATGTTGGATTTCAGGGAGCAGTCCAAGGTTGGGACGAAGGACTTTTTTTGCTGAGATGGCTTCAGGATACTTTTGCCTGAATTAGTTCTAATGAAACACTATCCTACCTCAGGTTGTTTCCTCTCCTTAATCCCTGGAGGAAATCCCTTTGCTTTTCAGAGATAAAAAGTTAGTAGAACAAAGAGACAGTCAGGGAAGCGGCTGGGCCTTCGCTATAGAATTTCACTGAAGCCTGTCCAAGCCCCGGGATAGAGCCGGAGGGCTGTACTGTTTATTCCTACACCTGGATTGAATATCAAGGTCTTTGAGATGAATCATTTAGAAACTTGGTGTTGCGAGCGGGGGTGGGGGTGGGAGGGTGGGGGGATGTGTTTCTTCGGGACTCTCTAATAATGTCTGTGTCAAAGGCAGAAATCACACAGAGAGTTCAAAGTTATTAAACCCCCCTCGATTCACCACTTTCATTGAGCAAGAGGAGGGAGTCTTGGTTTTTGCCGTGAGGAGGGGAGATAGATGGGGAACCAGAGTGTCAGCCTCCCCGGGTGGCTTCCTTGGGTGGCTTCCTCGCACTGCAGCACCAGCCGGAGACTGTCACCAGTTTCGTTTTCACCTTTAAACCGTGATTAAGGCAAAAGGCGCGGGATTTGATGTGGCTCCAGACGTGAACAGAAAAAAAAAAAAAATACATTTAAAAGGAGCAGGACGGCCTGACTCTTGTTTCTAAGTGACAGCTACTTTTCAGAGAGCACATCAAAGCCCAGCTTAACCACAGAGGGTCTTGTGGACCCAGCAAGGGAAGTAATGGCACTGACAATGTTTAAAAAATAAAACACAAAAAACTAGAAATGGATCTGGAGAGATGGCTCAGAGGTTAAGAGCACTGACTACTCTTCCAGGGGTCCTGAGTTCAAGTCCCAGCAACCACAAGGTGGCTGTAACGGGATCCGATACCCTCTTCTGGTGCATCTGAGGACAGGGACAGTGTTCTTCACATATATAAAAGAAATAAAGCTTAAAAGAGAAGATGCTGGAAATGTGAACCCCTGCACTGTATTGACCTTTAACAGAAGCATCGGGCACCGAGAAGCAACCCTCTTTTTTTTTTTTTTTTTAAAGATTTGTTTATGTATGTGAGTACTCTGTTGCTGTCTTCAGACACACACTAGAAGAGGGGATCAGATTCCATTGCAGATGGTTGTGAGCCACCATGTGGGTGCTGGGAATTGAACTCAGGACCTCTGGAAGAGCAGTCAGTGCTCTTAACCACTGAGCCATCTCTCCAGCCCCCCAAGAAGCAACCCTCTTAACCCCCCTTCCCTGCACCCCTCCCCATTCCTCTTCCCTACATCCCTCCCCATTCCTCTTTCCTACATCCCTCCCCATTCCTCTTCCCTACATCCCTTCCCATTCCTCTTCCCTGCATCCCTTCCCATTCCTCTTCCCTACATCCCTCCCCATTCCTCTTCCCTACATCCCTTCCCACTCCTCTTCCCTACAACCCTTCCCATTCCTCTTCCCTACATCCCTCCCCATTCCTCTTCCCTACAACCCTTCCCATTCCTCTTCCCTGCATCCCTTCCCATTCCTCTTCCCTACATCCCTCCCCATTCCTCTTCCCTACAACCCTTCCCATTCCTCTTCCCTACATCCCTTCCCATTCCTCTTCCCTACACCCCTTCCCATTCCTCTTCCCTACATCCCTTCCCATCCTCTTCCCTACATCCCTCCCCATTCCTCTTCCCTACATCCCTCCCCATCCCTCTTCCCTGCATCCCTCCCCATTCCAAGCTTGACCAACCTAGCTGCTCTGCTCTTAGCCTGAGTTACAAACTCAACAGATGACTTGGTCTCTAGAGTCTCTTCGTTTCTAAATGTGGTGCTAAGACTTCAAAAAGCGTTTTTACATCGAAAGCTAAATCTCTGGCTTCTGTTGAGAAGTGGGAGGCTAGAGTGTTAGCTGTCATGTTTTGCTTAGAGCTTTGTTAAGTGTTTGGTTTCACGGGCCACACCTTCCAACTCACCTGACCTACTTGTCTTTGCGACCACACCTGCACTTTTGGTGTGACTTTTGTGCTAGGAGGCTGAGCGATCACCACCTCACAGGGTTGACAGTGCAGAACTCTTGAGTTTTAAGGAGATGGAAACCCGAGGGTGTATCAAGAAGCGCCTTTGGGAAGCAATCTGAGAAGTTTTCATGGTATTTCCTCTTACTTTAATAATTGCATATTACACTGGTACAGTGGCGCATGCCTGTGATTTGAGCACTCTGGAGACTGAAGCAGAAGGCTGGCCAGATCCTGTCCCCTCTCTCCAAAAGGGCACCCATTAATTTTAACAATAAAACTTTATGTGGTGAGTAATTCTGAGCACAGTCAAATAGGCACATGGCCCAGTTACCACGGTCCACTTCCGTTTGTCACATACCCATTTCCCTGACTCCCCTGAGGCACAGACTGGCCGTGTGCCTGCCCTTGTGCTGGCTAATAAGGTATAAGGGGAAGCCTTCACGTTGGTCAAGACTTTCAAGACCCTCAGTTTTAAACAGAGTTGTATAAAATTCCATGCAGCGTTCTAGAGGAGAGGTACAGGTTTTAGACCAACCCTCTAAGGGGGTAGAGAAACCAAGAGCAAAAACCCTTGTGTTAATTTAAGTATTATCCCTATGGGTTAAGCCCTGTGAGCTTTTCAATTACTTGCAGCTGTGTGTGTGTGTGTTGAATATTGAATGAAAAAGAAAGAAAGAAAGAGAGAGAGAGAGAGAGAGAGAGGGAGGGAGGGAGGGAGGGAGGAAGGAAGGAAGGAAGGAAGGAAGGAAGGAAGGAAGGAAGGAAGGAAGGAAAAGGCATGACAGTTCTAGGTATGGTGGAGGATATTTATATAGATATGTAGGAGAACATAGGTAGAGGCGTGGACAGGGACGTCTGCAGGAATCCAGAGTATATGTGACCAAATATGAGGGGGGGTGGGGGGACACAGGATCCAGGTGCAGCAGCCAGAGGTCAAAAGAAAAAAAAGGGGGTGGGGGTGGGGGAGGTAACCAAAACGTTTGGATTGTATAGGGAAGAGCCTAAGATGGAAGGGCAGCCCACCCCCTGGTCTATGAGAGTTTAGGGTAGAAGGCGGGGTATGGCAGCCAAGCCCTGTTCCAGGTAGGGACTGAGGCATGCTGGGAGAACCTGGCAGCCAGATCTGCTTTGATATGTTAAATAGGCAACTCTGCCATTTGTCCCAGGTTAGAAACAATGTCACACACACACTCTCTCTCTCTCTCTCTCTCTCTCTCTCTCTCTCTCTTTCTCTCATTAGTAACTGCAAACACATTAGCTTTTAGTTCTACCAATAGAACTAAATAACTTGAAACAAGAGCCAGACTTTCGATTATCTGCTCCGATGGAAAAGGCTAGTGAGAAAAATCAATAGCAAACCACACTGCCTGCTCTCTCTGACCACGCTGGTAACCATCCACTTTGTTCATTTCCCCAAGTTTGGGTCTAACAATCCCTGGTTCCCACGAGGCTGACCGAGTAGAGAAATCTTTATTCTGATCATTCTCCAAATGGGAAGAGATGTGTTCGGTTTTACAGGCATTCCGCTGGAGAGCTTGACACTCGGCTCAAGCTGACCTTTGATCTTCACCAGTGATGCCAATGTCACCTTCAGAGGTGAGAGAAACTTAGAAATGTGAACTGGGGAAGACCAGCATGTGGATGGGATGAAGACATTGAATGTCACCTCACAAAGCTAGGCTACATGGTGCAGACCAGACTGAAAGAAGGCAGGAAGACCCTAACAACTGGTTAGACTCTGGTGGCTGAAGGATTCAGGATGCATTTGGTTTACATCAGTGAAACAGGGTCGTTTTAAAGGGCATATGTAACGCTAAGGAAGGCCAGAGCTCAGTTATGTCAGCCCAGGAAGGTGATGGAAACTGTTTAGAAAAGTAATGAGTTAGGATCTAAGCTGAACTTCCTCAACCTAAAACCAGGATCCAGGGTGGGAACTCTTCAGAATGACTGCAGTCATCACAATTGCAAGTCGCAGGGTCTGACCCCTTTTGACAAGCTTTGGCTAGAGACAGGCTTTAAGAGGTCACGTGGTGGTGCACGCCTTTAATCCCAGCACCCGGGAGGCAGAGGCAGGTGGATTTCTGAGTTCGAGGCCAGCCTGGTCTACAAAGTGAGCTCCAGGACAGCCAGGGCTATACAGAGAAACCCTGTCTCGAAAAACCAAAAAAAAAAAAAAGAGGTCACCAGTACTCGAAGGTGACCTCAAAAGCTTCTAATCCAATTCACTTCTAGGTTAGTGTGAATACCAGTTATCAATTGTGCTTTAAAATTGGTTGTTGTGGGAGGGTGTGGGGGACTTTTGGGATAGCATTGGAAATGTAATTGAGGAAAATACGTAATAAAAAAAAATTGGTTGTTGAAAATCCTGTGTTTAAAAAGGTGGGAAAGGGGAGGAGGGAGATGGCTCAGTCTGTAAAGTGCTTGCCCTATAAGCCTGGGGGTCTGAGTTCAGCCTCAAGAGTCCACATTTAAGAAAACAAGCAAAGAAAACCAACTGGGCATGGTGGGGAGTTCCTGTGCTTCCAGCACTGGGGAGAGAGGCAGAGACCAAAGGATCTCTGGAGTTTGCTGGTCAACCAGGCTAGGCTAATGGATGAACTGCAGGCTGGCAGTTAACTGAATCTCACCAAACAAGGTAGATGGTTAGACAGCTCCTTAAGCATGATATCTAAGATGAGTTAACCTCTAGCCTCCACAAGCTTCTGCACAGATGAGCATGTGTACATACACACACACACACACACACACACACTGTGCACGCACATACGCACACAGTGGTGGTGGTGAGGGTGTGATCTTGACATACAATTAGACACCTGCTCCCTAAACCTGGGACTTCCTGAAACTCTTGACTGAGCTCTAGAATCCTTCATCTACTTCCATGCATGAGAAACAACCCATGTTCAAGGCCATCCAATCTAGAAAAGCACTATTCTTATGATATTAAGATTGCCTGTTTCCCAGGGAAAGAGGGAACATTTGACTCGAATTAATTTCTGCTTACTGTTAGAACCAACCCCAAAGCCCCAGTGTGATCACAGCCTGGCTGATTCCTGCCAAGTTACAGATGTTGAAGTTGGCCACGTGGCACTTGGAAATCGATGCCAAGGTCATAAGGATGGCATTGTTCAGTTCTCAGCCCTTTGTGGAGACCTGTCCTGAGAAGGATTTTACTTCAAAATTACGAGGTGAAAGGTTAAGATTACGGCTTCTGGAAAATAACCTTTGGAATTCAAGCTCTAGGGAGGGAACTGGGAGCAAATGTGGTTCCTTTCTGAAGTGCACTGAATGTAGGTCAACCTTAAATGGTGCACGCTAAAGCCAGGGTTTACAGGAAACCTGGGTGGGGCTAGAGAAAGGAAAACCCACGTGTGTGAAAAGACTGAATAAGAAAGGGAGGGACGGGCAAGAAATGGTTGTCAGTGCTTCCGGATGGATTTTCGTCTTTTTCATTCCTTTGTGTGGAATGCTGTAGCGGAATCCGAGGACACCCACATGCTGCACAATTGCCTTATCACTAAGGCAATCTCCTAAAAGCTTGGCTTCTTGACTTCTCATTGCCCTGCTGGGATCGGCCAGCCCCTGTTCTCCATCCTCCATCCCAGAAGAGGAAGGGATTATACCTCGTGGAACCATTTCCACATCCCAGACCAGGCTGTCAGAGATCAAAAGCAATGCAGAGCTCCCTTGGTCCACGACCAGATTCTGAGGATATTCTAGAGACCCTTCTACCCACTCGCCCCCTTGTGGATGGGGCGATGTGATTGGGTCCCTGGAGACCACTGGAATGAGCCCAGAGGAGCTCAAGCAAGGGGGCATGCCTACATCCCTCGGTCAGCACTTGGCAGGCAGAGGAAGCCAATTCTCTAAGTTCAAGGCCAGCTTGGTCTACAAAGAGAGTTCCAGGACAGCCAGGGCTACGAGGTACCTGACTTCAGAACACCAACCCAAACTAAACCAAACAAAAATACAATAGTTCTACTCCCTTTTCTTTCTATTTTCAAATTCCAAATTTACAAAAACATGGAAAATAATAGAAAGGATTGCTCTATACCTTTTACCCAACACACCCCCACGCTTCCAAGGCTAAGGTTTTGTCAGTGTTGATTGATCACCATCAAGGATCTGTCCATCATCATCATCCTGAGACAACTGAAAATTAGAGACGGTGTTTCGGGTCACTGGAACTGTGGATATGGATTTCTAATCTATAAGGACAGTCTAAATAACCACAATTCAGTTATGAAAGCAAAAAGTTCAGGCTTGATGTTGAATAGCTTCTCCACCAACATAATAAATGGAATTGAACTGAATTTGTAATAAAAAAAAAAAGGCAGGTTTATTGGGGCTGTGTTCAGAGTGGCTTTATGGACCTCACAGGAGCAAGATGAAGACGCAAGGCCAGGTTTCTTAAAAGGGGAGTGGAGGGGGCAGAGTTGTGATGTGATGCTGGGGTATTGGGTTATAGCCAATTGTTTATTGTTTGGTAAGTTTAGGGCCCTGTAGGTGGGTGGGCCTTAGGTCCAGTGGTCACTTTGGACTCCGGAACTAGGGGCTGGCTTTGCCCAGTGTTCTGTGAGTCTTTTGCAAGCGTGGGCTTCTGGTCAGAAAATATGTCAGGGACCTGTTGACCTAGGCCATCTTGCCTTTGTCCCCAAACCTCTGGCTTAACAGATGTGGCTCCATTGGTAGGTTGCCTGCCCCACATAAACCAGGTGTGGTGCCACGCCGATAATCCCAGCAACTGGGCACGAGTGTTCACGGTTGTCCTCCGCTACAAAGTGAGTTAAAGGCCAAAAACAAGTCAACAAGCACAGGAAGTTGATACTTGTGTAGTATCGCTGTTTAACTGGCCCATTTCGGTCAGATTGGTGTGAGACACGCAGAAAAATGAGCTTCCCTTCTGTTTCTGATATGCTGTCTGAGACTCAGGGTTACATTTGCTTGTGATGTCGCTTCAGCCTGCAATGGTTCTACAGTAGTTTCACTTTCACCACCTCTGTACTTTCAAAGACTTGACTCATTAGTTGGTAGGACTTGGATTTGTGTGATATGTCCCTTTGATGGATATATGCATTTGGCCAGGTATATGGTAAATGTCATATGTTTCTTCAGAACGTCATACCAGGGAAGACCCAAGGTCAATTTGTCCCAGTGTCAGTGATACTTTCCTCTCTCAACAAAACCAAGCAGATGCGCTTAACACAAAGTAGAAGAGGTTAAATGTCACACTTGAGTATAGTAGTCGACCTTGCCCCAGCCCTGTACAGGAACGACACAACACAAATACACCCCAAGAAAGTACAGGACGTAAGTGACTAGATTTCCTCAGCTTCATAATGTCCTTGATTAGTAATGCAAAGAAAAATACAATTTTTTTTCTTTTCTCCTAATAGACAAGGGTGTGTTATGACTGTGCGACTGACACATTCAGGAAGTACCATGTTTGCTGTTAAATTTTATAACGCTGTTGTGCAATGTCAAACCTTGAGTTTACTCTGGGCCATGGTGTCTACTGCCTCTTCTCATTGATCCACCCTGCTTATTGCAGCGATGCCTAACCCTGACCCTAGATGAGGTTTAACTTCAGATGTGCCCAGTGGAATCCACACATTAGAAGCAGTTGAGAGGGCACTGGGGAGATATTTGCGTGGTGCTGTAACTGTGAATTTCTGGGAGGGAGCTGTTTCTAATGGAAGTGGCTAACCAGAAGCAAGCCCATAGCCTCCAGCAGACCCCCCAAGACTCCTGTGGTAGGGGCTGCACCAGAAGCAATGGAGTGGAGCCTCAGGAACCAAGTGATTTAAAAGAGAGTTACGAGCTGCCAAAAGCAAAGTCAGAGTGACTCAGATTTTCAACTTAAATTATGAAACATAAAAATCAATAAGAGCAAAATCCACGTCACTTATCCTTTATTTGTTTAATGAATCATTGTTTTATGCTTTTTATTTTTGTTTTTGTTCCTTGAAAGGGGCGGGTGTTTTTTCTTTTTTTCTTTCAAGACTGGGTTTTTCCGTATAGGCTGTCCTGGAACTCACTCTGTACACCAAACTGGCCTCAGACTAAGAAGTCTGCCTGCCTCTGCCTTCTGAGTGCTGGGATTAAAGGTGTGAGCCACCAGGGTTCAGTATGGTTTTGTTGTTTTGAGGCAGAGTCTCATGTAGCCAAGGCAGGCTTTAAATTTTCTGTGTAACAACTAATCCTCTTACCTCTGCCTCCACTACCAATTCTGGTTTTACATCTAATTCATATGCCACACAATGTCCACCGCACAGCACGTGCAGTGACTGGTCAAGAGAAAATTATGATGCTCTTTCCAGTAAATTACGGTAGTCCCCTCTAAGAGACCAGTAGATGTGATTTGATTAAAAGCAGTTGGGTGTTGAAATTCAAGTTAAGCCTTCAATCATAAACAAACCTGGGAGCCCATGTCAGCAAGAGCCAGGCCCAGCCAATCACGATTGCAAACCGCTCAATCCTGGCCACTAGTCCCGCCTTCCCATACCTTTCAGCAGAAGCCCAGGGAGTACCAGACCCCCTTCCATACTCACCACGGGATTTGCAGGCAATGTTTGAGTTGGACCTAGAAAATGGAAAAATCCATAGACTCCAGGAACCCAGGCTTATGATCTACCAGACCTGAGTGGGCACGGAATGTCAGGCTCAGCCAGTTCCTAACATTGTCCCTGAGGGGGCTTTGGGTCCTGCCCTGCCCCCCTCTCCCCTCCACCCTCCCACCCTGCCAAAGCACCATCTCTAACGGTTTCTGTATTACTACTACCTTCAGGAGTTGTCTACAATAAGTCCGTTCCATATGCTAAAAATCATCTACCGCAAAAGTTGGTTTTGAGCTGGTCACCTTATACATTAATGACTCCCCCCTTGAGTTGATATTAGACTGAGGGCCGAAACACAGGAGGGAGACATGGGATATTTGATTTGATTTCACAAATGAAAAATAAAAAGCTTGTAGCCTGGAAGGCTGAGCTAGCACTTCAGTTTCCTTTATTTGGGTTTGGTTTTTGGTTGTTTCAGACAGGATCTCTCTATGTAGCCCTGAATGTCCTGGAACTCTCTATGTAGGCTGGCCTCAAACTCACAGAGATCCACCTGCCTCTGCCTCCTGAATGCTGGTATTAAAGGTGTGTGCCACCACTCTGTTCAGTCTACCTTCTTGAATGTACAAGCTAAAATATAGAATTTTACACACATGCATGCACACATGTGGGCACACACATACATACATATATACACATATGCCCACTTACTCATTCCAATTAATAATTTAGTATTACAGGCAGAAAGTTAACAATACTGATGATATGAATTATTTCTCTAAATCCAGGGATGGTTTCTAAGAGTTCTTTATAATACCAATATATTTCACTTCTATTTGCAAAATCTTGGCTTTCTCGGTCTACTAGATACTTTTAGTGTAGGAAAAATACCTTAACAAGGTGGGTGAGAAAGGGCGACTTTTGGCTTCTTGAGGCAGAGTCTCCCTTTTCAGCCCAGGCTGGCTTCAGACTCATAGTAATCCTCCTGCTTCAGCTTCAAAGGGCTGGAATCATAAGGGTGATATATATTCTATGACATATATCATACATATATATATATATATATATATATTCATATATATATTGCATATTATTTCTTTTGCCAGCATGGACTTAGTGATACTTGTGCAGCTGTTAACGCCATGGCATTAATAGACTGCTTTGACCTTAAGGAAGCTCAAAAGAAGCACGAGAGAGGCTTTAGGCTTTAGGCAGCTCCAGAATTCCCAAAACAGAGGAGTTCATAGACAGAGAAGATTTTCTAAGTGTTGTCTCATTACACGTTTCTATTCTGTTTATCAGAGAGAAATGCAGTCGCCAAAAAGAAAAAGAAAAAAAGAAAGAAAGAAAGAAAGAAAGAAAGAAAGAAAGAAAGAAAGAAAGAAAGAAAGAAAGAAAGAAAGAAAGAAAGAAAGTGTGGGCACCCCATCATCCATGCTAGGAAATATGAACACACGTAAGGACAGAGACACTTCATAAATGTAAAAGTGTGGTGCATGCCTTTAACCCCAGCACTCGGGAGGCAGAGGCAGGTGGGTCTCTGAGTTCGAGGCCAGCCTGGTCTGCAGAGTGAGTCCCAGGACATCCAGGGCTACACAGAGAGCCATAGCTAAACAGAGAAACCCTGTGAGGGGGTCGGGGGAGGACAAAAGCAAACAAAAAAGTTTCTTTCTCTTCTAAGCATATGGTCAATTTTCTCTGGTTTTCTTTTACACTGAAGACTGAGCCAGGGGCCTGTGTGCCGGCAAGTGCTCTGTCCCTGAGCTTCAGAGCCGTGTCCTTTTCAGTTCTGAGACAGGCTTTACTAGGGTGTCCTGGCTGGCCTTCCGCTCAACTCTGTAGCCCAGATAAGCCTCGAAGCTGTCCTCTTGCCTCGGCCTCCCTCGGCTGGGCTTATAGGCCATAACCACAGCCTTTCACCTTACTATGCCCACGACATGTGATGGTTAGCCTGCACTGATGAACTGACTGCCAGGGGCAAGTGTTCCAAACCCAGCCTCCTGTGAAAACTGCTGCGGGCGAACAATTTGGCAAAGGATCTTGATTATTTCCTTAAGAAAAATCCCCAGATGTAGCAACGCCTAGTGAAAGTTCATGCCTATTTTTCTTTCTCTCTCTCCTTTTTTTTTTCTGCATTGTATTGAATAATATCTGTTTCCCTCTTTCGTACTTCCCAGTAATCATATCATATTTCCTTCGGCAACTCCTGCTTGTCCAGTCTTCCCACTCTCAGCTGATAGCAGGGCTTCCGATTTCTGTGAGAAAATAGATGTTACTGGAAGTTTCCACAACCCACTTTCCACTCTCTGCGTCCATGTCCTTAGCTTAGGTCCCTGGAGGCAGTTGAGCTGGCTTCTCTTTGGTTCTGACCCTGTTCCCCTAGCCTGTCCAATCACACTGCTGAGCTGAATCTCTTTTACATCTCCTCCATTACCAGTTTCCTCCTGCCTGTATTTCCGGTGGATCATTTTCATTAGCCTCCCCACAACTCTTATTTCTTCCTTCCTTAAACAATGGGTAGACAGTTTCCTACTGTTGCTCCCATTTCCACCTGCAGAGCTAGGATCCTTTCTTCTCCGCTAGCAAAACTCTGAGAAGGAGAGGTCTCTCTGTTCACTGCTCACCCGTATCTCCCATCCAAAGTAGAATCTCTAAGAAGCATCACCTGTCAATCAAAAAGCCTATGGCCAATGAGCTCAAGCAGGAAACCAGAGGTGGGACACTGGCAGGAAGAGAGAGGATTCTGGGAAATAGAGAATAAAAGGAGAAGCCAGGAGACCTGAGGAGAGCGATTTGAGAGAATAGCTAAGGTAGACCCTGAGAAGATATGAGGAAAGAAGTGGGCAGGGACTGAAGAAAGGTAACTACGTGGTAGACATAGAATAGTTTAAATGGATTAAATAAGTTTTGAACTAGTCAGGAACTGAGCCAAAGCTTTTGGCGTGACATTTATTAATAAATAGTCTCAAAGTCATTCTGGGAGCAGGGGCTGAAAGAACGGTGTACCATTTTTCAGAGTTCAACATGCAAGGAATGGTCATTACCAATTACCGTATATCCCATCCCAGGATCTTGGTTTTAATATCATACTTATATTCCTGAGCTTCATAGCCCAGCCTTCATTTGCTGCGGTTCTTTTCCCTGTGTTTACATGTGACTTTGGAGAAAGCCGACTAGATAAAATTGTAAAAACCACTTTCAGGTTATTTTTTTTAATGTGTATTATCATTTACACTTTGCACACGCATCCACCCACATGCATTTAAATAGCCTTGCAAAAATGTCGCGTCTTGCAATCAGTCTGTGATAGTGATATTTTGCCCCCTTTGATAGCAGTCTTGACTTTATCAGGCTCCTGAATTTTTCCTGTCTTCCATCTACTTGTCTGAATATACACGTCTTGTTCTTTAACAATGGTAGGAATTCAAAATTAGGGGGGAAAAATTCTCTCCTGGCCAGTAAATGACTGGACACATTTAATAGAGAAAGCTTCCAGACTGTGCAAAGGCAGGTTGCTAAAACTAAACAAGCCTAGTGCTAGAGTTTGGATTTGTGGATTTGTGGATACAGGCTGCTTCTTACACGCGTTCGCGACCGGCCAGGAAAGACACAGCAAACCAGAATCTTCTGCGGCAAAACTTTATTGCTTACATCTTCAGGAGCAAGAGTGCAAGAGAGCAAGAGCTCTATTGCTTACATCTTTAGGAGCCAGAGCGCAAGAGCGCAAGAGTGCAAGAGCAAAAGCAAGAGAGAGAATGGCGAAACCCCGTCCCCTTTAAGGAGAATTATTCTCCGCCTAGGACGTATTACTCCCTGATTGACTGCAGCCCATCGGCCGAGTTGTCGTCACGGGGAAGGCAGAGCACATGGGGTGGGGAACTACCCTTGGCACATGCGCAGATTATTTGTTTACCACTTAGAACACAGGATGTCAGCACCATCTTGTAAGGCGAATGTGAGGGCGGCTCCCCACAGCTGCTATTTGCTAGAGGATGGAGAAGCTCTCAGTTGGTTCTGCACGGCATGACTCCAGGGCTGCTACGAGAAAATAGCGGCCAGACAGGGTTAGCTGAGTGAATTGAATTTTAGCAATCGTTTGTAAGATATTTTCTTCCTCCGCCTCTACCCTTCTTCCTCAGAGTTAGCCATTAGTCCAAAGATAGCAAATTCACGATAATCAAATTTTGGATTATCCTTTGGGATAATCCACGTTTCTGTGATGGACAAATGGGGCAAGCGGCAGTATGGGTGGGGTGTGAAGAGAGTGGGGTGTGGAGACAGGGGGACATTGGAAGTGGGGGTGTTATACAAGCCATTTGTTCAAGTGAAAGGATCAGACATGTTATAAGAGTTTGCGGACGGCTCTGGAGAGGATGGCTGGGAGGAAAACAGACAGCTAAGCTCTGCAGTGATTACATCACGTGTGAAACTGAGCATCTGCCTCCATATCTTCCGGGGCTGGCCTGGGCCATGCTGTCTATTCATTCACTTGAAGCCCTGTAGTGTTTGCCGTGGGATTTATGTTTTTCAGTCTCATCTTTCATCTTGATTGCAATATTTTAAACGTTTCTTAAACTTGAATCCTCATTTTTTTTCCCAGCAAGAAAGACCACAGAGACCTATAGGATGCTAACAAAGATCAAGGCCCTGTTGTCCTGTAGGCCTTTTGCAAAGAAAGCTCAAAGGCCTTGCATCTCTGCTGGGCACACCTAAGTGACACCTTTTCACCCCTGTCCGAGTAAGTGTGGCTTCGTTAACCCTCTTGGAGATGAGTGAGGCCTTTGCACAAGGTTCAACGTAGTGTTATAATAATAAATTTAAACTTTACTATATATATATATATACATATATATATGTGTGTGTGTGTGTGTGCATATATATGTATGTGTGTGTGTGTTTGTTTGTTTGTTTGTTTGTTTATCCAAACAGGGGCTACAGAAATAGCTTAATGGTGAAGGACACTGGCTGCTCTTTCAGAGGGCCCAGGGTTCAATTCCCATCATCCACATGGCAGTTGTGTGAAACTCTAGTTTTAGGGGATCTGTGACATGCTCACACAGACATACATGCAGGCAAAACACCAGTGCATGTGAAATAAAAAACAACAAAAGAATTGTGTTTAAAAAAAAAAAACAACCCAAAACCCTGCAAACAAAAACCCCCGAAGTCTTTGCCGTCTCAATGAACTCCTATATAGTTAGAATAGTCAGCCATTCTGAAGCCGAAGAGCTTCACAGTGGATTTTACTCTTCGTTAGATGCACATACCTACCACCAAAAATCAAAAATCCACAATAGGGTTACAACTAGAAAAACAATTAGCTCATTTCCTGCACTCAGTCTTCTTCATCCACTAACATTTAGCGTGTATTATTTTATTTATTTATTTATTTATTTTGAGACAGAATTTCTCTGTGTAACCCTGGCTATCCTGGATCTCCTTTTATAGTCCAGGCTGGTCTCAAACTCATAGAGGTCTACCCTGCCTCTGTCTCCAGAGTGCTGGGATTAAAGGCCTGCACTACCATTGCCTGGCTTACATTTAGCCTTTTGATTATCATACCCATGGGTATATTGCTTACATATATATATATATATATATATTTTTTTTTTTTTTTTGGCTAGTTTCTACATATGGTAGAAAAATGTGAACTTTTTGAGATGGTGTGAACTCATTCAATATTGTATGTTCTAGGATCATCCATTCTCGGTAGGGGGTCGATCTGGTGCTGCTATGTATCCAAATGATAAATACTGGCCCCAAGATGTGGATACCCAGATGAGACTATGGAATCCTTGTCGTCCCCCCTCCAACCCCCACTCCCAAGTTATCACTGATTGGTTAATAATGACTGCAGCCTAGACTGGGTGGAAGAGAGGGGTGGAGCAAAAGTACTGGGGCTTGAGGTCGGAGATTTGGGATCAGGAGGAAGAGAGAGGAGGAAGAAAGGAAGTCACCCTGAGGTCGTGTGGATCATGAGCACATGGCCATTAGGGCTGGCCTGACGGAGTAGGAACAGCCCAGGCAGCATATGGCAGAAGAAAAAAAATCCAGCAAGACTGACACTATTTGTATTGGGGAAATATTACTTGATTCTTGAGTTATCAGTGTCTGTTCAAATTTTGGACTCAAAGTGGCTAAATCACTCTCTACCGGGGTCTTGGCTCTGGGTTCATCAGTCTAAATTGTCACACAGAGATAGACAATCTTCTGTTTCTCATTCCTTCTATGCTCCGTAGAGGAGGGAATCTCATCATGCTTGTCTGTGTATCTCAAACACACTGAGGCTATCGTAGGCATTTAATTATACTCTTTTAAGAAGTAGATTCATCGTACTGTAGACCATGAGAAATAGGTACATCCAACCTACTTAACCTCTGCCTGGCCTGGTGATCTGGGGCAGATCACAATTCCACCACTTTTACTTCGTTTACTTGAGAAGTGGAAGATGGGGTAATTTTGAACACCCTGTATCTGTCTGCAGGATGCATTTATCCCGACAATCTCAGGTCTTCCCAAACTTTCCCTGTTTGGTGTTTGATGATATCAATGAAGCCCCTGCAAGAGTGCTGGTATTTTGCAACAGATTAAAGGAGTGTTTTCAACAAAACCACAGAGTCATCTGTAAAACCCACCCTTGACTGGATAATCACTTTGAACTTGGATTTATCCATGGTTGTGCTTCAAAAGACACTCAGAAGGTAGGTACTCTCCCCAGTGATGTTGCCCTGGTTGGGAAATTCAGGCATTGTCCTGTAATTATCTCAACAAATGTTAGGAAATAACCCTACTGCTTCTGGTTCCATCCCTTCTGTCTTCAAAGGTGGGAAAGGCCACTGAAGTCTCCGAAGGCATTCAAGTGTTCCTGGCATCCCATGATGGGACAGAGAAGGAGGAAAAGTTGAGAAAGATTGAAGGCAGTTTACTGAAGGCACAGAAACGAGTATGAATTGGGCATCTACCTATTCGACGCAGTCCACGGTGGGAAAACCATCACGGCTGCCAAGGTTTCTCTCTTCAGTGAGTTCTCCAGAAAGGAAAACATGAACTAGAAAATAAGTTGATTGAGTTATATAGTAACTATCAAGACAGTAAGAACGATATTTTCCCCCAAAGTATTCACATCTCTGGCATGCGCCGGACTCGACCAGCAAGAACGAGGCTGCAGCAGATCCTTCTGCACACGTTTATTGGGAAAGCTTGATTGCAGAGGCGAAGAGACCCCAGCCCAGAACTGGTGCTGCTTATATAGGCCTAGGAGAGGCATGTCTCACACCCGGATTGGTTATGCACTATACCTCATTTGCATGTTCCTCATCTGATTGGCTACTCTCTCTCTCTCTGTACCTCACAGAGCCTCATTATCATACCTCATTTGCATGTCTCACATCTAATTGGTTATACTCTCAAAACCTCATTATCATGCCCGGGCCAGGCAGTGTCTTGGCAAAAAGCTTTACTGCATATGTACACATTGGTTCTTTGTCCAAACTTAAGTGTGGTGGCCAGCAGTAGCCAGCGCTACTCTGCAATATCACATGTGGCTTCCCACACACATCCACCTAAGATTTTTGACAGTGATGGCTTGGCCTGGTTTCTAAGGCTAAGGAGTCACTGCTTGTCTCCTCCAGCTCCAGGGATACAGCCTTGAGCTTAAGTAGATGCTACTCATTAAGATCCCGCCCAGGCTTGGCAAGAAGTTGGGGTGTTTAAAGCAGGTCAGTAGCATCCTTCTCACAGTAGCATCCTTCTCACAGTAGCATCCTTCAGTACCATCCTTCTCTACAGTAGTAGTCTTTAGGTCTTCCCTTGGCCTATAAGAAACAGAGTGCCTTGTTTGCTATTTGAGAGTTTTAAAAGCATTGGACTCAATGGCCCAAATTTCCTATTGACTGTCTGGCTTTCAACTTCAGCTTTTCATGTCTTCTGTCCAAAGAGGTTCCATCCCCCACTTCCCACTCCTTCCCCCCTTCCCCCCTCCAAGGACCAGATGAGGCAGACAGTAATTTCTCTTTCCTTCTCCCCTCCCTCCCTCTCTCCTCTATGTGTATGAGTGTGCGTGGGTGCACGTTTTTAAAAGTTACAACTTTGAGGTGACTGTTTTGGAACAGCTGAACTCCCAATTTGCCCAGTGCTAGTTTCTGTCTTTTTGTTTTGTTTGTATCTGCCATGTTTTTCTAGCTCTCTTCTCTCCCTCCACTTCAGACCCCAGGCTTGGGCAAAGACACTTGGGATTTAACTGAGTATGACCAATGGCAGTTTAGCAGCAGTGCCATATCTGCAGTCTGTTTACTTTTACTTAGGTGCCAGGAAATTCTCTCTCTCTCTCTCTCTCTCTCTCTCTATATATATATATATATATATATATATACATATATATATACACATATACGTATATATACATATACATATATATACATACACACACACACACACACACACACACACACACACATATATGCATACATATATCTCAGAAGCAGAGAGACTCAGGAAGACTCTGAAAGGCTCGGACCCCACTGCCTGTTGCTGGCAAAATTTTCCCATCTTTAAAGTCAGATGGATCCAGGCAAGACAGTGACTCACCCAGTGATGGCTGGCAATGTTGGAGTAAAGAACCATATCAATAAAATATATCCACCGTACTAATTTTCAAACAGTAATTAAAAAAAAAAGATTACTTCCTGTCTGTAGGATGACAAGAACTCCTACTCTATACTTGCTTGGTCTATTATTGCCCAATGAAATATTAATAGAAATATTATATCGGCAAGTGGGGTTTGAAATTCAGAGTGCAAATCATCATAGAAAAGCTAAAAGTCAAAAGCAGTCGAAAGCTTGTGGGGACTCATAGAATTTTTGTGTGGGCTTGGCATGGTTTTTCCACTCGGGCACACATGTCTGTGCTGAGTCAGAACCTCATGAGCTCTCGGGTCCACCTGACGGCTGATCGGAGGCTTGCAGCTGAAACCATGAGACATTTTTCCACTGGCTTCTAGAATCTTGAGGGCAATGGTGGGCAGTGTGGCACGAGGTGGGTCAGTGACCTGGCAAAGTGCTGCTGGGAATGGTGGAGCATATTCCTTGAAAACTCGTTGGGGACTGGAATAGATCCACAGAGAAAAAAGACAGAAAAACAAAACCAAACAAACAACCAAACAAACAACCAAAGGCCATGGGAGAGTTCATTTCATTCAACTGTAGGGAAAGACTGGCATATTCAGAGTCCCTCTCGTCAAGCAGAAGTTCAAGATGCCAGCACGACATGGCCTCCAATTCACCCTACCCGTTGCCAACCTATCTACATATTCCCACCTTTTTTCACCTTCTCGAAGCTTCCTCTTCCCAGAATCCTCAGCTCTGGCATCGGTCTTTCCAGGAAGCCATCTAACACCCTGGAGAATGACTGGCTTCCACATGCCAGGCTTGACCTTTGCCCTCAACATATTTTATTTTATCTTCTCCACCTGAACCATGACCTCCAAGAGGGCCGTGACTGGAATTTACCTATGTATCCTCAGAACCAAGTCCGGTGCCAGGTCCAAGTCAATACACAGTCAGAGTGAGCACGGAGTTGACGGATAACTGGTGATGGTCTGATGTGACAAGGACCAGTCGATGAGGTCACAGGAAAAGATGAGTTGGGAGTTATATAAAGACTGAAAGTAGAACAAATAGGGTTGGTGGGGAAAGGACTGAATGTTTCGTTTATAGGAGATGTTAGGGTCTGCACTGGCTGGCCCTCACAGCATGTAGTATGAGGATTGGTGACAAATAGGGTTAATTACAGAAAGGTAGATAGCTGAAGGGCTGAACACCCTGGATTCGGGTTTGGATATCCAAAGTATGTAATTTTTCTCCCAACTGCTGATGAGAGGGAAAGCTGATGGGTGCTCTGACCAGATTCCACCCAGAGAGTCGCTCTTAGGCATTTTTAAATCCCACCGTTTCGGCTTAATGCAGGATTCCCTCCATTTCCTGACTGCAATCTATACACACATCTCAGTGGGTGCTGTGGGTTATTTCCATAAGCTACAGTAAACCCACGCCCACGGTGGCCCACAGCAACTCATTTGGAGTGTTTCCTTGGAGATACAGCTCCCTCGTCTTCAAGCAACTTCCCTGTGACCTGAGTATCACTCCCTGTGTCTTTTCATGCCCTGTAACAAGCTCTTACTTGAGGCCTGCACTGGCAGGGAAGGGAAATGAACAGGTCATGAAACAGAACACACTGTGCCTTTTTAAACATTAACCATTGTTCAGATCTGAAGTCCTGGCTGCTGAAGGCGGTGAGGGAAATCAAGAATTCTATGCCAGAACTCTTACCTATGGAAAATTTTAGAGTTCCCTCTTCTGCTGTGGCTCTTAAAGTTATACCAAATCAGATCAAAATGGATATATACCTGTTTGGGTTTTGTTTTGTTTTGTTTCCTTATAGAAATAGACATGTAGCAAGCCTGGCTTAGCTCTTACCTGGAAATGGCTATCTAACCCAAGCTATAAGAATAGCAAAGTCATTTTGCCTAGCAATATCTAAGCAGCAATGACATTGTATCCTTAAAATTGATTCCAGAAGTTTCCATTCTTATGGACTAGAGGGAATCTGACAGTCTTTGCTATGTGTTGGTGTAGTGACTTTTTTTTTTTTAATTTATGAGGAGTTTTTGTGGCTCTCTTGATTTTATTTTCCTGTGACTGTGAATCATAGAAAAACCCATTTCCATGGTCCTACCAGAAATGAGCTAGCTGAAGTCATTAACATTTTTCTATTGGGTTCTTATGAGGTATCATACACAGTGGCAATGATTTTTGTACATTAGTTCTCTGGTCTTGAAACTGCCTTCTAGAAGATCAAACTATACCGCATTGCCACAATTAGTGGCAAGTTGTCTAAGTTTGGGTCCTGTATCTGATTCACTGGGTGTCTCTGTACCCTACATATATAAAACTGTAGAAGCTAGGCTGGTTCTTCCTCCCAGCCCCATGTTCCCAGAAACAAGACTCAGACTTAAAATATATTTACAGATACCTTGGCTATACAGCTAGGATCTTCTCTGACTAGACCATAACTAGAGATAACCCATTTATCTTAACCTATGTTCTGTCACGTGGCTGTTTACCTTGGCTATATAGCTAGGATCTTCTCTGACTAGACCATAACTAGAGATAACCCATTTATTTTATTATTTATTTTAACCTATGTTCTGTCACTTGGCTATTTACCTGTGCTCAGGTACCATGTGTCCATCTTGTTACGTCTTCGTGGTGAATCTCCCTGTGCCTCGTTTTATCCCAGAATTCTTTCTTTCTCCTCCCAACACCCCACCCTCTATTTCCTGCCTAAGCCATAGGCTATATAGGCTTTTTAATTGACACATGATGCAGCCACTCAATACACAAGGTATTCTCTCTACATGAGGCAGTCAAAAATGTCTATTATACACATAGAAACAATTTTAACAGAAACAAAATCATGCTATCTCCAGGGTTGTTATCAGTGACTGGGGTCTGGCATTTCCAATTGCTTGGCCTCTTACTCAGAGAATCAAGAGAAAGGCTTATGTGGACTTGCAAAAGCAGCAAGGGAACTTTAGTCCTAAACCAGCAAGGCAAATCAGACACACTCTCAAGAGCTGGCAGGCAGCCACACAAGGGAGAGCACTCAAAGGTCCCAGTTATTGCTCGGGTCTTCTGTTTATGGTATTCCACAAAAAGAGGAGTTTGATTACTAGGGGCTTAGTTTGGATGGCTCTCTATTTTGATTGCCAGATCGTTATATAACCATTTCCTCCCATGCACATATCCTTTCCCACGATGCATCTGACTTCCATCATATACACACCCAGTTACTCACTGAGATAAGATGGCAAATAAGAGATTCTGCCTAAAAGCTCACTTGGGGACATAGTTTTTATTTTATTGTGTATGCACTCAAAAACCAATTCAGGCCGGACTGGCCTCTTATTCTTAGACCTTTACCTACCCAGAGTATAGATGAATAGAATCTAAGTTTGATGGTCACTAGAAGGAATAGAAACACAGTCCATTGTTCAGAGGAGTATGTGGATGCAGCTCAGTGAAGAGAGTGGTCCTGGAATGCACATAGGTTGCTGGGTACACTCTTCAGAGACTCTTGACTTCTCAAGACAAGGATGCTGTGTTTCCAAGGGCAACATTAGAAGAAGACTGTGTGCATAGTCCAAACCAAGTGGAGTTCTAGGTTGCTAAACTATTTCCTATGCTGCCTCAGAATAATTTTTTCAAAGTGTTACAGTAGCACTATGGACACATTGCTATTTGAAGCAACAAAATCTGGAAATAAACTAGACCCTAATTGCAGAGGAATATAGGGACGATGTAACTGGTTTCTATGATATTAACTTCAGACTCAAAATTAAAACTTTTAAAAAGAATCCTTGAAGTATTTTGTAGCAATGTCAGATGAATGTGTCCCAATATTAAATTGCATATTTAGTGTGCATAACTGTGGCATGGACAGGAATATTGTTTATAGACACAGAGAAATGAGCTGAGGGAAATATACCAAACTTCTGATAGTAACAAAGAAGGAATAATTTATGAATAATATTTCCTATTTTTCATGTTTTCTATTATACGTTTTTCAGTTCTGGGGGTTGATGTAAAATCCAAGTCAAGTACTCTGCCAATGAGTCCTATTCTCTACCCACCAGTCCCCCTTAATTTCTTGAGGTAGCGTCTCACGTAGCTCTTTGACTTTGAACTTGTTATTATCTAATGCTGGCTTTGAACTCACGATCTCCCTGGCTTTACTTTCCAAGTGCTGGAATTACAGATGTGAGGCACTATTACGAGAACTTTTATTTTAGCTTTAAAAGATTTCCCTAAGAGAGAGAATTCTCCAAAACAGCACAGCAAAGATTACTTCTAGTGTTCTCAATGCTCCCCCCCCATACTCCTACTTGCCCCCTCCCCCATCTCATGGTTGAGAAGATCCTTTTGTGACTAAATACTGAAAGATCCCAAAGAATCATTCTTTCACCAGGCCACACTATAAAGCCTGGTTGAACAGATACTTGGTCGACTTGCTGGGATGGAAGCGCCCTTCCTATAAAATCAGCTGTCTTTCACAAACCCAAAGGGCAGGAGTTGGGAAAGATTTCTCCTGAGAGCTGCTGTCAGGGTTTCATATTGGAACTGCCCCAGCCAACCCTTTCACCCCCCGGCCCTCTCTGTAGTAAGAGAGTTCTTCTCTTCCTGTTCTTTCTTCTCCTTCTTCCTGTCCTGCCTTGGTCTATCCACTTATGCTTCTGCCTCTTGTTCTCTCTGGATAGTACACATCTTGCTTCTTTTTTGATTTTTAGAGACAGGGTTTCTCTGTATAGCCCTGGCTGTCCTGGAACTCACTTTGAAGACCAGGCTGGCCTCGAACTCAGAAATCTGCCTGCCTCTGCCTCCCAAGTGCTGGGATTAAAGGCGTGTGCCACCATGCTGGGCTCACATCCTGCTTCTTGCTTGATGTGCTTGTTCCCACAGACAACCTGAGACATGCTAGCACCTTTTGCTGTGAGGCATCCTCTAGGCAAATGGTTTCTTTCGTATTTTAAGCCATCTTCTTTTAGTATCTAATTGCCTGGCTCCTGGGTTCGACCAAACTTGGGAGAGAACCACCTAGACAAGCCCTAGGAGGGAAACGTTAGAGTCAATGCCATTGAAAAACAACAAAATAAATGTATATCCCTAGAGGCTTGACTTTACACACATAAGAGATTATATTCAAACCTCAGGATTTAATAACCCATGAACTAAAAGAATTTCTGATCCTGTCAGATATGCTCCGGTCATGAGGACATTCGTGAAGGGCTGTGCAAGCTGTGCCTGACCCCTCTGCCCAGGTTGTGTGAGAATGGAAGGGGAGGAGGGGGCAGGTGGAGTCGGGGACATTGACCTGTATTCCAGATATCTTCAGTGGTTAATTCTCTTTGATGATTTCACAGCAAGCCTGTGATCAGCTTTTAGTGTCCTTCCTGGAAAACCTGAAGATCAGAAAAGTTCATTAGCCACACCCAGGTCATCCAGCTGGGGAAATAGCAGATTGGGAGTGAGAACTTGAACTCAGGACTCTATGAGTCCGAAGTTTGCTGTGATGACTCCTGGCAACCAACCGGGAACTTGTTGAGATAGCTGGCAGTACAGTGTTGGGTTATTAAAGGCCAAAGGCAAAGTTTGAGTCATCTCTCAGAGCCTGGCTCCGACTATCACCAGCTCCATGGGTCACTCTGACACTGGCGATATCTCATACCTTTGAAAAGACAAGGTATCCCTGAATCACTTCAGGGTGTCATAATCCCAAGAATCATTTATGGCCACTGCCCTAATATTATCTGGCCTCACGTCACATGAGAAGCAGCTGGCCTGAGGGGTGTAGTAGGCTTGGGCACAAACAGCGATTATCTATCCTAGCTGCCTCTTTCCTGCAAATACCATTCAGCACCCTAGTCAAAATGCAGAAACCCTGAACAAAACCACACTTGTAATTCCTCTATTCCCTGGTCTCCCGTGGAGAGAGCCGGACACCTGCACGCGGTCCCCCGAGCTGTAGAATGTGTAGCCAGATGGAGAAGACCTAGAAAAGATTCTCCTCATGGCTTTGTCCCTCTTTTCCTCAGACCAAGCCTATTCTTAGGTTCCAGTCTTCCTCTCAGAAAATTCCACTACTTAGCAGACCCTGGGAATGAGACATTATCCTGACCTAAATTGAAATTGAAATGAACTCACATGATTGGTTTTACAGAAGCACGAGGCAAGACAATGTGGCACAATGGCTGTTTGAGAAGCGATGTTTAAGATGGTTTTAGATTTATAGGGAAAAAAAAAAAACAAACAAACAAACCAAAAATGAAGCTGGTAAGGTTCTAAAGAGAGTACACTCTCCTCTGTCATGAATATTTTACCTGAGTGTCTACAGTTGCTACCACTTAAGGAAACAAAATTGACAGCACGCCATGGACCCAGACTTCCATGGCTTGGTTTCCTAAGGTCCTGCCAGGAATCCATCCAGATTCCTTGTTTCCTTGTTGCACTGATTTGCCAGGGGGGGGGGGGGGGGCTCAGGCTTGGTTTTCCTGACTCCTGTATGCTAGCTAGGTTACTTGCAGAATCCTGGGGAGGATTAGAGGACTGCTTCCTGTATAAGCTCACTGGCCTATTTTTCTCAAGGTTAGGCAAGGGTCGTGGGTTTTGAGAAAGACACATCAAAGGTGAATGAAGTGCCCTTCTCAGCACTCCGTACCAGGCATTCATGATAGCTGTTGATTTTAACATTTATTTTTAAAGAAAACAAATCATGTGGAAAGCCGCCACCCCCAAGCTAGAAGGAGACCTGCATAATCTCTAAACTGATCGCGCTGCTGCAGATGAGGTTGGCAAACTCTTGAAGCAAACACAACAATGAGATGGTGTTTAGTCCGGGCCCCAGTTATAAGGTTTATGCTAGCTCACTTCCTTAACAGAAATGCTGGTCTTAAATATAGACTGCAGTGAGGATGCTGTATATGAAGCGTTTTTTGCAGCACTGAGAACCAGCTCATGCCCAGTTATTACACAACAGCAGCTGTGGAACCCTGCTGTTCAACCTACAGGCCTACAATCCCCGGAAGACAACATTAGCAATGAACTAGACTTCCACATTTCCTGCCTCCCTTGAATTCATAACATTTCCAAATGGCTGGAGCACTCCTGAGAGCCTGCACCATTCATTACCTTGTAGGGAAAGAAAACATTGGCAGAGTGGCTGTTCGTTGGTTGCATAAGAACACTGTCTTCGTCTCAGTGATTTAGCCCTGATTAAATTTAGCTGTCAGCTTTTAAAGTTCTCCGAGAAGCATTCCAACCTAGACAGGGAAGAGGCATGCTGGCACCCCTTTCCTCCTACCTTCGTGCAAATTCCATTTCAAACAGCTGGCCAGACATCCTTCATAGCGCCGACCTTTGCAGGGCTCCAGGTGCCTGGTTTGAATGGCTCTGCGCACCCTTGCTGCTCTGCTGCGGAAGGCATTAGATGTTCCCTGGTTACGGCTCACTCTTGCATCCTTCAGTTGAAACTGCTCTTTTACTTTCTTGGGGGTGTTTGTTTGGTATTTGATTTTCATGGTGTTTCAATGTGGCAAGTGGAGCCCTTTTTATTTTTTGCTTTTTTTTTTTTTTTTTTTTTTTTTTGCCTAAGCTTCCCGACTTTTCCTGTTTTGGGGTCCTGCCCCTCCCTCCAGCCCCAGTATTTTAACCGAACAATCAAGGTTAGACACTAGGACAGGAAGAGCCGTTTCCCTCAATAAGCTGTCTTTTTAAATGTACTTCCTGTGGCTTTCCTGTGGCGAGGGGACAGTTGCCCTGCATCCTTCCAGAGAGGCGTCTGAGCAGGCTTGGCGGGGTGGAGGGAGCCGGCAGTGGAGTCAGGGAGCCGACAGTTGGGAGTGGGGGTAGGGGTGGGGATAGCAAACTGAGTTCCACAGACCCCACACACCCTTAGGATATGTTCTAATAACCTCAGGATTCTCACAGATGCAAATTCAACATCTCGTGCACTCTCTGGGTTGCACACTCTCCAGAAAACGAAGCAAGAGCAAATGATCTAAAAAGAGGCCCTCCGAATGCTTGAAGTGGATTACAGCTGTTACTGACAGGCTCCGGCCTCCACTGAACATCCCGACAGAGTATCCGGGTTGTTTTGTAATCAGGACCATATGCTCTAGGCTTGATTGATTATCAGGACCCGTCTTAGATGTTACGCCACCATCAACCGCTTTGATCTTCTTTTTCCTGGTCAGCATACCCAGCTGTATAAATAATATTAGTCCAAGCACAACTTCCTGAACAAATGGTAAAAAGGAGGGAAAAAAAAAGTTGATAATGTTCTATGTTGCTGGAAGCACAGGTGCTTCGGATCCATGGGGCTAATCTTGTGGAAACAGCCGACGCTAAGCCTTTTCCTAAAACAGAGAGCTTTTGTGCGTACAGGTCCAGATTTAGGAAGGAACAAGAATTTTCTTGGAGCTAAAATGTTTCCTTTAGAGCTAATAAATTGCTAGCATTCTGGGTGGGTTTGTTTTTCTTCTCTATTTTTTTTTTTGAGTCATTAAAAAAATAATCAAAATAACAGTGGCATAAGCTGACCTACTATGGTTAGCATCACAATTAACTTCCTGCTCATGAGGGTTTCAGACCCCCTTGAAAGCCTGAGACAAACACATAATTATAAAACCATCTTTCTCTGTGGCTACTTTCACCAAGTGAGCCATGCGGGATTGGAGATTCCTAGAAAATGGCCCATTTTGGCTTCCTTTAAAAAATGCCTCATAACTGAGACAATAACCTCATAGCTGAGTTATTAGTAAAATGATTGTCAGGGGCTGGAGAGATGGCTCAGTGGTTAAGAGCACTGACTGCTCTTCCGAAGGTCCTGAGTTCAAATCCCAGCAACCACATGGTGGCTCACAGCCATCCGTAATGAACTCTGACTCCCTTTTCTGGTGTGTGTTAAGACAGCTACAAGTGTACTTATATATAATAAATAAATAAATCTTTTTTAAAAAAGAGGATTGTCAAGATTCCACTCTATGTGACACGGGTATTCCTACCCAAACTCTCAAAAGATATTCCTTTATACATTTCTAGACAAATACCAAAAGACCTATTCTAACCATTTTCCCCCCGTAGAGAGGTAACATGGCAGCACATCTGAGACTAGTTTGTGGGAATGGAACCTGGTGCTTTAACCAGGTCCCTAGTCTGTTAGGACCCCTGATCTTTCTCATCTAAATAGGGAGCCGAAGTAGGATCTAACTCTAATTATATGTTCCTCCAATAAAACAGCAACATAATAATAATAATAACTAGAAAAGAGAATTCTAGAGATAGATGAGCCTGACTCTACCACTGTGTTGGCTGGCTGTGTTAGTGCAAACTTGTGAACCATTGGGACCTTGATGTTCTTTTCTATAAAACTGTTATAGCAATAACCTATGAATGTGGAAAAGCAGGGTAAATGATTAGATGAGCTAGCCTCATGAAACTTTGAGCATACCACTTGACTTTATAGTGTATGTTAGAAAAACATTAGCTCCTGTTGGCAAAGGCAAGCAGAAGGTTTTGTAATGGTTTCTGTGATGTCCATCTCACTCTTGCTAAGACAATCAACTTTACAAATCCGAATGAATCAAGAAAATGGGTATGAAAGGTAGAGAATGTTTTTAAAGTTCTGTAGACTGGTGTAAAGAGTATGTCGGCAATATTTTTGCTCCTAATGTTTTTACATGAAACATAAATTAGATGCATGTGTCCTCTTTGGTTTACTCCCTGTGACGACCCATATATGAACAAAGTATAGTGAAAACTCCAATACTTCCGGAGTAGTCTCTGAGTCATGCTTCCCCCAAAATATATGTGACCAACAAATAATAATTTTTGACAAGTCATATAATAGTAAAGTATGGGTATGCGTGTTCAATAGGGATGTGTGATAATGGGGAGGGGTATTCTGAGTTCCCATCAGAATACGATGGTTAATGGCTCATTCACAGAACACACAGCATCCAAGCACGTTATGATAGATTAAAAAAAAAGATGGAGACAAGACAGGGGCGGGCCTGAAGGCCATGGCGTTGACTAGGAAAAGCGAGGACCCACCTTCTAGACAGAACTGAAATGACTGGACTGCATTTGAGGAACTTATTTGAGCCTTAGTTCTTTGACCTGCAACATCAGGAAAATTCCTAGTCACTGTTTCTCACAAAACCAAGTAATATTACTGTAAAATGATTCTCCTTGTTATCAGAGAACATTCCACAAATGCAGGGTACTTATGACAGGGTCCTCACTTAGAAGGACTAAGAAACCCTGAAATAAGTCCATGGAAATAAAGGTTCCCCTGATAGATTTTTTTTTTAACTCGCTGCATTCCTTTGAAATCAGCAAATTTCCATTTCTCACATATTCTGTCACATACTAACTGCTAATTTACGCAAATATCCACTGCCACTTGGAAAAGCATCCACACCCCCAACCAGACCAGACTCACTTTCTCCCTGTAGGCCGAACAGATCTGTGAGGCTCTCCTGTTTGCTTCTGCCTCCCTCCACTGTCGTAGAAACTCAAACAAGCAAGGATGTACCCTGCTTAATTCACCAGGGCCTCAGACGGGATATTGTGCCTGGCCTGAATGGGTACCCAGTAAATGTTTGCTGAATGAAGGAACACACAGAAGTCACTTCACAAACAGGTTGCTACCTGGCATTCAGAGAAAAGATGAAGTAGGAAGGGAAGGAGGGAAGAAGGAAGGAAAGAGAGAGAGAGAGAGAACATTGGGAAAATTTTGACAAATGTTTCATATATATTCTCTAAATACTCTGGTTTCTCCTTCCAAGATGCATCCTAGTCTAACCTCAGTGGCTGTTCCTTCATCATAGCTTGTGACGCAATGGCTGTGACTTTGTCACTGTCTCTTATACTCTTATAAGATTGAATGAAACTTGCTCCAACAACCAGCACCACGAACACACTGACATCTCCCTAAACAAGGGGGTGGGTGGGGAGAGAGAGAGAGAGTGAGAGAGAGAGAGAGAGAGAGAGAAAGAGGGAGAGAGAGAGAGAGGGAGGGAGAGAGAGAGAGAGAGAGGGAGAGAGCTGATTATTACTGATCAGAGATTCTTTTCTCATACCAAAGCTTAAAATAACCCCAAAACATAGTCAAAGTTACAGGAATACAAAGGACTATAACCTTGAAATGCTGCTTATGGTAACATCAATCTGACCCTCACAGAGACAGCGGGCTTGCTGTGCAAATGGAGGACTAAAGATCTGTAAAGTGGAGGCTCCTAATGGAGAGTTTTTGAAAGCATCTCCACACGATGACTTTACAAAAAGCATGTTGGCCTAACCCCAGTGGCTGTTCCTTCCTTCATCATAACCTGTTATGCAATGACGCTGTGACTTTGTCATTGTTGCTTGTAAGACTGAATGAAACTCTTTCCATAGACTGGCACCACCGACATTTCCACAGAATCTCTAGGGCTCATAATTGGCAGAACTAGGGAACCTGGTGGCTGTGATCAAATTGACTCCGGGAATTCAGCTCCAGTATCTCTTTTCCTCTTTGGGCTTGTGTAGTCGCCATTCTGTAAGGGATACTGTAAAGTCACCACTTGGGAGATGAAAGGCCCTGGAAAAAGAAGAAACTGACCTTGGTGGCTTAGTAAATATTTGACCCAATGACTCCACCTCCCACCCCCAGAGTTTAACCTTTAGCCTTGCATGCCGGAGCCTGGAACATGTGAGGAGCTATTTTGGTCAGAATCCTGGGACATGGGGAACAGAAGCTGACACAGGATATGTTAAGCAAACAAACAAATGTATTAGAAGAATCTAGAATAGCTCATAGTAAAGAAGAAAAAGTTGAAGAATCTAAGTTCTTAAAAGAAAAAAACAATCGAAGATAGGCTAGGAATTTAGCTTGGAGGAATCGTGCAGATTCCTCTGTTCCGAGGCAACTAGGGTGAAATTATTGGATCCATTTTGCTTCTGTGTCACTGCTCTGGACACTGGGATTCCAGGTCAAGACTATCTGACAGGTCAAGCTTCAGCCAGGTGCCCAGCTTCACTTTGTTCCAGATGTGGGGAGTTTCTGTGATCTTTTCCTTGTAGAAAATCAAATCGGTTTTCCCATCACGTTGTGTTACAGCAGCTTCATTAGCAGGAAGAGATTCGGTGCTGTACTGGGGAGCTAGCTACACAGAAGTAGTCCTAAGCGTGGTCAACTCAACATCTCCAGCTCAGCCTCTTCCAGTTCGCTATCTTCCAAATTCTGAATCCGCTTGCTGGACATCTCCTCACCAGGCTAGTATATGCGCTCGCGCTCTCTCTTTCTCCTCAGAAGCAAGCAGGGATGTGTGTGTGTGTGTGTGTACAGCTTAAAATGTTGGAGAAGGGAAGACAAGTAAAGGGGGTGACGTTGGCTACAAGCATGGTGGATACCATGGGTCCCTGAGGAAATAAACTGTTTGCGGTTTTCCCCCAGAGTTGAAGTTTTGACTTAATTTGAGCGAACCTGACATCGGTTTCTACAGCAGTACATTGGATTTGGCTTGTGCTGTTGTGACACAAAGGGAAAGGCACACACACAATGTCAGCAATGTTCTCTCTCCTTCCGTTTTCTAGAACTGACTTCGATGGGTGTTTTTAATTCATCATAGGGCTTATAACAAATGTAGCACATTCTTTTATTGATTGATTCTTTTATTGATTCTTTTATTGAACCAAAACACCGAGCGGGTGCTGAAGGAATAGAAAAAGGCCGCTGGATCAGCCTTTTGAAAAGAGGCAGCAGCTCAACTCTGGGATTCAAGATTGGCTGTGTCCCCTGGTTTCCATATAGGTGACCCCTTAGATGATAAATCATCAGGCCATAATGCAAGATTCTGCCCAATTGTAACCCAGATGGAACAAAACAACCCTACTGGGAAAGAGACCGCTACAATTAAATATTATGTTTGCCCGGAATGATGGCTTAAAGCCTGTGACACCAACACCGAGGAGTCTGAGGCAGGGGGATCAAATAGTCAGCCTGGACTAGGCAGTGGCTCCCAGGCTAGCCTAGGATATACAGTGGAGACCTATTTAAAGAAAACAAACTAGATTCAGTGAGGTAATACAACAAGTCAAAGAGGCACTTGCCACCAGGTAATGACCCGATTTCCACCCCTGGGACACGCAGGCTAGCAGGAGAGAACCGCCTCCTGCTCCAAGTTGATCTTTGGCCTCCACAATCGCACTTGCACACACGTGTGTGTATGTGTCCGTGTGTGCGCATCAGGTGGAGAGCATTTAAAATAACAAGATGCTGAAGCATGTTTTCTTTTGAGTACTAGCCAAGTCTTTAGGCAATGTATGGACTAACTTTTTTTTCCTTAATGATTTTGTTATAGCATTTAATTTAAAAAAAAACAAAAAACAACTTTGTTCTATGTAGTGCATAAAAAGCTAATAATTGACTTTAAATCATGTCGGAGCAGCTCCTCCTGCTCGCTGGAATCCTTTCTTCTTTCCTGTTTCAGATGCTTCCTCTAGCAGATGATCTTCCCTTATGTTTCCATGACTCCAGCCGTGAGGCATTGATGCAGGATGGAGCTGACTTTCACTGGATACCCATCACATGCCCAGCATCTTAACAAGTGTCTTTGCTTATGTTATTTCATTCACACTTGTAGGACTCCCCGTGGATGTCATCTGAAATCCAGGGAGGTTTTTAAAAGTGCCCGGGATCACAAAGCTAGTAATTGGTGAGTTTAAACTGGATCCCACACCTACCGGATTTCAAAGCATGATCTGTTTATTATGTTAGATATGATGTTAGATATTAGTTATTGAGAACTATGAAGCACGAGTGTTACTTGTGCAAAGAGTCCATGAAGGCTAAATAGGAAGCCGACAGAGGCGTACGGAAGTCAAAAGAGAGTCTTTGTCTCAAGGTTCGCTACTTCCGTAAGGGGCACATGGAGGATAGCCAAGTGACATCTGATGAACTTAGTCATGAGCAGCTTTGGGTCAGAAGGCCATTCTGAAAGCTTAGAAACTACCCAAAACAAAGAGTTCTCTTCCAGTGACATTAATCCACCCTTTCATATAATGAATACTTGGTCCATCCCTATCAGCGTTTGATCATACAACCGATGAATTATTCCTCATCATCTTATGAATTCTTAGTACTTTCATCAAGGACTTCCATATCTATTGAAGCAAAGAGATTTCAAAGCTATTGGAACAAGTTGAAAGATACTGTGCACTGCACTTAAGTGCCTCTTCTATAACCAGCATATTGTGGGCACATGCTGATCGACAATTCAATATCCATCTCGCCATCATTTCCTGTGGAGTGTCTGGTGAGAGTGTTAAAAGCAGGCACTCTCGGGACTCCACAATCAACAAATAGGCACCTGACCCACGCTGGAGCCAGGCTTTCTAAAGTGAAGGGAGATGTTAGGACAATGGGCAAATGATGGGTGGGCAGTGTTTGGGGCAGTGTACTGACCACATCATAGGATGGATCCTGGAGTAGCCCATCCCATCAAGGCACTTCTGCCCAGTTCTCTGCTCCATCCTAAGAGTGGACAGAAACACAGCCAGTGAATTTCTGATGTGAAACAATGGCAAGCTAAAGATTCCCCTTGATGAAGTATGGTTATTGAAGGAAGATAGAAGGTAAGTTAGGTTCGTAGAGTAAACCCAGGCACATGCTGGTAAGACACCAACTGCATTAGCTGGAGAGATGGAGCAGAGAGAGTAGAGCCAGAGTCAGAAGGGAAAGGCACAGGTGGCTTTAGTGGTCACTAGACACAAATTGTGGGAAATGAGAAGACTTCAAGAATGCGAAATAGGCATCTCCCTGACTTCCTTTCTGCTCCTACGTTTACGTGAGTAGGGCTAACCACACTGGCTTAGATAACCTATGGAAGGGCTTATCCTTAGATAACAGTGATTCTCTTTCTCAGCAGCCATTAATTGCCTGTAGTTCTTCACCTAGAGGTGGGACCTTGTGAAATTTCCCCCATCCACGTTGGCATGACAACTTGTGATATCACTGGGCTGACCCTGTTTAAGTGACCATATTGTTAAGATTGCATGAGTGTAACTTCCGGGTCATATACAGAAAGACATTATCTCACGGCCAACCCCCTGGTCCGGACATGCAGAATCGGTGTTCTCCCTGTGCCTTTAGCTTTAGGTGCAGGAGTTGTGTTGGAGATGTATCAACTGAGCCTGGAATCATGGTCACTTGTGGCTTTCTGTAGCGATCTCTGACTGCCGCAACCCAAAACTTCTTTGATGAGGGGTGAGGGCTTCACTTATATGTGGGAATAAGGGTAAATATCTAGAATACAGTTAGAAATTATATTGGTTTAAAGAAGTGGTGGTAGTCGCTTCCCTTTTAGGATACATGACTTCACCAGTAGTTGGGTAGGTTTACAGAACTAAGGATGAATTTCCTGCCATTAAGTGGACTTTAAATCCAATTAAAGAGTTGTCGGTTGCCAATCAGAGAGCTGTTGGATTGGTAGAATTAATATTGTGAAAATGGCCATCCTACAGGAAACAATTTCCAGATTCAGTATAATTCCAATCAAAAATCCTCATGCTATTCTGTACAAAAATAGGATAAAGAGAATCCTAAAATTCACATGAAACCGCTCCAGATTGCCAAAGTAATTCAGAGCAAAAAGAGCAACCCTCGAGGGATTACCATATCAGATTTCAAGCTATATCTCAGAGCCGCAGTAATAATAGGAACATGGGCAGCAAGTTCTTATTTATGAAGAATGTCTTCTTCCATCGCTGTCTTCTGAGTCTTGTGACACATACATCATTTCCTCCTAAAATATTATCCAGGAAACTTGGCAGGGGATACAAATTTCTCTTTCCCTCTTCTCTCCAACGGCCCAAGGATATGTGTTTAAGTAGGTTCTTGAAAACAGTCCTGGAGAGCAAGCCACACTCCAACATCAACAAGCACACTCGAAGAATGACTGTGTCTCCTAGGGCTACTTACCACGTCAGAATTCCTACAGACATGCTCACCTACGTGGCCACAGCCCACACAGTTCACACAGCCTTGCCACATCTCCGTGGGAAGCTCTGTGCTGTCAGGTCCTGCTGCTTAGGAAAGGTGTTTGAGTACTGGTCTTCGTCATGTGGAAAGAATTCAACAGTGCTCGGGCAGGCAGCGATGTGCTCAATGGGCTGTGTTGTCCCCTCAACAAAAACTCACAGGACACGAGCGGACAGAAGCCTCTCTGAGTCAGAGCCCACTGCCTGCTTGTCCTTTGTCCTTTGAGCCAATAAATACAGTAACACCCAGACCTATAATATCTTATCTGCAGAAAAATACGACAGTGGCAGAGCTATGCACCTAATCTCTGAGCCAGCCTCTACAAGAGCTTTCTAGAACCTTGGAATTGAGGGACTCATTTTTGAGATGAAAAAAAAAAAAAAAAAAGAAATGTTGATAATCTTGTTGGAGTCTTCTTCAGCTTCTCATTTTATATATCTTGGAAATTGGTTACCTAAAAGGAAAACCAAACTGGTAGTGTTTTAAATAAGCATTTGAGTCATACATGGAATAGCATATCTTATCCAGTGACTTATTTTTATTTTAAAAATTATATTTGAGATAGGATCTTGCTTTTTTTTTTTTTTTTTTTGGTAGCCCTACATTGAATTAGACTGACTGTATGACTGTGAATAATCTTGAACTTGTGACCCTCTTCCTCTATGTCCCAAGGGCTCGGACTTTAGAAGAGTCAATGCCATGCTAGGTTTACATGGTGCTAGGGTTCAAATCTAGTGTGTCATAGACAAGCACTCTACCAATTGAACTACATTCCCTGAGCTGTTATGTGGTATTTTGAAAGATAAAACATGGTTTTAGAATATGCTAGACACTTTTGAAAGCCAGCTTTCTCAAAACCATGATAGTAGATTATCGAAGGAAACCATGTTCTGTGGGCACCTGAGTTTTGGTTGTTGCTCTGTCTTTTTAATGGGCATTGGGTGTTTTGCCTATGTGTATGTCTGTGTGAGGGTGTCAGGTCTCAGAGATACAGACAGTTGTAAGGTGCCATGTAGGTGCTGGGAATCAAACCGGGTCCTCTGGAAGAGTAGTCAGTGCTCTAATCCATTGAGCCATCTCCCCAGCATCAGGCATCCAAGTTTATAGACTATTTTCCTGGGTAGCAGCAGGAAAATAGCCAAAATGTCTCACCAGACTTTAGGACCTCACATAACTTTTACTGGAGAATTCAATTTAGATCGTCGTGTTTGCTGCAGCTGCATCAGCCAGGTCTCATTTCAAACAAATTTTCTCCGGTTTCTTTGCCAACAAAGCATACTTGACAGAAATGCCTCGGAGTCAACTCCTGCTGTGCCACCGGCTTTAGGCATTTTCAATTTAAGGAAGCAACCATTAGGATATTTTCAATGATGAGAAGAACGCCATTAAGCTGCCACAAATGTCAAAAGTTCCTGGCTCTGTTGACACTTATGTAATTGTTCTGGAAACCCCCACGCAGCGGAATAGACCTACAATACCAGGTATGACGCACTGAATATGTCTATGCGCACACTCGCTCTGAAGCATCCTCCAGGGAGATTTTTTTATTTTTATTTTCCTTAGAAAAAATAATAAAAGAAAAACTAAGGGGCGTTAAATGGAGAAAGTTTTCCCTGTGAATTTTTGTTTCCTTTCCTTTCTTTCTTTCTACAAAAATTCAGTTGCTTTGCAAAGAGCTTCAGAAGAGGCCGCTGTTTTCATTAATAAAGCAGCCAGATGGGCAGCACTGAAACAGGTTGAAACTTTGAAATTCTCCTGAGGGGAGTGGGGGTAGGAGGGGGGGGGAGGTGGGGGAAAAAAAAAAAAGAAAAGATCCTGTGTGTTCTCAAATTCCCAAATGGACTTTACTTCCTCTTGTGACTTTTACCCAAGGATTTATTTATTTATTTATTATTTTTTTTTAAGTTGTGACTGATAGCTGTGTGATTGGTGTCCAATCTTCTGTTCAACGATAAAGAAAACGATGCCTGGGATGGAAGGCTGATCAGCTCATGCACGCACGGCTAGACCTCAGTCACGAAGCCTCACTGGGAGCCTACTCTTTAATGGCTTTTATAAAGCCCAAATGTTGGGGCGGGGGTGGAATGGAGAAAAGCATATGGCATCTTAGCATACCGTACCCCGGGGGGGGGGGGGTATGCTAGAGTTTATAATGCTACGGCAGCGTGTATTTCATTAGTAATACACACAATCCAGACTAAGAATCCTATCAGTTCTGAGCCAAACCAGACTCCACAGGGCAGTCCCCACGGGCAGCTGAAACAGGTTACGAATAGGAATTGATGTCTGGGCAGTCATGGAGGCTCAGCCATTTGGTTGTCATCAAGGCCTTGTAGTACGAAGTCATCGGTCTGTTCTCCACCTGCAAAGAGGCAAAGCAGAGGTGAGCAGCACCCATCAACACACTCTGTTGTGTTCAAATTAGGTCCAGTTCTTCCTCCCAGCCCCATGCTCCCAGAAATAAGACTCCGACTCAAACTACATTTATAAATACCTCAGCCACATAGCTAGGCTCTTCTCTGACTAGATCCAACTTAAAAATATCCCACTTATTTTAACCTGCATTCTGCCACGTGGCTGGTTACCTGGGCTTTGATACCATGCATCTGTCTCCTCATATCTTCCTGGCAACTCTTCCCACCTGACTCTATCCAGAAGTCTTTCTCCTCCATGATGTCCCACCCACCTCTATTTCCTGCCTAAGCCACAGGCCATGGGCTTTTAAATTGACAGATGATGCATCCATACAATACACAAGATATTCTCTGTACACTGGGGTCTGGGAGACAAGAACGGGGTTCCAGGAAGGACTGATAGGAAAGAGAACCACTGTCTTAGAGAAACTTATATAGTGTAGAGGAAGAAGCAAGGCAAAAACCTAACTATAGAAAGTATCTCAGTTAGGGCTTTACTGCTGTGAACAGATACCATGACCAAGGCAAGTCTTATAAAAGACAGTATTTAATTGGGCTGGCTTACAGGTTCAGAGGTTCAGTCTATCATCATTAAGGTGGGAGCAGGGCAGCATCTAGGCAGTCATGGTGCAGGCAGAGCTGAGAGTTCTATATCTTCATCTGAAGGCTGCTAGTGGAAGACTGACTTCCAGGCAGCTAGGGCAAGGGTCTTGAAGCCCACACCCACAGTGACACACCTCCTCCAACAGGCCCACATCTTGTGCCACTCCCTGGGGTGAGCATATACAAACTATCACAGAAAGGAACATAAGCTAGGGAGATAGCTCAATGGGTGATATCCTAGCCTTGCAAACACAAAGACTTAAAGTCTGTCCCCTAGAACCAACATAGCAATGTGCCATGCACTGACAGTCCCTTCACTGCGGTGGCGGGGAGCACTAGTCTAGCTGGCCAATGAGACAGTGTCTCAAAGGCATTGGGTGGTCCTCCTGGGGATGACCCTCTGCCAATACTTGGCCCACACACAGATATGCAACAACCACAAACTAAGTGAGAGGATCCATTCTTGCTTGCATACTTCACCTTCTACAAGGGAGAGAGCTGCTGGCTCTGGTTGGGGAGGGGTTACAAGGCTTCTGTGTCTTTTCCTTTCTTCACCTATCTCAATTAATAAGAACATTGTGATCTGTGTGGTCCTAATGAAAGGTTCCACACGTTTACCTTTCCCCTATCACCCTAGAAGGCACTAGATCAACGGGTTCTCACATGGGCATTGTGACCTTTTGGTGGGGGGAGTAAATTCTAATGACCCTTTCACAGGGGTCAAATATCCTGCTTATCAGATATTTACATCATGACTCATAACAATAGCAAATTACAGTTATGAAGTATCAAGGAAAATAACTTTATGGTTGGGGGTCACCACAACATGAGGCGCTGTACTAAAGGGCTGCAGCATTAGGAAGCTTGAGAACCACTGTACAAAAAATTCTAATGCTTGAAGTAATTTACCCTGTTAGCCTTAGGATGTGGAACACAGTAGAAACTGAATGAAATGACAAGATATGAGAATGAGAGAGAGAGAGAGAGAGAGAGAGAGAGAGAGAGAGAGAGAGAGAGAGAGAGAGAGAGAGAGGAGGCGTGTATTTCTAGCCCTGCAAACAGTGGCATTTCCTGTTCACCCACTCACTACCTAGCTTCCAGTCTCAGGACCACATAAGTATGTTACATACATTATCTCCTTTTGTCCTTTTATCTCACAATCTCCCCCCGCCCCACACCCCCTCACCGCGAGACTAGTGAGACCCTCAGAGATTTATCAATTTGATGTTTTAGAGGCTAGAAGCAGAATAGGGATTTGAACTGAGGCCCACGTAGCTCCAGTTTTGGTGTAGTTTCGTATATCCCCAAGTACCCAGGCACAGGCCGACTTGCACACTTCCCACACCACATATTGCCCTCAGTGCTCCCTGGTGTCAGGGATATTGTTACAATCACCTTCTCTGGCTTTTAAAAGCATGATTTTCATGGTAGCTCTTTTACCTGCTGTCTGGAAAAGGCCATAAAGATCCCATAGCCTGCTATAAGAGCAACCAGCGGCTGTCAGCCAGATGCTGTCAGGGTGGCGATAGAAGTGTATGGCAGTTCTAGTTGGACTACCCAGAATCCCTCTCTCGACTTCCGTTGTTTATTCCTCTTTGGTTCTTTAGCAACTTGTGTACCCGTCTTGTGGGACCTGTTCGAAAGGGATGCGACCTGTTGAAATGATGCGCCCGCGAAGCGAGACAAGAATCCTGTCTGCACCCCACACTGTTTGCTTTGTGAAATTCCAGACTGTTTAATCTGCCCTACCTCATCCTCATAACTCCAGATTCCACTTTTCTTAATGACTTTCCCCTCCTTCAGTGCCTACACAGTTATCTTTGAAGAAGGCAGAAAAGCAAAGATGAATCATGTGCAGGAAGTGGGGGGGGGGGGGAGGGGGAAGGAGTGTGGTTGGAACAGCAGATGGCTGAGCGTGTGGGCACAGAGCTGTCTCTGTTGTTCCTCCCGCCACGCTCTGGAAACAAGTCCCTTGGAAGCATATATTCATTCCAGGATGGGGGCTGCATCTGCTTTCAGGTACTAACATGTAAATCCACATCCGCCAGGATTCATTGTAGGTATCCTAACCCTAGGCTCAAGCCCAGGTTGGACTATTATCCTGTCCTTGAAGTTTTGACCACAGACCTTCTAGACTAGACATAAGGTGATAAACTACTTCAATGAGTGGAAACAAAATTTCTCATGCCATCTTTTTTTTTTTTCTCCTGCAGGATATGAAGTAAGTGTGTGGGTATTTCTCATGTGTTGACGTGCCAGCTCCCTGACCTTCTAGGGGACTGGCAGATGCTTCTAGAAAAGCTGGACTGGGCTTTCAGGGGAAAGTCTAGGTTAAGCAGAAAATCCCACTTTGTTCCACCGGGAGCTTGTGGTGGTCTGTATGTGGAAAGAACAGGAAGACAAAAGTTCTGCATGCTGGCGCACAAGTACTGACCAGAAAGCACACTAGAGTTAGCTCCCCAATGTACGCACGCAGGCAACCGGAGTCATTTTGTTTGAATAGCTGGACTAAATTTCGAGAGCTCACAGCAGCGGAGAGTTGGAAAGATCCTGTCTCAGAAGGCTTCATTTTGCCCTTTCTTTCTTTCATTTAAATTCCCAGATGCCATTCACATATACGCTAGAGAAAAGGCCGTAATTATTTTACTTCTACATGGATGTACTCATTTAACGAGTGTCTTGACTGCTTTCTCTCTATTTCTGCCATTACCATCTGGCCTCCAGACGAATATCACAGCACACAGGTATGCAGAAGTGTTTTTGTCCTGTTCTCCTTAAGGTGATAGGTATTTTGATAAAATGCGTTTCTAGAGTTTGGGATATGTCTTAGCACAAGCTATTATTCGTGACTTGGAAACCAAGTGCTGTGGTTTAAAACTTATTTGACTAATGGACAGCTTAAAAGACACTCTTAAGGGACCGAGGAGATGGCTTGCTGTATATGCGTGAACTTCTCAGTGTGGGTCCAAGCACCCACATTAAAAACAAAAAACAAAAAACAGGAATAGCAAAGTGCATCTGTGTCCCAGAAATGTATCAGCAGAGACAGGGGCACCCCTGGGCCTTGCTGGCTGGCTGGTCTTGCCAAATAGATGAGCTTCAAGTACAGTGAGAAACTTAGTCTCAAAAACAAGGTGGAGAGGAATAAACTACATGACATCTACCCTCGGCCTCCACATGTACACATTCATGCCCAGCTACGTTTAATGACAAATAATAAGCATCGTCTGATTAAGTCTCCATAAACTCAGCACACAAATCAATAAGCAGGGCTGTAGAAGACATTTCCTAAGTTGTACATCACGATCGTAAATCCTGCTAAGAGTAGAATTTCCACCCCCATCGTCATTATGATGTAGTGACTTTCTAGCTGAAGAATCTTTCAGACTGATCCCACAAAGACACTCATTGTCAGCCCTTAATTATTTTTTTTTTATAGTTTCAGTGCATGACTAAAACAGACCAGTGTTTGTGCTTCTCGAACTTTCTTAGCTTCCCGTAAACCCTGAGCCTTAGCAGTTTCCCAAGTGACCAGAGGAGAGAGTGGGGCTTGGCCTGCAGTTGTAGGAGCCTTGAAGGCTTCAGGACACAGGTGTGGCAAGAATGGGCCTGCATACCTCACACATTATGGCTGCTTCCCTCTCTCCCTCCCTCCCTTCTCCTACAGGCACCTCCGTGAGACCTGTAATCTTGCTTCTCCACCCTCTGTCTTAAGTGGCTGAGTAACAACCCAAAAGTATAGGGAAGTTAACATTTAAATCAAGGGATCAGAGTTCAAGAAGAAAATTCTCTTCTTTCCTTTCTCTATTACTCCTTCCCAAACTCCACAGGTCGTCAAGGTAACTCTCCGGACTGACACAGCCATGACTGTGTTTGCTTACAGAGTTACAGGATCAGGTCCTCTATGTCCCCACCCAGCATTTTTATTCCTGCCTCACCTCTCTCTTGTACTTTACAGCCTTGGAAGTTCACCTCCCAGTGTAGCCTAAGGCTTTTATTTTCCAGAATGTTTGCATAGAATTATATGCATCTATATCTATCTCCCTTCAACTTGGCTTCTTGACAACAGTCGGGGTTTTTGTTTGTTTGTTTGTTTGTTTGTTTTTACTGATGATGTGGATGTTGATCAATCTAGAATCCTTATTAAGGTGAGGCAGAGTTGATTCAGGGAAATTGTCTCTGTGTCAAGGATTTGACTCTCATCTAATTTATCTGGGACTTTAATCTCATTGGCCTGAGTTTAAGCCCAGTGCCTAGGACATGTTTATTTACCATGTGTGGAGCCCAGGGATTAATGTCTGTCACCAAAAGAAGAAAAGTCAAATATGTTTGTATGCTAGCAGATAATTCATTGCTTCAGTCGTTTCTGGCTAGTCTGGCCTAGTGGAGCTCCTTACAGAAGCCCCAGCCGCAGTGCTGACAAACACACTTGCCTCCCTCTGTATAACCGCTGCATAGGAGGCTGGCTGCTTCTCTAGTAGTGACCCCCACCCACTTCTGTCCTCAGACAAATCTGGCCAATGTAGTATTTAAAAGCTTTCTCACTCAGGAATCTTCCCTTTCCACTTTGTGTATATTTCAGCTGGCAAACGAAAGATGATATGTAGGGATTGTAAACAGACACTTAAAACCTTCCCGGAAGCAAAGGGACTCCTCCCCCCCCCCACTCCCTTCTAAATGGGCGAGATGGTATCTTTATTTTCTTGAGGGTAGAGGGGGAGAATTAAGGCCCTCGGATACCTGAAGTATCACTTTCTCTTTCCTACACCCACTAAGGAGGAACCAGTGATTCAGGTTGGAACATTAATGATCTTAACTTAAGAACTTAAATCCCTCAGTACTCTTGGAAAGAATAATCTACAACTGAGACATAGTTTACGATGAACTTTGAAATAAGACAAATAAACCCGACAGAGAATCTAAAGGATAAGGATACTCTCCATTGCAATTTGATATTGGAAAGAGAAAGGAAAAGCCAGCCATTGGATTATGTCTTAAAGTGTCCTTGAAGATAGTTGAATAACTCTACCTTTATTTTTTCCTCTGTGAAACTAATGGTTGATTCATGGTATTTAAATCTGCTGGCTATAAGGAACATACCACTATGGTTACCTATTAAGGTATAAAAATAATATTAAAAATCCACTTAGAAATAGGTAAAGAATAGGAGTAGGTAGCTCAGAAGAAAGAAATTGCGTTTGTTTTTCTGTTTGCTGGTTGAACCCAGACAGGGCTAGGTAAGTGCTCTGCAGCTGAGCTACAGTCCCAGCAGAGGAAAGAAAATTCAGGCAGCCTTTACGTATCTGGAAAATGCTCAACTTTCATAATATTATAATAATTTAGTAAGTCTGTTGACTTTCCACATACATGTTATGGTACCACACATGTACAGACAAATAAATAAACTAGAAAGCAAAAAAGAAAGACTGAAGGAAGATGGGCCTGGTGACAAAAAACCTGTAGTCACCATCGTTTAGACGCTGAGGCAGGAGGATTGCCAGCCTGGGCTATACAGAGTGAATTCTGAGCCAGGCCGTGTAATTTAGTGAGACCCCGACTCAAAATTTAAGAGTAAAAAGAGGTACAATTTAGTGGTAGAACCCTTGCTTAACATGTAGGCCAGTGTTCAATGCCTGACACATGTGGAAAGAAAAGAACGAGGAAGCTCTCTATTTTCTAGAATGAAGCCATCTCCAAAATGTTTCCAGAGAACGCTCCGATTGGGTTCCTCGGAGTTTTGTCTGCTAGACTTGTGTCACGATAATCAATATGCATAAGGATGCACATATTCTTGTACACAGACTCTGTCTGCATAGGCAAGCTGCGGGCCAGCTAATAGTGGTGTCTCAGGACGGGGAATGGGTAGCCAGGAGGGACACACTTTCAGTCTATCCTATGTCCTTCTTTTCATATTTTATTTCATGCACAAGTATTATGTGCCCCCTCTCCTCCCAATATATCAATAATGTTTTATCTTTTCCTTTTTCGTTTTGTTTTTACTTGATTAAAAAACAAACAAACAAACCTGTGCATATTTATACAAAAGCTATAATGTATGCAGACAGTTGAAAGGAGCTTTTGTTGGCTTTGTGGGTAAGCTGCAACTTCAGCTGCAAATTGCGTGGCAACCACGTATGTTTTTTGTTTGTTTGTTTGTTTGTTTGTTTGTTTAAGCAAATGGAACATCTTTAAAGACTACACCAGAATGCGAACAGTCAAGTAGCTGCCCACTCTGCTGTGCTCAGAATGAATGAATCTTCCCTGCTTCCCCCGGCATGCGTGATTCCTGTGTGTCGGGCACAGTCAGCTTCCGGCTGTCTTCTCTGAGTTCTCTGCAGGGAAGGAGTCTAAGCAACACACGGGAGGATGCGTGCGAGAGCAGCCTGAGGTCCATGATATTTAAACTGTCCTTAGGATAAGAACGAGGTTGTGTAAGGATTAATGAAGTTTCCTCTGCTGTTCGTTCTAATCTTCCAGTGGCTCTATGACGGATCTCGCCAGCGCGTTCTCCAGGAAACAAATGGGTCAGGATAGCTCTCTATAGGAGAGCAAACAGTTCTGCCTGAAAAAAAAAACTAATCATTTATTACTTTTGCACATTGTACTTCAGCGGGGAGCGTGTATTATCTTATTATCTCCGCCCCGTGTGTTCATGCTGTGTCTACTCATAGCATCATGCTGTACGTATCTACTTTTTCATTCTGTTTTTATCCTAATTAATTAATTACGTTAGCACACATAGGGCTTTTACTGTGGCATTTTTATAGGAGGACATCACTGAACTGTGCGCTTACTCATCCCTCATCCCACTGCCCTCGACTGTGCTCCCTGTGCCCTTTGCCTGGTTCCAGAGAGTCATGTCACATGTACTCCATGAACTGACACACCCCTGAGATCTCTTCCTCTTTTTTCATTCTTTTAACATGCCGTGGCTTTTTAAACTCCCGTGACTAATTTTGGAGGGAAGTCTATTTTATCGGGTAACAGATTAGTTATACCATCTTGCTTTCGGCTTCTATTTGCTTGATAGATTATTATTTTTCCATCCTTTGACTCTCAGTCTGAGAGTGCCTTTGCCCATGTGACATGTTTCGTGTTGGCAGTAGTTGTGTCTAGTGTTTGCTTGCTTGCTTGCTTGCTTGCTTGCTTGCTTTTGTGGTAGTCTCAGTATGCTGTTCTGGTTGCTTTGGAATGAGCTATGTAGACCAGGCTAGCCTCAAACTAATAGAAATCCACCTCCCTCTGAGTCCCGCTTATTGAATTAAAGGAATTATAGGCATGTGCTACCACACCCCACTTGGATCTATATATTTAATCTAATCAGACAGCCTCGTCTCTTTATTGGTACGCTGAGAGCATTTTCTTTTCAGGTTCCTTCAGGGAAATGATTAGTAATTCTTGCAATTGTGCTTTCCTGGCTGCTTTGATTATTTGTTATTGTCTGTCTCCTGTGTCAGGGTTAGAGTTGGCAGATTTACTGTGTCATTCACAATGGGTTTCTTTCCAGCTTTCAGTTAGTCATCATTTTTCTTACGAAATTTATTCCTTCCTATGTCTGAGACTTTCCTCCCTATCAGTATAGAGCGGTGGTTCTCAACTTTCCCAATGCTGTGACCCTTTAATACACTTCCTCCTGTTGTCGTGACCCCCCCAACCATAAAATTACTTTTGTCTGTTCATTTATAACTGTAATTTTGCTACTGTTATGAATCATAAGGTAAACATCTGTGCTTTTCAATGGTCTTAGGGGACCCCTGTGAAAGGCTCATGTGACCCCCAAAGGGGCCTCAACCCTCAGGTTGAGAACTGTTGTTATATAATATCCCCTTAAGTCTCTTCTTTGGTGCAGGCTTATTGATCAAGATCACTACTACCATTACTACTTAGCTTGAAATGTCCTTATATAGCTGCAGTAACTTTAAAAGGTGACTTTGACGGTGCAGTCAGTCATTTTGGTCGGCAGTCATTTACTCTCAGGGCTTGAAATACCTCATTTCCATGCTTTTCTTGAGTTTATTCGGTTGCCTTTGCTTTTGTTAGTAGACTGGCATTTTCCCCTTAGAGTTTTCAATATTGCTTCTTTGCCTTATGTTTTTGACATCTTGACTCTAATCTGTCATGGAGAAGTTCTCCTCACATCATGTCTGTTTTGAATTAGAAATGCCTATTATGTTTGAATGTCTACATCTTTCTCTAGATTTGGAGAGTTTGTTTGTTTGTTTGTTTGTTTGTTTGCTATGCAGTCATTGAATATATTATTTGTGCCTTTACTGTGTATCCCAGCTCCTTCTATCCTGTGTATTCTCATGCTTCCCGTGGCTGGATTCCAGAGTTCTGGGACAGTGTGATCATCCTGGGTGGCTTTATGATATTTCCTCTCCCTTGTCCTCTGTTCCTGATATTCTATCTCCTGCTTGGTCAAATCTACTCATAAAGCTTTGCCTCTTTCCTTTCTTTGATTTTTATTTATTGAGTTTTTTCATTTCCAACATTTCTATTTAGTTTTTTTATTTTTCTTCAAAATCTCAATTTCCTTGATGGATTTTTTCTATGGTTTTTTTTTTTAATTCATTTTGCCAGTTTTCTCGTCTACTTTGCTGAATCTTTCTTTTCTTTTTAAGATTTATTTATGTATTTATTATGTGTACAGTGTTTGCCTGTATGTATTCCTGCAGGCCAGAAGACAACATCAGATTTCATTACAGATGGTTGTGAGCCACCATGTGGGTGCTGGGAATTGAACTCAGGACTTTTGGAGGAGCAGCCAGTGCTCTTATCCGCTGAGCCATCTTCAGCCTCTGAAGTTTTCTTATACAATGTTGCCTTTCCTCCAGATCCTCCATTGAATCCACTTGCTTGTTTGAACCATCTTTCTGATAATTAACCATTTTTACTTTTAAAATCACCTTAGCATTTTCTCTACTTCAGTGTGACACTCTGTCGTTGGTATTTCTCCTGTTTCCGTGTTGCAGTTCACGTATCTGTTGACTTGTACATTTTCGGTTATGTAGGGATCTTGATGAGCAGCCCACTCTACTTGAAGCATCATTTAGAAGGAAACAGAGTGCATGTGGAGCCATCTTCTGCTGCCCCCCAGGGAGCTGCGTGTTCGAAGCTCACCCCTTGGTGTATCACCAACCTTTCTCCTCTGTGTTTTTCAGAGACTCTTTCATTCCCTCTGTAGATTCCCAGTAGTCTTTTGCTCTTCTTTGGGAAAGAATCTTTTTTTTTTTTTATTATTTCAATTCCCCTTTTCACTGGCACACAGAGATAGCCGGTAGCCTTCCATCTTACCCAGAAATCCTACTTCATTTTCTTATGTAAAATGAAATACTTGGATGCCCACACTCTGATTATGGTCAGATAATCTGTCTTTGGTACTAGGAACCTATCCGTCATCAAACATAGCCATCCTCTCCAGTTTCAAGTTCTGACACTGTTCTAAGAGCACTGTAACTTCTGTCCTGGATCACAGTCTGTCTCCCTTTTGTCTTTTTATTTTTTTAGTACTTGGGGAATGAATTTAATGGCCTCAGATATTCTGGCCAACAGATCTACCATTGAATGACAGCTCCACAAGGTCACATGAAGTTCCCCAGACCGGCACTGGACTTAGAATTGTCCTACCTCAACTTCCCAAGTTACAGGGTTACCAGCCTGTTACTGGCCACCAGGCCTGGGCTCCGAACTGCTCTTCTCTTGAGCAGAGCGTGCCTACGTGACTTAGTTTTCTGTCTCCAGAATGTCTTACTAATACTGAGCATAACTCTTTTTTTCTTTAAAGGTAGAAACAAACTCATTTTGACAAGACACACGAGTCTCAGTACGTTATGAATCCTCTCATAGGTTCAAGTGACCCTCCCCTTCTAATCAAAATGAGCAAAGAGATAATAACATATGACCCAGGGCAATGGATTCCTAATGGTGCCAAAGGTAGCTTCGGGAAAGGGCCTGACAAAGGTGTCCTTTACTATAATGACGGACAGCAAGCTGCAAAGGACAAAGAATAACCTGAAAAGATTATGCTTGATTCTTAACTTAGATGTTGTATAACTTCCTCCTACCACGTTCGGCCCACAATTCTTCGAGAGTTCTAATAGGAACCGTGTCCATTCCACCTTTGTTCCTAGTGGGAAAAGCCAGGTCTTTCTTTACAAATGTCTCTCTCTGCAGAACAGTGGTTGTAACCAAGGGGCTGCAAGGGCCCTTTCACCTGGAGAGCAACAGGCTCTTTGGAAGATGTCACTTCCTCCTGGTTAGGGACTATGCGGTGTCTCTGCAAAAGGGTCCCTCCAAGAGGTTCTGCCGATGCGTTTGGATCAATCTTCAATCTCTCAGTAGGCTTGGGGAAAAAAAATGTTGTGTAATAAACCATTAGGGGGTGGTGGCAGTTTCTTCTCCCCAAGAGAAATGATTGCGACTCACATTTAAAATAACATTTCTCTCCTTTGCTGGCTACAATTGCAAGAGTCTCTTCAGCACCACTCTCTGCATGAGGTAAGATAAGTATTTTGTCATCTTCTATTATTAGGGAGGGATTCTGAGTCACACAGAAGCTAAGCGATTTTTTTTTCTCCCGGCCTCAGAAATAAAAGGATGAACACGAAGCTGGCTGATGAGCACATTATTTTAGGAGGAGGGCAATCGTGTCAGTGTTGCCTCATTTTCCTGGACAACTGCACCGGCTTCCTAGTCGGTTTCTCTGCCCGCAGTTTCTCTCCTCCCCGAGCTGCACTCACCCCCACAGTTACCAGAATTATATCCTAAAACCATGTCACACTTCTTTGTCACACACCTCTGACTGGGGAGTCCGTGCGGGAATCTCAAGCGCAAATTCTTTAGCTTGGTGTTTAAAGCCCATTTCCGGGATCCTAAGCTGCCTCCCTCACTCACGTTCCTTCCCAGTCTTTTACTCCGACACTGCTCAGCCAAACTGCAATGATCATGTATGTCCATCCCAAAGAGCCTCGTGCATTTCTCTCCGGTAGAGCGCCTTCCTTTTCTTATCCCTGGGGGTTATGGTTTGGATCTTGAATATCTCTCAAAGGCTGTGTGTTGAAGGGTTCCTCTCTAGCCTGGGGAGACATTGGGAGATGGTGGAGACTTTAGGAAGTGGAGCTGGGTTAAGTTAGATCACTGGATGTGCACATTTGAAGGAGATAACAGGAGCCCAACCTATTACTGTCCCTCTTTCTTCCTTGACCACCAAGAAGTGAGCATTCTCTTCTTTGTTTTCTCCCATGATGCTTTGCCTATCACCTGTGCCAGAGCAACAAAGCCAGCTGATCACCACCTAAGATCTCTTTAAAAGTATTATCTGTTACATTTTAATGTATACTGGCCTTTTGTCTGCATGGATGTCTGTGTGAGGGTGTCCTCTGGGATATCCTCTGGGAATGGAGTTATAAACAGCTATGAAATGACGTGTAGGTGCTAGGAATTGAACCCAGGTCCTCTGGAAGAAAAGTCAGTGTTCTTACCTGCTGAGCATTCTCTCCAGCCTAGTATCTCTCTAACTGTAACTCCAAATACATTTCCCTTCTTGTGGTGGTTTGATAGGTTAGGTCCCGTAGGTTCATGTGTTTGAATGCTTGGCCATAGGAATGGCACTATTAGGAGCTGTGACCTTATTGTGGCCTTGTTGGAGAAAGTGTTGTCAGTATGTGGGTGGTCTTTGAGGTCTCCTATGCTCAAGGTCTGCCCAGTGTGGGGTAGTCCCCTTCTGCTGCTTGCAGATCAAGATGTAGAACTCTTGCTTCCATTAGCAGCATGTCTGCCTGTAGGCTGCCATGCTTCTCACCATGATAATAATGGACTGAACTTCTGAACATGGAAGTCAGTCCCAGTGAAATGGTTTCTTTTGTAAGAGTTACCTTGGTCGTAGTGTCGATTAAGTGTTTTTTGTTTTGTTGTTGTTGTTGTTTTTTTTTTTTTTCATAGCAACAAAAAGCTAACACACTTTGAGGGATGGAGGGACGAAGGGAAGTTGGAGGAGGATACTCTGCTCTTCCACCGGGATCCAGTTCACATGGAGGTTTCTCTGGGTCACTTCCCAGTGCTGCTTCTACTTCCCCCTCACCTCAGAGTAGCTGGCACTCCCTGCTCTTGTTCCCATTCTCCTCTCTTTCTATTGCAATTATACTTAAAAAAAATTACATTCTTGCCACTGAAGCATGTGTTTAGCTTCCCCAGTCCGGTTTCTATTTTGTGATAACTTAGCTAGAATCATTTCCTATGCCACACACTCAATTCAGTCCAAGAGCTACCTCCTAAGAAACATTGAAGTTGCTCTCAGGGACTCCATTCTTCCAGGCAACCCTGGATCTGGGTACCATGTTCCAGTCACCTGAATGTACTCAGGGAGCCATGCCTGCTAGGGCAAGCAGATGGGTCCTGTCTAATATTATGTCTTTTGGGGTAAAGTTTGGCATGTATAGGTAAATGATAAAACTTGATTCATCTTTCCAGATAATTTTCATATTCTATGACTGTAGTTTATGAGTAAGATCCCTTTGTGTGGGTTATCACATGGAGTTTCTCAAAGTATAGTCCCCCTATCTGTGCTCTACCTGGCTGCAAGGCTACAATTTAATCTCCTGGGTCCCTGTCTAGACTTTAAGAACGGGAATCTTTGGGATCCAGGTATGACAGCACATGCCTTTAATTCAAGCACTTGGGAGTTAGAGGCAAGCAAATCTCTGTAAGTTTTGAGATCAGCCTGGTCTAATATATTCCAGACCAGCAAAGTTACGTGGTAAGACCCTGTCTCAAACACATAAACACAAACTCTCTCTCTATTTCTCCCTCTCTCTCCCCCCTCTCTCTCACATACGAGAGAGAGAGAGAGAGAGAGAGAGAGAGAGAGAGAGAGAGAGAGAGAGAGAGAGAGAGAGAGAGAGATGAATTTTAAAAACAAAGAAACAGCCAGGCATTGTGGCCCACATTTTTAATCCCAGCACCCAGGAGACAGAGGTAGACAAATGTCTGAGTTTGAAACCAGCCATGACTGCACAGGTCTTCCTAGCCTTGAACTCATGATTTTACTCTGGCTGACACTGAACCTGCAATCCTCCTGCCTCACACTGGTGAATATCTGAGATTCTCTACCTATGCCAGGTCCAGCTTGGAAGCTTCATGAGTGCATTTTTCATTATGAAAGTGAAACTCATACCACATGTAACTGGACTTTACCCCATGAGCCTTGGCCATGAGCATACATAGAAAGGAGTCCTTGTCCTTGTCGTTCTCCTAGTACCAGGGCCACAAAGGTCTCTTCCTCAAGCAAAAACATCAGGTCTTTTGGTCTCATGGAGGCAGATCCTAAACTCCACAACTGGAGGCTACACCGTGATGCTGCCTGGCATCTCAGTCACACAACATCCTTGGGTCACAACTCCTCTAATAATAGCCTATTGTAAGCCCATTGATTTCAGCAATAGGAATAATTTTTCATTTGTGCCTAGTTTGAGCTTGTCATCTCAGAATATCAGAGAAGTGAGGCAGGAGGATTGCAAATACAAGGCAATTTAATAGGTAATTTAGTGAGACCCTGTCTCAAAACAAAGGGCCGGGCCAGCAAGTACCTTGAATGTGTAAGGCAGTGGGCTCAATGGGCAGAAACACACACAGTGAAGAAGAGGGTTCATCTGACATCTTTTATGCTAAGTAAAAAAAAAAGTCTCTGGTCACTAAGATGATCCATGTTAAAGAACATCACAGTCATCTATACTACATGTGCTTGTGTATGTGTGTGTTTATATATATGTGTGTGTGTGTGTAATATGTATGTGGTACATATCTTTTGTTTCAGCACTCTGAAGGCAGAATTGGGTGAATCTTTGTGAGTTTAGGCCAACCTGTGATACATAGCAAGTTCCAGATTGTCCTGGGTTATCTACTGAGATCCTGTCTAAAAAACAAACAAACAAACAAAAAACAAAAACAAAAAACAAAAAAACTTGATATATCATACTATATACTACTATATAGTGGTTATGTTGATTTACATAAAAAGTAAATTCTCATACAGGAATCATAACAAAGACAGAGAAATGCCTTCATAAAGCACTTTTATTTGGAGCACTGGGTAGGTAGGGACACAGCCCAGCAAGCACTCGACTTTTGATGTTTGGGTGAAGACTAAAGCTTTTAGTGGGTTTAGAAGACCCTGGGGGGTTAGATTTTAAAAAGGTTGATGCTTGCCAGACACTTAACAAAAATAATCTTGTTCGCACACATGTAAATGTTGCTATAGAAACTGTAGGCAGGTGGATGGTTCAGAGCTGCTGTGAGCTTGCACTGCAGGTCTTAGCAGAGTCTTCCTCATCCAGGAGTGGAAGATTCCTTTTGGTCATACAAGAGTGGCTTTCACACCCAGCTCTGAGCCTCCCCCCAACCCCCCTCATCTGACAAACTCCTGCAGGGCATTAATTCAAAGGGAGAGTGGAAATTCCCAGAGAAAGAGGTTCCCTATATCCCCCGAGTCAGTATCAGTGTGTGTGCCCATCAGGGATGCAAATTTCAGGGCACCAGGAGACCATGGATCCATGGCTCACCCAGTAGATTTCCAATCCCTTTGTGGTATGATGAATGTGTAGCCCGCAAACAGGTGTGGCTGAGCCTGCAATGATGGAAGATAGAAAGCACCTGCTACTTCAGCAGGTATGGCCTGGAAAACCTCTGGAAAGCAATGTGCATGTGCGCCATCTTGGTTCACTTGGGTTTCTCCACATCTCACACAAAAAAAATGTACCTGGCGTGGTGGCTCATACTTTCATCTTAGCACCGTGAAGGCAGAGTGGTGTGGATCTTTGTGAGTTCAGGCCAAGCTGTTATATATAGTGAGTTCCATGCCAACCAGAGCTACCTACTGATATCCTGTCACAGAAGAAAGTAAAATTTGGAACTGTTTGCTTCAGCAATAACAAGGAGTGGTTAAAAAAAAATCCAGTCATCATTATCGTCGTCGCTGTCGTCATCATCATCATCGTCGCTGTCGTCATCGTCACCGTCACTATTATTACTGTTATTAGTGTGTGTACTTTGTTACAGAGATGCATGTTCTGGCCCAGGTATGGATCAGAAGCCAGAATTGGTTCTCTCCTTTCACCTTTGCCAGGGTCCTGAGATTCAACTCTGGTCACCAGGCTTGTATGACGAGTGACTTTTTAAACCTCCTGAACCATTTTGCCCTCTTAGTTTTTATTTTTCCTCAAATATTATGACTGTTTTTTTTTTCTCTATTCCTGAGAGTTAAATTGCTGCTACTGTGTTTTTTCATTATATGATCCTTTTAGGCAGGGCTAATAAACACTTATGCAGAGTTGTGTGTATGTGTGTTAGTTATCAGTGAAAACAGGTAGCAAGCAATAGATTATTCTTATTTTAGGATTCCTACCCCTTTCCAAATATAACCCAGTAACTGCAGTAGTCCAGTAGAATAGTGTCATCTGATAATGCTGGAGAACATGAACTATAAGGAGATGACATGATTTCCCTCACGTCACACATTACAAAGTAGCTGAGCCAGGACTGGAATCTAGGTTGGTCAGACGCCAAAACACCCCAGCCTTGACCAGTAAGATAATATTTAACTAATTACGTGGAAACTGCCATTGTACAACAGGTTAAATGCACAACAGGTTGTACAGTGTCTTTTGTGCCCCTAGGTCGGTGCTGTATAAACTAACAGACCTTCCAAGGGACGGGGATGCGAACTGGGTCCCTGTCATTTAAGCTCTGGCTTTGCAATGATAAAAGTTAAATAATGGTATACCCACTTTGCAGGATTGTCATGACGCATCAATAGTTTTACAATCGTTTCTTTACTGGGAGGTAGACATGTGTGCATGGCCCACACGTAGAGGTCAGAGATCAGAGGTCAACTTGTAAAATTCAGTTCTCTTTTACTATCACATGGGAACAAGCTCTGGTTGTCAAGTTTGGGGGCCAAGAGCCCTTACCGGTTGAGCTATCTTAACAGGTCAGTCATGAGAGATTTAATATGTAACAATCTGGTTACAAATAAACTGTAACCACAGCCTCATGCCACAATGTGTCAAGACTTGACTCTGTGAAGAATCCATCAGATGGCTTGAAGCCTCATTGCTTACACTGAAATCTGGGGTTCTCATCAGTATATTTGGGGGGAGGAGGTTCTGGGATAAGTTTGAGAAACCAAATTAAAGCATGAATGAGGTCATGCCCAGTGATTGCTTTTTCCTTGGGTAGCATCCTTTTGTTAAGGTCCATCCTTTATAGGCAAGTTCTGACTGCTGTCCTCCCTTTATGTGTACGGGCAAGCAAATGGTATGGACACCTCCTTCATTAAACTGAACTTAACTCAGTTCCATGGAGTTACAGTCGTGAGCTGCCATATGAGTGCTGGGATTTGAACCTGGGTCCTTTGGAAGAGAATTCAGTGTGCTCTTAACTGCTAAGCAGTCTCTCCAGCCCTCACGAACCAACTTTTTAAAATGCTACCTCAAGAAATTAGACATTATCCGGATCCACCCAGTTAACCTGGGTAAGGTGTCATTTGAGCTAGGCTAGGACATCTCCTCTTTTACCCCATTGTTAAACTAGAGTGAATTAAACTGGTTTGGGCAGTCTTTTGAGGGGTTAGCTGCAAGTGAGGAACCTGGCAGGCTATTAGGCTGGCTTCAAAAGGAGTGTTTGGGGCAGGAAATAAAACTTCTCAGTGGAGTCCAGTTCCATAAAGATCCGGCTGAGAAGTGGACTGACTGCAAACCAAGATCAGATGGGCCGCTCTGTTGGTATTGGTCCTGGGGGCTACACGAAGCTTTGACTTTGTACACAGCCAATCATGCATCTGATCAGGGCTTCCTGGTGTCGATCCATTAGGCCTCTTGCATTCCTGTTTCTGCTGTTCAAGCATAGCTTGCTATCTTTTCAGGCCCCTGTCAGGAGAGTCCGTCAGGATGAATCTCATACCCTCGGGTACACCTTTATTTTAAACCAGATAATTTCTAACTGTACTCTTCAAAAGGGTTAGATTCCATCTTGAGGTTTAACAGCTCCAAAGGCTGTTGCAATTTTGAAGGCCCACCCCCACCCCCACCCCCGGGACATCTAAGAGTAAATTGTGAATATATCACATGCCTATATTTTAAGTCAAGAGCTTCGAGAACACCCTCTTCCTGTTTGTTGAAAAAAATCTGCCTAGCTATTTTCACATGATGTGTTAATAAATGTCCGTTGTTGCCAGAGAGATTATTCCAGGAAGATTAAAGGTCATGCCAACTCATCCAGGTCCTAGAAGTCCCAAGGCTCCTTCAACTCAGGAAAATTCCTGCAAAGCCACATTGCTTCTGCGAGGGCCTGAAGAACATTTATAGCCATCGCACAGAAGCAAGGATGCAGGCCCTAGCTTTGTTTCTGTTGCTGTGATAAAGGACCCTGGCAAAAGCAAGTTAGAGGCGGTGGGAGTGTTATTTCAGCTTATAATACCAGGTAAAGAACATCAGTTTGGAGGAAGTTAAGGCGGGGATTTCAAACAGCTAGCCACAAGCCCTCCCCAGGCAAGAGAGGGAGGAAATTAATTCATGCATGTTCACCTATATTCAGCTCGAATTCTCTACTCACACTTGGGGACCCTCTGCCTAGGGAGATGCCCACAATGGGGTTTGGTGTCCCCCACATCAATTAAATGTAATTATTACAATCCCTTCACCCATTGAGTCAATCTAGACCATCTCTCATTGAGACTCCCTTCCCAGATCACCCTAGGTTGTACTAACCACTAATGTTAACTATTACCGTGTGCCTCCATGCTTAGGAGAGTGGGACCAAGAGGGCTTTCTATGTTCTCTCGTTTTGAAAAAGGTCTCCTGTGGTTGGGAGATGTGGTTCAGTGGTAGAATACTTACATAGCAAATTTGAGGACCTGGTTTCAATTCCCAGTACTATAGTAAATAAAGCAATAGCCTCCTACATGTGAATAATATTCTAGAAAGAAACGGAAGACATTGTTATCAAGGAAGCCTGTGGTCTGTCTCATGGCTAGAACTCTAATCATGGAAGAGAGTTTTTCCTGTGAGCCTGAGCAGTCAAAAGGTCCTGGGCAGACAAAGGGCCAACTGCGACAGCGAGTTAGTTTTATTCAAGAAGTGAATAAAGCTTTATTCAGGCTAACTTTACTAAAGCAGTGATTTAAAAGAATATCATTTTTGTGGGGACTGGGGCAGCAAGTCTGTTATTTTAAATGGTAAAGGCCGAGGAAAAGACTTCCAAGTTCAAGCAAAGCCTGTGTGGGCTCTAGAATGAATTTAAGGCCAGCCTGGGTAACTCAGCAAGACTCTCTCAAAATAAATAATTTAAAAAGGACCACGCGCTCTTTCCAATCGATCTCCAGTAACACGGGTGGGGGTGGGGTGGGGTGGGGTGGGGTGGAGCAGAGGGGGAGAAGTCACTTTCTTTGTATCCTACATTTCTAAGTTGTCTCTTATCTCCATATTCATTTGAGAAACTATTCATATTCCTAAATGTCCTTTAAGCAAATACATATATTCCCAACTTTACACGTTTATGGATTCCCCTTCTTGCTTAGCTTTCCACACAGCACTTCTACTTTCTCGCACCATACATCACTGTTGTATTTCTGGACTGATGGGAAGGTGCGCTCAAGGAAGGGAAGCAATCTTTAGTTTAAAAAAAAACAAAAAACAAGAATGAAAAACCTATTTTTGTATGTATTTTCATATATGAGTGTGAGGTCACCAGTGTGCTTTGGAGCCAGAAGACAATCTCAGATGTTGCTCCTCAGGACTCATGCGCACCTTGATTTTTGAGACAGGGTCTCTTACCAACTAGACGGGGTTGGCTGGCTAGTGAGCGCCTGTGATCTTCCTATCACTACTTCCTTAGTGCTAGTGTTGCAAGCATTGGTTTATTTTCAATTTATTATTATTATTATTATTAATGTATAGATAGATAGATAGATAGATAGATAGATAGATAGATAGATAGATAATGGGTTGGGTTTTTTTTTGAGACAGGGTTTCTCTGTGTAGCCCTGGCTGTCCTGGAACTCACTCTGTAGACCAGGCTGGCTTCGAACTCAGAAATCTGCCTGCCTCTGCCGCCCAAGTGCTGGGATTAAAGGCATGCGCCACTACTGCCCGGCTTCAATTATATTATTTAAAAACAACAAACAAACAAACAAACAAAACAACATGGGTTCTGGGGATCAAACTTGAGTCCTCATACTTACAAGAAAAGCCAGTACTTTACCGGCTTGTCATACGGATTTCATTCCTACTACTTCCCTAAAACGTGGAGTGAGAGAAGAAATGAAGTGAGTGAAGAAGTGAAGTGAGGCCCAGGGCTGCCTCCATATTGGTGAGTCATACAGGTAAGGTTTGAATTCAGGCCCATGCTCCTAGCTAAGGAACTGTGAGAGTTAGAACCCACGATACATACCCTAAGGAAGAAAGAACTATTAATCTTGTGAATGGTTGACTAGTGAAGAAAACCACTGGTGTGTGCCACGGAGCCTTACCCTCCCTTAACGTACGTGCAGTGTGTGCAACAGAACCTGTGGTCAAAAGCTGAAATGTACAACTTAGGCAAGTTAAAATCTTTGTGTCTTAGCAGGAAGTAGGAGCTTAATGATCCTTGGACGTGGTCACCTCAATTCTGGCCTCAAGCCCTGAGCACCTTCTCTGCTTTAGTTTAGCCTCGGGTCAATTCCTTCATCTTCCTTACCTAACTTGTGTTAGGTTTTCTAAAGACTGCACAAAATTACTCAGGGAGACACAGAAACAAGGCCGTGTCCACCCTACAGCACCGTTCCATAAACTCTTTCATCTGTCTCGGTGTAATGAGCCGAAAACATTTTTTTAAAATGTGCATTGGTAGTTTGCCTTCATGTATGTTTGTATGAGGGTATGGGATTCTGGAGTTACAGTTGTGAGCTGCCATATGGGGGCTGAGATTTGAACCCGGGTCCTCTGGAAGAACAATCAGTGCCCTTAGCCGCTGAAACATCTCTCCAGCCCCTGTAAACCAACTTTTTAAAAGGCAACCTCAAGAAGTTAAGACATCCCAGTCCACCAAGGTAACCTGGGTAAGGTGTCATTTGAGCTGGAGTAGGACATCTCTCTCCTGCTTTGCCCCATTATTAAACTAGAGTGAATTAAACTGTTCTGAGCAGACCTTTGAGGGGTTAGCTGCAAGTGAGGAACCTGGCAGGCTATCAAGCAGACTTAAAAGGGAGTGTTTGGGGCAGGAAATTAAAAAACAAAACAAAACAACAACAAAAAACCAACCAAACAAAAAAAGCAAACAAACAAACAAAAAAATCCGACCTTGGCCAAAAAACCTCCCAAAGTGCTCAAGCCATTTTGCAGGTTAGCTCAAAAACATATAAGCATATCAGCTAACGGGCATGACATTCCCACACATGGTGCCCACTTAATATTACAAAGACCCTGTAAAATACAAGAAAGATGACAAGGAGAAAAAACTGTAACTGGATATAGTTAGATCGAAAGGTCAAATTTCCTGAAGGAAGTGGGAAAAAATTCAGACTCAGAAACATAGGTACAAATGCTTAGAGCTCTCCACCAGTGTGCAAAGATATTATTATCAACCTCCCAACTGTCTGGTGCTTCACTTCAAATTTTGGTAAAGAAAAACCCAACCTGCTTCCCTCTTCTGTTTGGAGGTTGAGGCTTGTCCTTCACGTTTCCGCGGAGCACCCCACTTCCCTCCTCCTAACCATTGGTCCCACAGACTGAAATGTCTCAGGGTGGGAAAACCTGTAACAGATGGGGAAGGATCTGGGGGCGTCAGCTGCAGCACAGGCCTACCCCAGCGGGAGTTGGAAGCTAGCCAATGAAATATGGGCGTTTTGTTCCCAGTGCTGCCCAAAAAAGGCGCGGAGAGAGGTTGGAGGCAACCCCCATTTTCATCAAAACGCTCCTTCTGGGGCGCCTGCCTGCGGGAGGGCTCCAAAATTGGCTACTTGGACCTCCAAGTCGCCCTGTTTTAGCCCACATTTCCCAAACCCCGGAAGAGGCGGGTGATTAAAAATGCAAATTGCTTTGCGGGCGACAGTAGGTAGGACCCGGCTGCGAGGCGCTGGGCTGGGGAGATCCCGTGACCTTAGACGCCCTCCGCGCCCCGGATTCGGGAAGGGCCGCAGCCGGCGCTTCCGCCTCCCGGTCGCGGCCGGACAAAGCCCAGCTCCTTTCCCTGGGACCCGAGGGGCTGACCGGATCGGGACGCGCGCCTTCCGCAGGGCCCGCCGTCGCCGCACACAGGTGGTTTTCCGTCCGGGAGGGGCGGCCTCTGCACTTTTATATAACAATAGAACCGAGCGCGCCGGGGATGCGCTCTTGTCGCCGTCGCGGCCCCCGCCGGCCACGCCTCCATCCGGCTCCGGTGCCGCCTCCGTCCTGAGTTGCCTGCGGGTGGTGCCCATGAGACTTCCCAACCCTAACTCTGGAACCATGGGGTCCAGACAGGGACACCTCTGGCTCCTTTTCCGCTCCAGGTCTCTCACTAGGCGACGGTTCCGCGACGGCCTTACAAGCGATCACGGGGTCGTCGCGTGTCCTGCCCCCCCCCCCCCATCCCCCAGAGCAGCAATGCTGCGGCCAAAGCGCAGCGCGCAAGCGCGTTTGGAGCTGCTAGCGTGCTCCTTGCGGGGCCCGGGGACCGCTGCAGCCTAGAAAGGATAGGGGACCGGCCTCTGTCCACAACCGCCACTGTTTACGCTTGAGTTCCCGCAGGCTTGCAGGTCTCCGGGGTGCAGGAAACGTTGGTGAGGCCTGTCGTCCCAGGCACCTAACCTAGGCTGCCTTGCCAGACCGGTTCCTCTTAGAAACCAAACTCTGCTCTTGGCTCCAGATCGTTAAAGGAGCTCGACTCCCCAGGCTCGATGGGTGACCGGTGATGGTGGTGGGGAGCAAGATCTCCGGAACAATGGCTCAGAATGCCCCCACTTCACCGGAGCAGAAGAAAAGTGCAGGGATAGCTGACAAGGTTTTGGGTGCTTACACCACCCGCCCCCCCCCCTCCGCTGCCGCCAAGAAAGTTGAGAAAGCCCGGGGTTGGGGCGCTTCTGGTTTTCTGGACAACCAAACGCTTGTTTGCTTAGTTGCTTTAAAATGTTTCAACAAAACACTAGTTTGTTTCTAGAGATGTTGGATTAGCATTTAACACTTCGTTGGGTCGCTAAAGCCCAGGCAGTCCACCAGTCCCAACACAGCCTCGCCTAAAAGGACATTAGAACAAACAGAACTAGACTTTTAAAAGAGCCAAACAAATGCCACACACGATCTAAAGGAGGACCGGGTTGGGGGTGGGGGAGCAGGGGCGGCGCTATGGCGGGCTTGGATCTAGCGTTAAAGAGAATTAAAAAGGGGGAAAACCCCTCAAGTTTTATTAAGGCTAACTTAAGATTGTAAGCGTCGCGAATAAGGGCTTTTGTGCTTGCTAATTGCACTACTGGTGCGCAAGAGTTAGACGCGAAGTGTGAACTCTAAACAGAAGGAAACACGAGACAACTTTAGTGCCCTGGTTTATGTGCCCTGCTCCTCCTCCACCGCCGCCTCCTCTTCTTTCTCCTTCCTCCCGCCGAGCCCGCAGTTGCAGCTTGTTTGCACTGGGGCTTATCCGGAGCGGAAATTCCTTTCCGTTTTTGTGAATGACAAACTCATTAACAATTCATCAACACAACCTGTTCCAGCCGGCCCGTCCCCACGGCAACAGCCCCTTCCGCAGCGCGCTCATTGGCTGACCGAGAGAATGTATCCATTGAGACGCTGGCTGTTTGTATCCATTGAGGAGCTGCCTCGCACAGGGGGTGTGCTCTCGCGGAGTCCTAGGGACTGTGAGCAAACCCAGTCTTGAATAATCCGGCGAGAAACACCGGGTTGGATCCGAGGTGCAGCCTCAGAGGGAAGGATTAAGAGCCGCTAGACTTTTTTTCTTTTCCCTTTTTCTCCTCTCAGTGGCACGGAGTCCGAATTAATTGGATTTCATTCACTGGGTAGGAACAAAACTGGGCACCTTCATTCAGAGAGAGAGATTCATTGACTCGGAGAGTGATCTGGTGCAGAGGGACCACCGACTTGACTTCTGTGTCGCTTTCCCTAACCGCTAGCCTCGGCTTGGGAAAGGCGAGGCGGAATCAAACCCCGCTCCGAGAGCGGGAGCTTCGCGCAGCGTGCTCGGCCTATGCCTGCCTCGAGGGGCGTCTGCTAGGCACCCCGCCTTCTCCTGCAGCTCGACCCCCATGATAGATACGCTCAGACCCGTGCCCTTCGCGTCGGAAATGGCGATCTGCAAGACGGTGTCGTGGCTCAACGAGCAGCTGGAGCTGGGCAACGAACGGCTTCTGCTGATGGACTGCCGACCACAGGAGCTGTACGAGTCGTCACACATCGAATCTGCCATTAATGTGGCCATCCCCGGCATCATGCTGCGGCGTCTGCAGAAGGGCAACCTGCCCGTGCGTGCGCTCTTCACGCGCTGCGAGGACCGGGACCGCTTTACCAGGCGCTGCGGCACCGACACCGTGGTGCTGTACGACGAGAATAGCAGCGACTGGAATGAGAACACTGGTGGAGAGTCGGTCCTCGGGCTGCTGCTCAAGAAACTCAAAGACGAGGGCTGCCGGGCGTTCTACCTGGAAGGTATGTTGTGCGCCCCGGGTGCAGGGCTCCGGGCTGGGACTGCAGGCTGGGGAAAATGTTAGCGAGGTAGCGATCGCCGCTTGCATTGCGCTTAGGGGAGCTAGCTGGGCCACCGTGGTAGCTTCTCCTTCAAGGGTTAATCAGGCACCTTTCTTTGGGTAGGTGTAGGATTAAGGTTCACAAGAGCTGGAAACGTAGTTCAGGGTGCAGCTTGGCACCTCGCAGCTCCTCGAAATATTAAGAAAAGTAATCTTGTGCATTTCCAGATTCAGGAGAATAAGTGTTCCCAGGGTAAGCAGCGGGTAGTGTTCCTAAAGGTGCGCATTGAAGCGTGCTTCTACCACTGCCGGGGGTTCCTAGGGTGCCTGTCCATAGTGTTCTTTGTGCTTCTCACTAGCTGTAAATTACTACAGCTTCTCCGGTTACAAGATTGCTTTTCTTGTTTCTGGCAGGTGGCTTCAGTAAGTTCCAGGCCGAGTTCGCCCTGCACTGCGAGACCAATCTAGACGGCTCGTGCAGCAGCAGTTCCCCGCCTTTGCCAGTGCTGGGGCTCGGGGGCCTGCGGATCAGCTCGGACTCTTCCTCGGACATTGAGTCTGACCTTGACCGAGACCCCAATAGTGCAACGGACTCTGATGGCAGCCCGCTGTCCAACAGCCAGCCTTCCTTCCCGGTGGAGATTTTGCCCTTCCTTTACCTGGGCTGTGCCAAGGACTCGACCAACTTGGACGTGTTGGAAGAGTTTGGCATCAAGTACATCTTGAATGTCACCCCCAATTTGCCCAATCTGTTTGAGAATGCGGGCGAGTTCAAATACAAGCAAATTCCTATCTCGGATCACTGGAGCCAAAACCTGTCCCAGTTTTTCCCTGAGGCCATTTCTTTCATAGGTGAGACTAATTTACAGTCATTCATAGAGTTGAAGATCTTAATCTGTTTTCCTGCAGGCTGTTTTGCTGGACTGCAGGTCTTCTACTGTCTTTAAGAGTGTTAATTCTTGTTTACCTTCTTGCTTAAAGGGAAAACAGGGCCCGTTGACGTAGCAGATCGGGGGACTATTTGAGCCATTTAATTCATACTTTTAAAAGGAGGCTGTTCCAATCAGCCATGTTTTCCTTATCTCTAGACGACAGGATGTGAGAGGAGAGTGAGTTAAAAGCACTCACTTGCAGACAAGAATTCTAGTATTGCATTATAATTAAAAAAATATATCTAGGAGTTATTTTAGGACACCCAAGTTAGTTGTTGGAAAGCAGTTTGAATACTAGCTGTTACCTAGCTGAGTGATACTGCAGGGTACTGGTTACTGTGAGCCTCTGGGTAACCTGATCCCCCGCAGGAAGGACTGTGGGCTGAGAGCCTAAGAGAAGCGAAGCTCCAGGCATTGTAGTGCATTTCCTATTACAAAGGAACTCATTTTCAGGCCATGTAGACATCCTGTTCCTTCTAATGGGCTGTCCCCTGTGACTTCCCTCTCTCTTTTAAAATGCCTGAATACCCCCATTGTTAGCTGCACAACAGTTGGGAGAATAATTTAATAGACCCTTGCAGTCTGCTTGGTCTGTATGAGAGGCATTCAGGACCGGATTGCAGGGTTTCTGGTATTCACAAGTTGAGGCAAGGAATGTACACACATTAAGGAGTTTTTTTGTTGTTAGAAACTTACTACAAAAGCTCCCTTTACAGGAAATAATCTGAAATATGTGATTGTGTTCAGTGTGCATGTTTATCTCCCGTTATACATTTTCTGGTGCCTTCGGGGGCTTAGTTGCCACATATAATTGTTGTTTACTATTCCTTCTGAATTCAGACTTCAGGCTAAGCATTTTGCAAAGGCTTGGTTCCTTTTTTTTTTTCCAGTCTAGTGAACTCTTGCCTTTTTTTGTGTGTGTTCCCGCAGATGAAGCCCGAGGCAAAAACTGTGGTGTCCTGGTGCATTGCTTGGCAGGTATCAGCCGCTCTGTCACCGTGACAGTGGCGTACCTCATGCAGAAGCTCAACCTGTCCATGAACGATGCTTACGACATTGTTAAGATGAAGAAGTCCAACATCTCCCCCAACTTCAACTTCATGGGCCAGCTGCTTGACTTCGAAAGGACCCTGGGACTGAGCAGCCCTTGTGACAACCGTGTCCCCACTCCGCAGCTGTACTTCACCACGCCCTCCAACCAGAACGTCTACCAGGTGGACTCCCTGCAGTCTACGTGAAAGGCACCCACCTCTCCTAGCCGGGAGTTGTCCCCATTCCTTCAGTTCCTCTTGAGCAGCATCGACCAGGCTGCTTTCTTTCTGTGTGTGGCCCCGGGTGTCAAAAGTGTCACCAGCTGTCTGTGTTAGACAAGGTTGCCAAGTGCAAAATTGGTTATTACGGAGGGAGAGATTTGCTCCATTCATTGTTTTTTTGGAAGGACAGGACATGCTGTCTCTAGATCCAGCAATAGGTTTGCTTCTGTACCCCAGCCTACCCAAGCAGGGACTGGACATCCATCCAGATAGAGGGTAGCATAGGAATAGGGACAGGAGCATCTGTTCTTTAAGGCCTTGTATGGCTGTTTCCTGTTGCATCTGGAACTAACTATATATATTGTCTTCAGTGAAGACTGATTCAACTTTGGGTATAGTGGAGCCAAAGAGATTTTTAGCTCTGTATTTGCGGTATCGGTTTAGAAGACAAAAAAAATTAAAACCTGATACTTTTATCTGATTATTGTAAATATTTGATCTTCAATCACTTGACAGTGTTTGTTTGGCTTGTATTTGTTTTTTATCTTTGGGCTTAAAAGAGATCCAAAGAGAGAAAGAGCAGTATGCCACTTCTTAGAACAAAAGTATAAGGAAAAAAATGTTCTTTTTAATCCAAAGGGTATATTTGCAGCATGCTTGACCTTGATGTACCAATTCTGACGGCATTTTCGTGGATATTATTATCACTAAGACTTTGTTATGATGAGGTCTTCAGTCTCTTTCATATATCTTCCTTGTAACTTTTTTTTTCCTCTTAATGTAGTTTTGACTCTGCCTTACCTTTGTAAATATTTGGCTTACAGTGTCTCAAGGGGTATTTTGGAAAGACACCAAAATTGTGGGTTCACTTTTTTTTTTTTTTTTAAATAACTTCAGCTGTGCTAAACAGCATATTACCTCTGTACAAAATTCTTCAGGGAGTGTCACCTCAAATGCAATACTTTGGGTTGGTTTCTTTCCTTTTAAAAAAAAATACGAAACTGGAAGTGTGTGTATGTGTGCGAGTATGAGCGCCCATTTGGTGGATGCAACAGGTTGAGAGGAAGGGAGAATTAACTTGCTCCATGATGTTCGTGGTGTAAAGTTTTGAGCTGGAATTTATTATAAGAATGTAAAACCTTAAATTATTAATAAATAACTATTTTGGCTATTGAGCGTGTTTTTATTTTTAAGTGTCTCAGTCTATGAAGTTACACACTTAAGGGGTGATTGGCAGAGCTGGTAGGGGTAGCAAGGTTATACTACTCATGTCTTTCAGATGAGGTCTGAAATTTTGTTTCAAGTTAAGACCTCATAGGGTAGACTGACCACTTCTTGCAATACAGATAAGCCTTCAGGCTTCATTAAGATTTTTTTTTATTTAAACCCTTCCCGGAGAAGTGAAGCCCACAGTATAAACATTGTTGAAATATAAAGTTTGGATATTCACAAATGGCATGGCCCCCAGAAGGCTGTCCCAGGATAATGGCAGCCACATGTTAACCTCTGTCTTCCAGAGTCCTCCACTCCATAATCCTTGGGCATGCCAGGAAGGAAGTAGAATAATTTTTTCCAGGATGTCTAGTTCTGACCAGAATGATCCTAGCATGAGCTATCCTGGGTCCCTTTCTCTCTTTGATTCTCAGGACATTGTAATGGTATGTTGGCTTTCTCATGGACTTGCATGTGGTTTTTATGTTTGAATGTTCACTCTGCTGGGTGAAATCTTTTGTTGCCAATTTAAGTCTGCTTTTGTGCTTAGCTATTTTAGGACGTAGGCCAGAACCACCATTGAATCTTAGTTATAGATGGTTTTTAAGTTTTCCTCTGAGCCAAAGGCTTAGGCATCCTCTTATTCTTCTGAAGGCCTTTTTCTGAGCTCAGAAGTAGGCACACTAAATTAAGAGGAGGAGGCATGCATTAGTACCAGAAGTGCTAGGATGTGTTTTGGGATATCACGCCTGAGCTCCATCATTTTGAAGTGGGAAAAAAAGATGCTTTTCAGCCCAGCATCATGGGAGATGACTCTTGTGCTACCTGACAGTCTACGTGTAGTTGGCAAGTGGATTTTCATTCGACAAGCAGTTGTGTCAACTTGTCTTCTGGGAGTGACTTTTTTTAAGCGACTAACTCCAAGGGGGTGGGGGTGGGGGGGGGGAACCAGAAAAATAATCAAGCCAGGCTCTATTTGGGTGTCCCAAGTCAGCAGGAACACAAAGCAGAAATGGACCGCAGTTCAACTTGGCTCCCGTTCATCCGGGTTCTGAAGAGTTTCCGGTTCTGAAGAGTTTCCGGTCCTGGCTCCTGGCATTTGCAAGCAGTGGTTGCTGTCTCGCTGCAGCTCAAGTAGCTGACTGCTTTCTTTCCTTTTCTCTGATTTCTTCTCTCTCATTTCTTTTTTTTTTTATATTAAAGGGGGCTGGGGTGCGGGTAATTTGAGTGTGTCTCCCTCTTCGTGGATCATCTCTGTTCCTTCCAGAACTTGCATCCACCCGAGTTCCTACCGCTGGGCTCAACCCGGACAGCTGGCCTCCGCAGCACTTCCTCTTGTTCCACTGTGCGTTTGTTGTTTTGTCAGTCCACTTCTGAAATTAATAATGTTTTCTGGCCAAGTGCCACAAGCCATTACCACAAAGGGGAAGTAACACATATGAATAGCAGGAAGCCGTGCAGGGTCACAGTGTGAGCTGAACCTGTGGAGGGAACATAATTGAGGCTGGCCCATTCAGCAAGTGTCTGAGTGATTGCAGGCAAGGGGAGCTTACAGCCTTCGAGCGGCTCAAGCTGTGAAAAGGGGGGGAAAAGGTTTCCAATAAATTGGAAGCAAATGGTCTTTGTCACCAGTCTGAGCTAAAGGAGAGTTTAGGGCCCCCATAAAGTTGCAGTGTTTGGGGGGTTTCTCCGCTCCTGGCATATTGTTTCATAAGCCTGGTGAACACAGGGCGCCTGTTTCCTCTGTTCCCACAAAAGGGTTCATGTTAAAAGGGTGATTTTTTACGGTTCACCTAGGCCAGGAGATTCAAAGAGCTGTCTGCTTTTCTTCTGTTTCTCCTCTGAACGGTGGGAGCCAGTAACGGACCAACAGCAGGAGCCCTCACCTCACCCTGCCTCTGCCTCCTTCTCTTCCTGCTACCCTTTGTGCTTGCAAGGAGCCAAGGGAAAGCTATCATTTTCCTTCTCAAAGTTGGGCTGCTTTCCTGAATGGAGCCCTCATGGTTACTAGGGCAACCTTTGCCAGCAGCTGCAAGCTCTCTAGCCAGGCCTTCTTCATCACCTGCTATCCCCATTAGAGCCATCCTCCAGTCTGGGAGAAAGCGTTACCTTCCCTGCCTTGTGTTGGGAGGGGGGAGGCTCTGATAGGAGAAGGGGTTGTCTGCAGGTTTCAGGGGTGCTGCAAAACCAAACCAATAACCCCTCGGGGTGTGCAGCAGCTAATGGGATGAACAGATTTCAGGGTTAAAAGTCGGAGTTAGGAAGTTTTGTCTGGTGATAAAAATACCAACAGTCTTTAGAGGAATGAAAAATATTTGCATGGACTTTAAAACTGGGTGGCATGAATTGTGATTCCCCTTCTCTCGCTAATGGAATGAGTAGCCCAGGGCAAGGCTTTTGGCCCCACTAAAGGGTTTGGTTTTTTTTTTTTTTTTTTTTTTTTTTTTCTCATCTGTGAAAAGATGCTGATCTATCCTTCTAGGCTCCTTTTATAATTCTAGCCTTCTGATCGTGGATCGGTGATACTCTAAAGGTTAAAATGAGAGGGTCAGGTGGCAACAACCCCGTCTATAATAGATACTGCATACTGTGCATTGTGGGTAATACTCCTCTTAACTTCTCAGAATGGCTCTGTGAGATAGGCTCCATTATTGTTCTCTTCCAAAGAGGAAACTGAGGCAGGGATCCCCCCTTATGGCATCTAGTACTCTATTAGGGAATCCCTGTCCCTGCCCCTCTTCCTTCTCCTCTTCCCCTTCCCCCTCCGGTGTGTGTGTGTGTGTGTGTGTGTGTGTGTGTGTGTGTGTGTGTGTGTGTGTGTGTACAGTATTGTTACCTTTTCGAACCGAGCTTTGGGGCTCTGTTTGCTGCAGACTGCTTGTCCAGTCAGCGTTGGCTGCTCTTCACAGCATCCTGTGATGCTGGGTAGGAAGCGGCGCCTCCATTTTATAGCTGAGGAAGTGGAGTAATCAGAGGTTACACGGGCCGGCAGGGATGCCAGAGCCAAATCATGAAAAGGCCAAGCTGCCGGGCCTTTTCATGTGTCAGTTCATCTGGAAGCTTCTTTCCTTCCTCTCCGGAGAGAAGTTGCCCAACCTTGGGCCGATTAGCACATAAGTTACAACACTGATGTCCCTCAGGATCTCTAGTTAGCATCATGGGGCCTGGCCCCGACCTTTGCTCACACTCCTGGGTCAGCTCAGCGGAGGGGGGGGGGGGGACTTCTGAAAGCAGCTACCTCCTCCCTCTCAGAATGGCTCTGTGAGATAGGCTCCATTATCTGATTTCTTCCGGAAGAGATTTGTGAGAGAGAGTCAGGGTTAGGGGAAGGGCAAGAGAAAGAGTGGAGGTCTGCAGACCAAGGGACAAACAGCCAGCGAAGAACAGGAGATGGGCTGGGGGAGGGGGTGGGGGTGGGGATAGTAGAAACACACGGAAAGAACAGGTCCTGGGGTAGCTGATGGTAGGACAAAATCCTTGAAAAGCCCTTAGAAAACCCGTCCACAGATTTGAAGCTGTTTCACAAGGACAACTTGGGCTGTAAATTTATATGCCGTGCCTCACATGCAGTTTCCCAAGTACCCTGCAAGACTTTCAAAGATTCTAATACAATCCTTGTGTCTTCGGTGCTCTCGTAGCAGTTGGCTCTGAACAGGTCCAGTTTGGGGATAGGAGCAGGTGTGTGCGCATGCGTGCGCGCTCCCCTGGGCGCTGGGGCGATTCTTTCAAACGTCTTTATAGTCCAAAGGGAATTGAAGGGCACAGAACAAAGTTCAAACAGTTCACAAATATTTATTCAGACCTTGATGTGAGTCTGTTTGAAGAAAGAAGGTGACAATGAAGGACAGCTGAAGACCTTCACTGAGTCCTCCAAAGTCAAAGGCAGGGCCAAGCCTCCAGGTGTCAAGGGATGTTTTCTGGATGTCCCAAATCATTGGGTCCTCTAGGGACAAGTGGACTTCTTGTCTGTCCTGCTTTGTTTCAGTCATGCAAACAACATTTTATACCCTGTATTTTAATGTTTACGAAGGGATGGACGGATAGCGTGCAGCTTCACCTAGCGACTTCCCTAGAAGCAGAGACCAGATGTGACAGGAACATTTTCAAAGATGAAGTACCAAAGGCACTATATGTTCTTTGAGAATGACACCTTCAAAGAGAGCAAGAAAATCAACGACAACAAAATCTATTGTTCCTCCTCTGTTAGAATTGTCCCTTTCTGGATTTTGGAGAAAAATCTAAATTTTTAATAATGTTTAAATTTTAAAAAATGCATTCTTTAAATTTTTTTTAGTTGTACTGGAGATTGAAATCAGACTCTTTGGTATATTAGGCAAATACTCTTGTTTTTGTTTTTGTTTTTTTTGAGACAGGGTTTCTCTGTATAGCCCTGGCTGTCCTGGAACTCACTTTGTAGACCAGGCTGGTCTCGAACTCAGAAATCCGCCTGCCTCTGCCTCCCAAGTGCTGGGATTAAAGGCGTGCGCCACCACCGCCAGGCTAGGCAAATACTCTTACTATTTAGCTACATGCCCGGTCCATCCTGACTACTTTGTGTGTGTATACATAGTTGTGTGTGTACATGTAGTTGTTTGCAGAGAAGAGAAAACAACCTTAGGTACTATTACTCTTGGTCAAATCCACTTTGTTGTTGTTGTTGTCTTCCAAAAAAAAAAAAAAAAAAAGACCAGCAAGTTCTCGCCGGGCAGTGGTGGCACAAGCCTTTAATCTCAGCACTTGGGAGGCCGAGTCAGGTGGATTTCTGAGTTTGAGGCCAGCCTGGTCTATAGAGTGAGTTCCAGGACAGCCAGGGCTACACAGAGAAACCCTGTCTTCAAAAAAAAAATCAAAAAATAAAAAATAAAAACAAGGTCTCTCAAACGTCGTGGAAGCAGGTGAATTTGGCTAGGGTGGCTGGCTAACAAGCATTAAGAATCCTGTTGGGCTGGAGAAATGGCTCAGCAGTTAAGAGCACCGACTGCACTTCTGAAGGTCATGAGTTCAAATCCCATAACCAATGATGGCTTAGAACCATCTATATTGAGATCTGATGCTCTCTTCTGGCGTGTCTGAAGACAGCTACAGTGCACTTACATATAATAAATAAATAAATAAATAAATAAATAAATAAATAAATACATAAATCTAAAAAGAAAAAAAAAGAATTCTCCTGTCACCACCTCCACAGCTACAGTGCACTTACATATAATAAATAAATAAATAAATAAATCTAAAAAGAAAAAAAAAGAATTCTCCTGTCACCACCTCCCCAGCTCTGGAATTACAAGTGCACAGCCCCACACCTGGTTTGTGAGGTGTGGGCATCAAGTCCCAGGCTCTCAGGTTTGTAAGACAAGAGCTTTGCCAACAGAGCTAGTTCACCGGCCTCACACTGATTACTTTTTATTAGTTTCAGTTTAATTCCTATTACACACGCTAAAAGAAGAAGAAGAAAGAGAGTGAGATATGGAAATAGATGTGTCTTTAAAAATAGACAGCTCCCTCCCGCAGGATAATTATAGCGAGGATGATCCTTATGTTTCTGTGAGTTATTGGCACGTAATAAAGTACCACAACCTTAGTGGCTTCAAACAATGATAATTTATTTTGTTTATAATCCTGCACTAGGGCGGAGCTCAGGAAGGAAGTGTGGTCTCTGCTCCTGGCTATATCTGGTCGGGACAGTTCACCTTCAGTCCAGAGAATCCAATTCTAAGACGTCTCACTCAGTTACCTGGCAGTGTGTCCTGGGAGCGCATCCGGGACTGATGCCTGAAACTTTGCTTCGTCTCCCCGTGACCTGAATTGCCATGCAGTACGGTGAACAGACTCTGTGGACGAAATCTCAGGAAGAACACAAAGGGGGAAGTTGTGTTTACTTTTGTGACTTTGGCACAGAAGCCACTTCTGAACACAGGTTCAGAAGGGGACATTAGAACTCACCTTTTAAGATAGAAGGAGGGCCCTGTTTTTGACAGAGCAAATGCAATGGAGTTGTGTGGCTCCCATCTGTGGTAAATACAACCTGGTGCATGTTACAGGAAAGAGGTTGGACGGTGGGCCATTCGAAGTACTAGCGAGCTCCCACTAAGTGGAATCAAAATCATTTAGCTGTCTTCATCTCATTGTCCTACTCTGGAGACATAGCTGTCAATAGCTTCTGACACTTTCCACGGTTGACAATGGAGTAATAATGCCATCCAAATAAATAGCTTTTAGATGGCTTCTCACAATTAAAAGAGGAATCCGAATTTTTTTGTTGCATGCATGTGTATACACATGCTCATGTGTCATGGTTTGTGTGTATGTGTGCATGTAGGTCAGACGACAACTCACAGGAATTGGTTCTCTTTTATCATGTGGGTTATGGGGATTGAACTTAAGGCTTTAGGTTTTGCAACACATGTCTTTATCCACTGAACTATCCTGCCAGCCCAGCAAAACAGTCTCTGAACACTGTTTGCTATCACAGTAGCTTAAACACAGGTTATTTTTCTTGCTGCTTGCTCACTTTGGATATAAATAAAATAATGTTAATTTCGGTGAATAAGGCACCGTTTCTTAGATTGATTCATCTAAATTATCGATTCAGTAACTTCTGTTCCCAGCGTAAACCCATTTTTAGGAAGGGTACATGACCTAGTCTAGTCCCCAAAAGATTCTCACTTCTGGTTTTGGTAGTGCATTTCAGGATGGGACATGAGTAAATTTCAACTCACCATATCAACTCCTCCATTGTCTGTGGAAGATTTTCTCTGAGAGTTTCAAGGCCCCAGAACCTCAGAGTCAAAAATCCCTGGAAACAAAGTCCAGTGTCCTTTTCTTACAAAAGGTCCCTAGGTGATTTGTTTTCCTTTTGTCAAGTGTGGGAACTTCCTAGATACGCCAGGTATCAAACAAGTGTGTTCAAAGAACCCAATGAAAGGGAACTTGCATATTTATATGAGTGAGTGTATATGAGCATGGGCCCCCAAAGCTAAGTGCACACAGCTCAGTTGTGAACACACACAGTTATAGGTCCCGGCTAGGAACTGTCTTAGAGATGCTCTTTGTCCTAATTCATTTCTTGCCCTACAGAGTGAAAACGTAAGTTGTGTGTACCAGGCCTACCAGCTGCCCACATCTTATCTTTTCTGTTCTAAAGTCTCCGTGCGCTCTTTTCATTCCCTAATCATTGTGAGTGACCTTCACTGAACAGCCTTCACTTTCATTATGACGTTGTTGAGGTTTGGTGGCCAGGACCGAGACGACCCGTGGTATTTCTGGAGCAGAGGAATTCTGGCGTCGGTGTGTGTGTGTGTGTGTGTGTGTGAGTGCTCATAAGTCTGTGCTTTCTATTTTGTTTTCTACATCCTTCCTGATGATGCTGGCCCTTTGTGACAGCCACAATACATCTGACGGACCTCTTCAGGGAATGGCCTGCAGTGATGCCATCTTCCTTTTCCTGGATCACGTCTCCACCCGGAGACCCCGGTCTCTGCAGGATGAGGTGGGTCCTTTCCTACACTGGCCATGATGGCGCAGCCGACGCCACTAAAGGTGACTGTCGACACCCTCACACAAGCTCTGTGAGACCCCCTTCACCTTGAGTCTCACCAGATTGGTGTTTTAGTGGCCAGGGACTCTGGATGTCCCGAGAAACATGAAATTTTACTTTATTGCTATTTCAGTCGCTTTAGAAAATGGTAAACAATACTAGTGCGTTAATCCATCCACACGATTCATAGACCTTCAAGCTCAAGCACGATTACTATCCTTTTGATTTTCCATTAGGTCCATCTGTAACCTGCAATGGCACTAGGACTCAGTGTAAACATATGTGCACTTCCTATGAAACTACAGCTTCGTGATCGCTTAAAAATATACCCTTTTCTTCCAGTTCCAATAAGAAAGTGTTATTTCCAAGCCCTTTCTATAAGGATATTTGGAACTGCTCCTGGTCTCTATCCATTGTTAACAATGAAATCTAAGTCATTTGTTTATTTGAGATAGCATCCTGCTAAGTAGCTGAGGCTGGCCGTAGACTGGGGAAGACTTAACAGTATAGAATATGTGCTTAGCTGTGAGATAGATTTTCACCATGTGACCTTAGACAAGTAGCTTAGTCTCCCTCGGCTTCGGTGTTTTTCACTTAGATGGTGGGGATGGAAACAGTAACTGGAGTCTTGAAAGTCATGGAGACAGCTGTTGTCAGTCACTTAGAACAGTGGGAAGAGATGATGTTTGAGACGTTAGGGATCCCAATTGTAATATAGACTTTCACATACTCAATGCCATGTAGACAGCCCATTATACATAGGAACACCATACATTCTGGAAACCATAGAAGGCCAAATTTATATGAACATTGTCCTTTTGCCTTGATATCAAAATAATTATCATAAAGAATTGAAAGATGAAAGATAATGAGTCATACTGTGGCTGAGAGCACAGACTCTGGGTTTAGAGTCTTGAAGATTCAAATGCTAGTGGCCTCGTTAGTTACCTGGGAAATCTTTATTTTCCTCATTAAGTTTTCCTGTTCTCAAATGTTAAAAAGAATGAAGAGGCCAGGAGGCGGTGGCAGGTACCTTTAGTCGTACCAGCACTTGGCAGGCAGAGGCAGGAGAATCTCTGTGAGTTTTAGGCCAGCCTGGTCTACAAAGTGAGTTCCAGGACAGATAGAGCTGCACTGAAGAGACCTCGTCTCAGGAGAAAAGAAAAAAAAAAAATGATGGCGATACTAATACTGTTGACTGTACAGTGTTGTTGTGGGGTTAAGTGGTAAAGTTCACATAAAGTATATAGCACTTTGACTACCCCATTGAGAACAATATTAACTCTCTTCACAAAAAAGAGATCTGAAAAACTATTGTGGACGTTCAGAGGAGCCCTAGGTCTCTGTCTACTGTATGGAGAAATGTAAAACCACGGAAAAGACGATAAATCACAAAGCCAGTCCCCGCCACCACAGCTTTTGTGATTTGGGACCTCATTCCGACCCCGTGTGCTAGGCAAGTGTTCTGCTGCTGTGCTACATTCAATGCCTTAGCTTACTGAAGAATCTAACACACTGTGCCAGTATTATTAAACTGGCTTAACTCTTTTGGTTTTTGTTATATATTTTTTTGTTTATTTGTTTTTCTAGACAAGGTTTTTCTGTGTAGCCCCGGCTGTCCTGAGACTCACTATGTAGACCAGGCTGGCCCCTGTCTTAACTGAGACGTCCAACTGTCTCTGCCTCCCAAGTGCTGGATTAAAGAAAGGTGTGTGCTGCCACCAATGTCGTTGCTGCTACCACCACCCAACTGAGGACTTTTTGCTTTGTTTAAAGGGCTTGTTTTTATTTTTAAAATTATGTGTATGCGTGTGTACAGGTGGGACGTGCCGTATGAGTGCACTGCCCTAAAAGTCCATACTAAGGTGACTGGGAACTAGCTCACACATCATGCCTGAAACTGAGAGGCACCGTCGCCTCTATCTAGCCCAGCGAAGGTTTTACAGCGCTGTTATGTCTTCATCTTTCAGATAAGGAAACAGAAACCCAGTAACTTTAAGTGCAATAACTTGCCAAAGCTCATCCCTGCACCCTGCCCAGAAAAGTACTGAGAAGCTATGGGTCTACCCAACGGACTAGAGTCTCAGCTGCTTCCTTGTCCCAGCTCCTGGAAACTGGCTACTGCTCATCTTTCCGGGATGAGGGTTGGTGGGGAGGGGGCGACTACCTGGAAGGATGGTAAACAAAAACATGGAATCTGAGCCACATACTTTGTGGCGTATGTCATACAGTTTATATTAAGAAATAAAATAAGATTTTTTTTTCTCTCGCTGGGATGTCCACTGAGTGGTATGGGGTGATTCTCACACATTCTAACCCCCTGATTCTCTTGTCCTTGTCTTTTATCTGTAATCCCAGTACCATCTATGTGGACTCTTTTCTTTTTTCTTTTCTCTTTCCTTTCCTTTTCTTTCTTTTTTTTTTTTTTCCTACACAGCCTCTTAAGCTCCAATTCATTAAAATACAAATTGTTTATTATTATTATTATTATTATTATTATTATTATTATTATTATTATTCAATGGTTGGATTTCTTATTTTTTTTACACCTTAGATGAGAGATAAAAAATTATCAACAGTCACTGACCGACGATTTTCCAATAATAAATACAGAATTGTCGTTTATTGAGTTCCTCCCTTGTAGCCAGGCTAGACGCTGTCAGGAGATCATCCTGTCTAGTCCTTGGGGCTTATATGGATTTCTGCATTACTCTACTCTAGTGTTAAGCACAAAGACTCTGCAGCTACACTGTTGGGTTCAGCTCCTGGCTCTGTCACTAGCTGTCTGACTTCAAACAAGTTGTCTAACCTTCCCTCTGCCTTGTTTCCTTTCCGCTGGTATGGAAGGACATGGAGTTATATGATTTTTTTTTTTTTTTTAATGTTCTGGGTGTTTAGAGCAATGCTATGTCTGTGTGTAAGGAAAACCCATCTAAATTCCTTTACTTTCAGTTGGGGGCAATGGCTGCAGATGAAACTGACAAAAGGCACCTTATCAAAGATTTTCTTTTTTGTTTTTTTATAGGCTGGATCTTGTTATGTAGCTCCCATGGCCTTGAAACTCACTATGTAGACCAGGCTAGCCTTGAACTCACAGAGCTCCATTTGCCTCCCGAGAGCTGAAATCGAACGTCACTCGGGGGAGGAGAGGATCCAGCTTAGGAACTGATAGGTGAAGCCGGTGGAGTAAAAGAAAATCCAGCTTGGGGAAACAAATAACTTCTGGGAAAGATAAACCAGCCCTTAGAGAATAAATGCAAGCTAGGATAGTTTGTGACGACTGTCTGTTGATTTCTTTTCCTTCTATTCTTGGTGATAAGAAACTATTTTTCCTGCTGGTGACACTCCTAGTGTATGACTCTTAGTTTATGACACTTGACTTCTGGGAAGGTCTACGCTCAAGTTCACCAGAGGAATTCAGGAACAAACAAACAACCAACAAACAAAAACTGTTCCATTCCAGTGGAACATTCCAGACCACTTCCTGTAGTGTCTCCATTTTACAGGAGGCACAGTGGAGGCTACGAAAGATGAGTTCAGCTAGGATCACCTTTGGTCAGTGTGGGAGCTGAGATTTAAACCCAGACATGTGCAACCTAACAGCTTAACTTTTGTACTTCAAGGAGAAAGTCAAGGTCATCTTCATCTACCTAAGGAGACCAGCCTGTGCTACATGAGATCCTGTCATAAAAATCAAAGCGGAGATGGAGATGGAGGAAGGAAGAAGGAGAGGAAACGAGAACGCATTTGAAGAGTGAATTTTTGAATTTCTGATCCTCCTGAATCCATATCACGAATATTAAGATCACAGGCATGCTCTCTTTACCCAGACTACACCCAGAGTTTCTTGCATGCAGTCTACCTACTGAGCTACACCCGCAACAGCTGGACAAATATAAAGGCGTTGGCATAAATGTATAGCAAGTTCTGGCATTTTTAGCGTCATCTGGAATTTATATCACTATCTGCAAAATGATAATGTTGAACAATAAATGTGGCTTTTAAAGGTCTTCCTACTTCTAAAATTGTGTATTTTGGTTGTTTAAAGCATAAGTTGCCATTGAAGAAATTATAGTTATGGTTTAGGTCAAAAGATTGTAGTCTCTCTATGTCTCTCTCTCTCTCTGTACATACTCATGCTCACACATACATATCCCAGTAGGGTCTTGAACGGCGCTAGAACAGTGGTTCTCAACCTGTGGGTCGCGACCCTTTCGGGGATCCAACGACCCTTTCCCAGGGGTCACCCATCAAATATTTAATTATGATTCAGTGATAACAATAGTAAAGCTGCAGTTATGAAGCAGCAAAGAAAATAATTTTATGGTCCGGGTCACCACTACATGAAGGACTGTGTTAAAGGGTCGCAGCACTGGGAAGGTTGAGAACCACTGCTCTAGAAGGAAGAGGGTGCCGGGAAGATGCATCAGATAACCGCTGTTTGTTTCTAAGCACAAGCGGCTGACCCGGGGTTCTGCACGTCCTCAGGGAGTGCCTCTTGCAGGCCTTTTCTAAAAGGTGACTGGCAAGGGAAGCCATCCTTTTTACAAGAGATAAGTGCCTTCTTAAAGTAAACTCGGAATCAATGGAGGACAAGCACTGTTTACTAAATACTTCCTGCTTGACAGCCCTCAACGTGCAGGTCCGCATGGGCTGCTCTCTGAGACATGGAAGAACTGAAGCCAGGTTCCGCTTCGCCATCACAGGAAAGGCATCCAAGAACTAACCCCCCGCCCCCTCCCGCCCCCCCCCCCACACACACACAGCGGACAGAAGATTGCATCACTCCTGAATAGAACACGCACCCATAGAAATAGGCGCTACCCCGTGAGAGATGTGTTTAATCTGGAGACCGCCAAGAGACCTTAGAGGGTTTTGAAAGCTCGACACAAACTTTAAGTACCTTTTGGTTGTATTAAATCTGGAGAATTCTCCCAGAGTTTTTACTTTACCCGCCCTTTAGGGCAAGCGCCTTACCTACAGAGCCATCTCTGAGACCTGGACTAACCTTGCATTTGGCGCTGTCCGGTTTCAGAACTGTGAGTTTTTATTGCAGGTTATTCCTACCGGGGGCTGTTCTCTTGCTCTTCCAAGGGTCCATGGGGGAAAAATGGGTGCTTGAGCCTGCTGCTTCAGACATTCATCTTTGTTCCTCTAGATTCGTTCTTTAACTTTTTCTCCCTTGGAAACATTTCATCTGATGAGGTTGGATGCTCGTGACCTGGTATTGATTCTTAACTTTGCCTTCAGCCTAAGGACCCGGCCAGATGAAGGTGGATTGTCTGGTGTGGCAGGATCCATAATCATACCAGAAACAGAGCTCATACAGGAAACAAAGCAGAAGGATTCCTTAGGATGCTCAAACTATGGAGAGAAAGCAGCCTGGTGTTTTATCTCACAGTGAATTAACAAAACAAAACAAAACAAAAACAACAAACAAACAAACAACCACCCCTCCCAAACCCACAAATAAATAAAAGCAAACAGAACAAGACACAAAAAGCACTGTACATCAATTAATCACCTTTGACCCCCAGACTGGCAGGAAGGGAGGAGGGTTTTCAAGCCTCAGGCTAGATAAACAGGTGGGTTGTGAGAAAGAATTTTCCTTTAAAATTTTTTTTGGAGCCTCTTCCGTGTTTTAAAAAAATTAATCAAGTGGAACACCAGTAAATCTTAGCGCTCTGGACGCCGAGGCAGGAGGATCTCTGTGAGTTCGAGGCCAGCCTGGTCTTCAAAGCAAGTTCCAGCCAGAGCTACATAGTGAGATCTTGTCTCAGAACAAACAAATAAACAAGCAAAACAATAAGGCAAAACAAAATTACCCCAGCTATTGGATGGCTTGAAAAAAAATCTGCACTCAGCTGGTACTGTCTGATGCTAAACTCAATTTCTCCAAGCCTCAGTATTTTCAACTGTAAAATAGGACATGATAACAGATATATTATAAGTACTGTAATTAATCCATCGTTAGAAGGGTGCCTGGAGCCTAGCAAATGCTTAGGGAGTATTTATAGACCCCAAAGGCAAGTAGGGACACAGCGTGTGTTCATAAAGTGCATGCGTAAAGCTGGGTCGTGCACTTTGTATACTCAGTAGGTATTGTAAAGTGAAGTCTTGAAAAAGGATCTGAGCCTCTGTAAGTCATCAGGTAGGTGATGGGCGGGTGTTGGGATACTGGTAAGTCTTAGGTAACTGTTGGCCTGGGAGACCATGGAAATGAATGGACGCTTGATTAATAGACTAAATTACTCAAGGACTCTGAGAAAGTCTTTGGGAATCTGACTTGCTTCTTGCACTTGGAATTGCAGACCATTTAGAGAAGAGAGAGCTTAAGTGTCTTTACCCAACCCCTCGATCATGCTAATTTTCAGTCTGCTTACTGTTTCTTTGATTTCTAGTCTTCTTTAAAGCTTGCCTTTCTATCTATCTATCTATCTATCTATCTATCTATCTATCTATCTATCTATCTATCTATCTATCTATCTATCGTCTATCTATTTATTTTAAAGAAATGTTTTGTCTGGCTGTCCTAGAACTCACGTTATGACCACAGCTGGCCTTGAACTCTCAGAGATTCACATGCCTCTCTCCTGTTGGGATTAAAGGTGTTTGCCACCACTAGCCAACTCAGTTTTGTTGTTGTCATCTTGTTCTGTTTTGTTTATTTCAGATGTAGGAATATTGGATCTTTAATTTTTCAGTTTTCCTTTTTCTGTGTTCTGCATGGGAAGCTCTAGATGTCCCTTTCATCCGTGTGAGATGCTGTTCTGCCGAGTGGGATAGACTCGGGAGGAACTGGCTCGTTTTTCTTTCAACTAGACACCAGATAGGGTCACCTTGGAAGAAGGGATCCTCATAATAATTTTTAAAAGCTACCATAGGATGGATCAGTATGCATGTCTGTGGGGCGTGTTCTTGACTGATACTTGATGTGGGAGATCCCAACTCCTGGTGGGTGGTTCCATCTCTGGGCAGGTAGTCCTGTGGTATTTAAAAAAGCAGGTTGAGCGAGCCAATAAGCATCACTCCTTCATAGCTTCTGCTTTGATTCCCGTCTCAAGTCCCTGCCCTGACTTCCTTCTGTGATGGATTGTGATGTGGAAGTATAAGTAAAATAAACTCTTTTTGCCCCAACTTGCTTTGGGCCATGGTACTTCAGCAGCAGCAATGGAAACACAGAGCAAAGCAGGGACTCCTCTGGCATTATCATTCAGCTCAGTATATCTTCTTATTTCTCTGACAATTTTTTTCTAGGTCTTATGCAATATTACCAGTATTTGGAAGTAGATCCTATATACATTTCATCATTGATTTCCAATTTACCTTTCTTGTGGTTTATGCATATGCTCTGTGTAATTTTGACATTTTAAAATAGAATTATTTTGTGGCTTAGCCATATCTTGATGGCCAGGTCTTGGGCTTTCAAAAAAAAAAATACGTTCTGTAATATATGGTACAGTGGTCTATAAATAAATATCCATATATTCCTGGTGGGTGTTAGAGTTCATGCCATTTTTCTATTTATTGTTTGATAATTTCATACTCAAATATGTGTTTTCCATATTCCATTTCCACACTCTATTCCTTCCAGTTCCTCCCACATCCCCACCCAGTCCACCTAGTACTGCCAGGATGTACACCAGCATAGGACCACAGGAAACTAGGTGGTATATGGAGAAAACTGTCTCTCCCCTGGCAGCCATCAGTTGCCAATGGCTCCTCAGTTAGGGGAAATCATACTTCATGAGCCTTCTACTGCTCATGCTAGAATTTTGGCTGGCTTGCTTTTATGGAGGTCTTTTGCATCTCACTGTGAGTTCACGTATTATACGTGGACCCTATTGTGTCTGAGAAACGCTGTTTCGCAGCAGCTGTTCCTTACCTCTGGCTCCTACAATCTTCAAGCATCTCTTCCATGATAATCTCTGAGCCTTGTATATATATGTATATGTATATATATACGTATATATATACGTATATATACGTGTATATATATACATATATATGTATATATATACACACACACACACACACACACTAGATTTTAATAGTCTGCCTATTATGCAGGGTAGCAGGGTAGTCTCAAACTCACAGCAATCCTTTTGGTTCAGTTCCCCAAGTGCTAAGGTGATGATGGGTGTGGGCAACTCTACCCAAATTCTATCCTCACTCTCAAAACTAACAAGGATATGTATATATTTCTACGCAACTATGATTATATTCACAAATCCCTCTGGTTACCTTCTTTTAGATGGACGCACACACACTGGGCCTTCTTATTCCTTCTCAGCCAGAAGAGTTAGCACAAATTACAAATGCTGAGGTTCTCGCCATTCACAAAAGATCATATGATGCTATATCAAGGATGCCAGATCAAACTCACCAATACTGCCACTATATTAAGGTATAGCAACACCAAGAATTGCACCCTGCCCCCCCTAACTCTCCCTTCTTACTCTCATGATAGAAGATGTCAAAGATGTAATGGAGAAATCAAAGATTGCATTTATGGATGCATGAGATCTGTGCATTTGCTCGACAGTGTTTTAATCCCAGATCTCTGTTTCCTTCCACCCTGTGCCACAAGAAAATAACACGTTAAACTGCTCACACCACTCTGGGTCTAATGGGCTAAACTGAGGAGCAACTTTACAGAAGCTAATGTCCCAGGTAAGGTGCCCAGGAGTGGGGTGGTAGGAGACAGAATAATTGTCCTTGCAGGGCCTGCCTTCTGCATTTCAAGGGCTACACATGCTATCTCTTTTGTTTCCCCAGTGTCAGCCCTGAACTTAGGGCAATGATGCTATGATCCTTCTGTCTTCTCAGGGGAAAGCTTAAGCTCTCAGGCGACAAGACCACTCTGAAGCAAGCTTTGCAGTCTCTAACTAGGCAGTGGGTGCAGGGCAGGAGGAGAAATAGAAGAGGCAGCTCTCTGTCCTCCACGGGACAAATGCCTTTGTGAGCCTTGGGGAACCTGTTGCTGTGTTGGCCAATCAAGACTCAAGACTGTCCTAAGCTGGCCTTGCTTTTGGCAACAGTAGGGCCTATGTTTGTTTCCAGAAATCACGGTGGCGATCACAAAGAGGCTGTGTTCACATGTAATCTGGCTTGACAGAAATTAATTTTTAATAAGAGACTCCATTCATTCGGTCACATCATTGCCCTTTGGGGCCTGTGTCAGGGTCAACCATCCAGAGCTGGCTGCTGTGCTCTTGGCTATAGCCTGGGGCGTGTTTGCGCTCTTGCGCATGCGCGCACTAATGTGCATGCCAGTAGAGGGGGTTGGGGGTTGAGGAGCGTAGACTGGTCATAGTCAGCTTACAAGTCGAGACCAGGTATTAGTCTAATCAGAAGCTGAAGGAGGCAGGAAGCCCACTTATTTCTTTGTTCTCCACACCCCCGCAAGACACTGTGTCTAGTGCCTTGTTTGGTGGCTACCTTCTTCACAGACTCAAGGTCTCATGGACCTCGGGACAAGCCTTTCACTATGGTGGTGTTAAGGAACGCTTACTTGGCACTGTTATTTAATGGCAATACTCAAAAGGTACAGCATCATCAGCTCCATTGCAAACAGCTGGGAGTTAAGGGCCGCCCTCATCCCTGTACCAAATCATCTCGCCTCCTTATTTCTGCTCCTCCTCACTGTTACACGGAGGCGAAGCAGCTCCCCTATCTGTCCCACCTCTCCATGGAGTTACTTGAAATAACGGTACTCCATAGGCCTTGAGTCATGAGCAAATTCTCTCCATGCCATTCACCTAATCCCCTCGAGGTGCTCGTCTTTGACTTGTTATCAGTAATGATGTGGGGGTGGGGTGGGGTGGGGGTGGGTGCTTACCCCATTTTCAGATCTGGGGCCTTCTGTGTCTTTTTTCTTTTGGTAGTTGCTTCCATCTTCCTGTCCCCTCCTGCCGCACCCCCAGGAAATGCACTTTTCTTTCTTTCTTTTTGGTTCTGCTAAAAGACAGAAGCTCGAGCGAGGCTCTGCCTTCTCAGTGTGGGCGGCGCTGCCTTTCTCAGAACCGCACACTTATCCTCCAGCCGCCTCCAAAGGCTTTATCAGGAGACATGGTGACTTCTCTCCTAAATTACACAGATAGGTTTAAAAATAGGGTTCAGGGTTTCCTTGTCAGGAGAGCTGTCAGCCGGCCCACTTTTGACACCCTTTCTCCCTCCCTTTGTTGGTACACGTCAAAGCATTTTTATTTTTATTTGAGAAGTGTTCTGCTTAAGTTTTCTGGAGCCTTTAAATTACCAGAAACGTTAGTGGGGGTGGGGGTGGGGGTGGGGGTCTGGAGAGGGATGGGGGGTGCTTAAAATGATTCTTCTTCCTGACTTAAAATCTTGAGCAATTTGATTTTCTGTGCCTTCCTGTCTTTGCATGCACATTGTCAGCATGAAAATGAATTGTAGAAATCTATTTTGGTGGAGGCAAGAGCCCTGATGTACAGAGCTCTGCTTTGTGTCAAGGCAGGGATACGTTTTTAGGGCATAAAGTGGATTTGGTATGACTAACTGTGCATAGTGAAAATGGCAGAGGCCGTGAAAGATGAACTGAACAAGAGAAGAAAACCACACAACAACATACCCTGTAAGTAGAAACAAATTAGCCATAGTAATAGCAACTAGACCCCACCACACATGCTCGTAGTGGCACAGAGAATGGCCTGCCTCTTGGTAGAAGTTCTTTTGTTAATTCTTTCCCTCCAGAAAACAGAATTTGGGGCAACATCTTGTTCTTTGTGTGGGGGAATGTAAAACCCTCCTTCCCCCGCCCCCTGTAACCTTTTGCTTTCTCCATTCCTTTCCTCTTATCTGTGCTTTTCCGTTCCTCCCTTATATGGCCATGGCCGGCTGCCCTCGGAAGTCCAGGAATTTGAATGTTATGTGAAAGGGTAATGCTAATTGGGCCCAGTAACATTCATGTCGCCTGGGAGATGTATGGGGGTCACCAAGTGAGAGACCAGCGAGTATCCACATCTGCTGTGAGGCTTTTCATTGCTTTCTCTCCAAACACCAGTCTTAGCTAATGGCCCCAAGCCCTGCTGGCCCGTTCCCCTACCCGGGGCCAACTGTTGCCTTAATGATCAGGGCAAAGATTTCCTTAATATTTCAGCACTGGAAAAAAAAAAGAGAGGTGTGCATTTATAATCTCATGTATTGCACCCAGAAGAAGGTGCGAGAGAGAAGGGCAGGTATTATTATATCATGTCCACTTTGCAACCGAAGAACTGGAGGCTTTAGTTCCTAGTTATTGCTCGTGATGGCGCTCATTAAAGGCAGAATCCGCTTCCCCTCTCCCAGCCACAGGCTCCTTGGCGCCCTGTTTGGGTGGATTTCCTTAAACAAAATACTTCCTGACTTTTGGACATCAGGCCCCATTTGTGGATCCCAGTGAGAGATAATTTTGTCGTCTGAAAGCTCATTCAGATTTATGTCTCATATTAAGTAGGCTTTCCTTATCTCAATCTAAGTGACTTCATACTTTATAAAGTATGTTGGCTTCATTAGTGGGTATTTGTACTGACCTAGTTTTGAGTAGGGAGAAGTGAGCAAAATAGAACAAAATTTTCACAGCGCTCCATTCCTGCGGAGGAGATCTAGAATAAGCGGGAAGTTACAATATGCATGGAAATGAAAAGCGAGAAGAGAGGGGTTACCCTAGATTAAGAGATGTGGAGGTCCCCTTATCCTATTCAAAGTGAATAGGATAAGGGGATAGGTAGGGTGGGTGGGTGGGGTCAAAGCTGCTTTCAGGAAGGGTGCCCCGGGGTAGGGGAATGCATAGCAGATTAGAAGAAATGACTTAGGGTAGCCTGGCCAGAGCCACGGAGGAGGGAAGGCGGGTGAGCAGGGGAGGTGTTGGAGAGGCAGAAGCACGGTGAGAATTTTGGCTTTAATCCAGAGGGAGATAAGATTCGCTCGGAGGGCATTGAGCGTGGGATGCTGGTGTCAAAAGGAACGGCCAGACAAATGTCTGTATCCCGCTGAGCTACGGCCCAGTTTTGACCTCGTTCGTTCCTCACCAGGGGCGGATACCTAACTTGCGTGGCCCACTTTGAAAATAGAATCCAGCGCCTCTTGTTCAAACAGCGGGAAAGAAGACACGGTTAAAAGGCAGGGAACATACGGCGCTTCCTTTCTCTCCCCAGCCTCACCTTCAACCTGCAACGGTGGTTTCAATTTGCCATTTCCCGGAGATCTAAGTAAAGAAGACCTTAGCATGGATTTTACTGTTCATCTTTGCATAGACTCAAGGCCAGTTTTCAATGCAAATATAAGTGGGGACATTTTGATAGACACGTTTCCTGTGTGCATTTTGTTTGTACCTGGAGAGTAGAAACGCTATTTAAAAAAAAAAAAAAAAAGGGCACAGCCCATTCCCCCACCCCCGGAAATGCAAACTCCTACTAACCTTGTACCTTTTATGTGACGATAAGTAAGGAGGACCTAGAAGGAAGAGAAATTATTGGTTGTATGTTCTTCATCTATTTTCCCCCCTAGGTCATTTGGGGAGGGGGGTCATCTGTTGATAATAACAAGGAAGCATTTGGACTAACATAGGATCTGATAGGACAAACAGCAAGCGCCTGCTATTGCTGAAAGAGTTCTGCGGAATGGAAGATGTTCTCTCTCTCTCTCTCTCTCTCTCTCTCTCTCTCTCTCTCTCTCTCTCTCTCTCTTTTTCGAAACAGGGTTTCTCTGTATAGCTCTGGCTGTCCAGGAACTGGAACTCACTCTGTAGACCAGGCTGGCCTCGAACTCAGAAATCTGCCTGCTTCTGTCTCCCAAGTGCTGGGATTAAAGGCGTGTCCCACCACGCCCGGCTAGATGCAGTCTCTTGATGTAGTCACTACTCCTGCCTAGCCAACAGATGAAACGTGACTCGGGACTCTGGCCTCCAGTCTATCCTAGATGTACAGGATTTCTGTGCTTCTAGGACAAGACAGGGCAATGCCCTCGGGAAGGCGGTGGTCGCACAAGGTGGGCGTGCAGAGGCTGAGGACTTCCCGTGCTCCTGCATGTGGCTCCTTATCTCGGTGGACTTGGAAAGACAAAATATGAGGTTACCAAGAATTCTGGATCGATGACATCAAACTGTGGGAGCCATGTTTGCCTCGTCTGTGGTCAGCACAAGCTGCACACCCACACAGCTGACCCCGTTCAACCCGCGTTCTTGGGAGAATTAGCATGGCCATTGTGGCAGATGTTAGAGGGCTGAATGGATAAAATAAATAAACCTACTGCCTTGGGCACATCCTGAAACCTTGGTTACAATTTGCACTGCCAGCAAAGAGGGGTTTTAGACTCTGGTTAAGAAACTGGTACTTGCTTTGAATGGGGGTGGGTTTTTTTTTTTTTTTTTCCTTTTCCTTTTTACTTAATTGGAGATTCATGAGGATCACTGTGCGATAGCTCACAGGTTCTGCCTCTGCTGGGCTGTCTCAGAACCAGAATCCTAGAGGGTGAAGAAGAGACTGCATGCTTTAGAGGACTAGATCAGGTCGGGAGTGGATGAAGAAAGGAGCAGATAAGACAGTAGAGTTGCCATGTTGAGACCTAATTCCTGTGGAGGACTAAGAAACACCATTGGGCTCCAGAAAATGAATGTCAAAATCATATCATGGAAAATTTGATTGGAGCCCATTTCAATGTTAGCACTGTTGGCAAGGATACGGTTAAAGAGGCTATGCTACTAACATCAGGGAATAATTAAGGCCCAGTAATAGAGACATCATTGGGTATGAGCTTAAAAAATTTACTTAATTCTTACAGAAAGTGAGGGAAGGTTGATGACATAAAGATGATGTTCACATATGATGTGTGTGTGTACATGTGTGTACGTGTGTGTCCATACTTCCCCTTGGAGAAAGAAGAAAGAGTAGGATTATTTTAGGGAAGGATAAAATGTCAAGAAAAGACAAGCTTTCTGAATTTGGAGAAAATGAGAAATTTGAGCTGCTTTTTTCAGACCAAAGACTAATGTCAGGAATGAGACATTCGAAAGCAGCTCATTGCCTGACATTTGTTTGTCAGGCATTTATGGCTAAGGTTATAGGAATGGAGGTGTCACCTAGAAGTAGTTAAAAATGCAGAGAATTTCCACGGGGGCCGAGTGTCTGTGGGAGAAGGACCTCTCTGTCGCCTGGAGCAAATCTGAGATGCCCAGAAAGAAGGCTGTATTGATGCATTTCTGCCTTGATCCCCATGCTTAAGAAGGGCTTGTCCTGACTTCTCTCAAGATGGATGGATGGGCTGGGGGCCTACAAGACCAACCTCTCCCCTCATAGGAATTCTCTAATTTCTTTTGAGATCACAACCCAGATACCCGGAGTCTAATCTCCCCAGGCCTCATTCCGGCCCTCGCCCTCTTCCTCTTCCTCCATACAGAAGATTACAGCACCAGGCAGGTGGGATTGCCAAGGGCCAACTGGTTTTCCTTGGACCAGTGGGATGATCAGGCTGGAATGTGTCCAACCCTTAAGGCTGCCTGTTGTGTGGGTTGGGCCTGGGGGAGGAAGTAGGGAGGAAGGAAGAAGGAAGGGTTATCCCCATGTCTTCAGGATTCAGTGCAAAACTCCAATGACCTTGTTACTAAGAAGACATAGTTGTTAGAGTGGTCACTTCTTATGTAACTTTCCTTTATTTATTCATTTGCTATATGGGCCTACGTTTTATTCTGCCATGGACCTGCCCCCAAGTGAATTCCTTCTTAAGGTGAAAGGCTTAGGCAATGGGTGATGAGATTCTCAGATAGAGGTTGCATGACTACTGTTATTGTCTTTAGCAGTTATGTAGGAGACCCTTAAGGCCTAGGAGAGTGAGGAATCCTTTTGCTTAAATGCCATCTTAATTGCTTCTCATTTTGTGAACGGGCGTAGTTGTTTTTAGCACAAGAATAAAAATACCTTAGTGTTTTCAACATTATTTGTCCCTTTGTCCATCAGGATGGACAGACCAGAATTACTGGTTAAGCCGAGTGTCTTATTTCCTTCAGAGGTCTGGAAGGCATTCTTTTTCTGGGGAGCTGGGACTTGAGTTCCACCGTGAATTGGGTAGGAAGACAATGCTGGTCTAAAAACCTGTTTTTGTTTTTTGTTTTTTTTTCCTACTTAGCTTTGAGCCTGAACCTTTTATTTTCCTTAAGGCTTAAAATTAGGAATGTTAAAAACAGGGAAGCAGGAACAACCTGGGTAGGGCTGAGAGAGCCCAGGACCCACAATGTTGAATTGAGCGGAGTTCGAGGTCTTTTCTGTCCGTTCACTCTGCCAACAGAGACAGGTTCCATGAGTCCAAGACAGAGGCAATTTCAGATTTCCTTTGTAATAGTGAGCAAGACACACGATGCATGGGCAGGATTAGCAGGCACAGCTGAAGTTCTAGCCAAACACACGGACATGCTTTTTGAAGAGCTCCTCAGGTGCAAGCGTGCACTGTGCATCACTGTATCCTCAGTAGATTTTCGCATAACTATCATTCTCATTGTATAGGAGCTAAGCATCCCAGACGCCTACCTGAGATCTGTATGGCCGGTTGGTTGCTGAGACAGGCCTAAAAAGAGTCCTCACTGATGATAAAGCATATATATATGATTTATTTATTTATTTATTTTGTGTATATAAGAATACTGTAGCTGTCTTCAGACACACCAAAGGAGGGCATCAGATCTCATTACAGATGGTTGTAAGCTACCATGTGGTTGCTGCGATTTGAACTCAGGACCTACAGAAGGGCAGTCAGTGCTCTTAGCCTCTGAGCTATCTTTCCAGCCCAAAGCTTATATTTTTGATCATGATGCTGCAGTGACCATACTTCCAATATTCCCTGATATGATATGGGGAAAGCTATTTAATTATTTGTTTCTTCATGAATTTTGGCACTGGGTCTGAAGGTAGGGCCTTGAACTTGGTATACACATACCCTCACCGCCACGCTTCATCCTTACTTAATAAACTTGAGATAGCTAGTTCAATTAGTTCCTAGAAAACCAACATTTAGGGAAGTTACTTGGTCTGACCACTTCAATTAACTGGTTCTGAACGAGAATAACGAGAAGAGCCACGTGATGCATCTCAAATCACACAGCCGGATAATGGCAAAACTCGAATCTAATCATGAGAGTGTTGCATGGGCACGTCCCCTGCTCTATTCAGAAGGACTAGTCTAGAAATGCCGTGCGAGTAATGTTTATCAGAGAGGAGGAAATCTTTTCTTTCAGCTTCAAACTTGGAATGGGGTTGCCCTGCAACCTGTTTTGTGGATTCTGAATGCATTCAGAAGAAAACACACTGCTTGCAGTCTGGCCTTGCCATGTCATACTATGAACAAATGCAGGTGATGGTTTGCTTTGAGACACCAAATGTGTGTTCTCTCTCTCTCTCTCTCCCTCTCTCTCTCTCTCTCTCTCTGTGTGTGTGTGTGTGTGTTGTGCACACGTATGTGCCTGTGTGCAGTCGTGCAGAGACCAACAGCATGGAGGATGTTGAATGCCTTCCTTTACTGCTCTGCACCTTAATATCTTCAGACAGAGGAGTTGTTTTTGTTAGGGTAACCAGGCAGCAAGCTCTGGAAGTCTATCTGCCCCTGCCCCCTCAGTGTTGGAATTCCTCCCAGCATACACGAAAGACAAGCTCTACTTTTTTTCTTGGGTGCTATGAATTTGAACCCAGGCCTTTTAGCTTGCTCTTGCTGACCGGGCCATCTTCTCAACTCCTTTGGGTTTTGTCCTATCAAAAGCCTCTTCCTTCTCTAAGGGTAGCTGGGAATGGTGAAAGTAACCCTGTGTTCAAGTTGCTAATCTATAATTGGTTTTCTGGTTGGAACACTTGGTTCGTCTTTTTCTGTCTAGTTGAAACTATATGAGCACGGTGGGAGTGGTAGCTTTATGTGTGTAGTCCCAACATTGTGGAGGCTGAGGCAGACAGATGCTGAGTTCAAGGTCAGTGTTGGTTACACAGTGAGACCTCATTGCAAAAATAACAAATCAACAACAATAAATTACAAAGCTAGATTTAATTAATTTAGAAGAAAAATCACATTATTTATTTTACTTTAAAACACTTTTAAAAAAAGGATTTAAAACAGGAAATTGAAAAAAAAGAGAAGGGAATATTTATCTACTGTATGGGTTCAGATGCTGTTTCTGTTAGCTTGGGCAGATTATTTTAAGAAATTAGTTGCCTGAATAGTAATTGTTCATTTGTTCATGGTCACAATAGTCAATGGTCCATTCTGGCTCAACTGACTCTGTCATCACGTCTCCTTATCAGTTCCCATGCACAGTGGCCAGAGTGGAGACATTGTTGGTAGTTTGCAGATAGCTGTGGCCATCCCTTCCATCTTGTACAAAAGTCTTCTGTCATTGTGATGTTGCTGTTTCTGTGTACAGCAGAAGAGATTATTTCCTGTTATCATTTGTTGATGTTTGTTATGAGACCATATCCCAGTATCTTGCCTAGACTGGTCTTGAACTTTTAACCCTTTTATGTCTCTGTGTCAGCTTTCTGAGTAGCTATGATGAGATGCATAAGACCATGTTGGGCTTCTCTCTTCTCTCTCTCTCTCTTACCCTTGTGCTTTGATTTAGTTGATATTTTTTTTCCAGTGCGGATGTAAATACTGCTTTTATTTACTTAGATGAAGGGACGGCACGAGAGCCATCCCTAAGCTATACAAATACACAGCGTGGACTGAGCCAGAGTGCTTCTTTTTCTCATCTATCTATCCCTAGGCTTAGACCTAGGCCTGGAAGCTGCTAGCCTCCATACAATGTAGTTTTCGAAGCTGGTTGTTTCAATCTAGCTTCCCTCAATTTCTGCCTGAATTACTCTGCTTGGCCTTATACTAACTTTGGCAATATATTTTAATCTTTGGATCATTCTCTGGTTCATTCTGTCTTTACCTATGTCTAACTTGTTCTCTTTCTGCCTGTTGTCTTTGTAAAACTGTCCTGGTAAAACTGCCATGTATATGCACCCCACCCCACCACCACCCCCTCTCTTCTTCTGCTCTTAAGTAACCTCTCTTTCCTGGGCCGTTCTCCTGTGAGTTGGGCGTATCCTATCTCCGACTCATTCTGTCAAATCTTTATCTGATTCATCACTTTGTCTACCCCCCAATTAGATGTCACTTTCAAACATGGCTGCTGCCTCCTATAAACTAACCTTACCTTCATTGTTAGGGATAGAAAGTGTGTACTAAGGGTGTGTCCAGCCAGGTCATATTGTAATTCAGGGCATGTCTGCATTCCAGCAGAGTCATGTAGACCTAGAAGATCTTTCCCTTGCCAGAGCAGCCATGTTGGTAGATTAAAATTCCTTAACAGTGGGACATTAGCAAACAGGATACCGTAGCCTTTTGAATTTGCACAATGGAACTTGTTCTTTGGCTGCTATGAAACCAGAGGTCACCTGAGGAAGACACTTCACTTGGCCTCAAAGAGAATAGAATGGGAACCCTGTGCTGTGTTCCAGCTGAGACTGGAGATGTGAATGAGGCCATCTTAGTTCCACAGCTGTGTCAACTTGATCCAGATCCAAAGAACTAAGCAACATTGGTGCCACAAGCTACTTCATATTCATCTTTGCCAGCTTGTTTAAACTATTACATGTATGGCCTGCTTGTTAAGTCACACAGGACAACCATTTTAACAATTATTTTTGTGTTTATGTGCTTTAGGAATTTGAATGATCTGATTTTTTTTTTCCAGACAGGGTTTCTCTATATAACTCCGCTGTCCTGAAAGTTGCTCAGTAGACCAAGTTGATCTCAAACTTATGAAGATTTGTTTGCCTCTGCCTCCCGAGTGCTGGAGTTAAAGACACAAAATGGTGTTCTAGATTATTTTATGAAGCAGTGTGGTTCATGGTTTATGAATTTTTCTTGCCAATGGGGATGCTTCATTGACAAGGAAAGTTAGTCAATGGGAGGGAAGGGAATGGTCTGGTTGCATGGATCCATAGAAGTGTCCTCATGTCCCTCTTACAGCAAGAGGACCTGCAAAAGTCCAATGGCACCTTTAAGGCTCCCAAACGGATGAAGGTCAAACTGATACGTGAAAGTAATCGAGTTCAGAATGAGAGAATTAAAAGTCAAGATGAAAGCGTTTTGTATTTTCCTCTTGAGAAATGTCTTTGTGAACTGACACCAGAGAAATCACTTCAATTTCCTTCCTGGGATGATGAGTGGTTTACAGTGTTGGGTTGAATTAAGTCAGTGTCTTCAAAAAAGAAAAAGAAAAAACCCACCTCTATTGTACTTACAGCAGACCATTCTTATGGGCTCAAGAAACATCGTCATTACATCGTTGTCTGTAGATGGAGATCATAGTCAAGTCAGGAATTATTCATTTATTCTAGACTCCTAGCTAATGATCTCCCGAGAGCAACCTCTTGATATGAGTTTTCAGAGTTTCAGAGACCTTGAACCAGGTCTGCCTAAGCCCTTCAGGAATGATTTCTACAACCATAGTGCCCCATCATGTCATCGAAACATAAAACTATTAACAAATCGTTACCTTCTACTTCATCTACAATACCACCATGCTGGAGGCATTTTATTTATTTTATTTTATTATTTTTTTATTTTAAGATCTATTTTATTTTTGACATAACAATAAACATGTATGATCATGAATCCAACCTGTATTAAATTAGTAGCTATGGCAAGACAGGAAAATATGTTTTCTTTTTTTATATGGAAAAGAGGCTCGCAAAGGTACAAGTGCCCATGAGAGTCCTGCTGGAACCTGAGTGGATCACTGGCAACATACTTTCCTATCCTAGCTCCCATTCCTTTGGGTTTCCCCTCTTTGGTTTTTTGTTTTTGTTTTTGTTTTTTTTCATTTGATTTTTTATTAGATATTTTCTTCATTTACATTTCAAATGCTATCCCAAAAGTCCCCTATACCCTTCCCACCCCCTGCCCTGCTCCCCTACCCACTCACTCCCACTTTTTGGCCCTGGCTTTCCCCTGTACTGGGGCATATAAAGTTTGCTAGACCAAGGGGCCTCTCTTCCCAATGATGGCCAACTAGGCCATCTTCTGCTACATATGCAGCTAGAGACATGAGTTCTGGGGTTACTGATTAGTTCATATTGTTGTTCCACCTATAGGGTTGCAGACCCCTTCAGCTCTTGGGTACTTTCTCTAGCTCCTACCTTGGGGGCCCTGTGTTCCATCCTATAGATGACTGTGAGCATCCGCTTCTGTATTTGTCAGGCACTGGCAAAGCCTCACAGGAGACAGCTATATCAGGGTCCTTTCAGCAAAATCTTGCTGGCATATGCAATAGTGTCTGTGTTTGGTGGCTGATTATGGGATGGACCCCCGGGTTGGGCAGTCTCTGCATGGTCCATCCTTTTGTCTTAGCTCCAAACTTTGTCTCTGCAACTCCTTCCCTGGATATTTTATTCCCTATTCTAGAGAGGAATGAAGTATCCACAAGTTGGTCTCCTTATCTTGCTTGGGTAGTCTAGGTTTCTGGGCTAATATCCACTTATCAGTGAGTGCATATCAAGTGACTTCTTTTGTGATTGGGTTACTTCACTCAGGATGATATCCTCCAGATCCATCCATTTGCCCAAGAATTTCATAAATTCATTATTTTTAATAGCTGAGTAGTACTCCATTGTGTAAATGTACCACATTTTCTGTATCTATTCCTCTGTTGAGGGACATCTGGGTTCTTTCCAGCTTCGGTCCATAAATAAGGCTGCTATGAACGTAGGGGAGCATGTGTCCTTATTACCTGTTGGAACATCTTCTGAGTATATGCCCAGGAGAGGTATTGCTGGATCTACCAGTAGTACTATGTCCAGTTTTCTGAGGAACCGCCAGACTGATTTCCAGAGTAGTTGTACAAGCTTGCAATCCCACCAACAATGGAGGAGTCTTCCTCTTTCACTGGAGGCATTTTAAAGACTTAATGTACTCAAAATATAAGCAGGCACAGTGTATTTGGTGTATTTGGGAATTAGAGATCTGAAGGACTGGCCAGTTTTCAGATGAGGTAACAAGCCAATAAATTTGCTACCCTGTGGACAGTTGAAGCAGTGAAAAAGCAAAGACTGTTGTTATAGGTGGGAGAAACGGAAAAAAATACCTCGGAACTGAGTGAATGGAAGGAAAGGATATGAGTTCCTGGGCTTGGGGGAAAAACTTTAGAAGGGAGTGGAGAGTATTAAGAGAAGGAGGAGGCTGCCGATCAATTGCCATTTGGGCTATTCTTGACTTAAGGAGTGGTAAAGACAAATTGCCACCACTGTTGTCATTGCTGCCCTCCTCTTCCTCCTCTCCCTCTTCTTCCCCCTTATCCCCTTCCTCCTCCTCAACATCCTCCTCCTTTCTGTGGTCTGTTTCTCAAATCTCACCAAGTTGAAGTTCTCAGAATAGTTTCTGGGTATTCTGACATACCTAAGTACTTGCTCATTTATGTTCCGACGTTGGTTTCTTAAACTGGCCAATATGAAAGAGATAACTCATCAAATCAGTTTGAGAAACATTTTTTACATTAAGCCTCACTTTTTATTACAGTGGACATTAGCATAACAGCCTTAAGAGCTGTCACAGTGGACAAACAATTCTCTCTGTTAAGAATGCAATGGCTGTCAATCCTATTTAGATATAGCGACCTTCATGAAATAATTTAACAGCATGTATAGGTGACTTTTGAGTTGACTGTCTCAGTTCAACCAATATCTATGTATATGTGCATGTATATGCATATGTATATGTATGTATATGTATGCTAGGTATCTTGGAAAGATACAACATATTAGATATGATAGAATAGGAAATATAAAACGTATCATAAATGTATCCTATAAAATAGAAAAAATAAGGAGCAATCAATAAGATGCTTTCATTGAAGATTAAAACAAAACAAAACAAAGCAAAACAAAACACCCAGCTCAAAGTGGCTGAAATGGTGAGGAGATGGGCTGGCTTGTGCAGTTAGGATGTTCAAGGTTAGGTAAGGCTTAGTGACCTTGCTCTGTCTGGTCTGATTCCGTTTCATATCTTTTGGATATGCTCTTCTCTGGATGTCACCATTACCCCGGAGTTGGCTTCCATCCCAAGAACAAAATCTATCCCGTGGCAACATGAGCCACGTAGTTGCTACTTTTCAAATGCATCGAGAGAATGCACGTTTGTACAGTCATCGTTCTAAGGTTTGGGATGACTAGAGCTTGCTTGAGTCAGCCCATGGGACAAGAAAATGTCAAGTGCGTGTTGATCAGTCCTGGTGTACGTTGACTCAGTCAAAACTGATGAAATTATCCTTATGGTATAGGTCCTGCTCCAGGCTTGTTGGAATCTTTGGTTCTAACCACACGTTAGAAAAGGTAAAACAATGTTTTAGGGAACTAACTAGAAAAGCCTATTACACAAGGCTCAGAAGGAATATATTGAGGCTCAATGGATCCAGTTAATAGGCTCTGTTTGTTAGAAATCTTAGGGGAGCTGGGCAGTGGTGGCACATGCCTTCAACCCCAGCACTTGGGAGGCAGAGGCAGGCAGATTTCTGAGTTCGAGGCTAGCCTGGGCTACAGAGTGAGCTCCAGGACAGCCAGGGCTACACAGAGAAACCCTGTCTCGAACCCCCCCCCCCCCCCCACACACACACATCTTAGGGGAATAGGGGAATAGCTTTCAAGCTGGCCCTAAAGAACATGCGTTAGCCTTGGCTATGAGGGAGAGGAAGGGAAAAAGGCATTCCACTGGGAGAGGGAACAGCATGAGTCAGGAAGCAAAACATCACCAAGAGTGAGTGAAGAGCTGTTAAGCAAACAGACCCATTTGGATGGAGTAGTCATAACAAGGTTTCTATGGCAAAATGCATTCCTCATTGCAAATACTTAAAAAATGAGGTTTTGAAATACAACCCATCCAGCAAATTGGGAACTCCCTGTTCTCTGAGTGATAGTGGGAGCCCTGTTACCATTTATAACGTTTGTCTTTTGAGAAGAGTACTATTGGTATGTCTATGGAAAAAGATCATCAGAGAAAAATGACAGGATTGATTGAGTTAGTGAGTTGACCAGCGGCATGTCTTAGAGCAAAGTATTTGTTGACAGGAATTAAAACAGGGGGTGGGTGTTTCTTTCCTTTCTCCCAAGATTTATTACAGATTATATATTATTAATCGACAAAGTAATTTAGATTAGAGATAAAAACACAATTTTACACAGCTGAGTCTTCCTTTATGGCTCGTCCCTTTATTGAGTAACTAAGAAAGATTATCACGTTCCTCATTTAATACAAACCTCCTGGATAAAAGTCTCATCACCGCAAATAGTAAAGTCCATTAAGAGTGTGTATTAAAAACGGAAGAAAGGAGGGGGAGAAAGAGGAGGGCAGAGAGGGGGGAGGGAGGAGAGGAAGGGCAGGGGAGGAGAAGGGGAACAGTTGCACACAGAAGCACATGGGTGGTGGCCAACTGACAGCCCTACCACACCAGCAAAGCATCGCTCTCCCGTGTTTTGAGTCTTTTAAAAATGTCGCTTGGTGTGGTGGTGTTTGCCTTTAGATCAAGCCTCTTAGTCCCAGCAGTTGGGAGGCGGAAGCAAGAGTATCTGTGAGTTTGAGGTCTGCCTGGTCTACAAAGGGAGTTCAAGGACAGCCAAAGTTACACAAGAGGGGGAAAAAGGCACCTTCAGGGTGTGTTTTATCTTTAATTTGCATATTCCTTCTTTCTCATTAGACTCTGGGCCACTTTTCACATAAAGGCCCTGTGTTGGTCCAGGTCCCATCCCTTGGAGTTTTCTCCCCAAAGCTCGCAGCTTGGTGTCGTTCCCTCCGCTTCTGCCTCTGGCTGGTTCTGAATATGTAATTACTCGTCCGCGGAAAGAAGAGGATTAACAGACCTTGCCCTAATTGCTTGTTTTTGTCAAGTTGCTAAGAAGGACTTAAGGCTCCAGAAACAGAGGGTGTAGCCAGACAGAAGGCAGCCGGAGGAGTTCAAAAGTCTTGTAATCTTTGGCTCCACAGGCCTATAAAAATGGAGTGTTGACTGAGTGCAAACAGCCCGCAGCCTGAGAGGCTCAGGTCCCAGGAAAGATTGAGGCCGCTTGCTCATTTGAAAAGGCAGGGGGTTTCATAACGACCCTGACTAACCTGTTAATGGATGGTCCAATGTGATTTTCCCCTTCTTCACGAAGGCCAGAGCTGAAGCTGCCTGCCACACAACAAAGCTTTTCCAAGCTCCCAGGTTCCCGGAATTCAAGACTAAATGAGGCTTCTTGCAAAGACTCTGCGTGAAAGAAGCAAATTAGGAATTTGAAGGGATGATGATGCGGTTGAAGTATACTCTCGTTTCCCGGTGTCCCTCTTGAGGTAATGGTTAGAGGCTCATAATTTGTGAGCAAGACTGGGCTCAATATTAAACCATTATTACAGGCAAGTCAGAGCAGGGGGCTCTTGTGGGAAAGTGCCGGGCGATCATTCACCTTCTCACCTGGAAGGCGGAGGGGTTACCCGAGGTTAGAAAGCTTAATGAGTGTGGAATGTTTTGCTGGGTGAGAGGGCATTTTAAAAATGCAGCCAGAAGTGCTTTCAAGGGACTGACTTCACAACAAATCACATTTTCCAGCACTCCGAGGGGTTTTTATGTCTTTACTGGCTAGCTTTAAAGAAGTAGCTAAGAAGTGTGAACTATACGCACCCCATGATTGATCATTGGAATAAAATACAGATATTTCACATGAATCCTTTCAGGATAGGATGCTGTTGGAAGAATAACAGACATAGACTTAAAAGTGTTTTGTAGCTAGGCAGAAACCAGTAGGGAATGTATGCAATTACCCGTATTTTCATTTCCTTCTCAGGTATGTGTGTGTGTGTTAGGAATCACATTTTCAATTATTTTAGGAGACACTTATTTCAACCATCTTTGAAGGAATTGTAGGTAGAAATATTTTAAAGTTGTTTTCAGGAATCGATTTCCTTCTCTTCTGAGAATCTTTAATTTTAGAAAAATCATATATATACACGGTTTACTCTAGTATTTGGGCTAAGAAATCAAGAAGTTTCTGGAACTCTCATTTATGTTACTAACTCCTGTTCCTGAAGGTATTTAAATTTTTCCTCAAATCAGGGTTTTGGTTTGTTTAGTTTTTTCTAGACAGTGTCTCTCTACATAGCTCTGGCTATCCTGAAACTTGATCTGTAGACCAGGCTGGCCTTGAACTCAGAGATCCGCCTGCGTTTGCCTCTGCCTTCGGACTGCTTGAGATTAAAAAACCAAAAAGATGTGTGCCACCATAGCCTGGCTATTTATTTATTTATTATTTATTTATTTTACTTTATTTCATTTTACTTTTAACATTCCTTATTCTTAAACGTATTTGTGATAATTTAAAACTAAGTAACTTGGGCTGTGCATGGTGGCACATGCCTTTAATCCTAGCACTCATGAGGCAGAGGCAGACAGATCTCTGAGTTAGAGGTCAGCTTAGTCTACATAGCAGGGTCCAGGCAAGCCAGGGCTGCCAGTAAGATCCTGCCAAAAACAAACAAAACCACAACAATAAAACTAAGAAACTAAAATAATTTTAGGTCTAAATGTATAGAAACATACACTTATTGTGGTTGTTTTAGTTATTTCTATTTTTTCCCCCAGGAACACACATTTCTGAATACATTGTATTATGTTGCAGAAGGTGATTATCTGTTCAATTATACAAGTTATAGTAACAATCCTTTGACTTATTTTTTTTAATCTCTGGGCGCAGAAATTCAAGACCCATCAAACAACTTGGTCCTTAAGAAAAGTAGTCACTACCGTATTTATCTGGCAGGGACAGTTCTAGTTCTAGTTCCTACGAGAACGACTGACTACCCTGCAAAGAATTGTGTAGGTTTTGCATAGTTTGGATTCCAGTTTGGGGACTGCTTTTCCTCCAATCCCAGAGCATTAGCCTTTCAGAGTAAGAGGTTGTCGGTTACATAGGATTATTATTAGTGCAAGGAAATATCACGTTTGGCCTGTCCCCTGACTCTTCCAGGGCCTTCTGCTTGTTAGTTTTTTGTTTTTTTTTTTTGAAAATGTGAAACCAAGTCTAGCAGGTCTTAAAGTCATTCCAGTTTGACAAACCACACCGGTGGACTTTTAGGTTTTACTCAGCTTCTCATCAATAGAGAGACCTAAAGTCTCAGGTAGTTCTTTTGCCTGTCTCCAGCCTTAATACTGACTTAGAGACTTCAGACATTGGTGTTGCCAACCCCTGTATATGACTGAAGCAGAGGGGACAAATTGAGAGTCTTTAGATGTCTTAGGCTCCAAGGTTATGTATGGCCACCAGGCTTCTTGTCTCTGTCTTAGTTCTGACTTTCAAAGGATACAAAACCGCACATGTTCTTTGGTTCAGGCAAGGGTGCTTGGGTGGTTGTTTTGATATCTTTGACAGGTCCTTATCAGCCACTGAATTCCGGTATTCCCCTCAGCTTCGCCTGTAGAATCCTCAAGGTTTGTCCTGGTGGTTGGCTCCTCAGTAGGTATACTGCATTTTTCTCTGAGTTCAGACAACAGAAAAATTGCAGGTGGCTTAGAAACCTTAAACCTCGAGACTTCTTGGCCAATCCCCACGGAACGGAGTCGCTTAGAATAGCCGAGCTTCAGATCGTATTCTTTGAACAGGACTCTCTTTCAGATACTCTAACCTGGGGTATTTGATCTTCTGGAGATTTCATCTGTGAACCCACTTCCTTCTTTACATGGCCGAAACCAAGGTAGACAAAATTTGGAGTGACCTCTCCTCTTCCCTCCCTACCCCCTCTCCCCTCCCCTCCCCTCCCCCTTCTCCTCTCCCCTCCCCATCCCCCGTCCTCTCCCCTCCCCTCTACTCCCCCCTCCCCTCTGACCCTATTGTGTGTCCAGAAAAAATACAGGTGCTCATTCACTTCCGTTATGGCCCATCTTTTGTCTACAACAGATATGCCACAGCTGTGATGGAACAGGTCCCTGTCTCCCATCATCATAGAACCCTATGACCTGACTCTTTCAGCCTTGACTCCCCAGGAAAGAAGAAAGTGGTCAGGAACTATTTTAATGTTGCAGTGAAACGCACAAAGCTATTGTCTGGTACATGATCCTGTTCTCTTTTTCAGATGCTAGTTATTTCTTACAACACCCTGAATTTGACCTGCAAAGCATTTCCTGGAGAGTGTCACTGTCAGCTGTGACAGATCGCTGGGATTTGAGGAAGTTCTGGGTAGCTGAGTTGAAGTGTCTTTGATTTGTGCTTTCTTTCTCTGACCTCTATGCTGAAGCAATATATCTTTTGATGATCAATCTTTCAATTTTTTTTTTTTTTACTTTTAATTTCAAAACAACTCAAGCATTATAAAACGCTCCAAGAGTGACGCAAAGAAGTCAACACTTCCCACGGCAGCTGTTGACTTCATTTCCTTCTTGTCCTGTGTATATCTCTATGTATTCTTTTCTGCCTCTTTCTATTGAAAGTTAGTTTTTTTCTTACATACTATATTCTAATTACACGTTCCTGTTCTTCTACTCCTTCTGACTTCTCCTCCCCTCCCCTCCTACTGGGTCCATCTCCTTTCTGTCTCTCATTAAAAAACAAACAGGCTTTTACAGGATGATAATATAATTAATATAATGTGATAAGACAAAAACTAACACATTGGTGCTAGACAAAACCAACAAACAAATGGAAGGGGGGAAAAAAACCCCAAGAGAAGGCACAAGAACAAGAAACAGATCAGCTTGTTCACATACCCAAAAGTCCCACAAAAACACTAAAGTGGAAAACCATAATATATACACAAAGGACTTGTAAGGTAAAAAGAGAAAAGGAAAAATATATAAATAAAATAAAAGTAATAAGTTAAATTTTAAAAAACACACAACAACAAAAACAAAACAAAACAACAACAACAAAAAACAAAAACAGGAAGAAAGAGCCCTGATAGAACATGATGAAACAAGGAATCTCTAAAGATGCTGTTGCGGTCATGTTCTGCTGGCCATCTTCTGCCAGGCATGCAGCCTCCCACTGTTTCTTTGACAAGTGGCTATCAACTGGAGATAGCTTCTGGGTTAGCAATGGGAACATATGTCTATTTCTTTTAGTTCCAGGACCCCAACTGGTTTGGACCTGTGCAGGCCCTGGGTATGCTGCTTCTGTCTCTGTAAGTTCATGTGTTCATCCATGTAACGGATTCAGAGAGCCTCGGTTCTTGTGGTGTCCTCCACCACCTCTGGCTCGTGTACTCTGTCCATCCCCTCTTCTGCAGGATTCTTTAAGCCCTGAGGGGAGGGATTTTATGGAGACGTTCCTTTTAGGGCTGAATGCGACCAGTTCTCTCATCCTCCTCGTGTTGTCTGGGTGTGGGTCTCTGCGTTTGTTCTTGTACATCAAAGGTTTTCTGGCTGGGTTGGTGTTTGCATTTCTCCTTTGGTAGCATGCAGAGTGACTTTTTGTACCAAAGGTGCTTGCTTGCACATAGGGGTGAAGGATCTAGGCAGGCACCAGGTCCATTTCTCCATGTTCAGTGAGTTGTGTAGGGTGTTGTCTTCAAGAGTGGGGCCTTGCTTTCAGATTGTGGAGAGAAACCTGTAGTCTTGACAACAGCCTGGGTTATTTGGGGGGGGGAGCATGGGACTCCTTTGTCCCTAAACTCAATTAGATAACCCAATTTCAGTATTAGAGGCTTTTTTTTGATTACAAGAGATGGTATATATTGGGTTATATAACCAATGGTATAATAATCTCCCCCATTATTTGTCAATTTCATTACATGTATGTATGTATGTATGTATACACACATATCTGTGTGTATATCTGTGTATATATATATACATATATGCATATATATACAAATATAATGAAATTGACAAATAATGGGGGAGATTTATATACACACACACACACATATATATATATATATATATATATTCGAAAGCTTCAATTGTATTTAACTTACTCCTCCACTAGCCCTTAGTTTTAGTTGTCTTTCCTATACTCTTTCCCTCATCTCCTTCTTTCCTATTCCTTTCCACTTGATCCTCCATACCAGTCTCCATCCTACATCTATTTCCCTGTCCTAGAACAGCCTATTTGTGCCTCCACCCCCCGTTCCTTCTGCTGTGCTTAACCTTTAGCTCTATAGACGGTATCTTGTCTACCACTGACTTGCTTACAGCTCATAGCTAATATCTACATGTAAGTGGATACATACCATATTTGCCTTTCTGAAGCTAAGGAGATTGTGTTTCAGTTTGCTTATGTGATAGATTACATTTATCCATTCCTGTATTAAACCATCCCTGGATCTCTGGGATGAAGCCAACTTGATCATGGAGAACAATCTTTTTTGGATTTGACTTGCAAGTATTTTACTGAGAATTTTTGCATCTATGTGGGAAAGTGGTCTGTAATTCTCTTTTTTGGGGTCTTTATTTGGTTTAGGTATCAGACTAACTATGGCAATGTTAAAAGGGAACTGGACAATATTCTTTCTGTTTCTATCTTGTGGAATAATTTAAAGACTATTCCATTATTCTTCTTTGAAATTCTGGTCAAGGGGCCAGAGAGACGGCTCAGCAGTTAAGAGCACTGGCTGCTCTTCCAAAGGTCCTGAGTTCAAATCCCAGCAACCATGTGATGGCTTACAATATCTGCAATGGGATCTGATGCTCTCTTCTGGAGAGCACTCATACATTAAATAAATAAAAAAGTTAAAAAAAAAAACGAAGTCTGGTCAAATTCTGCACTAAAACCATCTGGCCCTGGGCTTATTTCTTTTAAGGGTTGGGAGATTTTTAATTACTGCTTCTATTCACAGAGGGTTATAGGCTTGTTTAAATTGCTTATCTGATCTTGATTTAACTTTGATAAGTGGTATGTATTGGAGGAAATTAGCCATTTCTTTTATTAAACTTTTTTTCCAGTTTGATGGGGTTCAGGTTTCTCTGGATTCCCTTGGTGTCTTTTATTATGTTCCTCTTTTCATCCAATTTTGTTAATTTCTTCTTTCTCAGCTTGTTAGTTAATTTGGGTAAGGCTTTGCCAATCTTATTGATTTTCTCAAAGAAACCAACTCTTCCTTTCATTGATTCTTTGTACATTTTTCTTTGTTCATTTGTTTCTATTTGATTGGTTGCTGCTACTGAGTGTGATTATTTCTTGCCATCGACTCCTTTTGGGTGTGATTTATCCTTTTTTGTTTTAGAGCTTTCAGCTGTGTCGTTAGGTTACTAGCATGAGATCTTGCCATTTGTTTGTTTGTTTGTTTATTTATTTTTCTGATGCTCGGTGGATATTTAATCAAGTTTTCTTTGGAGTATATGGTGATGACAAGTTCAGGGACAACTGAGTATTTATATGCAGAACAATGAAATGAATTCTAATGTCACCCCATATACAAAAATAAATTCAAAGCCGATAGGATTTGAAGATAAGACCCAAGGCTGTTAAAATTCGAGAGGAAAACAAGGTTGAAACTCCATTTCCTGGTCCAGGTACTCTCTTTTCTCATGATTATATTCTGCAGAAGAAATCACATGGGCTTAGGGAATAATACTGGCTTCAAACCTGGTAGGTACCTCACTAGGTGATTTAGACTTGTAAAGGGCCCAGAAAATAGATACTATGAATCACGTTAGAAATACAGAAACGCAACTAAACATCTTCAATACTAATCAAAATAATAAATGAAAGGTTGCATTCATTCCAAGAAAAGAGTCATAGAATTAAAAATGATTGATCCACAAAAGATGTATCAATATGAGTAAATCCACCCCTTATTGTAGCAACTGAAAACTATTAGCTTCCAAAAATACATAAGATTATAATTTTATAGCAGTGTATATATTTCAGAAATGTGCCCTTTGTTTTTAAAGTGTAAGCACTTAGTGCAAGGAATTTGCCTTTTAGGACATCTTTCATTATGTCCCGTGAGTTTGGGTATGTGTATATCAATTTTCATTCATTTCTAGAAAGTCTTTGATTTCTTTCTTAATTTCTGTCTTGACTTGTTTTTCATTCATTAGTGGCTCTTTCATTTCCCTGAGTTTGTAATATTTTTGTTGTTTCTGTTGCTGATATCCAGTTTTAATTTGTGGTCAGGTAGGATGCAGGGTATTGTTTTAATTTTCACTTATTTGTTGAGACTTGCTTTGTGCCCTACTGTGTGTTCAGCTTTGGAGAAAGTTGTGTGAAGTGCTGAGAAAAAGGTATTATATCTTTTGTGTTTGGGTAAAATGTTCTATAAATATCTGCTGGGTCTATTTGGTTTATACGATTAGTTCTAGTATTTCCTTGTCTTTTTGTTTTTAAAAGATTTATTTATTTGTTTTATGTAAGTACATTTGTCACTGTCTTTAGATACACTAAAAGAGTGCATCAGTTCCCATTACAGATAGTTGTGAGATACCATGTGGTTGCTGGGAATTGAACTCAGGACCTTTGGAAGAGCAGTCGATGCTCTTAACAGCTGAGCCATCTCTCCAGCCCCGTATTTTTTTGTTTAGTTTTTTTTTTTTTTTTTTTTTTTTTTTTTTTTTTTTTTTTTTTTTTTTTTTTAATCTGGATCACCTATCTATTGGCAAATATGAGGTACTGGAGTCTCCCACTCTCAAGAGTATGAGGCTCAATGTGTGATTTAAGCTGTAGTGGTGTTTCTTTTATGAACATGGGTGCCCTTTTGTTTGGTGCATACATGTTAAGGATTACAATGTCCTCTTGGTAGATTTTTTTTTCTTTGATGAATATGTAGCATCTTTCTCTGTTTCTTCTGATTAGGTTAGGTTTGCAGTTTATTGTGTCAGAGATTAAAATGGCAATCAATACCAGATTGCTTCTAGGGTCCATTTGCTTTGGATATCTTTTTCTATCCTTTTACCCTGAGGTAATGTCCTTGATGCTAAGGTGTGTTTCTGGGATGCAGCAGAAGGGTGGATTCTGTTTTCTCACCCATTGTTTCTGTGTCTTTATATTAGGGAATTGAGATCATTGGTTATCTTTCAATAAAGAAAACAATAAGCAGTGTTTGTTGATTCCCGTTATTTTGTTGTTGTTGATGGTGGTGTGTGCTTTCTCTCATTTGATTTGCTAATCTGGGATTAAGTTTTAGTACTTTGTTAATTAAAACGGAAATTAAATATAACCTTAGAGTGCCTATGTGGTTCCTGTCTCTGATGAAATATAGTTGACCTAATATGCTTACTATCTATTTTGCCTCCCATTTCACCAATTAATTTGTTTCTCTGATCTTATGTTTATCTGCCTTCATAGTGTTTAATGGCACCAAAAGTATAATTTTTCATTTGCTTGCTAGTTTGTATTCTGTTTCCGTCCATAAAACGTGAGGATCAAGATAGGAAAACTCATTTATTTTATTCATCAGTATCCCAATGCCCAAAACAGGGATTTGATCTACTGACTAAATAAACTCATAAATAAAAGAATGAATCCATACCCATAGCCTATAGTCAATTGATGCTTTCTTGTTAGTCTGCAGTACAACTTAGCTTTCCATGTTAGTCCAGGTTTTTGCAGAATTAGACCTTGTGAGTGCACTTATCAACACTGGCCTATTGCTAACAACATTACTGCAGATGCCTACATGTTTGTGTGTGTGTGCACATGCTAGTGTGGGCACACACATTGATGAGTGATAGACAACCTCAAGTTTTGGTTCTTATCTTCTACCTTGTTTGAGAGAGGGTCTCTTGATTACTACTGTAAATGCCATGACCTTCCAGTGACTCTTCTGTCCCTGCCTCTCATCTTCCCAGAGCAGTGCTGGGGTTAAAGATGCCACTGCATCTAACTTTACATGGGTTGGAGATCTGAATGAAGATTTTCATCTTGCACCATAAATTCTTTGTCTTCTGAACCAACCCCACCCTTCCTAAATACTTTTAATAACACCCTATGCATTTGGTCTCCATTATAACTTAGTGCTCAGCTTAGTCTTTGACAAATAATGAATGTCACCAGTGTTTCCTTTTCTGAATTAGTTTACTCTAAGGGAAGTTTGAAACTTAGCTTTGCTGATAGACTTTATAGAAATGGTCTCGGGACCACTGAATTCCATGTAAAAGCATACATGGCATGGCATGCTCTGTTTATTATTTTTATTTTGTTATTTTTATTAGGTATTTATTTCATTTACATTTCCAATGCTATCCCAAAGTCCCCCACCCGCTCCCCCACCCACTCCCCCACCCACCAACTCCTACTTCTTGGTCCTGGAGTTCCCCTGTACTGAGGCATATAAAGTTTGCACGACCAATGGGCCTCGTTTTCCTCTGATGGCCGACTAGGCCATCTTCTGCTACATATGCAGGTAGACACACGAGCTCTAGGGGGTACTGGGTAGTTCATATTGTTGTTCCACCTATAGGGTTGCAGATCCCTTTAGCTCCTTGGGTACTTTCTCTAGCTCCTCCATTGGGGGCCCTGTGATCCATCCAATAGCTGACTGTGAGCATCCACTTCTGTGTTTGCTAGGCCCCGGCATAGTCTCACAAGAGATAGCTCTATCAGGGCCCTTTCAGCAAAATCTTGCTAGTGTATGCAATGGTTTTAAATGAACAAACAAGAGTGTCAACCCAAGACTGCTTTGTCCTGTCTTAATTCCTGTGCTGGTTTTGAGTGTCTTCATAGCCAGTTTGGAAAAGCCATGGCTGGAGTTGGTGTTTTAGGCTCCTGGAAGTCTCTGCTAGCATCTGAGGAAATGTAAAATATAAAGTTTGTGATATTAAAACTATGTCTCTCCAGCCTCCAACATTCTTTTTTGGCCTTAAGGCAGCAAAGCAGAACTATACACAATTTAATCACAGAGTTCTTGTTTTGTCAAGGCAGATGAGAACATACACAGCTAGCGTTGCCTGTGTGGGTTGGTGAATTACTTAGATTTTTTTCTATGCTTGGAGAGAATGACCACAAGAATGGTTGAGACATCCATGAATAAGTTGTTCCAGGTCCGTGTCTACAGTGAGTACACAATTCCTCTACCTTCCGGTGATTATGGCAGTGAGTCACCTCAACTTTGTGCCTAAACTATTTGGATCTCTTGGAACAGACTCACCTATGTCTAGGAGCTCAGCTCAGGGAATGAGCCATGGGTACATCACTGAGGGATTCTCAGGCAGTTCTCCAGCTGTCTGGGAAAAGTAATTGAACCGAGTTAATCTTTTCATTGATTCTGCCCACCGCGTAGTTGAGGAACATTTCAGGGCCACAGATTTAGATTCAGTTAGGCTCTATGTACCTGGTGCAAAATTTATGCAAACTTTCTATTGAAACAGTGTATACTTTATTGCTAGGAAGCCATCTATAGCAAGACCGACTGACGGAGAACTCATTGCATTTAAGTATAAAATAATTATTAAATACCTACTGGGTGCTAAGTTCTACATGCTAGGCAGCTTTGAGAGATACAAGGGAAAGCAAGAAATGATAGTTATCTTCAAAGAACTTAACATTGATGTTAGTCATAAACTTATACTTTGATATAAGTAGTATGCAAAAAAGTATTTTCTCCCTCCAGAGTTTTGCTATGTACCTACCCTGGGATGGCCTCAAATATATAATCCTTCTGACTCAGCTTTTCAGTGCTAGGATTATAGGCATGTGTTACCATGTCTAATTTAAATACTGTATATTTTAACATAAGACTTTTTTTTTCTACTTCTTCCCACATATAGCGTGTGGGTGGAGAGATATACTGTGCTGTGCCTTAGACAGCAACATCAAGAAACTTAGGCGTTGATGGACTTTTATCTTTTGGACGTCATTACATGGCTTGTATTTACTTGCATGTCTGTGAAGCACTAAAAACAGGGCTGTGAATCACATAATTGAAATGAGTTCGTTTTAGTGAAACTTAAAGAGAAACTAAAGAAAAGGACCCGCGCAACCGGAAACGTGAGCAATCAGGCCGGAAGTTTGTGCCTTTTAAGTGTCCTTCAGTATTTATTTTCTTGGCATCTTTTTCCCCCTCCTCTGATGTTGAAAAACAAGAATACTGTAGGTGCTGAGTGAGATTGCTCTCATCTTTTCTAAAGGCAAGTGGTTTTCAGATTTGCTTTCCTTATTGATTTCATAAGCATGGTATTTTACATTTCTGACTCCCCAAGGTTACTTTTCTCTCTCGGGAAAATCCTTTCCCCCTCGCCCTTCGGCTGCGTTCCTCAGCAGAGAGAACACTGCACCTTATATGTCTCTCCTTCCTCCCACGGCGTGCTTCTTGATGGCAGCCTTCCTCGCTTCAGCGCAGCTCCCAAATTTAATTCATTTGTTAGGCCTATTTTTACCTTGAGACATGAAATCTCAATGTGTTGCTAAACTATCAGAGAGAGTGCTTTTCTTTGTGCCTTCCATCTAAGGCAATGTGTGCTCCTCTAATGGTATCATTTATAGCTATGGGCTGTGAAACCCGAGCACAGGCGGGATGCCTACATCTCTGTCACGATTTCTCCTTCTTTCTCTCTCTGGCTTTTTTCCCCCTCTTCTTTTCCTTTTGGATGGAGCAGTTAGTCATTAGTACCAATTTGTTTGGTCATGAGCAAGGAGTGAACGTCTGAAATTCAGTATGCTTAGTTCCCACAGCCCTCGTGTGAACTCTCTGAGGGAGCCACTTGAGCGAGGTAAGCTGTGACGGACAGACAATTGCAGGTGGATGAGATGCCCTCTGCATCTCTGACATTATCCTTCCTGCCCTAGGAGTCTCGGTGTGTGAACGTGTCACTCAGGACCAGATAGGTACATCTTTGCTACGGCAACAAAAGGCCCCCACATCTCAATGATGTACAGAGTGATGTATCTTCCATAGGGCGTGCTTTCCAGCTTGGCTGCCTCGCTGCTCCCTGCTGTCTAATGGCGTAGCTCTGTCTGGAACACAGTGACTGAAGCAGAAGGAAAAGAGACATTGCTAACCTCTTGCTGGCTTCTGTGTGGAAGGGTCATGTGTAACTTCTGTCCACATTGCATTGGCTCTAGCACGTTATCTGGCCACCTAAGAGTGCAGTATCACATCGTATGCCCACAGAGACAAAGGAGGGGAGGAGACAGAGTACTAGGTAAACGAGCCACTCCAGTGTTGGGTCATTGACTTCATTTGGGGGTACACAGAGAGTAAGCTTTTCCCGGGGCAGAAATGAATCCCGTGACTGAGCACGAGGAGAGCCTTTTCTCTGGGAGCCTGGCGAGCAGACATCAGAAAGTCCCACTGCTTAGAACACAAGGCTGCTGAGGCTCGTTTGCGGAGTCTACATTCCCATTTTGTGGGGTATCTGTATTTACTGTTTTATCCACTCGGCTGAAAGATTTTTCAGGCATTTGGATAGCTTGCCTATGTATACAGGTTCATTTCATCCTTGACTCTTCTCTCACACTCTAATCCCTGGCTGCAATTAATTATTTATTATTCTACACATTTCTTCTCATCCTTAAATGCTCCAAGTCAGGGTTACTGTGTCTGGCCTTGATCAGTTGCCTCTGTGTTCCGGTGGCAACCGTCTTTATGTTCATCCCAAGGAACAATATTTGTTTATCAGTTCCTTACTGCATCGAATTCATCATTGCTCAGACAGGCCGCGGCTCCGGCTTCATTTCTCATCCTTCTGCTTACTTGACCAGGATGTGACAGTTGCACTGAGCCTCCAGCTGTTTGGTGATCAATCCCAGTTGGATCGTGCCCTAGGGCCTCTTCACTCTTCATTCCTGCTGCCTGGAACGTTCTTCTGTCATCTCTGAAATAGAGCAAACCCTTTGTGTATCACCCATGTCCAGGTTTAACTACCAACTCTTGCGGATCTGGTGGCAGAGGCTATTCTTGTAGCTACTCTGGAGGTGCAGGTAGGAGTTGCAGTTTAAGACTTGCTTGAGCTGCAAGTTCAAGGCTAGCCTGAGAAACTTAATGGAACCCTTGTTTGACATAAAGAATAAGAAGAGGTTTGGGAATCTATATGGCCCTGCCCATATTCAACACCCATTACTGTTTAAAAGCAAAGCAAAGCAAAACAAAACACCACTCTCTCAGAGATTCCTTCTGACTACTAACCTCATTATCTCTGCAAACCCTTATCACTGTCCAGTTCTTTCCCTTCTTACTGTCTCCTCTCGTCACAAGAATGTAAGCTTCCTGAGCAGAGTCCCTTTGAGTCTGTTTATCTCTCACTTATCAACATTGAGCATAAGGGTGGTTAATATTACTGTTAGCCACTCCAAACAAATAGCTTCTATATTTTGAATAAATTCACAAAACTGTAGTAGTTCTTCAAAATTCAGGGGAAAGCCTCAACTACTGGTAAATATACAAAAAGTATTTGCTAATTTCAATTAATAAAATTCTGGAAGTTTTTTTTTTCCAATATGTGTAAAACTTTATCTTCCATAGCAACTCTTGGTATTTTATAATCTTCTTACAAGTTTTTTTTTTTTAAATTTCTGATACATAGCAAAATTCTGATAACTGTATTTTTGGGGTAGGCCCATTTCTACAGTCAATGGTACTATGATGTGGATCTTAAGTGCTCCCCAAATGCTCAGGTGTGAAAGACTTGGTCCCTAGCCCAAGGTTCTACCAGGAGATCATATAGTACATACGATGTGGGCCAAGTGGGAGAAAGTTAGGTCATTGGGAAGACTTCTTGAAGAAACTCTTGAGATTCCAAGCCTTTTCTTTCCTTTCCTTTCCTTTCCTTTCCTTTCCTTTCCTTTCCTTTCCTTTCCTTTCCTTTCCTTTCCTTTCCTTTCCTTTCCTTTCCTTTCCTTTCCTTTCCTTCTTTTCTTTTCTTTTCTTTTCTTTTCTTTTCTTTTCTTTTCTTTTCTTTTCTTTGTCTAGCCACAAGGTCACCATTGAACTCCTTCCATAATGAACTATTTAGACCCAGAAGCAATGGAGCCAAAACCATGATGCAAAATAAGCCTTTCCTATTTTTAAGCTGACCTCAGATATTACAACAAAATAGGTTTTATTAAAAGGTTTCACTAGGCAAATACTGGGGCCATAGATAATTAAGATCTAAGCAAATCCTACCAGGATTCAAAGGCTCTGTTTAAATTTCAACCACTTAATTGAAATTCCGCAACCTTCCATAACTTACCTGTGGAGAATTCATTCCAAGATGCTATGGAAATTTCTTGGGATAAACTTTTTAGAAGATTCAATATGATTTGGGATACCCATGGAAGCTTTCCCGTAACTTTATTGAAGTATATATTTTTTTTCATGCAAATAGAATGTGAATCAGATTATCATTCTGATGTCTTACTTTATTTACAAGATATATGACCTTCGAATATTTATTTGAGCTTTCTATGTCTCCATTTCTCCAACTCTAGATACCTGATAATACTATTGACTTTAGTTAAAGGGTTGTTGAAAAGGTCAGTGATTAAAAATTAATTGAAGAATAAAAGTCCTATCCAAAAATATTGAACTCTGTGGAAATAATGGGCATGAAAGGAAATTCACAGAGACAAAAATGAATTAATGAAAGTTAGTACAATAAAAACCTATTGGCAAAATTTTTTAGTATTGCTCTATGTTCTTATAATTTAGTATTATAATTAAAATTTTATCGTTATTTTTAGTGTTATAATTTCAATGGAAAATAGCTATTATAGCAAAAAGAGTTTCAATGAAAGAAGAAACTTGAAGGCAAAAAGAGTTTATGCTATAAATATTCTTAGGGCTAAAACTTCCTCAGGAGCAAAAATGGCAGAGTCAAAATATAGGCTTGAAATGTCTTGTAGATTTTACTTTGTAAGTTGATTTTTTTAGTTGTTGTTGAAAATTTATCTTCAGCAACCTTGTATATCGTCCAGTAGTCATCTACACTACTTTCAGCTCTCTCATGATACCCTACTGTGCGCAAATACAATTTTATTTGCAAACAGACTTCTTTTATTATGCAGTTAGATTACACTAAGATATCTTGTTATTATAGCTCAATGAAGAGCACTTTGTAGGAGGAAGATAATTTTTATAAAAGGTACTTTTTTTTTTTTTTTTTTTTTGAGATGGGGTTTCTCTGTGTAGCCCGGGCTATCCTGGTACTTTCTCTATAGACCAGACTGGCTTTGAACTCAGACAGACCCACCTGCTTCTGCCTCCCACGCACTGGGACCAAAGGTGTGTGCCACCACCACCCAAAAGGTACATTTCTTGACATTAAAAAAAAAAAAAAAAAAAAAAAGATTTCAGAAAAAAAGTACCATTTAGAAAACTGTGAAAAAATGAGATTATGCTTTTTCTATTCCATCTAGTTTCTGATAATCTGGCATTAAACTAGTTAATAAAGGAAACCCCTTAGAAATGAAGCTTTTCTTTACCTTCTGATAGCATCTGATATTGCGACAAAATGAGAGACAGTGTCTGAGCCGGGCTTTTAAAATAAACGAGGCCCAAACACTATCACTCAAATAGCTCAGAAAGAGCCCAGAAGGATTGAAATGTCACAGAGAAGCGGCTTCCATTTGATCAGCGGGGATTTATTTGACCTGGGCTTATTCCAGAGCCATTTATAGTCAAAGGCAAATATAATTTTAGGTCTCCTTCTGAAACCACAAGCAAAACCAAATGTCGTTTCTGTGCAGGGCTGGAAGGAATGGATTGGGGACAAACTAATTTCATACTCATTGCTCAGTACAAACAGTGACCACATTTCATGAAGAGTTGTTCAATGAATGAATAAATTGATTGATGACGAGGGAATATTAGTCTCATCGTTGTGACAAGCAAGTGTAAACTAGAGTACCAACGGGAAGTTTTGCTTAAAACGATACACCTTCTACCTCCTTGAGCATCACGGGGCGCGGAAGTGTATCTGAGGTCAAGGTTATGTGTTAACATGGTTTTACCTGAGCATCCAGTGATGAGTGTTGGTGCTTGCTGCTTGCGGTGAGTTACATGGGTGGAGCTGGCAGTTGATGAATATGAGGGAATTCGGCTACCTTTCCAAAGCAACTGCGCTGTACCAACCACTTACAACTTGACAAATGCTTTTCCACTTTGTAGGTGTGTGTGTGTGTGTGTGTGTGTGTGTGTGTGTGTGTGTGTGTGTGTGTGTGTGTGAGAGAGAGAGAGAGAGAGAGAGAGAGAGAGAGAGGTTTTTAAAAAAAGAAAGAGAAAAGAAAAGGCTGAATATATCTCTCAAAGTTGGAAAGCCAACAGATTTAGCTGGTACAATCCCCCACTTCTATATCACCCCAAAGCCTGGGACTGCCATGGTACTCACTGTCTGACTTTTGAGTTTATATTCCAGTATTATCTATTAAAATAACTCATGATCCAACCATGGAAATAGTTGCTGATAATCTCCTAAAACGTTAGAAGTCATACCTTGAGGGATATCTTCCGGTCGATATGTTCTGTTTTGTACCATAGCTTTCTTCTTTTCCCTTCTAGCAATATCCTTGAATTTTCTTCATTCTGTTATTACATTTCATCAAATACCAGAGTGGTGATTCCTCCCATCCCTGTACCCTAAGTAAAGTATGAAGTCTGTCAGGGAAGAAACTTTAAAAAACATTTGTACGACTGTTTATTGTTAATATTATATATTTGTATTTATTATTATTGGTGTAATTTAATAGTATTTATATAGCAATGTATAACGTTATGTAGCATATATAGTATTATATAGCATTTATCTTATCAATGTCAGGTATTATACCAATCACGTCAAGAAGAATTCATTTTGCTTTCAGCAATGTGCCATAAAGCAATTCTGCTACGATCTCACTTTTGTGGTTAATAAGTGGTGGAGACAGGCTGAAATGTAGGTGGCCTGGCTCTGAAATGCCTGCTCTCTCTAGTCTACTCAGAACCTGACATACACACACAAGTGAATGTGTGTCAACCTGGGCTCATGTGCTGGAAGGGCAAGTAGCGAGCACATTTCCCTGAGCACTTCCCTAGGGCAAGAATGTGCTTTTGGGTTTTTTAAAATCTTTAGTGTTAATCAATGGATATGGAAGAGACTGTGTTGATAGCATTTCCAATGTACAATCAGAGTCAGTTATGGCAGGGTAGCCCAACCGAACCGGATGATGCTAAGGAATCTCCAGTCATGGCATGACTTGACAAACTCATGTTGCGTCAGCAAACTGGTTTTTCTCTTCCTCCCTCTTTCATTGAGTCTAGCAAGGCCTGCCTTTCTTTGCTGTTCCCGAATACAGCAAGACTGCTTCTTTAAAGTTTGTTTTTGCCTTTGTTGATTGATCATTTTGCCTGGAACACTTTGCTCTTGGGTTTCCATTGGCTGACTTCATTTCACCATTTAGTTCTGAGGTCTAATCTCACAGTCTCAGCTAAACTCCAGTCACCTCTCCTGCTTTAGGTCGATGCTGTCAGATCCAGTTTGTTTGAGGTTCTTCATAGTCAGTCTCCTGTACATTTGCTTGCTTATACCCTCCTTCATTTAGAACATGGGGTTCCATCCATTTTTCAGAGTTTACAGAACGTTTTTCATATAACAGTTTCCCCGAAATACTGCCCCATGAACTGTACACATGATGTTTAAGATGCTGTGTGGCAAAATTGATTGACTATTTTAATAGAGAATTTTAAAAACTTAATCAGCCTTTTCTTTCTTAAAAGACAGGATCTAAAGTATCTCAGGCTGGCCTCGAACTGACTATGTGGCCAAGGAAGACCTTGAACGTATGCTTTTCTTGTGTTCACCTTTTGTGTGCTAGTGGTTACAGTTATACATTACCATACTGGCATTGTATGGTGCTTGGAATAGAACCCAGGGCTTTGTGAATGCTAGACAAGTGTTGGACCAGTGAGCTGCATCCCATCCTAGCAGACTTTATAACGGAAATTTTGTCCAAGAGAGAATTCTTGTGGAGAGGTAATTGTGCCTTACAGGTCAACCATGCAACTTAAACAATGATCAGCCCTCAGTTTGATTCAATAATAACATCTACCTTGCCTATGGAGATATTTAAACACATATGTATTCACATGGAGAATGAGGTCATTCATAGTCTCTAAATAAAAGCAGTTAGAGTGGATCTTATACAATAATATTGAACAGTTTTTGGTCTTTATTAAACTCTTGATGAACATTTTGTTGCTGTTGTTAATTTCAAGTAGCACCCTTTCTATTTAAATATGCAAAAATGTATCCCTAACACCTCACAAATCTACAAGCACAGTTTCTCAAGACTGGGATGATCCTTAGAGAAGGAAATCACTATAGTGAAATTTCAGGTTACCATGGCTACCTTTAATTAAAGTCTATATGTTTGGGAGCTATTAAGTCTAGCTAAACTGTGTAATGATGCTTTTGTGGCAGAGTGTTTGGATTGTTAATTAAATACAGTTGTGACTTCAACATTGCAATAAGAATATACTGACATCTGTCTGTCAAAGGAAGATGCAGTTTTTAACCTATGATTACAAGACAAGGTTCCAACTTCTTGGTGTACATAGCCACATAATCTCCAACTGTTGTCTGGGGTAGGTTGTAAAACTTACGAATTTCACTCCTTTGATTAGGTTATATAATACGGGTGAAGGGATTTTGTAAATTCACTATAGATCTTGTATTAGTCAACTTTGCACTATTAAAAGGAGACTATTAAGCAGCCTGCACACTCATGTTTAGCATGGCACAGGTCAGAGTAGCCCAGACCTGGAATCAATATCGGTGCCCATTAATGGATGAAAGGATAAAGAGAATAGGATGAGTATACATAATAAAATAGTATCCTTTTTTTCCCCATAAAGAATGGAATGATTTTGTTTTCAGGAAAAGGAGAATATCATGTTACGTGAAATAAATCAGGTTTGGAAAGACGAGTGTCCTATGGCTTGTCTCACACACCTAGTCAGGAATGGCAGTAGGAGGTGACAATTGAGGTGGTGGCAGGACCTAAAATAGGAGAAGAGGCACATTCGAGGGCAATGGGGGGGGGAATATATGAATTAAGCATGCAAAATACATGTTGGAAAATGCCATAGTGAATCCTGTTATTGTATACAATTAATAAACTCTAATCAAACATAATCAGGCAGGCCATTCCTTATGCAGAAGTTAATGCATGGCTGATCCCACAGCAAGCATTTCAAAGATAACAATGAACAAGACTTACTAATCATTTTAATTTCACGAGCATAGCATCAGTGAAGTAGATCCTTCAAGAATTCCTTACCACTCAATAGTTCCCTTTAACTTTGACTTTACATATTATGTATGATTTTGAATATACTATTTGAGACCAGTCTCCTTGAGTTTTCTTTTTCTTACCAGTCATAATCTGACAGTGCCCTTCACACGCAGCATGGTCTTAATAAATCTTAATAAACAGGATGACATGGTTTACCCAGGACCAGCGAAACAGTACGGTAGATAAAAGTCAATGATGTCCAAGATGATTATGAATATTCATGGGCCGGTAAATGCTTTGAAGGTAAGGTATGTGGAACTAGCATCATGCTAGTAAAGTCAAGGTATTTTTATGTGCTAGATAGCAGGAGCCATGTACAGTGTCAGCTCTGACAAAACTATCTTTAAAGGAACATCAGTTATATTGTGTCTGATTTTAGAAGGAGACTATATCCACACTGCACAGTGAGAAGCGAACCAACGCTCCAAAACCCTTTAGGTCAGCAAGTGCTTTGCGGCTTTCCATTCACCCCATCTCCAGCCACTGGTTAGCTCCAGACACAGATGTGCTCCATAGCTACTTTGTCCTCATCCTCAGGAAGGGGCTCCTCCCCTTCCCTTCATTCTGTGTGTCTTCATTGATTCCTAATTATTTTATGGCATTAGTCTGAGCTGTTGGCGAAGTATCTCCAAGAACAGACTTAATGAGAACGACAGATTTTTGACTTTCGTATAAAATTATAAACCTGTGCCCATGGAAACAGAAGGAAAAACCATCTCTAAGATTCCCTTCCTTTTTTTCCCCTCTCTGATTGACAGGAAAAAAAAAATAACCATGGTTGTAATAGCACAATTACAGGCTGCAGCAAATCCAGTATTCCAGGGGTCACGAAGGTCTAGCCCTAGAACCTATGGATGTTTGCCTAATATGTTGGATTATAGGAAGCTTGCCTTGGTCGTTGTTAATCTCAGTATAAGATCCTAATCGATTATAACTTGAGAACATTAGGATGTTGGGTTTTAATAAATATTTGCTTGAATGGAATCACCCTGAAAGTTCTGAAACAATGAAAGTACAGTTACTTGTGAATACTTTTATATTGGAATCTGCTGTGTTAATAGAGTGTTAGGGCTTTACAAACAAAGACTTGTTTTCTTACCTTGCCTGTGGCTGGAAATCCAAGATGTCTACTTAAAACTTTTAGTTTATTGCCACTTATAATCGTTCAAATTCTGTTCGTCCTTCCTTCCTTCCTTCCTTCCTTCCTTCCTTCCTTCCTTCCTTCCTTCCTTCCTTCCTCTCTCTCTCTTTCTTTCTATCTATTTATTTAGTGTGTGTGTGTGTGTGTGTGTGTGTGTGTGTGTGTGTGTGTGTGTGTAGGCAAATGTCAACCTCAAGTGTCTTTCCTCAGGCAATATCTATTTCCTTTTCAGAAAGAAGGTCTTCTATTGACTTGGAACTACCAGATTAGACTATCCTGGCTGGCTAGTGAGGCCCCAGGGATCCACCTTCCCAGTGCTGAGATGTATAAGGTTAAATAGCCACATTTAACAGTGAGTTTTGCTGGACTGAACTCAGGTCCTCACACCTGTGTAGCAAGAAGTTGACAGACTGAGCTATCACGCCCAACTCTCACAGGCAATGTTTGCTTTTAAAGCATCAAACACGGCTAGAAAGTTTGCGTTGTGAATATTGATATTATGGAACAATTTGTACTATACTGAATGCTAGTTTGATCCCCCTGATAAGTTACATTCTAAGGAGTACAATCTATGGGAATTTGGGAGTATTTTTCAGGAGAAGCAAAGTTTATTAAGGTGGTTTTATAAAATCATGTCATTTACATACTATGATGGTTCGTTTATGTGACAACTTGAATGGACTAACGGAGACCCAAATAATTGTTAAAACAGTATTATGGGGTATATCTCTAAGGGTGTTTCGGGGAGAAACTATAATTTGAATCATTGGGCTGACTGAAACAAATATTCTTCATCAATGTAGGTAGATACTGTCCAATCTACTAGGGTCCTAAATAGACCAAAAAGTAGAAGAGGGGCAAGTTTACTACTCCCAACATGTATAGTTCATTTTCTTCTGCTCTGGTCCTTGGAGAGTCTGGGTTTTAGACCATTGGACTCTGGGCTTCACACCAGCACCTCCTCCCCCTCCCCAATCCTTCTGTGACTCTCCTGATTCTTTACCCTTCAGAGGCAGTTTGTAGGCCTTTGGGGTTTCCTTAGTCTCATGTGGATGTCACTACGTACTTATTTTAAATTCTGTGAATTGTGGAACTTGTACACAGTTCCACAGTTAGGGATAATCAGCCTCCAGTTTAAGAATACACTTCATAGCCAGGTGCCCAGCATTTGGGAGGCAGAAGCAGGCAGATTTGTGAGTTCAAGGCCAGCCTGGTCTATAGAACAAGTTCCAGTACAGCCAGGGCTAGAGAAATTCCATCTTGAAACACAAAAACAAAACAAAACAACAACAACAAAAAACATAACACCCCTGTATACTCCACTATCAATACCCTAGAGCCTTCATTCATGTTTGGTCTAGATATTAATTTCTGTAAGTGTCCATTGACTAATCTTTTCCTTTTTTTAAGCACATATTCACTGTTTGAAGCTTCTCTCTTTATAATCCTCCTTTTTTGGTGATTGCTTCCTTTGTTCAACATTACAGTTATAAGAGTCATTCACGTTATGGGCAGTAGTAATTTCCTTTATTTCAAAATTTCAAAAGCATTTCATTATATGAGTACTTTATCCGTTGCACTGCTGGTGGATATTTGGACTGTTTCCAAGTTTTGTCTATTATGAATTATACCGCTACGAACACTCTCCAACTGGCCTTCTTCTGAATGTATGTCTATATGCAGCATTCCGGGTCATAGAGTATGAGTTTGTTCAGCCTTACTCTTTCAGCGAGACGAATTTTCTAAGCAGTAGCACTGACTTGCAAACAACCAGATGTGTGTAGATTCTCTAACTGCAACACACACCTGCGAATGTGTGATGCCCTTTCTCACCCCGGGCCAAGTCAGTTTCAACACACACCTTTGTATTACGTACATTATTCATACTGCACAGTGCTTTGAGCCCAAAGAAATGGATAAGATGGAAAGAAAGAGAACCTGGATCCTGGGGTGCACGCCTGTAAGTTCAGCACTGTGGAGGCTGAAACAGGAGAAACTTGAGTTTGGAGCCAGCCATGGATGAAGCAAAAGAAAGAGAGAGGGCAAAAGCTGCCGGAGCTGGGGAGGGGATCTGACTGCATTCTGTTCATCTCTGATGTAACAAGTTGTACTCCTTTGGAGGACAGTTTCCAATGCTTTGATACCCTGATTTGTTGGTTTATAAGGATACCATGTTTGGGTAAATGTAACAAGATGAAAACATGAGGTGAGATATAGGAAAAAAGACCATTCTCTGAAGAGGTGTAAAAACTGGTACTACCCCATTCGTTAAAACATCTTGCTGCCTACACTTTTATGCATCTTCACTTCCTGCATTGATTGCTTCATCTCTAGGACACATCTACCAAAATACTCATGAAAAAGTATCTAAAATGCTTTAGATACTGGCTTGTTTATGTATATGTGTTTGCCTGCCTATCTGTGTGTGCACCAACGCACGAGCAGATGCCTGCTGAGGCCGGAAGAGGGTGGTAGAGGCTCTGGAACGGGGATGACAGGCAGTTATGAGCCTACTCAATGTGAACCCCTCTACTCTGCAAGAGAAGCACCAAGCCATCTCTCAAAAAGCTAAATATGTATATTTATATATACTAGTCTTTGAAGTTAAGTCTTTGGTATTATTACATCACCTCCCCCTTCCCTTCGCTCCCTCCCACCCTTCCCATGTTCCTCCCTCCCCATACTTTCTCAAATTTATGAGTTGCATTTTTAAACTGTTGTTACACACACACACACACACACACACACACACACACACACACACACACATTGTTGAACACATAACTACAAGTTGCTTCGTCTGTGTAATGTTTCTTGCATGTATATGTGTAACCTGGGACCTTTCCCCTGTGCACTCCTTCCCAAATAACAACTCGGAGGCTTATTTATTCATGAATAAATGCCTAGGCCATAAGCTTTGCCCCCCTTCCCACAACTAGCTTGTAACTTATATAGACCATTGACACTATTTTATGTCTGCCACAAGGCTAGTTACATCTCAGGTTTATGCGTCAGACTTCCTCCAAGTCTAGGGCAAATCCCCTGCCTTTATCTCCCAGAGTTCCAGTCTTTCTAGCAGATGTCTCACCTTCTAATTCTACCTCAGCATACTGGCCATCAGCTTTTTATTGACAGGTGATGCTTCCACACAGTACACAAGAGATTCTCTCTATCTATATGGTTTCAGAGCTGGCTACTTGGTATTGGACAGGCAAACTTGAGTGCTCTTCCCTGGGGAAAGACTGTTTCTCCCAGTGCCAGGGTTCATTAGTTGCCTGTCGTTCTCTGTCTAAGGTTGAGACCCCATGAGATTCATGCTAGTCTGTCTATTGGAATCATCCTTCTTTAGGACTTGTGTAGGAGCGATGATGCTGATGAGAGTTCATGGGTGTTGCTGCTCTGACGTTTCTAGGAGGGAAAAAAAAAATCTCACAGCAAACTTCTGGTTCTGGCTCAGGAATCATAGTGGGAGAGAGTGGGAAGACTGAAAAAGTTTTTGTAATTATTTTTTTATTTTTTACTTTTTTATTTAAAAGTGTTTGGAGATTTGAAGAGGAAGAAGTCAAGGTCTTAGCCTCTGAGTTCTTTCTTTCCTTTTATACCTTTTGATCTGATTTAACATATTTTCCTCCTAGAGATGCTGAGGGGGAAGACAAGTGGTTTGCCATCCGTAAAGGCCCAAAGACTTGAGTTCATGCTCTCATAAGAAATGACACCAATGTCCTGACTGAACTATGGTGACAGGGATCCAAATTAGAGACTCAGAGTTGCTGTGAAATTCTGGACCATGGGGTCACCTCTCATCCCTGACTCAGAGTAATGGTGGAGAGGAAAGAGCGACTAGATATTTTCTGAGCAGTGTCTTCAGTTTTCTTCTATCCGCATACCTCATGCTTTTGTTTTTGAGGGGGGCAAAAATCTAGTCTAATAACCTTATGAGGGGAAGGGTTTAAGGCTTCCTCATACTTAAAGCAATGCTCACCTGTGCCATTCTGCTGGCTAACAGTAGCTTCAATAAAAGTTGGCTGTGAGGGAGGCTGCATTGGACGCAGGGAGCTGTGTGTCTCTGGGTTTGCTTGCTAATTCTGTCCGCTACTCCCACTACATGAGCCATCTGGAAGGAGGGAGCAGGCTTCAAGTTAAATTTGGACATCTATGAGGCATGAGATGCGTAGTTGCTCTCCTCATTTGAATTGAAAATTTGATCCAATTCTGGAGACTTCTCAGTTAGCAGCGACCTTCTGGATTGAGCCGTAAATCTGGAACCGACGGGAACATTATTTGCTTTGGTTTAACAGGGCAAAGTGCTGTCTCACACCTAGGAGGAAAGCAGTAGAGGGACACTTGTGTCGCCACCATACCTGTCACTTTCCTTTAAGTGAAGCATCCTGCAGAACTTTAAACATGGCCCTATGCCTGAGTTATCCTTAGTACAACAGTCTGGTAACCTGGACTCTATACAGAGACTTTCTAATGCTGTTCTCATGGTGTCAGCCAAAGCTTCTGTTACAGCATTAGTCAGCTAAGGTCATAGTTTATAGGATGAGAATAAGAGGAAAGTCAAGTGGTGTTGGCACATGCCTCTTATCCCAAAACTTGGGAAACAGGGGCAGGGCAGGATCTCTGAGTTCAAGGCCAACCTCGTCTATATAGTCAGTTCTAGAACAAGCAGAAATAGATAGTGAGACCCAGTCTTGAAGAAACAAAAGAATAAAAAAAAAAACAAAAAAAAACCCAAAACAAACTAACAAACAAAAAACCAAAATAATAAACAAACAAACAAATAAATAAATAAGGAGCAATCAATGCATCGTTGCCAGAGAATGCCAAAGCATGCAATTCCTGCTGCTACTGCGTGACTGACTTAGTGCCCTGTTAACTGCAATTTATACCTACACAGTAGCTAAAGCTAAAAAGCATTAATGAGAGAGCATCAGCAAGAGCTGAGGTTTGCATCAAAAGTATATTTACTTTCCAGAGGTTGCAGCATTAGGTGCTGAAGGAATTTCTACTCCCCTTTGGTCTCTGTGGAGAGTTCTGTGGAGGCTATGCTATTATTTGGCAGTTACTCTCCTGGTAAAACATACCCAAGTCATTACAAAGATGCATGTAATATGTAAAAGGTGGATTCAAGAGAAATTTCATACTCTGCCTCCTCCCTTTCCTGGTGGAAGTAGGGATTGAACCTAGGGCAATGTGCATGCAAATCAAATGTTCTGTCCTGAGCTGTAGCCCCAGATGTAGTTCCTTCTTTTCTAGTAGGACACAGACAACGTGGAATAGATGACACACATAAACTCTACAGAAGAGTCATCACTACAAGCACTCAGAATTTAACAGCTGGAAGGGTAAGTGAAGAATTTCAGCCCATAATCTTTTCTTTGTGCAGATGAGGCAGAGCAAGCTTATAGGAATTGAACCGCATGCCCGCTGTAGCTCCGCCCCCCGCCTCCGCAACCAACTTGTATAAAGTTATGGGGTAAATTTAATTATACAACAAGCAAACACTGAGAAATATAAGAGGAAACTGTGTGCTGGCAGAGTTGAAGCACACATCTTTTAGAAAACACAATTTAAAAAAAAAAATAATGTCGGCCACTTTTCTGAGTTCAAAACAGTGTGGCTATGTCACTGAGAACCACACTTTTTCACATAAGACACAGCTTGATTACAAAATACAACATGTCTAGCAGGCCATTTAGTTATTTATGGATTTAATCAAAACATCCAGCGGGATAGAGACTATCCTGCAGGCATGGTTTTATCCTCCTGTATGGCATTCCTCTCCTATGGAAGAGTGTAGACTCATTACCTAACGTTCCACTGATTCTAAGGTCTACAGTTCTCTCTCTAGTTTGATATCTTTATACTAAGAGACATGCTAAAATTAAAAGAATGTCATAGATCCACATTCTCCTTCTTAATTAATTTTTTAAAAAGAATTTCATCCATGAGTATTGTGTTAGCATCACTTAGCACCTCTCCTGATCTCCTGCAACTCTTCCCATGTCTCCACACCCCCCCCCCCAGATCTCTAACGTCTTCCTTAATTATTGTTTCCCACATATAAACATGTATAGCTATAATCTGATGACATTTAGTGTTTAGTTAGGGATTGGGTAACCTAAGAGGGAGCTTGTCCCAGGAGAACACTGATTCTCCCTTTCTTTGCACTTACTATTTGCCCTAGTCTCTCATGTAGGGGTGGGACATTGTGATATTCCCATCCGTGTTGGCGTGTCAACCGATGTTGTCATTGTGCGGGTCTTGTTTAGGCGACCACATTGTGAGACTTCATGGTCATATGTAGAAGACATTATCTCCCAGCAGACGCACTGGTCCTCTGGCTCTTACAGTTCTTCCACCGCAGTTTCTCTGCAGTTCCTTGAGGCTTAGGTATAGGGCTTATATGGAAGATGTATCAGTGTGTACATGGTCAGTAGTTCTCTCCGTTTTGACTTGTGGGTTTCTGGAATGGCCTCTCTCTGCTATAAAAAGAAGCTTCTTTGATAGGATGTGAGAACTACGCTTACACGTGGGTACACAGTTGAGTATCTAGAATGAAGTAAGGCATGATTCTGGCTTAGGAAAGTAGCTGTAGGAGGTTCTCCTTTCAGGTCCATGGAGACTGGCTATGGATAGTTGGCTAGCTTTACATTATCAAGCCGGAATTGAGCAGGCCTTAAGCCCAATTAGACAGCCATTGTTTAAGTTTTGATTTGACTTCATTTTATTAGAATAGTTTTAAATATAAGGGCTAGGGATGGTTGTACTTGGATAAGCTATTTGGCATTAATTAATTAATTAATTAAGATAGGGTCTCTTTATGTGGCTCTGGGTGTCCTAAAACTTATTATGTAGACTAGGATGATCTCAAACTCAAAGAGATCTGCATGTCTCTGCCTCTCTAGTACTGGGATTAAAGGTATCTGCCCTATACCCTGATTCTACCACCCCTCCCCTTTTGAATTGTATAAAAGGATAATGTTGTCTCCTATTTGAGCTTAATTCTTCCTTGGTATCTTGTCATTTAAACCAAGTACAATGGACCTCCTTAAAACTCTTTAGGGTGAAGGTTTCTGGGGATTTTGTGATTCTCATAGAAACATACATTTGTAGGAAACTACATTCCTCTGGGAAGCATTGGCATTCTCACGTGGGTTGTATTCCAACAGTTTGCTTGTGGCTGCAATGCTTCTTATAAAGATTAAAAAAAAAACCCAAAAACAAGTCAGGCAAATTGGTGCATGCTTACAATACCACATTTGGTCAGAAGGACTTCCACCAAGCTCAAGTTCAGTTTGAAGTGTATAGTGAGCTATTTCACAAAACCCAACCAACCAAACAAAGAAACGAACAAAAATCCCAACCAAACAAAGCATAGAAAGAAGTTAAATGCACATAAACACAAATATACACATGCATAAAACTCAAAGTCTAAAACATACAGTTCATATTTGTATGTGCGTGTGTGTGTGTGCGTGCGTGTGTGGTTTGTGCACATGTATGCACATATATGTGGATATTGAAGCCAGAGTTTGACATTGGGGGTCTTCTTCCATCACAGTCCACCTTAGTTTTGAGACAAAACTCTCACTGAACATGGTTAGCCAGCAAGAGCTCATGAGACCCTGCTCTTTCCATGTCTTTCCAAAGATGGGTTTACAGGTATAGAGTGTGTATCTGGCTTATTTATTTATTTATTTATTTATTTATTTATTTTGGGGGGTGCTACGTCCTCATGCTTGTATGGTAGGGACTTTACTGACTGAGCCATCTCCACAGCACTCGTAGTTTGTATTTTTAATTTAGGGAACAATATCCCCTGTAATCTGGTGTATACTTCATCAACATTTGCTATATATATTAATATTTTCATAATGAATGGACACATAGTTGAAGTATTTTATCCTTCTCTAACTCAACAGTAAGCTTATATCAGGCACATTTAAATACAACCCATAAAAACACAAAATCAGAAATCATCATATATAAGCAAAGAGTCAGTAAGCAAAGACATAAACAAAAACAAACAAACAAACCCAAATAAAGCAATATAAGGCAGAAAAAAAATCTCTAAAATGACCATGGAGTTTGTTGTGTGTTGGCCCTTTTACCCAGTGAGACTCCATTAGAGAAAACTAGGTTTTCCTTTGTAAGTAGCAGTCACTTGAAGTTAGTCTCTTCTTGGCTAGAGATGGGCGCCCCCAGTCTTCACTTTTCCCTCTCAACAAGGTCTTACCCTCAGTCTGTGGATAGCAACCAATAGCCTTGGTGTCATTTTGCTTCCTGTTCCCATGACCTTAAATTCTGCTGGCCTAGAAGTTCTGGATCCAGAACAGGGAGAGCTCCTGCCAAGAGATACAGCAAACATCCCATTGAACTGGAAGCTCAGACTTCCCCTTGGCCACTTTGGGTTTCTGATGCCCTTAGGTCAACAAGCTAAGCAAAGAATAACAGTATTAGGAGGGATGGACTTATGGTGGCTATTCTTGGTTGTCAACATGACTACGTCTAGAATTAACTAAAATCCAAGTGGCTAGGTACACTTACGAGGGATTGTTCTTAATTAAAATTACTTGAAACGGAATGACACGCCTTTAGTCTGGATCTTTTGAGATGGGAACAGCCACCTAAATCTGGACCACACCTTCTCATGGTGACCCTGTGTAAAGGATGTGGATGAAGCAAACTGTGCTCTTTGCTTGCCCTCACTCTTACTGGCAAATCCATTCCTTCACTGGCACTAGAGCCTGCTTCTTCAGAATTCCAGTATGTACTGAAGACCAACCAAGACATTCAGCCTTATCGATTGAACAGATTTTTCCACTGGTAGACAGCCATTGTTGGACTCACCAGACCAGAGTCTGTAAGGCACTCTAATAAATCCCTTTTAGAGACACACACATACACACACACACACACACACACACACACACACACACACACACACACACTCACACACACACACACACACTCACACACACACACTCACACACACACACACTCTCACACACACACACACACTCACACACACACACACTCACACACACACACACTCACACACACACTCACACACACACTCACACACACACACTCACACACACACACACTCACACACACACACACTCACACACACACACGCACTCACACACACTCACACACTCACACACACACTCCTCACACACTCACACACACACACACACTCACACACACACAGACGCACACACACGCACTCACACACACACACACACATACACACACACACACACACACACACACACACACACACACACAAGCATGCATGCAGACATACGCACATTCATTCCGTCAGGTCTATTCCTCTAGAGAACCCCGACTACTACACTTGGCAACAGCCTGAGTTATTCAGTGGTTTCCTTGGGTTCCGTTTGGCCAACGGCTAACTTAGATGTAACCCATTCCTGGCTCTGGAGATTTCACTCGGTGGGTAAGCTTTCTCTTCCCTGTTATTTGGTGATGCCTTTTAGATTTCTTTCATATTTGCATATATTGGAAGGAGCTGCTTCTGTAGTAGGTTTCCATAGGACCTCTGAAATGGCTTTTAGTGCTAGCTGTACCTCCCCATAGTCTCTCCTGTACGCCCTTCTGTCATCTCTCTCTCCACTCATCCTCATGCTCCCGTCCCCCTGTCCTTGTCACTCCGTAACTCATACTTTTTTCTTGTTTTTATTCCCGTCATCTATATCTAATCTCTGTGGTTATATGGATTTAACGTGACTATTAAGGGCTTAAAAGCTAACATCTGTATATATGAACTATATATTCCATATTTGTTCTTTTGGATGTGGGTTACATCATTCAGGATTAATTTCTTTCTAGCTCCACCTGTTAGCCTGTGATTTTCTTTATATTCCATTGTATAAATGTCCCACACTTTCCTTATGCATTCATCTGTTGATGGATATCTAGGCTGCTTCATTTTTTTTTTTCTTTCTATTTTGAGTAGGTCAACAATGAACACAGATGAGCAAGTGTCTCTGTAGTAGGACAGAGTCATTTGGGTATGTGGTCCAGAGTGGGATAACTGGATCTTGAGGTAAATTATTTTCAGCTTTCTGAAGAACTGCCACCCTGATTTTCATAGTGAGTCTACAAGTTCGTACTCCCACCAGCGATGGATGAATCTCCCTAACGGACCCCACATCCTCGCCAGCATGAATTGTAATTAGTTTTATTGATCTTAGCCATTCTGACAGGTGTAAGACAATATCTCAAAGCAGTTTTGATTTGCATTGTCCTGATGACTAAGGAGGTTGAACATTTTAAATGTTTCCCAGCCGCTTGCGCTTCCTCTTCTCTGTTTAGTCCTGGTTCCCATTTTTTAATTGGGCTGTTTTCTCTATGTCTAATTTTTTCATTTTTGTTTTTTTTCCTTTATATAATCTTAGAAATTAGCTCCCTATCAGATACATAATTGGCAAAAATTATTTTCCATTTTGTAGCCTGTTACTTTGTCCTAATGATGGTGTCTTTTGCCATGTAGGAGCTCTTTAGTTTTATGAGGTCCCATTTATTAATTGTTGACCTTAGTGCCTATACTAATGGTGTTCTGTTCATAAAGTCTTTTCCTATCCCAATGACTTTCTCTTCTATCAGATGTGGGGTATCTGGCCTTATGTTGACATTTTTGATCTGTTTGGAGTTGTGTTTTGATAGGATGATAAATATGGATCTATTTGTGTTCTTCACATGCAGTCATCCTGTTTGATCAGCACCATTTGTTGAAGATGCTGTCTCTGCCCCACGCAATGGGTATTTCTGGCCTCTTTGTCAAAACTCAGGTGATAAGGAACATTTTCTAAGAACAACCACAAAGTATCAGATTATCTTATTATATATAAGAATTGCTTTAGAGTTAAAAATCACTATTAGCAACAATATCAATTCCCATTACAATAAGTACAGAATAGTTTTTCATCATTTGACTCTCTGTTTTTTCTTCTCATGATTATCTCCAGAGGCTGCTTTGTGTTTCAGTGTTATTTCGCTAGAGACCTTTTTACATAGTCTTTTCTGGATGTTTCATTCATTTTAAAACCCAGGTGCACATTTGCATGAAAGCTTTTGCAGAATATAAAGACAATCGATGATGAGTAGGAATAACTGGGATCTTTAAGGAAAACAGTGGGGCTGCTTAAAAGGGTGGTTCACCACCAAAAGAAGTAGAGGTGGGGTGCGTCTACCTCCAGCATGCTCCGTGTTGAGACTACTGAAAAGAACCTGTACCTAGCAAACTACAGCGATGCTTAGAAACCCCATCTAAGCCCCACCGGTTTCCCAGGAAGTGGAGTGGTTTCAATGGAAACGCCTCTATACTGCTGGGATTTAATTGACCACACATGGTGGAGAATGTGAGCGGAAGAGCTCAGAGGATTACGTTCAGTCCCTGCAAGGAAAAGCCATCCAACTTAAACAGGAAGGAACATCATTTGAATGCTAGAGATGGAACAAAATTGCTGTAATTTCTCAGGTGGAAATACTCAGGCAGCTTGATATTTTCTTTATGTTTTCCTGCAGGAATGGGAGGGGAAGGCAGGGGGTGGGAGAACAAAAAAGCACAACAACAACAACAAAAAAAGACTGTATTTGAAGCAAAGTAGGAAAAAAAAACTTTAAAAATAGAGCAATCAGAAATGGAAGGGGAAAAAGGTTACAGTGACTTTCTACCTCATAATTCGTGTTGAATTCAATTAGCAGTGATGGATCTGCTTTGCCTCGTGTTCATTAACCATCAGAACCACCCCTGGAACCATCATATTAATCAGCCATGACTGTGCTTTTCAGGGTTAGAATCAATTTGTTTATCTAATTAGTGTGAGTACCTCTCACTGGATGCCATTAGGGTTTCAGCGAGTGTTAATCGAACCGAAGAAAGAAATGAAAATATTGTTTTTCAAAGCTCCTAATAGGATAGCAAAAACAAAACACCACCAAAAACCTCCCACACGGAATTAATATCCTAGCTGGATAGGTAGGTAGATGTAAGAGAACACATTCAAGTAGGCAGCATTCTTTCCTTTGGCATGCAGAGGATAAAGTGGACTATGCATCAAAGTATACAGCAAGAAGTTAGATAAGAGGTTAGAGGGATAGCTCAGTGGGTTAGACCACTTACTCCTCTTGCAGAGGACCTGGATTTGATTGCCAGCACCTCATGGTGGCTCACGAACATCTGTCTCTCTGAGCAGAAATGGACATGATACCTATACATATATGCCTGAAAAATGTTCATATACATAAACTAAAATAAATAATAAAACCAAGATAAATAAATATTTTTTTTCAAGACAAGGTTTCTCTGTGTAGCCCAGACTGTCCTGGAACTCACTCTGTAGACCAGGCTGGCCTTGAACTCAGAAATCTGCCTGCTTCTGCCTCCCAAGTGCTGGGATTAAAGGCATACACGACCACTGCCTGGCTAAAATAAATTTTTAGAAAAGAAATTAAATAATCACATCAATTAAGAAACACGCCAATAATGTTGTTAGTGTTATGCTGTGAATGCCCAGTCATCGGCTAGCACGTGTTGGTTTAGAATACTAGCTGCTCCTGCTTAAGGAATGAAGTATTTGTTTCTCGCCAAGTCTTGATGAATTACTGAAAACTCTTGTTATTCTTCTTGGCTGTTGCAAAAAAAAGTAATCGGAAAAATCATTTGAGTTCGTCGGCCAAGCCCTGGTGCTGAGAGTTAATTTTGGCTCATTGTGTTCAACATGTTTAAAACTGTCGACAGTTTTTGTCCTCTCTAATGCTTAATACGGTCAGAAGTTTAAAGGCAGAGAGACTTTTCTTGGTAGAGTGTTTGCTTCTTTCCCGTTGGGAAGCATCACCGTGCATGACGGCTTTAATGCTGGAGTTGGCAGGGTGCTGTGGTCGGGAGCAAGCAATGAGAAGTCTCTCTGGCTCAGCCATATGCGACCAGTCCTGCTGCCCCCTCCGCCCCAAGACCCCCCCCCCCCCCCAGGAGCAGAATACCCACCTTCCACTCTTAAAGGCTAAATGGCTCTGGGCAAATCCTGGGAGGATAGGCAGTCTGGGGAATAGCAACAGGGAGCTGAGGTTCTAGGAAATTCCCTCTCTGAAACCTGTCCAGGCTCCCGGCACAGAACTAAGGTGGTTAGAATTGTGGTCAACATGGTGGACTTTGGTTGCGTCTATACAAACTGATGCATCAGATTTTCTGAAGAGCCGAACCTCAAGCCCGCGCGGATCCGTTGGATCAGAATAAGAGAAATGTAGTGTTTGGAATTCTTCTCACGAGCTTCGCTGCAGCCCTTAGATTTCCAATAAAGGACTTTTCCAACAAGTTTACTCCATTAGGGAATTATCACAATACAGAACTCCACATGACAACACATGCAGAAGAACTTCTGCTTGTTTTAAGAGGAAGGATCAGGCTTATGAGAACTTAGCCCAAACTTCTGCTTCCTGACAATTGAAGTCGATGGTTATGGAATAGAGAATGCAGTAGGCTCACACGTGGTAAGTTACAGAACAATGTATCTACTGAAAGAATTTATGGCATCTCAGCCTTCTCTTTTTCCCCTCCTTCCCCTCCTCCTCCTCTTCCTCCTCCTCCTCCTTCTCTCCTCTTCCTTCTCTTCTCCCTCCTCTTTCCTCCATCTTCTGTGGTTCAAGACATTATATTAGGGTTACTTACATCAGCCTTGGTTGTAGACCATGCTGATCTTGAATTCACTAAGACCCTCCTGCCTCTGCCTCCAGAATGGGGGATTAAAGGTGTGCATTCCCACCCCCAGTTATGCTCCATGTTTTAAAGATGGTGAACTAAAAGCTATCCAACCTCATTTTGCTAATTGAGTGTATGCTTAATTGAAAAAAAATATTAAAAACTAGGTGGCCCGTCCACATTTTGGCCAAAGGACAATCCGAAGAACCACAAAGGGGTCAGAAGTAAGTATTTATAGGTGATTTTAACAACTAAACACCTCAAAGGCAAGGGGAACCTTGTTGTGTGATTAAAACAGAACAAACACAGTCGCCTCCAGGTTGCAAGCTGGGGACCACAGGACATGAGGAACAAGCAAAATGATTAGGAGTTCAAAGTCCCCCCCCCACACACACAGCTTCCCTATGCCCTAAGAAAGACAAGAATACACATCCTTGAGTTTCTATCGTCCATTCAGAAACATTAAGAATTGGCTCCCGAAACCCTTTACAAAGACCTTAGCTTTAATAGGTTACAGGCAATAGCAACTACCTTGCTACTAAATTATATAACTAGATGTTTTGGGTTGAAACCAGAAATTTAAATAACAGGTAATGGTTTTCCTGGTAGAATATTGAGAGACATTGGTTCTGCTAGAGAGGGGCAGGCATTGGGGCTATTCAGGGTGGTAAAACCCCAGGACAGAGAATGTCCATGAATAAGGAATCCAAGGGCTGACATTTAATGTTCAAAAAGTATTTCAGAGTGACTGGTCACCTGTGGCCTGGATTATTCAACACATAATAGAACCGAGGGCAGAGATGGCTTTTGTCTCAGGAGTAATTCAAGAAACAGCTGTTCTCTTTGTTTTTTGAAGAATGGGTTCCAAGACGGGAGCACGTGCAACCAAAGGATGGTTACAGACAATCAACTGGGATCCGGAGAGAAAACATTGCAACTATGATTTATTTTTGCTCAGTAATGACAGAAGGAAGTGAAGTTTATTGGATGTGTAGGATAATCAGCACCCTGCCTTGACCTGTTTTCTGTCCTGAAGAGTGTGGAAGATTTCCAGAAATGGGGAGTGGAGTCCCACAAGATAGAAGGGAGCAGGAACCGGGCCACTGTTCCCACCCTTTTGTTTGCTTTCAGATTTCTGCAATGAGACACAGAGCCCAAGCAGGAAATTTACAGCGTATACTTGTTTAGATTGAATGAATGCCTACTGAATAGATACATACCTTGAGGAAAGACCCAAACAGAAGAACAATAAGAAGCAAGGGTGGCTATTTGCCTGCTTAGCTTTATGACAGAATCAGGCAGTGATTGAGTCAACTCTTTTACCAGCTAAGTAATAAAAAAATATTGTTTAAAATACAGACTTAAGTTCATCATTGATAAGTGGTGTCTGTGCCTGCTAGTGTGACACAAACTACTAGAGTCATTGGAGAGTCGGGAACCTCAATGGGGAAAAATTACCTCCAAATGGCTGGAGGCAAGTCAGTAGGACATTTTTCTTCGTTTGTGACTGATGGGGGAGGACCCAGACCATTGTGGATGGGGCCATGCCTGGGTTGGCCATTCTGAATTCTTTAAGAAGGCGGGCTGAGCAAGCTATGGTGAGCAAGCCAGTAATCAGCGCCCCTTTATGGTTTCTGAATTAGCCCCTACCTCCAAGTCTCAGCCTTGTTTCAGTTTCTGGTCCCCACGTCCTTCAATACTGAACAGTGATGTGGAAGTATAAGCCAACAAATGAACAAACAAAAACTCTTTTCCTCCCTACGTTGGTATGATGTTTTGACATAGCAATAATAACCCCAAGAAAGACAGTGCCCAAGTTTAAATGGTGTACTGTCCTTTTGCTACATACCCTTTTCAGGTATTATAGATATTTCATTTTCTAGCTAGAGCAAGTAAGCCACACTGGAGGAAACCAAAGCCATTTATTCTCCCATAGCTCTGAGGCTGAAAGCCCGAGATCAAGATATCAGCACTCCTGCTTGCTCCTTTCAAAGAGTCTTCCTGGCTTATAGATCGCCACCTTCACTGTCTTACCCCCAATAATTACACTCGGAGTTGCTGAGAACTTCAACATGAATAGAGGGTAGGAACTGTATTAATCAGGGTTCTCTGGAGTCACAGAACTTACAGCGTGTCTCTATATATTAAGGGAATTTATTGGAATGACTTACACTCTGCAGTCTAACTAATCCAACAATGGGCAGCTGTGAATGGGAAGTTCAAGAATCTAGTAGTTTCTCAATCCTACGAGGCTGGGTATTTCAGCTAGCCTTCTGCATAAGCCGGAATCCTGTAGAAGTAGGTTCCAACAGATGTGCTGGCAAGTAAGTGCAAGCAGATGAAGAAGCAAGCCTTCCTTCTGTCATTGTCTTTTTTTTTTTAATATTTTTTATTAGGTATTTTCCTCATTTACATTTCCAATGCTTTCCCAAAAGTCCCCCATACCCTCCCCCCCACTCCCCTACCCACCCACTCCCACTTCTTGGCCCTGGCGTTCCCCTGTACTGGGGCATATAAAGTTTGCATGACCAATGGGCCTCTCTTTCCAGTGATGGCCCTGTCACTGTCTTTATGTAGAAGATATGGCCCAGATTAAACGCATGGGATTAAGTGCATGTGCTGTCTTGCTTGGGCCTAAGCCTCTCATAACCATTATGCCTAAGGTCCAGATCAAAAGCCTGTGTCTTCCAGCCTTAAGATCTGGATCACAGGTGTGCCCTCCATTTCCAGATATAGTCAAGTTGATAACTGGGAATGGCCATCACAGGGACGGGTACAATTCAGCCCATAATAATCGTCATGGAAATTATATTTGGGGTCAGAATTAAGTCACTGTTGACCAAATTTTATAGAAACATATTTATAAAAGTTCTGTATCCATTCCATTTCAAATTATTTAAAAATATCTTGTATTGTAACTTGACTCATCAATTAGAAACTTTGGTTTGGGAGTATGTTCTGTGGCTTAATTAGGTACTGTCATTAATTCATTAAATTAACAAACATTCAATGCTTTCCAGGGGAAGGTTGTTTTTTTTTTTTTTTTTTTTTAAAGGTGTCTAGAAAAAAGCAAGACATATGCCCTTGCAGAGTTGACATTGAAGCAGGGAAAGAGTCTGATAATAAATCATGTGTGTGAGAGTTGAGGTTGAAGGACTTGCCCCTAGCTCTGGGAGTGTTGCCAAACACGACTTTTCTCTGACAGCCCACTTGGCAATTGCCCTTGCCTGAAGAGAGCTACCTCCGTCAAGGTTATGTACCTATCCTTGCCAGTACACCTGCGTGTGAGGTCTGGTCGCTCTCTCTCTCTCTCTGTCTCTCTCTCTCTGTCTCTCTCTGTCTCTCTCTCTCTCTCTCTCTCTGTGTGTGTGTGTGTGTGTGTGTGTGTGTGTGTGACTAATGGCTTCATTCAGACTGAGCCTCAGTCCAAACATCCTCCATGGTAGTTTCTTGAGGAATATAATATTAAGTAACGATACCATAAATAGTATTTATGTTGCCTTAAGTCACTTTACATAATATAATAACATCACGCTTTACTACAATTCCATATCCTTCCATTTCCACAGGTTCTTCATATACAGATTCAACTCATCATACTGGGAAATACTTCTTAAAAGTTTGCAACTGTATTCAACATATAGTCATTCCCCCCTTTGCCACAATTTCCTACATAAGATAACTATGTATTTAGAATATCGTGTTAGACACTATAAATAGTCTAAGGATGACATAAAGTACCTGAGAAGATATGTGTAAGCTATATGTAAACAAAAGTTTGCATATCTTGAGCATCCAAGGATTTGGTTATTCTACGGTGTCCTGGAACCAGTCCTTATAGATGCCACATGATTATTGTTTGTCTCCCTTATTAGAACTCACCCTCTGTGATATCTGGGACTTGTCTTTTTTTGTTCACAAATCTGTCCACAGCTTCTGGAATAGCCCCTGGGAGGTCCAGTGCCCATGTGACTATTTGTTAAAGTGGTGAACAAATATGCAATGTGGGATAAAGAGAAGTTCCTAAGAATAAATTATCATTATTGTGTACAGTGCTAACTGCAAAGACTTCACACAGCACTCATGCTTGGGGGAGTAGGTACTTATTATTTCCAGTGACCAGATGATTTATTGTTCTGTTTCCTAGAAGCCATTACTTTGACTCTATTGTTTATGTGTTAATTCATCAAATGTTTACTGCCAAGCACTGCATTAAGCAAAAGATCTAAGAAGGGTAAGTAATATTCTTTGCTACTGTAGAGGCTCCAGTTCACTGGCAGGGTGCTGGTGGTATTTTCCTAGCTAGCTATTGAGTTGTTTTTCCATGTGTAAACTAGCCAATTTGTATATTCTTCCATCTTTGAAACACTCAGCGTGGGATTCGCACCTATTTTCCAATAACTCTTTTTTTGCTTCTTCAATTACGCGGGCAAAATTTCTCAGCCAAAACCATATTCATGTGAGCCGCTGGGTTAACAGGTAGCTATGCACTGCAGAAAATGTTGACTTTAAATGCTCTGAGGAAATTCTTTTCATTTTCTAGCTGATTATTATTATCTTATAGGTTAGGTGTAGGAAGCCAACTCTAAGATGGCACCGGGTTCCAGGTGTGCCGTTGTCATAAACAACATCAGCGCAGGTGTAAGCCCGAGTCTGGCGCCAACCCCTCCCGAGCGGGTACATGCTAATTAGGTGACAGCGGTTCAACCTATCCCAGGAGGACATGAAGCCTTTCCCTGTGCTGGGGTGCATTAAGCAGACCTCCCTGGGTGCCCGGAGTCCCCGTAGCAGCATCTAGGCGTTCCTGCAATAAAGGCTGTTGAGAAGAATCCGACCGTGTTGTGTCTTCCTTGCCGGCCGAGGTGGGCGCGACAGTTAGGATTTTCAAAAAGGATTTTTTTCTTCTAAGGAACAAAAATTAACTAAAAGACATACTGTAAGATCCTGGCCATCTAATGACTATCCTTGAAGATTTAGCTTAGATATTGCTTCTTCCAGGAAGGCTTCTCAGGTTTAGCCAGCTATCTTCCTTCTCTAATCCTACTACATCCAGCCACAGGGTTTATCGTCTTGGCAATTAATACATTTTCCTGGAATTCCACCTTCTGTTTTCTTTCTTTTGAGACAGAGGCTCAGCATATTGCCTTAGCTGGCCTGGAACCAGATTCATCTCAAACTCATAGAGATCCACCAGCTTCTGCTTCAGAAAGACTTGGATAAATGGCTTAGTGATAAACGATAAGTATCACCATGCCTGTCTGGAGGCCTGGTTTTGAGTCAGTCTGCTTTAGTAACTCAGAAGTTCGTAAGGGACCAGGACTCATTGTTGAATTACTATTGTATCTCCTCTGCTGCCTATGGGCGATAAGCAACACCGTGCCACAGAGCCGGCACTGTTGGGTTTTAGGAGCTCTTGCATTGGCCGACTGAAGTATGTGCTGTGTTCCTTTCCTATTCTGCAGTGACTGAACTGAGATCCAGAGATACCAAGTAGGCGACATAGTCCAGCGTTAGTGATTCAGTTGGAGTTTGAATATGCACAATACAATGTGGAATCCAGGATCTATTTATTTATGCTTGTTTTCTTTTTGGTAGAGAGTTTACACAACGATTGCTCATGGAACTTTTGGACATCCTTATCTGTTCTTTGGTATTCCCCTACTCTTCTGAATTTACCTCCCTCTCCACCCTAATGAGAGCCCTGCCTTTTTGCTCAGTTCCCCATCAGATAATTTGTACTCTGCTAATCCCCTCTCTATTGCTCTACCCACTCCTCTTCCATCCCGGCAACGCTCATATTTAACTTTCCTCTTTTCAGTGGTTAATACAGGCTCTGTACTAACTACATAGTCACTCACATGTGAAGATTTCGAGCTAGGAGCTTCCAATAAAAAAGAACATGTGCCATTTCCCCTTCTGGCTCTGGATGACTCCTCTCAATATGTTGGGAGCCGCCCCCACATTCGCCGTCACAAGATGGCGTTGACATCCTGTGTTCTAAGTGGTAAACAAATAATCTGCGCATGAGCCAAGGGTATTTTATGACTACTTGTACTCTGCTTTTCCCGTGAACGTCAGCTCGGCCATGGGCTGCAGCCAATCAGGGAGTGATGCATCCTAAGTGAAGGGTAACTCTCTTAAAGAGGGAAGGGGTTTCGGTTTCATTATTGAGGGGCTTTCGTTTTTGGGGCTGGGCGCTGGGCGCTTGCTCTCCTGGCTCCCAAAGATGTAAGCAATAAAGTTTTGCCGCAGAAGATTTTGGTCTGTGGTGTTCTTCCTGGCCGGTCGTGAGAACGCGTCTAATAACAATTGGTGCCGAATTCCGGGACGAGAAAAAACTCCGGACTGGCGCAGGGAAGATCCCTCATTCCAGAACCAGAACTGCGGGTCGCAGTAATAAAGGTTCCCGTAAAGCAGACTGTTAAGAAGGATTCAACTGTATGAATTCAGAACTTTTCAGCTGGGGAACGAGAGTACCAGTGAGTACAGCTTTACGAGGTGAGTCTGATCTTGAACTTTCTAAGGAAATTCAAGACAGTCTATCAGAAGTAAAGTGGAAAATGGCTTTTCAAGATATGTTTGGCCTTGAATTTTTTCTGTTGTTAGGAGCCCTTTTGTTCCTTTTCACATGTTATCAAGTGATTAAGATAGGGCTGAAAATTCTAGAGGAAATTCAGGACAAGCTATCAGAAGTAAAGCGGGGAGAGAGAGTAGGAGCAAAGAGGAAATATGGTACACAAAATAAGTATACAGGCCTTTCCAAGGGTCTTGAACCCGAGGAAAAGTTAAGGTTAGGTAGGAATACCTGGAGAGAGATTAGAAGAAAAAGAGGAAAAAGGGAAAAGAAGAAAGATCAATTAGCGGAGGTCTCTAGGAAAAGGAGCCTGTGCTCATCGCTGGATGGGCTCGGGGAGCCAGCTCTTAGTAGCTCTGAAGCAGGTGAAGAATCCTCCTCTGAGGAAACAGACTGGGAGGAAGAAGCAGCCCATTACCAGCCAGCTAATTGGTCAAGAAAAAAGCCAAAAGCGGCTGGCGAAAGCCAGCGTACTGTCCAACCTCCCGGCAGTCGGTTTCAAGGTCCGCCCTATGCGGAGCCCCCGCCCTGCGTAGTGCGTCAGCAATGCGCAGAGAGGCAGTGCGCAGAGAGATGCGCAGAGAGGCAGTGCGCAGAGAGATGCGCAGAGAGGCAGTGCGCAGAGAGATGCGCAGAGAGGCAGTGCGCAGAGAGGCAGTGCGCAGACTCATTCATTCCCAGAGAGGAACAAAGGAAAATACAACAGGCATTTCCGGTCTTTGAAGGAGCCGAGGGTGGGCGTGTCCACGCTCCGGTAGAATACTTACAAATTAAGGAAATTGCCGAGTCGGTTCGTAAATACGGAACCAATGCTAATTTTACCTTGGTGCAGTTAGACAGGCTCGCTGGCATGGCACTAACTCCTGCCGACTGGCAAACGGTTGTAAAAGCCGCTCTCCCTAGTATGGGCAAATATATGGAATGGAGAGCGCTTTGGCACGAAGCTGCACAAGCGCAGGCCCGAGCAAACGCAGCTGCTTTGACTCCAGAGCAGAGAGATTGGACTTTTGACTTGTTAACGGGTCAGGGAGCTTATTCTGCTGATCAGACAAACTACCATTGGGGAGCTTATGCCCAGATTTCTTCCACGGCTATTAGGGCCTGGAAGGCGCTCTCTCGAGCAGGTGAAACCACTGGTCAGTTAACAAAGATAATCCAGGGACCTCAGGAATCCTTCTCAGATTTTGTGGCCAGAATGACAGAGGCAGCAGAGCGTATTTTTGGAGAGTCAGAGCAAGCTGCGCCTCTCATAGAACAGCTAATTTATGAGCAAGCCACAAAGGAGTGCCGAGCGGCCATAGCCCCAAGAAAGAACAAAGGCTTACAAGACTGGCTCAGGGTCTGTCGAGAGCTTGGGGGACCTCTCAGCAATGCAGGTTTAGCGGCTGCCATCCTTCAATCTCAGAACCGCTCCATGGGCAAAAATAATCAGAGGACATGTTTTAATTGCGGAAAGCCTGGGCATTTTAAGAAAGATTGCAGAGCTCCAGATAAACAGGGAGGGACTCTCACTCTTTGCTCTAAGTGTGGCAAGGGTTATCATAGAGCTGACCAGTGTCGCTCTGTGAGGGATATAAAGGGCAGAGTCCTTCCCCCACCTGATAGTCAATCAACTGATGTGCCAAAAAACGGGTCATCGGGCCCTCGGTCCCAGGGCCCTCAAAGATATGGGAACCGGTTTGTCAGGACCCAGGAAGCAGTCAGAGAGGCGACCCAGGAAGACCCACAAGGGTGGACCTGCGTGCCGCCTCCGACTTCCTATTAATGCCTCAAATGAGTATTCAGCCGGTGCCGGTGGAGCCTATACCATCCTTGCCCCCGGGAACCATGGGCCTTATTCTCGGCCGGGGTTCACTCACCTTGCAGGGCTTAGTAGTCCACCCTGGAGTTATGGATTGTCAACATTCCCCTGAAATACAGGTCCTGTGCTCAAGCCCTAAAGGCGTTTTTTCTATTAGTAAAGGAGATAGGATAGCTCAGCTGCTGCTCCTCCCTGATAATACCAGGGAGAAATTTGCAGGACCTGAGATAAAGAAAATGGGCTCCTCAGGAAATGATTCTGCCTATTTGGTTGTATCTTTAAATGATAGACCTAAGCTCCGCCTTAAGATTAATGGAAAAGAGTTTGAAGGCATCCTTGATACCGGAGCAGATAAAAGTATAATTTCTACACATTGGTGGCCCAAAGCATGGCCCACCACAGAGTCATCTCATTCATTACAGGGCCTAGGATATCAATCATGTCCCACTATAAGCTCCATTGCCTTGACGTGGGAATCCTCTGAAGGGCAGCAAGGGAAATTCATACCTTATGTGCTCCCACTCCCGGTTAACCTCTGGGGAAGGGATATTATGCAGCATTTGGGCCTTATTTTGTCCAATGAAAACGCCCCATCGGGAGGGTATTCAGCTAAAGCAAAAAATATCATGGCAAAGATGGGTTATAAAGAAGGAAAAGGGTTAGGACATCAAGAACAGGGAAGGATAGAGCCCATCTCACCTAATGGAAACCAAGACAGACAGGGTCTGGGTTTTCCTTAGCGGCCATTGGGGCAGCACGACCCATACCATGGAAAACAGGGGACCCAGTGTGGGTTCCTCAATGGCACCTATCCTCTGAAAAACTAGAAGCTGTGATTCAACTGGTAGAGGAACAATTAAAACTAGGCCATATTGAACCCTCTACCTCACCTTGGAATACTCCAATTTTTGTAATTAAGAAAAAGTCAGGAAAGTGGAGACTGCTCCATGACCTCAGAGCCATTAATGAGCAAATGAACTTATTTGGCCCAGTACAGAGGGGTCTCCCTGTACTTTCCGCCTTACCACGTGGCTGGAATTTAATTATTATAGATATTAAAGATTGTTTCTTCTCTATACCTTTGTGTCCAAGGGATAGGCCCAGATTTGCCTTTACCATCCCCTCTATTAATCACATGGAACCTGATAAGAGGTATCAATGGAAGGTCTTACCACAGGGAATGTCCAATAGTCCTACTATGTGTCAACTTTATGTACAAGAAGCTCTTTTGCCAGTGAGGGAACAATTCCCCTCTTTAATTTTGCTCCTTTACATGGATGACATCCTCCTGTGCCATAAAGACCTTACCATGCTACAAAAGGCATATCCTTTTCTACTTAAAACTTTAAGTCAGTGGGGTCTACAGATAGCCACAGAAAAGGTCCAAATTTCTGATACAGGACAATTCTTGGGCTCTGTGGTGTCCCCAGATAAGATTGTGCCCCAAAAGGTAGAGATAAGAAGAGATCACCTCCATACCTTAAATGATTTTCAAAAGCTGTTGGGAGATATTAATTGGCTCAGACCTTTTTTAAAGATTCCTTCCGCTGAGTTAAGGCCTTTGTTTAGTATTTTAGAAGGAGATCCTCATATCTCCTCCCCTAGGACTCTTACTCTAGCTGCTAACCAGGCCTTACAAAAAGTGGAAAAGGCCTTACAGAATGCACAATTACAACGTATTGAGGATTCGCAGCCTTTCAGTTTGTGTGTCTTTAAGACAGCACAATTGCCAACTGCAGTTTTGTGGCAGAATGGGCCATTGTTGTGGATCCATCCAAACGTATCCCCAGCTAAAATAATAGATTGGTATCCTGATGCAATTGCACAGCTTGCCCTTAAAGGCCTAAAAGCAGCAATCACCCACTTTGGGCAAAGTCCATATCTTTTAATTGTACCTTATACCGCTGCACAGGTTCAAACCTTGGCAGCCGTATCTAATGATTGGGCAGTTTTAGTTACCTCCTTTTCAGGAAAAATAGATAACCATTATCCAAAGCATCCAATCTTACAGTTTGCCCAAAATCAATCTGTTGTGTTTCCACAAATAACAGTAAGAAACCCACTTAAAAATGGGATTGTGGTATATACTGATGGATCAAAAACTGGCATAGGTGCCTATGTGGCTAATGGTAAAGTGGTATCCAAACAATATAATGAAAATTCACCTCAAGTGGTAGAATGTTTAGTGGTCTTAGAAGTTTTAAAAACCTTTTTAGAACCCCTTAATATTGTGTCAGATTCCTGTTATGTGGTAAATGCAGTAAATCTTTTAGAAGTGGCTGGAGTGATTAAGCCTTCCAGTAGAGTTGCCAATATTTTTCAGCAGATACAATTAGTTTTGTTATCTAGAAGATCTCCTGTTTATATTACTCATGTTAGAGCCCATTCAGGCCTACCTGGCCCCATGGCTCTGGGAAACGATTTGGCAGATAAGGCCACTAAAGTGGTGGCTGCTGCCCTATCATCCCCGGTAGAGGCTGCAAGAAATTTTCATAACAATTTTCATGTGACGGCTGAAACATTACGCAGTCGTTTCTCCTTGACAAGAAAAGAAGCCCGTGACATTGTTACTCAATGTCAAAGCTGCTGTGAGTTCTTGCCAGTTCCTCATGTGGGAATTAACCCACGCGGTATTCGACCTCTACAGGTCTGGCAAATGGATGTTACACATGTTTCTTCCTTTGGAAAACTTCAATATCTCCATGTGTCCATTGACACATGTTCTGGCATCATGTTTGCTTCTCCGTTAACCGGAGAAAAGGCCTCACATGTGATTCAACATTGTCTTGAGGCATGGAGTGCTTGGGGGAAACCCAGACTCCTTAAGACCGATAATGGACCAGCTTATACGTCTCAAAAATTTCAGCAGTTCTGCCGTCAGATGGACGTAACCCACCTGACTGGACTTCCATACAACCCTCAAGGACAGGGTATTGTTGAGCGTGCGCATCGCACCCTCAAAACCTATCTTATAAAACAGAAGAGGGGAATTGAGGAGATTTTACCCCGAGCACCAAGAGTGTCGGTGTCTTTGGCACTCTTTACACTCAATTTTTTAAATATTGATGTTCATGGCCATACTGCGGCTGAACGTCATTGTACAGAGCCAGATAGGCCCAATGAGATGGTTAAATGGAAAAATGTCCTTGATAATAAATGGTATGGCCCGGATCCTACTTTGATAAGATCCAGGGGAGCGGTCTGTGTTTTCCCACAGAATGAAGACAACCCATTTTGGATACCAGAAAGACTCACCCGAAAAATCCAGACTGACCAAGGGAATACTGATGTCCCTCGTCTTGGTGATGTCCAGGGCGTCATTAATAAAGAGAGAGCAGCGTTGGGGGATAATGTCGACATTTCCACTCCCAATGACGGTGATGTATAATGCTCAAGTATTCTCCTGCCTTTTTTACACTAACTAGGAACTGGGTTTAGCCTTGATTCAGACAGCCTTGACTCTGTCTGGACAGGTCCAGATGACTGACACCATTAACACTTTGTCAGCCTCAGTGACTACAGTCATAGATGAACAGGCCTCAGCTAATGTCAAAATACAGAGAGGTCTCATGCTGGTTAATCAACTCATAGATCTTGTCCAGAAACAACTAGATGTATTATGACAAATAACTCAGCTGGGATGTGAACAAAAGTTTCCGGGATTGTGTGTTATTTCCATTCAGTATGTTAAATTTACTAGGGCAGCTAAATTGTCAAAAAGTCTTTTTCAGTATATGTTACAGAATTGGATGGCTGAATTTGAACAGATCCTTCGAGAATTGAGACTTCAGGTCAACTCCACGCGCTTGGACCTGTCGCTGACCAAAGGATTACCCAATTGGATCTCCTCAGCATTTTCTTTCTTTAAAAAATGGGTGGGATTAATATTATTTGGAGATACACTTTGCTGTGGATTAGTGTTGCTTCTTTGATTGGTCTGTAAGCTTAAGGCCCAAACTAGGAGAGACAAGGTGGTTATTGCCCAGGCGCTTGCAGGACTAGAACATGGAGCTCCCCCTGATATATGGTTATCTATGCTTAGGCAATAGGTCGCTGGCCACTCAGCTCTTATATCTCACGAGGCTAGTCTCATTGCACGAGATAGAGTGAGTGTGCTTCAGCAGCCCGAGAGAGTTGCAAGGCTAAGCACTGCAATAGAAAGGCTCTGCGGCATATATGAGCCTATTCTAGGGAGACATGTCATCTTTCATGAAGGTTCAGTGTCCTAGTTCCCTTCCCCCAGGCAAAACGACACGGGAGCAGGTCAGGGTTGCTCTAGGTAAAAGCCTGTGAGCCTAAGAGCTAATCCTGTACATGGCTCCTTTACCTACACACTGGGGATTTGACCTCTATCTCCACTCTCATTAATATGGGTGGCCTATTTGCTCTTATTAAAAGGAAAGGGGGAGATGTTGGGAGCCGCCCCCACATTCGCCGTCACAAGATGGCGTTGACATCCTGTGTTCTAAGTGGTAAACAAATAATCTGCGCATGAGCCAAGGGTATTTTATGACTACTTGTACTCTGCTTTTCCCGTGAACGTCAGCTCGGCCATGGGCTGCAGCCAATCAGGGAGTGATGCATCCTAAGTGAAGGGTAACTCTCTTAAAGAGGGAAGGGGTTTCGGTTTCATTATTGAGGGGCTTTCGTTTTTGGGGCTGGGCGCTGGGCGCTTGCTCTCCTGGCTCCCAAAGATGTAAGCAATAAAGTTTTGCCGCAGAAGATTTTGGTCTGTGGTGTTCTTCCTGGCCGGTCGTGAGAACGCGTCTAATAACATCAATATGATCTTTTCTAGTTCCATATGCTTACTAGTAGACATAATGATTTCATTTCTTCTTAGATCTGAATATGCATATATATGCACATATGTATGCATATACATATATGTATGACTCTTTCCTACTCTGTGAGCCTCTTTTCCATTCAATGTATTGTTTCCTTTGTTGCACAAACAATGTTTAGTTTTACGAGGTCTCATTTGTCAAACATTGGCCTTATTTCCTGAGTGAATGGTGTCTCGATAGGAACGTCCTTTTGTACACTTTTACCTTAGCGGACACTACCTGTGTTGTCTTCTAGAAGTTTCAGCATCTTGGGATTTCACACTACAGTCTTTGGTGTGCTCTGAGTTGAGTTTTGTGCAGGGCAGTGGGTTAGAGTCTAACTCTATTCGACTACCTGTGTTCATGCAGTTTCCAGCACCATTTCTTGAAGAGATTCTTTCCTCCAGGGTGGACTTTCGGCATCTTTGTCAAATATCAGATTGCTGTCATTTCATGTACTCATGTTTGGGTTTTGGAATCTGTTCCATTATCTCCATGTCTGTTCTTGTCAAAATATTGTGTTAGTTTTATTCCTATGATTTTATAATATATCTTGAAATCTCTATATAATCCTGCTCCCATTGTTCTTTCTACTCAGGATACCTTTGGCTAGCCAGGGTGTATTGTGGTTCCATATGAATCCCCCCCACCCCCATTTCTCTGAAGAATGGCATAAGGATTTTGACTGACAGTGCATAAAGTCTGTGAATTGGTGTTGGTAGGATGGCAGTTTTCATATTTCTTCTACCAATCAATGAGTATAGGAGATCTTTCTGTCTTCTGGTGTCTTCCACATAGATCTCTTTCTTCAGAGATTTAAAGTTTTAATTGTATGTGTTATTCACCTTCTTGGTTGGGTTTATTCCCAGGTATTTAATTTTCTTTCAGGTGGTGACTATAGACCATGGAGTTTGTCTATGGCCTCTTTCTCAGTGTGTTTGCTTTTGGTATGTAGAAAGGCTACTAATTTTTGTCACTTGGATTGGTATTCTGCTACTTTGCCGAAAGTGTTGATCATTTCCAGAAGATTTCTGGTAGACTATTTGAAATTCCTTAGGCTTTTACATATCATATATCATATCATATCATCTACAAATAGGGATAATTTGATTTCTTTTTTCTTATTTGTATTAATTTCCTTCTCTTACATTATTGATCTAATTAGAGTTTCAAGTACTATATTGAAAATGAGTGAGGACAGTGGACAGCTTTATCTTCTTCTTGATTGTAATGGGATTTCTTTGAGATTTTCCCCATTTGGAATGATGCTGACTATGGGTTTCTCCGAAATAGTCTTTATTATGTGTAGATATGTTCCTTCTGGTCATTCTGTCCTTAGAACATTTTGTATTTTGTGAACAGCCTTTTCTTCATCTATTGAAGTGGTTGTGGAATTTCTGTCTCAGGTCCATTTCATATGATTTATTACACTTAGTAACTTAATGTATGCTGAATCCTCCTGCATTTCAAGGATGAAGCCAACTTGATCATAGCAGATGATCTTTTTTGGATACATGCCCGAATTCAGTTTGAAAGTTTTTATTGTGAATGTTTGCATCTCTGTTCACCAGGAAAATTGGCACATAGGTTTTGGTGTGTGTGCGTGCTGTGTGCATGTTTACCTTTACCTGGTTTCAGTACTAGATTTATGGTGCCACCATAAAAGGAGTTTGGAAGTGCTCCTTCTGTTTCTGTTTTTTGAGTAAATTTAAGAAGTGTTGGCTGTAGATCTTATTTGAAAGTCTGGTAGAATTCTGCTTTAAATCCATCTGCACTTGGGTTTTTTTTTTTTTTTTTTTTTTTTTTTGGTCAGAGGTCTTTTTATTACAGTTTCTGTCTTATTTGTTATGAGTCTGTTTAAGTTGTTTATTTCTAGACTAAAACTTTAGGTGTTTGGATAAATCTAGAAGTTTATCAATTACTTAGAACTTTATAACTTAAATTCTACCTTAAAGTATTCCCTTATGAGATTATGATGTATGTGTGTGTGTGTGTGTGTGTGTGTGTGTGTGTGTGTGTGTGTGTGTGTATGTGTTGTAATATATTTCTGCTCACCTTTGATTTTGTTAATTCGGATATCCTCTTTCTTCCTTTGGGTTAATTGGGCCAAGGTTCAGTTACTCTTGTTTGTCATCTCAAAAACCCAGCTCTTAGACTTCTCCATTCTTTATATTGTTTTCCTTATTTCTATCTCATTAATTTTCACTCTGATTTTTGTTATTGAGAGTTGAGTCTCAAGGAGGAATTATCTAGATCAATTTAGCCTGTAACTTGATTGTTAATTAATGGAAGAAGACCCAGCCCACTGTGGGTGGCACCATTTCCTAGGCAGGGGGGTCCTTAGTGTCTAACATGAGAAAGAGAGCAAGCAGGCAAGGATGTGCTTATTGTCTCCGTGCTGTTGATTGTGGGCATGATGTGCCTCACTGCTAGAGATCATGCCGTGGCTTCCCCAAAAGGATGGACTGTAACTTGGAATTGTAAGTCAAATGAAGGTTTCTCCTCTTCTGCTACATCCTTCTTATTCTCTTGTGTTTTATCCCAGCCACAGAAATGAAACTAGAACAAACAGCCAACCACTAGATGCTGTCACGTTCTCAGGGACTAAGAGTTAATGTTAATTCTCTAAACATGTAGACTGTGTGCATGTGTGTGTGTGTGTGTGTGTGTGTGTGTGTGTGTGTGTGTGTGTGTGTTGAGTCTTGAATCCAGTATCTCATGCATACTAAGCATGATTTTTTTAATGGAGTTATACTTCAACTCCTCAATATGTGAATTTTGAGGGAACATAATGCAGCCCATAATACAAGGGTGTCATATTTATATCATTAATCCTCTCTTTTTGTTAGATGTGGCTTAGGGCTTAATGAAAGTGGTTTTGAATCCTCATTTTGTTCCCCAGTGTTCTTGCCATTCCTCCCTAATTTGTGCCATCTGCAAACTCAGTATGACTTCTGTCTGGATTCCCACTGACTGATGAACCTGCACAAGGTAGTAAGTGATCCAACAGCTCGGCAGGAAGGCTCAGGATGACGGGATCTAATTTGTCTTCTTACTGCCTTTGAACCCCTGAGATAGCCTCTGTGCTCTGTGGCTGGCTTCCTGGTAGCCATTGCTTTATATCCTGTTTTTGCTGTAAGAGGTGGAGGATACTAATGAACCCTTTAGTGCTATTGTACTAAGAGATTCACTGGCTTTGGTAGCTTGGGTAACAGAAAAGTCCCTGGCTGAAGAGAAGCGTCTTGGATTGTTGTCCTGGTTTCACAATCATCTATATTATGTAATCTCTTGGACTTTCACATTTTTCACTTGGTTAAAAAAAATAATGAGATATGATACCTGTCATATTTTCAGGCCTTACAGGGTTTGTGTCAGATTCCAGTGGAATGTGTTAGGCAAAGTCCTATAGATAAAGCACTGAAGAGACCTGCTTAGGTAAAGGTATTGGTGCTTCCAGGTTCACCTTTTCAGCTTATTCTTAGGCTAATCAGTCATTACCAGAAGGAGGGTGGTGAAAACACCCATGTGTCTGAGGTTATTATTTAATCATTTCAGAGCTCTTTTGAGGACCAACACGACGCAAATATATTTGTAAATCAAAGTTGTAAATTAAAATAGTATTGCCTCCAAGATTCTGATCTGTCCTAAATTTCTAAATCATATGATGAGGGCACGTATATTAAGTTTACTATCTTGGATCCAACAGAATTCTGAAAGTAAGTCTGTTTCAAGATCTTCCTGTAATGATCTTTTAAATAATATAGAAGAAAGCATAGAATATACATTTGCATTAGCTAAATAATCAATAACGGAAACAATTACAGTTGATGCTTCCTGTAAAATAAATATCTGACTATCTAATCTTGTTTGCATACCCCTTTCCATTGGAATATATAAGCAACTGTCCTATAGTAACTATATATCATCATTGCATTGTAAATATTGCCAAGTCACCTATCCTTCTGGAACAGAATCCAGGCTCGGTGGATTGGGACTTAACATACGTGTACCTCAAGGAGACTTAGAAGACATTGGGTTATAGAAGAAAGGATGGAGAGGGTTTGAATTCATTGTACAGCTACATGTCAGATTGTATGCTATTTAAATTTTCATTTAATCCTGAAAATTCTGAGGTAGCACAAATATAGCTGCCGGGACTAGAGTGTATATAACAGTTAAAATGCCAACGTATTCAAAATCGGCTTCCTAAATTATGAGCCACGTCTGTTGATTCTATTTGTAGAAAATAACATTGAAATAAAAAAAAACTAAAAACTTTGCTTTTCAAATTAAGATGAAAAGGAATAGAGGGGAATCCTGCTCAGTGTTGAGGAGGGCCATTGTCACACCTGAGTACTGTCAGGTCGTGAGTGTTACTTTCTGCAGGGTTGCCATGACCACCCTAGGTTTTTTTTAGACAATGAAACTGAAGGCTGAAATACGTGTTCCACATGCTAAGTGATATAGCTCAGAGTTGAGCTGACACTCTCTTTGACTTCTAAGTGAGCATTTGTTCTGTACCCTAAAGTGCTAAGCCTGGAGACTGGGAGACTTCTTGCTGCCTTTGGGACTAATTTATGACCTCTCAGCCACTTAACTCTTAGATTTCACCTTTTCCCCTCAAACTAGAGGGACAGTTTTAACTTAAAGGTAAAGAACATTTTTGAATCTCTGGAAAAATCCTGGAGGAAAGTCATGAAGGGCTGTACAAATGTAAAGTACTCATTTGCAAAATATCATGAAGTAAGGTTTGTTGTTGTTGTTAGTTTAACTCTTTTCCTAACTTAGGTTGTTGAGAAACAGCAGCGGTAGCCAACAGAGTTACCTGAAAAGATGGAGAACTCAGTATCTTGACTGTCCAACACTGTAGCCACTGTAGATTTGGCCATGGACTGCTGAACGTCTAGCCACTGTGACTGAAGAAGTGAAGTTTTAATTTTATTGAAGTTTTTATAAATTTAAAGGTAAACTACTTGCTATATATTGCTGTGGTCAGAACACACAGGACAGGATGTTGGATGATTTTATGCAAAAATATAGATTCCTAACAACTGGTTTTGAATGATCAATAATCGCTGATGATCTAGCTAGGGAGCTGGATGAGTCTGTGGTACTCTTTTGTCCTCACGTCATAGGGCACACTAGAATTGTTGCTTTGGTTTTAAATGAGCAAGATATTTTAAAACCTCCTAATTTTTGGTAGCCTTAAACAACTAAACCATGTGTACATGTTGGATGATACAAATCATGATACATGTTGGTTTTCCTTTTCCTCTCTGGGAGAATTTTCCAGGGATGGTAAGACATGTCTTTAATCCCAGCACTTGGGAGGCACAGGCCAGCCTGGTCTACACAGAGAAACCTTGTCTTGAAAACTCAACCAACCAACCAAACAAAAACCAAAATCGAAACAAAACAAAACAAACAAATGAACAAAAAAACCAGGAGAGAATTATACATGGCAGGCTTGTGCTGAGATTTGAAAGTGCTTCTAGTTGGGAAAGTCTCTATCATGATATGGACTAATGTCTAACCAAGAGTCAGTTTTCTTTTCTTTGGGGAGAAATTATAATGCTGAAGGAAGAACAGAATAACTAACTGGTCAACTGGTCAACATCTATGTATCTTTGCCAACTGTCATACTCTTTTTGTTCATTTGTCTTAGTTTGATTTGTTTGATTGTTTTGTTTGTTTGTCTCACTATGCAGCTTTGGCTGACCTGGAACTCACAGAAATACCCCTGCCTCTGCTTCCCAAGTGCTGGGATTAAAGGCACATCTAACTGTGCCTGCCTTATCATATATTTCATGGTGAAGAATAAAAATATACTGACTGAGAACATGGGCCCCGGCCCCCCGCCCCCGGCCAGATGGCCTAATTCCCCCGGAACTTTTGGGAAAAACAACCACAAAATGTTTCAATGTCCCAGGTGCCTTGAAGTAAATATCTGCTCCTAGACTTCCCCTATTTCCTCTCTGATCCTCCCTCTAGGTTATGGTTTTTGACTTTATAAGCCTGCTGGAAAATAGGGTTGGGGTCAGACTCCTCTACCCCTGCATGGTGTATGGGTCTCGACCTCAGCATGCTGGTTTGTGTGCCATTAAAACATCTTGTGTTTGCAGCAAGCTTGACTGTTGTGGCTTTCTGGGCTCACGATCCCTGAGACTTGAGTGAGGGTCTCCCTTCAGGGGTCCAACAATGGTAGGTTCAGTTTAGCAGTCTGGATAATCTAGTTTAATTTGCATTTTTTTGTGATTTTTAAAAATATAAACCCAAAGGAAACATAATCTTTTCACAAAGCTGTCTTCCTTCCCCTGCCCAATAAATGACTCAATAATACATTTAATTGGGACCATCTTAAATTCTATAAATACCTAACACCCTCCTGTTCTTACATTTTAAATTGATCATATGGTTCACCCCCTTCTGGTTTCATACATGTTGTAGTTACCTGGAAGAGAATACTTCTTCTTTTTTTTTTTTTTTTTTTCATCTTTTAGGGTTAGAAAGGTTGTTAATCAGCACATACATAAATCTAAAAATAAAAACGAAATTAAAAAATAAAGTAAAAGAAATTCTTTTACCAGGAGAGTGACTGTAGATATTCTTAGCCTGTGATTTGGTAGACATTTGCCTTAACCCTGTAGTTTTAACTTCATGCTTTCTTTAAATGAAAAGTGAAACTTTACTTACAGACCTTCTAAGGACCCTTTAAGAAGGATTCCTTTGACCCCGTGTTTGGACAGAGCATCCCTACCCATCCAGGATGCTCTGCATCGTTTTGACTGCATCAAGCTACGTAAAGAACTGGACAGTGGATTTATTCTGCCTGATGTTGGGGAAGAGAACAAATTTTTTCAGAGACCTGAAACTCTCTCGACTGATTTCACCATTGATCTTATCTTGTTGCTTTTGTTTTCCTTTGACAGACCCCATAATCGTTGTCAAGAAGAAAAAATTCAAAAGGTAATCATCATGGGGGGCAACTTTAAAGCATTATAAAAAGAAATGAAACGGGTATCCTTTGTAAGCCCAGCCTAAAAAAGATTTGTATTTCCGACCAGGCATTAATTTACATAACGGAGGATGGCAGGATCTTCCTCTATGACAACTGTTTGTTTGTTTGTTTTACTGAAGAGAAAAAGATGTTACGCCAGTATGTTTAGCGAGAATGCTCCAGAATGGAGTGAAACACAACCAGGAATTTAGTGTCTCCATCATAAAAGGTCTTTGGAAGACCCGTTTCAGGTCTCGGATGACGTGCAGTGTGCCATGAAAGGAGTGTTCGGGAATCTGGAGAAGTGGAGGCTCCTTGGCCCGTGAATACCTGCCCACGTGATTTCCTGCCTGCCTTTCTCTTCCCAGGAAAGCAACACATTTGGCTTCTACAACATTATGATGCAAATAATCCTATTTTATAGCTTTTTGTTTAAGTGCACGGGCAGGCTTTGACAAGTGGCTGTGAAAGGGAGAGGTTCCTTGTGTTCTGGGGACTATGCAGTCTTACTGGTAACGCTCTCTCTGCCCCCTCCCCCATCTACCTGGGTACCCTCCTTCGCGGACCCTCCTCATTGTTTTTTTTTTTCCTTCTGCGTGGGATGAGGCACACCGAGAAAGCAGTTGTTGACTTTTGTCTCCTTGGCATTTTTCTTGAACCAATTAAATGAATGATGTAGCAAGTGCAATTGCCAGAGAGTTTAAACCCAGTAATGGCCCCAGTGGGTTACACAAGGCTGATCTTTGACCCTATAAAAAAGGCCACCATAAAAATCTGCCAGGCAATCCGGAAGCTGCCGAAATTCATTGCTCAATGAGTCATCTGCTGTTGTCAACCGGCATGAGTTAAAGACATGCGGAAACAGGTTATTTTTGTGGTAACTAAAGTTCAGCAGATGAACAAAAAGTTGCCATTCCGTTCTGAAGAGGAACAATTATGCCGTTTCAAAGCCAACAACCCGTGCATCCTCTGGGAATGTCTATCATTCAAATGTCTTTCCAGTCCTTCCAAGAACACAAGGATGGACAGCCTTTGCCATTTCTGTGCAGCTAGAAATAGAGGGTGTAGGAAGAGACTCCCGGGAAAGACTTGTTTCAAATTTTCTTTCCTTTTTCTGGGCATTCATTTCTTCATTTGTAAAACAAAGCGGGTTTTTTTTGTTTGTTTGTTTTTTGTTATTTTATGATCCTTCAAGGTCAGATCACTTGTGTTCTCTATGTTTGTGACCTGTGAACCTAGAGGCCCCAATGTAGTAAAATCTCACTCAGTGTTTTGCTAAGGACTGGATGAAAGGTCAGCTGTTTGTAATCTACTTTAATCAACAAGTACAATAAAAAATACAATAGCACTAAGCCACCTAACAATGAGATGCTTGAAGCAGGCTTTTTGATATATCTTTCTTTTCATACTCATATAAGCTCTTTAAAACCAGCAATTTGGTGACCTTCTATTAGATCATTGCTAACATTTTCAATGCCTTACATAGGGAAAAGTATTGACTTATTATTATTATTATTATTTGGAAATAAACCTTACATAAAAACTTTCCATAACCTCGTAATACAAAGTCTACAGACATAAAAGTAGTCTAACAAAATTCCCTTTCTTTTCAAAATGTCACTGTTATTATACGAATAGAGAATTTTCTGGGTGGAGGAATGACCATCTATAATTAAGGAACATCATCACAATCAGCAGCAGCAGCATCAACCTCCTCACCATCACCAACAGCAAAACAAAACAAAAAGAGTCGTCTGAACCTTTCTGATTCTGGAAACCTCTTTACGTTTTCTTTAAAGGCGTTGGAAATTCTGAGGCATCACTAAATCTATCCTATAGTAGTGTGAGAGTTATTTGTAACCTAGCTCCTGGCAAATGGGTAAGAAATAATTCCTTTATGTTAAAAATGTGGTTTATTTGATAGGTTTTGTGAGTTTGCAGAGTTATGAAGAAGTTTCAGGATTAAGACAATGAGGCCAGCATTCCAGTGATAATAGACAGCTTTCTCATAGCTCTAAATTGTCCATAAGCCAAGATCCCTTGAGATGGCAAAACAGCCAAATAGTAGCACAGTGGCTGAGCAAATGTTTAGTGATTCGGTCCCTGGAAAAGTTAGTTGCATGCTGAGAGTTTTATCAGGTTAACTAATAAAGGGTTTGGATCCAGGCCCTGCAATGAAAGGTGGAGAGCCAGGGTTTAAATAGCAACTTGACATGGAAACCACACACAGATCTGTCAGAGAAGCCATTCTTGTGCAATGCCTATGGTTGTAGCTCGGCATAAGCAAGGCCTGCTCATGGAAGGACAGCACTATGTCAACCGGCACGTCCTTTTATTTTTACTTTTTTTACTTTGAAAAATTGTATTGTATATGGACAATTATAGACTATAGGTGGCCATTCTAGATCATTCCTTTCGATGTTAAATAAAATTATGAATTCCATAAGTACCTCTTTTTGTGCCTGCCAGAACCTAAGTCTTTCTAAATCGAGAGTTTTTTACGGAACCTAGTTCTCATATAAGCTATGCTTCCTAAATACTTAGAACCTCCCCCCACCCCCAGTATCTAGCTGCTATTTGTTCTGTTGCAGTAGAAAATCCTCTTTCCATTTTCTTCTCTATTAATATAAGCCCTGTAAATATGCATGATAAAGTATGGTGTTTTGACACATCTATATATATGGGGGAATTTGAACTCAGGTTATTAATATATCTATCACCTTTAATGTGTATCATTTATCTATGGTAAATACATCTAAATCCTATCTCTCAGTTATTTTAAGATAAGTAATGTATTATTTTAAAATTATCCTTTCCTGCTATGTATTCGTGTATTCTCTCATTAAAATCTATAATACCACAACAGAGATATCTCTACCCACTTCTTTTTTTAAATTTTCATGGTCATAATATTTGAAATGCTGCCCATGTCTCTATTCAAGAAGACACCCACATTCAGCCATTTATCCCCACCTTTGAAATCTGGGAGAGGATTTTCATTATTCTAAATTAGAACTAGTAACTTCTATGTTTCTGATTGCCCTTCTAAAGTGGCACGTCATGGTGACACATGGCCTTTGTTAAACAAACTGACATTCAACCTTTGCAACTGCAACCACGAAGAAAATTTGTGACTCTACGCAACCCTGTTTTCTTTTGCCATGACGCCTATTTGTATTTAATTTAGAAGCCAAAGATCGTAACAGCCTCTACTTTACACAAGAACTCTCTGGTTATTTTTTTTTTTTTCCCCTGAGAGAGAGTTTCTCTGTGTAATAGCTTTGGTTATCCTGGAACTTGGCTTGTAGACCAGGCTAGCCTTGAATTCATAGAGATCTGTCTGCCTCTGCCTCCTGAGTACTGGGATTAAAGGAGTATACTGCCATTACCCAGCTGAAAATTTCTGGTTAATTTTAAAAAGATCTAATTTAAGTTAATTTAGAAAATCTGTTACATTCTAGAATTCAAAGGATCTAACCTTTCCAAAAAGCAAGCTGTAAGAATTTTGGACATTAAGCTATTTCTGAGTATAGTTGACTTTCACTGATTAACCCAGCTTGGACATCTGCTTTGTTGTGGGGTCTCAAGGAGAGCCATGGTCTTGATTGACAAATGTATCAGATGATATGCCTTTTCTTTTCCCAGTCTCCTTTGCAATTAGGTTGAAACCATTCACACGTTTCATTCAGCCAATGAAAGCCATGCAGAAATACCTCACTTCACTTTTTTTTGCAAGGACATGTAAGAAGAGAGGGTGAGCCACCCCCATTTGCTGTTCAAGAGTCTAGAAGCTGTAGGTATAAAATAGAACGGGATGAGTCATGTGAAACAGAAACACAGTTCTAACTGAGCTGAGCCACTGGGATTTGGGGTTGGGTACTTCAGCAGCCAGCACTAATGATTCTGACTTAGGCAGCAGGTGCTAGATCTAGATGTTATGGAATGATCGGAGAAATTGGGTTCATATCTAGAAGAGGAAATCACAAATCTTTGAATTAAAACCCACGGGGGGCAGGGGGAAGACTTAGAGGAAAGTAAATCACATTTCTGGAAATTACGATGGAGTAAACTAAGCTTCAGGGTAAAGGGCACACAGATCAATGTTTTTATCAAGTTCGTCAAATGCTTCTAGATCATTTCATTCAATCCCAAACTTGTGTCGCTTATCATCAAAGTGTTTTCTGAGATGGTGAAATAGAAGATCAAAAGGAATCAGAGGTTTGAGAGTGATTGGGGGGCAGGGGGCAAACTCTGACCCCTTAGGCTAAATCTGGACTCCTGGTTTGTTTTATTGAGATGCAGCCAAGCTCGGTTACTTACTTATTGCCTAAGGCTGTTTTCCTCACACAGGCAGAGCTGCAACCAGTGACCTCAAGTGTCACAAAGCCTACTAATATATTTCAGGTCTGGCTCTTAGGAGAAAATATTTTGGCTTATAGTCTTCTCAGCCCACCTCCCCTCCCAATCCCCCTTTCAGGAGATAGACACCAGTCCTCAGTTTTACTCTGCTCCTTAGTGGTTGACTCAAACTCAGCAGTGCAGTTGCTGTGGATGACTTGTAGAAGCCATTGAATATCCTAGGTCAGCCGCCAACGAGAGCATTTCCATGTTCTGTGAACAAAGTCCAACAGGTTCTCGGCTTTTCTTTCAGGCTGTCAAAGCCAGCACACACACAGCCTACATAGCATTGCTGTCCTAGTGGTATCTAGAAAGAGCTGGAGACGTTTGCAAGAACAGAGATTATGATTTCCAGATACATGTGCATTTCTGAAGTTCTTTTACTTCAAAAGGAAATTATCAAATATGCTAATAATTAGTGTCACCGAGACATATTCAAGATAAGTCCGCATTGGAGTCTGATCAATTTATATCAAAAGCTTGGTGCCACATAAAAATTTAAAAATAACCTATATTTAAATATATGCACATCTAGATGTGTATATTTGAACACACATCTAAATATAAAATTTAAAGCTGTCAGATCCAGGAAATTCAAGTGTTAAGTGGAATTCTGGGGGATGGCTAATAAGACTGGCTCCATGAGCAGACATGAGTGGCAGATCTTCAGCTTAAAGCACTGTTTTTCCATCTTCCTAATGCTGATACCCTTTAAAACAGTTCCTCCTTTTGTGGTGACCTCCTCAGCCACAAAATTACATATGCTAATTCATAACTATATTTTTGTCACTTTATGAATTATAGTGTAAGTATATGACATGTAAATGGTCTTAGGTGACGCCTGTGAGCTTGGGGACTCCTGCTGAAGAGAGGAAGAAAGACTTGTAGAAGCCAGAGGGGTCTAGGATACCAGAGGAACAGTCATAGAACCAACTAAGCAGGACTCAGAGGGGCTCACAGAGACTGAAGTGACAATCACAGAGCCTGCACAGGTCTGTGCTAGGTCCTCTGTATATATGTTGCGGTTGTGTAGCTTGGTATTTTTGTTGGACAACTAACAGTGAGAGTAGGGGGTGTCTCTGACTCTTTTGCCTGCACTTGGGAACTCTTTCCTCCTAATGGGTTGCCTAGCCCAGCCTTGATGTAAGGGCTTGTGCCTAGTCTTATTGCATCTTGTTATGCAGGTTTTGATCCATATCTCTGGGAATCCTGCTCTTTTCTGAGAGGAACCTGAGGAGTGGATCCAAGGGAGAGAGAAGTGGGTGAGAACTGGGAAGAGTGGAGGGAGGGGAAACTGGGGTAGGGATGTAGTGTGTAAGAGAAGAGTAAATTGAAGAAAGAAAGAAAGAAAGAAAGAAAGAAAGGAAGGAAGGAAGGAAGGAAGGAAGGAAGGAAGGAAGGAAGGAAGGAAGAAAGAAAGAAAGAAGAGGGAGGGAGGGAGGGGGAGTAAAGGAGGGGGAGGGACGGAAGGAAGGAAGGAAGACAGACAGACAGACAACATCTTTTGACCCACCTCCCCATGGGGGTCTCGACACACAGATTAAGAACCTCTGGCTTAAAGAAGTCTATGACAATTCTCTTCTTTCTCCTTTCATTGTCCCAACGATGTAATAAAGATCACCAGCCAGAAACCTAGCAAATGACAGCAAAGACACCAAGTATGCTTGTTTCCAAGCAAACAACAGGGGTAAATGTCCAGGGCCCAAAACTCTAGTATTTCTCAGTGAAGAAAGGAGGAGTGAGCCCAGGCTACCTCACAAAGGCCCACCTAGGTCTCTGAGAACCTCTTTGGCAATTGGATCAGGTTCACTGCAGAGCAGCTGCTGAGGTCGGGAATGGAAGCCATTGATTGCTAAGGCAGCAGGAGATTGGATGCAAGGAGTTCTTTCACCCTTTGGAAAGAAAAGCTTAGCATCCCTCCATCCCCCACTCATTTAATTTATGTAAGTTCTTGGAGTCAGAAAAGAAAGAAAAACCAAAGCAGAACGCAATTTCATTACAATCTTAATGGGAATAATTGGTAACATGTGTACCTCATTTGGCATATGCAGTCTTCATTCCCTTCTTGTTGGTTAATTGAGACTGGCAGTCCCAATTGAACAGCTCCTAGTAGCATGTAATGGCTAATTGTGAGCAGGTTAGAAGCAGTCTTTGTCTTTGAAAAGGCCTCTTAACTTTCCAGGGCATGTCTGCTTTGGATTGAAGTTGTAACCCGGTATTGAATGATTGAAATTCAAGAAAATCCTTTAATATTACGGTTCAAATAAGTGAACTCATACTTCATGCCGTATGTTTAGCAGGTGACTGAAACCATGTGCTCTTTAGTCGAGTTACTAGAGAATTACGTGTAAGGATTTAAATATGGATGTAAGCAGCTTTATAGCTAGGGGCAAAGAGTATTGTGGTTAATACAGAGGCTAGAATAAGAATTATATTCATTTGGGCCACTGGAGTGACTTCTAGTTGAATTCAGTTATCCTTTATGTTAATAACTCCCTAGATTCACAGCCAAACATCCATTGACTTGCTCAGTTACTATTAACAAATGGCTAGTGTCTGAAAAGGCTTTGCCTACTGGTGTGTGTGTGTGTGTGTGTGTGTGTGTGTGTGTGTGTGTGTGTGTGTGTCTGGGTGTGTGTGTGTCAATGTATATGAGTGTATAGTCCAATTTACATGAGGACATGTATTCTTTGATGGTACCATCAGTACTATGACCCTAAGACACATTTCTAAGCATTGTGCAAGGAAGCCCACTCAATAATATATTGTTTATGGCTCAGCTGGTAAGGTGCTCACCATGGAAGCAAAGCAACCTGGGTTTGCTAGAACCTAGAACCCATGTGAGAACATGCTGGGTGTGCTGGTGAACAACTGTAATCCTAGCACTGGGGAGGCAGAGATAAGCAGATTTTTGGGGTTTTCAAAATCAGCCTAGGCTAAACCACAAACTACAGGTCCGGGAGAGGCCCCATCTCAAAACAAAGACAGATTTTTAAAAAACCCATGGTGGACAGAGTCTGAGGAACTGTTACCTCCTTCCAGCCTAGCAAGGCTGGCTGTGACCAGCCGCCGCTTAAGCGGAGCCACCTGCTGTGCTGCTCCTTTGATGTGCCACTACCTGCCCGAGGCCCAACCTGCCTGAGGCCTGCACCGGTTCTCTTCCAAGAATTTTCCGGAGTTGGCACCGAACTGCAATCTTCACGAGTTCCCACTAAAAGGCTGACCTATCTACTTCAAAGAAACTTTGCATGGCTAGAGATGGGCTTCCCCTCTTCTTTATAAAGTGCGTTTGCTGACATTAAAATTGAACCTTGATCAGAATGACTGTCTTGGTTTCATCTTTCTCTCGTGCCGCTTAGCTCCCTCTTCTCTTCCAGATTCCAAGATGCTTTCTCAGAACAGAACCCAGACATGTGAACCGCTGGCCGGACACAACAAGGAACAACACCTGATGTTGTCCTCTGTCTTCCAAATGCACGCAAGCACACATGAATACACAACCACACATACACATCTGTACATGTGTGTAGTTAACATGTGAAATGCACACACAAACAGACACAGACTGTGCAGTATGGTGGCTGGATATTTATCACTTCTTATCAGCAGAAAATAGAACGATGTTGTTGAGACTCTTGCCCTCTTGGTGAGCATCTCTGTACCAAACACACTGAGATAAGGCTCTGTTCTTCTTTCCTTTATCCCCAGCCAAGGTGAGAATTTATGCAATTGATCATGGCACTCATGCATAGATGAAGACTGGCCTGGATGAAGGAGATCTAACTTTCTTTGTTATCTTTTCTCTTGACTCACCGTCAGCGCAGCACTGAGAGGGGCGAGCCAGCATTGGCGGCTTCTCAGCATTCATGAACCAGTCTTTGAACATCACTTCCATTCCTGCCTTCAACGTCCTGCTCGCCTCTCTGTATCTTTTACTTTTGGAGATTCTTTTATGACACAGGTAGGGTGGCATTTAAAGGGACACATTTTCTAATGAGGACAGGGGAATAGAATTAAGAATCAGATGATAGTTTTCTGCCCTGTTTTATTTACTTACTTAATTACTTATTTTTATGACAGGATTTCTCTATGTAGTCCTGCTGTTCTAGAACTCACTCTGTAGATCAGGCTAATCTCGAACCCAGTGCTACCTGCCTTTGTCTCTCCAGAGTGCTGGGATTAAAGGCATACACCACCACTGCTCAGCTCTTCTGCCTTTATTCTTAATCTTTTCTTTCACATTTGCAGATACAAGGAAACGTAGAGAAGTCTTCACTGGGAAGACAAATCCTGTTGTGAAAAATAGGGATCTAAAAATCTCCCTTGTTTACTCAAGATATATATTTGCTTCTCTTTCATATAAAATATGACTATATGGTGGGTTTTCAGCCATTTGGAACATGGTTGCCTTTAATTTTTTTATAAGAATTATTATTTTTTAACATAGGTGTCTCAGGTTAGCCTGGAACTTACTCTGTATTGAGGCTGGTCTTGAACTCCCAATTCTCCTGCCTCTATTATCAAGGGTATTATTATAAGGGTGTAGCATGATGCCCAGTTCTAAGTTCCCATCTTTTTGGTGAACCTTTGTACTGATAGGCAGAGCTCTAGCTCTAAGGAAAAATGAGAGGAATATGCAGGTGGGGTTCATATCCTCCCTTCAAGAAGTCTACCTCTTGTCTGCTTCTATGATGCTGGCCACTCTGGGTTTCAGGAGAGCCTGAGGTAGGACTCTAATTTGGGCAGCTGAGTATTCGGCATGCTTCAGTGCAGTGGCAACATAATAACTGACAGGGAAATTCTCCTTTGGAAAAAGAGGCGAGGCCAAGACTGTCCAGTCACTAGGCTCTGGCGGTCCCCAAATCCTGTTGGAGCAGAATTAAGGAAGACCTCTGGTCCCAGGAGAGGAGAGACTCTCCTGGTCAGCATCTGGAAGCTGTTGGTGTTACCTTCAAGGAGGAGCTGTCTCCTTGCATTAGCAGTTCTGGTTACATCGAAAACAGGTCCTGGGCAAGTGCCTGCTTTCTCAGCCTCTTTTGGGCAGGTGGAAGATTTGGGTTCCAGGGGTTGCCTTAGGGCTTGACTGGACACAGGCTTGGCTTGTGGATTCAGTTCTTGCCCCAAATTAATAATGTATTAAAATAAATGTGGTATATTTGTTTCTGGTTAGTGCCTCTGAGTATATAAGGCAATGGCAGTCTGCCTCCCTCTCTCTCTCTCTCTCTCTCTCTCTCTCTCTCTCTCTCTCTCTCTCTCTCTCTCTCTCTCTCTCTCTCTCGTTTTTAGGCTTTGATTTTCCCTTCCTGATCCGTGATCCTTGAGCTGGGCTTGCTATTCTGCCTCACTGTGTTAGCTTTCTTATTAAAGATCAGTCGACTGGGCTGCTTAGACAGTGGGGATTTATTTCCATTCCGTCCTTCTTTTCTTTTCTTTTCTTTTCTTTTCTTTTCTTTTCTTTTCTTTTCTTTTCTTTTCTTTTCTTTTCTTTTCTTTTCTCTTCTCTTCTCTTCTCTTCTCTTCTCTTCTCTTCTCTTCTCTTCTCTTCTTTTCTTTTCTTTTCTCTTCTTTTCTCTTCTTTTCTCTTCTTTTCTTTTTTTTTTTTTAGACACTTAAGATTAAGGTGCCTGCAGATTTTCTCCTGAGCCCTTGCTTCTTGGCTTGTAGAAACCAATCTCTTCCTGTGGGTTCAAATTGTCTTCACTCTGTTTGCCTGTGACTTGGTTCCTTCTCCTTTAACACCAGTCATATTGGATGAAGGTCTATACTGCGGCCCCATTTGAATTTAATGCATCTTTTAAAAATAGGAATTCCAAATCCAGTCCCTTCCTGAGATACAGAGGTTGTAGCATCGTGTTAGCTACCCTTCTCAGTGCCATGGTGAAACACCTAGCAAAAGCAACCTAAGGAAGGAAGAGTTTATTTTAGGAAGGAGGGGCTTGTAGTTTGAATGCATGATGTATGACTATAGATATCATGACGGCAGGAGTGCAAGGGAGTTGGTCCCATTGCGTCTGCATTTGGAAAAAAGAATGGGATGTCTTACCCACTTTCTCTTATGACACAGCCCAGGACCTGAGTCCACAGGACAGCATCACACAGAAGCCCTGTTGGTATGACTCCTAGAACTCTCCATCCTACCACATTGACAACCAACAGTATTTATCACAGGTATGGTCATGAATGAGGATGGGCACAGTTCAACCCACGAAACTACCCTTCTGATATGCATAGAACAGGCTTGGATAGGACCATCTCACAGAAATGGCTTTATCCAAGCCCGTTCTCTGTATAAATCGTTAAGACAGAAGCTAGAAGTGGAATTTTTCCCTTGCTAAGTCTATGGATTCTCTCTATAAAGAGCTCAGTGTGAGAACAGGGAAAAATGAGCAGTTTTTTTTTTTCCATCCTTAAAAGTCTCCAGATGTAATACACTGCTCCAAGAACGTGGGCTGCAAACCCTGGGCAGATTGTGTCCACTGCCATTTCTGAATGTTCTTAGCTATACCTGTAGCTTCTCTTTCACAAGTCTTTACTAAGAAGGGCAAGAGCCAACCTTCTCTATTGTTGTAACATGTGACCTAGGTACAAAGGCTAGCTCAGTGTGGGGAAGTATAGCAGGAGCTAGTTTGAGTATAAAGCATAGGGCTCCAGATGGCTGGCTGGCTGTTGGTTGTGTATGGTTGCCACTTGACGCCCCACTCAGATGCTAGTGCTACGCTTTAAGGGGGATAGGACTAACCGTTTCTTAATTTAGGAGTCTTCTTTCTGCCTCCGTGGAAAGCCCAGCTGCTGGCAAGCCAGAGCTGACATGGTGGGCCTCCGCTCCTTGTATTTGAGGTGCAGATGCTTCTAACCTTCTCCTGTACCATTTTGTGGATGTGCCTTTTATTGCTGTGTCCCCTGTTAGCGTTGCAGGTATCACTTTCCTATTCCAAGGATCTGGGTGAATAAAAGTATCTTAGTTAGGATTTCCATGGCTCTGACGCAAAGCAACTGTGACCAAAGCAACTCTTATAAAGGACGTTTAATTGGGACTGGCTTATAGGTTCAGAGGTTCAGGCCAATGAAATCATAGAAGGAAGGATGGCAGTGTCCAGGCAGACAGACATGACACTGTAGGAGCTGAGAGTTCTACATCTTGTTCTGAAGGCAGACAAGAGAAGACTGACTCCCATGTGGTTTGGAGGATCTCTTGCCCACCCCCACACTTCCTTTTGAGAGGCCAAGCCTACTCCATCTTGGAACTGGCCCCCATCTTTAAAAAAAAAAAAAGGTGTAAGAACTTGACCCACAGCTAAACCCAAGCTATACCCAAGTACCAGGAAGAACCCCACGGCTTGTCCTTGGCCTGAGTTACTCCATAGCTACTTCCTAGCAACAGTAAATCAGAGATTAGTCTGGTTGTTTCAGATGTGCTTTCGGGCCGTTTGTGATTGTATACAGTCTTGCTTCAGAGCACCCACCTGTCGGCTTACAGTAGTTATTCTATTAGATAACTGCCAGACTGGCTACCCTCTCACTTAACTTCTGTTCCCTACGAAACCTTGTCCTGCTGAGGGTTCCAGGCTGCTCCACCTTCCTCCTGTGTCAGGGTTGGTGGGGAGCTGAAGCTGGAGCTTAAATTAAGAGACGCTAATGTGATTACATCGGAATCGGCTCTTTGGTGGTCTTTTGGGGGTTCTTGAACGTTTCCTGGCACAACCCTTTAATAAGGCCACACCTATTCCAAAAAGGCCACACCTCCTAATAGTGCCACTACCTGAGCCAAGCATAATCAGTCCACCACAAAAAGGAATAAGGAAGGGGTCATTTTCCTTTAAAACGATATCAAATTATACTCATATTCTATAATTGCTTTTAATTGGGAAGGATTCAGGGTTACAGGAGTATATTTGGGCTGGGTAATTCTATTATTATTGTTGTTGTTTTGTTTGTTTGTTTGTTTGTTTTTTAGACAGGGTTTCTCTATATAGCCCTGGCTGTCCTGGAACTCACTCTGTAGGCCAGCCTGGCCTCAAACTCACAAATCCACTTGCCTCTGCCTCCCAAGTGCTGGGATTAAAGGCATGTGCCTCCACTGTCTGGCTTGGGTAATTCTTGAGACATCATTTTAGATAATAATGATAAAATAAGGGGGACTAAATTCAAGAAGACAATGGAACTCTCTCCTACAAATAGGAACATCTGTTCCTACGTCCTGTCCGAAACCCTTCCCACTTGCTTCAGCTACAGAAGAGTAGCTATTGGTGTTCCTAGAAACAGTGAGATGGCCAATCCTGGGCCAGCTTGACTACAGTGACTAATGCCCAGGGAACTGGTAAAGTACAATTCTGGGTGTGTCTATGAGAGTGTTTCCAGAGATTTTCTTATGGGGGAATGTGGAAAATTGATGTCGAATAATACAAACATACAAACTTGATTCCTCTTGAACAGACGTGTTTTCTGTTTCTGCTTCCACCTATTACCCACACACAGATCCCACACGCCACCTTCCCCAGGCATTGAATAAAGACTCACACCAGCAACTCTCTGGAGATCTAGACCTTCAGCCTCAGACGTGTTTGTATTATTTGGTCCCTTTGTTCTGAGGCTGCCAACTTCTTGGGCTGCATGGTTCTTTAGAGCCTAGCTTAAACTGTGGGTTGGCATTCCATATGGGCTCATGCAACTCTGAGTATGCCAGGAAGGGGGGCGGTCATAAAAATTGGCAATGGTAAATGTTTTCTGAATGTACAGCAACCAAAAATTCATTCAGAATTAAACAGGTAACGTGTCTTCAGTACTTGCCTGTGTTACATGGCTTATTGAAGTCTTAGTTCTCAATGTACAACGTGCGTACTTTACATTATACGCATATACCATTATCCTATACAGTGCAATAAATGTCGCCTGAGATACAATGGCTCAGAGTCCAATCTATTGTGTTATGAATTTCTGGGTTTTTATTGTGCATACAAAGTTCTCTGCTGTTATAGAAACATAATCACTTATTTATATAAAACAAAGACTTAGCATTCCTGTGCCACAGCTCCTTAGCATGTAAGTACCAAATTATACATCTTTGTATTGCATTAGAATCCTAAATTTAAAAATTTGCTGTCTGAGTTGCTGACTTGAGCCCAGTTTAAAAAAAAAAATCACTAAGTAATCTATGGTTGAGGATTAGAACAGAAATTTCAACAGCTTCTCAAATGGCTCTAAACATATTTCTTCCCTCTTGTACTTGTGTGTGTATGTGTGTGTGTGTGTATGTGTGTGTGTGTGCCTATAGCAGCTTTCTTAGCAGTCCTGATTATAAACTTAACATTTCAATCAGCAAATATGCATCCAAGATTTAATTCTTTATGCAAAAGTAAGTTTATCCACATGAGAATTTGCTTTTATCTTTAATACATACATGGCAAATGTATATGCATCCCAAGTAAATGCTTTAAAGCAAATTTATTATCAGTACATATTTGATTTATATACCTATTTCATATACCTATATACCTGAAGTTATGTAAAATATTTTTAGGCAAGATGGGATACATGTGGAAAAAGTTTAAGAAGTTGTATCCTGGAAGAAGAGAACTGTTAGAATGTGTGTGTTTATGTACCTATGCATATATGTATATGTGTGTGATATCTATATATGCATATATATGTGATATACATATATGTCTATATATGTGATGTGTATATATATGTGTGTGTGTGTAAGAAGCTGTATTCTGGAAGAAGAAAATAGTTAGAATGTGTGTGTTTATGTACTTATGTATAGATGTATATGCCTGTGATATCTATATATGCGTATATATATGATATATGCATATATATATGATATATGTATATATGTCTAGATATGTGTGTGATATATATATATGTATCTGTGTGTGTAAGAAGCTGTATTCTGGAAGAACAGAACATTAGAATGTGCATGTTTATGTACTTATGCATATATGTATATATGTGTGTGATATCTATATATGTGTATATATATGTGTGATATATGTATATATGTCTAGATATGTGTGATATATGTGTATGTGTGTGTCTGTGTCTATGTCTGTATATCTGTGTCTATTATAAAAGGGAATTTAGATAGGCTTACATGATAGGACTTGAGTAATCCACCAGTATTTTTCTGTACTTGGAGCAGCAGAGAAACCAGAAATTTCCCAGGCTAGGAAACTCAGCATTCCCAGTGCAGCACTGACAGCCTGCAAGGTTGCTGGTGTGGAATTCGTGTTGCTAGGCAGAAGAGGCTGGAGTGTGATGTCAGCAGAGGCTCTCAGCAGAAGTAAGAGACACACTCAGAACGAGCGAGCGCTCTCCCCAGCAGGACACAGTGATGCTTTCTCACGTTTGTTTTGCATGCTGGCTGCTGATGGGGAAGAGCTACTTACCCGGAGAATGGGTCCTCCCCATCCTCAGGCTCTGACTCACCTGTCAATCTCTGAAAATGTCCCCCAAGGCACACAGATGTGTCTCGTCAGCTCTACACATCTTTTTCTCCAATCAAGGTGACAACTTAAAGCAGCCATCACAAGACATTGTGGGTCGATGTAGCCTCTGATTCTCCTATAAGCCAATCTAATGGGTCTCATAACTGTGCACACGTCCTGTCAGTTCTTTCCCTCCGGAGAGCTCTGGCATACGAATCGTACAAACAGTCAGAGTCTGAAACAGTCCTTAACTTTCTTGATCTCAGTTTGCTTTCAGTGCTATATAATACGGTCTATTTGGTAAGCTTTTTTAAAATTACAGCAAAATCAATTCTCAATGTGTAGTTAATAACTGAGAGATAAATATCAGCCATTAATTATTTGAAGTATAGAATGGGCTCTGTTATGATAAGAACTTCATCATCATTTTCTCATTTAGCTTTTACAAGAATCCTAAAAATGGGTCTTAGAATATCACTACAGAAGAACCTAAAAATACTAGACATGTGTCCCCCACCTCTCCCCTCCCCTTTCCTCCCCTCCCATCTCCCTTCCTCCCCTGCCCCCAATTCCCCTTCTTCCCTTCCTTCCTTCTTTTCTTTTTTTCTTTTTTTGGAGAAAGGATATCACTTTGCAGCTCTGACTGGCCTGGTACTCACTAGGAAGAGCAGAGATCCACCTGCCTCTGCCTTTTGTGTTCTGGGATTAAAGTTGTGCATGTACCTAGCTTAGGTTAGCTTACAATTCACTAGGTAGCCAGACTGCCTTTGAATGATTCTTGATCCTCAATAAATGGCAGGAGATGTGTCCCTTTAGATCGATAGTCTCTGGAAATAGGGGACTTTCTTTTCTCTAAAAAACTAATGACTTTCCCCCAGAAGAATAGATTTTTCTCCCCATTCCCCACCATGATCCAGACCTAAATTTTTCTTTATTAGTAGATATTAGTTCTTCATTTTATAATGATCTATGGGAAGCTGAGGCTTTTGAGCATGTATGACTAGAGAAATTTACAGCAAGAGAAGTGTAACTCGATGCTTGCAAACCAATTATACCACCTTGTGCTTTTAAAACAGAAAATAAAACTTTAATTTTAGAAAGAAATGAGGTAAATGGTTATCTCCATTTTTTTTGAGGTGTAAATGGTTTTGTAAAACAGATGTAGTTGGGTATGAACCAGCTTCCGGTGTTACAGATTTTGACTGTTATCACCCCTTCAAGACTAACCAAACAAACATTCCTTTAAGCAGGAAAGAGAGACAGAACTTTGTCCTCTGCAACCAGGGTAGAGATACCCATGACTTACTCACACCAAGAGGCGATATATAGTTCATGTAAAACCCATTCCCCTCAGAGCAAGGGGGACAGAATGCAGCAGGGGTTCAGCTGTCACAGAACAGGATGCTATAGACGTGAGGGTGGGTATCATGTTCAGAAGGGAGAAAATTTCATGGGAGAAGAGGGCAAAGGTAAGATAAGAGTCAAGACTTAAAGATGCTCAAGATTTATAAGACGGACAGTAAGGAGACAAGGGAGGAGTATTTAGGGGTTGGGGAGGGGAGCTAATTGAGGGAGAAAGCCCAGGCTGCTTGGTACCACTAGCTGCATAGTTGCCTGCAATCTCGTGTGTACTCAGAGATGTGTTGGCTTCCCCTATAGACATGGCACTATTTTTCCTCTGCAGAATTTCTGTTTGTGTTTTCAGTCTAGCCTCAGAAACCATCCCTGACTAGAGGCAGACCTGTTGAGAATGAGCACTGATATTTTCTTCCTTCACTAAGAGATCTGGGACTGACCTACTAGGAGCTGGATCCAGGACATGCACAGTCTTAGTGGAGTGAATTTGGGCATCAGAGCTGGTCTGCATTCCTGGAGCTTGCTGCCTTCATGGTGGAGTTGATGAAGCTGAGCTTTAGTGAGATCCTTGGAAGTCTGACGGTCATCGGGGGTCATGGCAATATCCTTCTAGAGCAAATCTAAGTCAGCCGGAAGTACTCAAAATCAATGCCATAATTAGCTTTAATCCTTTGAAGCTAACATTAATGGTGGGATCATCTGCTATAAACATTTTACTGTCAGCAGGATAGGAATCATAAATAAAGCCACACTGGAGGGGACAGCAACGAATAAAGTGACATATGCTTGTGGAAGGAAGATGAAAACAGAGAGTTCTTTAAAACACAGTTTTGTCCTTCTCCCACCCACCCTGCATTTCTTCCTATGGGATGGAGCCTAGGTCTGAGACTTCATCCATATTCTTCATAAATATTAATTTTGCAAGGGATAATTAGAATCTGAGTTTTTCTTGAACTGTTGGGAAGAATGTCATTCACTAAATTTGATGTGAAATAGGAAGGCTTTTAACTCCCATTCGGTGCTATTTGTTAAGTATCAGTTTTGTCTCAGCTCCAAACTTTGTCTCTGTAACTCCTTCCATGGATGTTTTGTTCCCAATTCTAAGAAGGGGCAACAAAAGGATGGACCATCTAGAGACTGCCACACCTGGAGATCCATCCCATAATCAGCCTCCAAATGCAGACACCATCGCATACACCAGCAAGATTTTGCTGAAAGGACACTGATATAGCTGTCTCTTGTGATAAAGCTATCCCGGTGCCTGGCAAACACTGAAGTGGATGCTCACAGTCAGCTATTGGATGGAACACAGGGCCCCCAATGGAGGAGCTAGAGAAAGTGCCCAAGAGCTAAAGGTCTGCAGCCCTATAGGTGGAACAACAATATGAACTACCCAGTACCCCCTAGAGCTCGTGTCTTTAACTACATATGTAGCAGAAGATGGCCTAGTTGGCCATCATTGGGAAGAGAGGCCCCTTGGTCTTGCAAACTTTATATGCCCCAGTACAGGAGAACGCCAGGGCCAAGAAGTGGAAGTGGGTGGGTAGGGGAGGGGGGGAGAGTATGGGGGACTTTTGGGATAGCATTTGAAATGTAAATGAGGAAAATACCTAATTAAAAAAAAGTATCAGTTTCGAAAACTCATGGGCAGTTAAAAGGAGAAAAATCTGATCAATAGAAATAATATCTTTCAACTTATTTTCTTTTATAAATGAGAAAACTGAAATTCAAATAAATTTCATAGGATTTATCCACATTCATGTAGTAAGGAAAGGGGCATATCTGGAAACAGGGTTAAAATTTCTGACTCTGTATCTCTGAGTAGGTATGCCTGGGTGCATTTGTGTACGTGTGTATCTGTGTATGAGTGTGTGTTTGTCTGTGTATTTGTGTGTGAGTAGCTGTGTGTGTCTGTGTGAGTGAGTCTATGTGTGTATATTTGTGTGTCTGTGTGAGCAGATGTTTCTGTGTGTGAGAGTGTACATGTGTATATTTGTGTGTCTGTATGAGTGAGTGTGTGTGTGTGTGTGAGTGGGTATTTATGTGTGCGTATCTGTGTATAAGTGAGTGTATGTGTTGTGTCTGTGTGTCTGTGTGTGAGTATGTGTGTATGAGTTTGTTGCATCAGAAAGTCAAGACTTTTTTCCTTCCCAAGAATTTTTATAATCGACAGTGCCTTGCTTAATGTAGCAGGTTTCCTCAGCCATCCTGTGGAGCTGTTCAAGGGGAATACTTTTGTTTATATTGATTTTAAACAAGCGATTGAGGCTCATCTTTGATGGGTCTATATTTTAGTGTCTGTCTCCCCCTCCCCCATCTCTTGTTCATGTAGGAACTAGAAATTGCGGTGTAGTCTCTTGTTTTGGGGAAAACTGTCTTTGCTTTGTAGTGTAAAAGTTTCCCCTCCAGGTGTGCAGTTAGGGAAGAGAACCAACTATTAATGAAAACCAGGAGATTAAGATAAACTTTTCTAAGTTAATGAACGATCAAGCACTTCAGGAGCAAACATTCTGGATTCTCCGAATCCAGAGAATTTGTGTAGAGAATCTGAAGCTGAGACAAGTAAGTAACAAATTCTTTCAAACAGGTTGGAAAAGATTTCTTAAGACTTTACAAGATGGCGTCTGGTAAACACATTCTTGGCAGGAAGTAGAATTGTTATTCTTTGGCCCTAGAAATAGTTTCTCAAAGTCAATCGGGGTGTTATCACTTCATCCAGCCTGGTGTTTCACAAGCTATGAACGCTCTTCTTCAGGCTAGTCTAGGCTTGTTCAGGGTGCTCTCCCCCTGACTTTTGAATTTTTAAAAGCATGATGCTAAGTGCTGTCTGCATCCCAACATAGCTGCACTCCATCTCTTCTAGGTCAGCATATTAAGATCTTTACAGATGTAGCTTGGCCCCAGTATCACGCAGTGACTCAGGTTTCTGTTACACCAACAAGAAGGTTTGTGCTTCTGCCTCGATTTATGCTGCCAGGGTCTTTGCTCATTGCGCAGTATTCGTAAATACTGCACCAAGTTTCAGATTCTGAGTTTGGCTATCGTAATGGCATTGAGGTCACTCCCCACTTCAGTTCTGTGACACAGACATTGCTAGTGTCCCTCTATAGACATACTCCCATCATGCTTCATGTTCTGAGCTTTTGCTAGACACCTGGCTTTCCAGGACAACACTGCATATCTCAATCTCCCTTGTAACTAATACGGCTGAGTGACTAAATTTGGCTAATGGGCTGTAACTTAAAGCCTGAGTGAGTGTTATGGGTTGTACACCTGTCCTTCTCAACTGGATGGGCTTGCCTGTACCCTAGGGTGGGAGACATATTTTGAGGATTACATTACTGTCCTATCAACTCCTTGTATACAGAAATGAAAAAGAAGTCATTTCTGTTTGATTATAGATTCTGTGCTTCTAGTCTGTTTGTTATGTCCCTGAGACTTATCCTAATTCATACAGCTTGCTAGGATGTTCAAGACCATTTCACATTGTTCATAACCAAGTGAAGAGGAGACATTTGTCACAATTGTCAGGAAGTCCTTATTTTTGTTTTGTTTTGTTTTGGTTTTTGAAGACAGGGTAGCCCTGTGTAGCCCTGGCTGTCCTGGAACTCACTCTGGAGACCAGGCTGGCCTTACACTCAGAGATGAGCCTTCCTCTGCCTCCCAAATGCTGGGATGAGTTTTCATTTGAAAGTGAGCAAGGAGGAATAAATGGGAGGATATGGAGGGAGGAGAGGGAAGCACATAATGAGGTGAGTACATTATAATCTCAAGTAATCTTTCAGTTTTAAGTTCTTCCTCTGTCTGAACACAATTCACTTTTCCCCCATGATTTCCACTGTGTAGCAATTCTTCCTTCTGTATGATGTAAGTCCTTTGTACTGTCATTCAGACGTATTTTATGTCCCTCTCACTGAGCAAAGGCAGCAGAAGGGCTCTACCTATGTCTAAGGCCTTTTCTGTTTTAGGAACAGATATGCCCTTTGTCATTTTTACTTCATTTGGACTAATCATCTGCATTCTGCTGCTTTCAGGTGCTTAGCCTTCCACCTTCGCCGTTACCTTATGTCTTCAGGGGTTTTAATTTGTGGAATGAAGTCTGAGGCACTGTCAATGGATACAAGGCATTACCATCTAGGGGCCTAGCATTGTGTATAGTGCATCATCTAACTTCATCTGCATCAGGATTCTGCAGGCAAAAGACTATTATTAGCTCCATTATACAGCAGAGGAAACAGACTCTTGCGGGAGATTATGCACTGCACTAAAGAATAAGATGAGAGAGCCTCTAAGCCCGCTCCTTAGGAGTGGGTTGTTTATATGTTAATATTTATAAAGCCTATCAGATTTGGGGTACTTTTTCAACACGTTAAGACACATGCTCCTGATATAATCTCTAAGGCTTGTAGGAGTTGCCTGTATCTGACAGATTCATTCTTGGATTCAAGTGGAGATGGTAACTTCGTAATTACAAGGGTGGCATATTAAGATTAAAAAGCCCCTAAAGGGGATGTATCAGTTATATTACATAAACAGGACATCCTGCACTCTCGCTCAGTTATCTCTTTATATGAGTTGGTACCTGTGGTTGGGGACAAAATTTCTCAAGATAGCATCAAAGAGCCCTTGTGGAAATGGAGTAGGCTCTTCGGTGATTTTGATGTCAATATTGAAAATTAAGTCCGAAGATGCCAGGTGGTGGCGGCAGCATACACCGTTACTCCTAGCATTTGGGAGGCAGAGGCAGGCAGATCTCTGTGAATTCAAGGCCAGCTGGTCCACAGAGTGAGTTCCTGGACAATCAAGGCTATACAGAGAAACCCTGTCTCATCCAAAAACTAACTAACCAACCAACCAACCAGCCAGCCAGCCAGCCAGCCAACCAACCAACCAATCAACCAACAAACCACCATGGCCAACAGTAAAAGGTGTGCGCATGTTCAGCTCTCCTGAGATATCAAGTGCCTACAGGTATGTAAGAGTTTCCTAAGCACAGTGCAGTAAGGGCTCAAGTGGGTCTTCAATAATGAATGTTGTATTTATTAGCCTATTTTTTTTCTGCTCAGTAGCACCAAATTACGTTTAAGAGGAAATTCTTTCTCCAGAATATTTTTCTCACAGTCTCCTCTTACAGACTGGGGGATGGATAATCACGAGGTAATCCCAGTTTCAGGAATTCTTTGGCCCTATTATACTGCAGACATTACATCAAGGGCCTTAGATAGGTCATATAAGCCTTCGATCCCCATCTCCTTATCTGGAGAATGAAAGCATTAGTTCTTTATGATTGCATCTTCTCTCCTTATCCACTTTCCCTGCTCCAAGTGGGAACAGGAAGAACATTCGGAAGGATGCTTGTGCAATAGCCCCGTTTGCTTTAGGACAAGTAATTACCCATGATGGAAAACATATGAAAGTACCTTGTATGGTTGTTAGCTGCCAACTCTCATCTACACACCCTTCTCCATCCATTCCCACATCTTTTGCTAAACACCAAAGCAATGGTTATAAATTACGTGATGTTCCTTCTTGCTTTACCACATAAGTATTTCATTCTAATAACTGCTCTAGGCTATCAAAGCCTGCCTTTCTGTCTTCTTATTGGAAACTGGTTGTTTTCCTTCCCTGGCCAAATCCTACGTGATGGAGCCTTTTTTTTTTTTTTTTTGGCAAATGGCAGTTATTGGGATTTGAAGACATATGGACTACAAACTGCCAGCTCATGTTTTAAATCAGGTCCCCCTGATGAGTTCCGTCCCTTTAGCCGTTCATGCCACAGGTGAAGTCATGTGGATGCTTTCTGTGGCCTCCTATTAATATCCCAAGGCCTGAGGCTCTGAGCAGCAGGATGTCTGTTCTCCAGCTGTTTTTTCAACAGGAAGAGGGGATCAAATAAACAATGCACACACAGTAGTTCACTCGAAACCGCAGGTAATCTGCAGCTGCAGCAAGAACAATTCAGCTTTGCCAAACAGGTTCACAAAGAGGCTGCATATTACAGAAGCAATGCAGAAATAGTCTCAGGGTAGTTGATGGTCTCTTTCCATCAGACTGCAGCCAACCTATAAACCCAGGATTGGACACATGAGAGCTAACTTTTGTTCATTTAAAAAAAATGTAATTATATTTGTGTGTGTGTACATGCCAAAAACCCAGAGATCACACTTAGGTTGTGTGTGTGTGTGTGTGTGTGTGTGTGTGTGTGTGTGTGTGTGCATGTGTACACATGTATATACTTAAGCTAGAGTCCTAGGGATCAAATTCAGGTTACCAACCATGACAGCAAATGCCTTTACATACTGAACCTTCATGCTGGCCTGTCTTTCAAGTGATTTTTAAAATGAAGTTTAAAAGTTTTCTCTGTCATGGAAAAGGAGTAATTTTGATGTAGACATGCAAAATAGTAGTATACTATCCTAGTTATAAGTAAGATTTGAATTTAAAATTTCCAACATTTCCAAATTGTCATACCCTTCGAAATAGGAGCAAACCATATGTAACATTAATGTGAAGCTCTTGCTAGCAAACACTGCCTCCCCGCCCCACACACTTGAGAATAGAGTATCATCAATTCAATATGTAAAAAACTGTGCCATGTGACAGACATATTTCTTGGTGATACAGAGCATAAGGGTAGATATGCAAGCTTCATGTGAAACATTTATTGGTTTATTGAAGGGACCAGAATGATGGATTCCCGGGTAAGTTCTAGGCTGGTAAGTAAATTTAGAGTCCGAAGCTCAGTCTTGTGCTTGGTGCACTCTTGATGCCTAACCTTTATGTGATACCATGTAGGGCCAAAAATGCACTGCTAGTTCATTGGCAAGAACCCGACTGTAATCCTTGGTCTCTATGACAGTACTTCTTAAAGAAGTATCAGAATACCTCTTAGTCATAACTCAGATCTAAATCCTGAACTGCCGAAATTCTATTAATGAATCATAAAAGGCCTCCTTCCCCCGCCCCCTGTGAACAAGGTGGGCATTTATTCATCTCAGCGATGCAGTCATTATCGTAGGGCCAAGTATGACTTAGAATAAGCTGGAAATTGGGTGAAACCAACCATCCAGCACCAGGGGCTTGAACAGTCATCGATGTTGTCAGTGAGTGTTCCTGGTAGTGAAAAGGCCTTCCCAAGCCAGTCAATCCTGTTTCTGTTTTTGACTGTAACCATGGAGACGCCCAGGCGCTTTTGCTATATTTAGTTAATTCATTGTGTTTAGAGACTGTTTCCAACCTCCTGGCGCTGTTTTTCTTATTATTTCTTTTTCTGTACTCCCCATGAACTAAGTAAAATATCAGCCTGAGGATTATCATCTGAGAAGCTGAACGGGTGTGTGAGTTTGACACAGAGGTTAAGGTTAAGGTTAAGAGGTTAATGCATTTGTACATCATGGGCCTCAATTCTGGGACTATTTTGAATAACCAAGATTTATTCTATCGATTTGAATTCATTAAGAAATCCAAGAGGGCTGACGATGTAGGTCACTGGTCGGGTGCTTGCCGAGTGTGAAGAAAGCCTTGGAATTAATCCCGGACACCATCCAAAACTGTCAACAAGGTTCAAATACGGCACATGTCCCCTCTGTTATAGTGTGAGAGCACAGGTTAGAGCTGCTAAGCATCAGGGTGAGAAGTGTTGTCCCTCTGGAGTCTGTCAACAAATATCAGTGGATAAGCCAGGGTATCAGAGATTATTCATTCCTAATTCTGCATGGATCATTCATTATATGAAAGAGGAGAAGGCTGAGTTCCTATCCTGGGAGGCACAAAGAGGAAACACCAAGACAAAAGTGAAATGTGATAAATGAATGTGAGCAAGAGCTGTCTGCCACGAATTCCCTTCTCTTCTTTGGGTTTCTTCTCTTTTTAAAAATAATTTATTTTATTCTATGTGTTGTATGAGTGTTTGACTTGCAAGTATATATTCGCACCATGTGCTTGCCTGCTGACCAAGGAGGTCAGAAGAGGCCATTCTTTGGAACTACGAGCTGCCATGTGGTTCTGGGAATTGAACTTTCGTCCTCTAAGATGAGCAGTAGGTGCCCTTAACCACTGAGCCATCTCTCCAACCCCTCTAATTTCCCTGATGGGGAAATAATCTCTCCTCTACTCATTAGCAGCTAAGCAAGGCAGGCACTGTTGGAGACACATTTCTTCATTTACGTTGAGTCTGCCCTCTCTGTGTAGTTACAACTCTGGGGAATTTTGCAGAGAGCCAAATGGAGTCACCGAGTCTCTGACATACTCTTGGAACTGACCTAAGTAAATGTTTTCATAGCACTGAACTGAACGTGGCAAGAACAATTCTTGCCCCTCGTCCCAAAACACATACTCTTGTTGAACTAAGACCTTCAATTGAGCATGCTCAGAAATGTACACTTTAACTTGAATGTGATAAGTACTTTGCCTACCTCTGCTTTCCTATGTGAGTGTGTTTTCTTCCCAGTCAAAATCTCCCTATGTTCTTCCTTGGTTAAGAATGCTACTTAGGAAATAATCTCGGTGATTTCCTCTCCTGAGGCAAGTATTCTTTACTCTCCTAATTGTGCTTTCTTGGATTGGTACCCACCAAGAGTAGACCCCCACCACAGTACATACTGAATACGCAGGTGGGACAGTGATTTCTTCTAACTGATTCCCACTGGAGTAGCTGAAAGACGTGATTCTCCTTTCACCCTAGTGTGGTCATAGGCTAATCAGAAGACCTAAAATTGGCCAAGGAAACTTACTTCTAGGTCTAGAAGATGGAGGTAGAAGGAAAAATTTTGAGGCATACATGGCTCAAGAGAGACACATATAACCATGATGCTTTGGGATATAAAACAGTTGGTATCGTTCTGTCATTTGGCGTCAGTTGCCTTGGACTTCAGCCATTTCTAGGACTACAAGCTAATGCTGGACTTTTCATAGCCTTGCAGTAAGTTCTCTTGCATTATGCTGAGTTATGAATGAGTCTGTTTCTAATGCTTATAGGTAGGGATCTTGAAATAGTATCACAGTCAGGAATGGGAGATAGAGCTGAGGAAATACTGTAGCTGGAAGAGGGCACTACTACCTGCTCCATGGCTTCCAGGACAAGAATAATTTCATAGGTCAGGAAGCTGGGGAAAGGGCATAGTAGGTTAAGGAAATAGCATATGTGCATGCATGGAGGTTAGAGCAGTTAGGGCTTGGTGTTACCCAGAAGAAAAACATGTGGCGTTGGTATTTGCTTTGTAATGCAGCTGTGTGCTAAGGCAGACAAAAATCGGAGAGCTGAGGCCCAACAGTTTTTCCTCTGAGTGACCCCTGACAAGCCTCCCCTCTGTTACTGTAAACTATGCCTTCATTATTAGTATGGTGGCTGGTAGGTGGGCCTGGTAAGGGGGGTTGTGTCTAATAGATGTTTAGTGAAAAAGTGACTTAAATTCAGTTCTGCCTAAGTACATTCTTCAAGATTTCAGAATTGGAAGGACCCCTGAGTGGCAGAAATCTCTATCCAGTCTGAGGACTGGTCCCAGAACTGTACAATTTGGGCAGTACCTCACAGAGAACATTTGAGATAGTTGGGGATCCTGAATATTTTTGTGTGCATGGGGAATCCTGCATGTTTTGTATGCATGGGGATCTCGCATGCTTTACATGTATAGTGATCTTGTATATCTTGTATCCATGGGGATCCTGCATGTTTTGTATGCATGTGAAGATAAAAAAAAAAAAAAGACTTAGAAGGCACCACTCCTGTTAAAACTTTGAATATTTCATAATGTTCTCTTCCAAGTAAGTGCCTCATTACTTATCCAAGTATTCCAGGTTACAACTCATCTCATTTCCTGTTTCTCTCCTTGGAGGGCAAGGGCACCAGGAGTTAGTCATCTTCCCTGTAAATAACAACCTGCCACGTGGTTGACATTGATTATCAAATTGCCTTTGGCTCCTTCCTTCATGTCTCCTAGTCTCTTTTCTAGCCTTTAATCATCTCTGTGGGTCTCTTCTCAACCATGTCCAAGCCCACAAGAAAAGTTTGTTTCTGTTTCAAAACAAATGCCACAAGTTTCTAGCCTTGTTCAAATTGGCAAAAGTTAGATGACTTTCTAAGACAAAAAATATTTTTAAAAAGGCATTTCAGGGGTTCCTAGAATTTGATATGGTTCTCTAGCCATTGAAACTATCTCAATATTAGTCACTTTGAGTGAATGTAGTTTTTCCCCCTCTGTGTGTAATTCTTAGCTTTAATGAAACTAAATTTTTTTCTTTTATTGGATAGTTTTTTTATTTACATTTAAAATGTTATCCAATTTCCAGGTCTTCCCTACAGAATTCTCCTATCCCATCTCTCCTACACCTGCCTCTATGAGGGTGCTTCCCCACCCACCCACCCTCTCCTGCCTTTCTATCCTTGGCATTCCCCTACACTGGGGCATTGAATCCCCACAGGCCCAAGGGCCACTCCTCCCAATGATGTCCAACAAGGCCATCCTCTGCCACATATGTGGCTGGAGCCATGGGTCGCTCCATGTGTATTCTTTAGTTGGTGGTCCAGTCCCCAGGAGCTCCAAGGCCTGTTGACACTGTTGCCCCTTCCATGGGGCTGCAAACCCCCTCAGCTCCTTCAGTCCCTTCTCCAACTCCTCCATCGGGGGCCCTGTGCTCAGTCCAGTGGTTGGCTGTGAGCAGAGTGGATGTAGTTTTTTAAGTGAGATGTCATCGACATACTTCCTGAAGTAAGGTCACTGGCATAACTGTTCATAGAGTTCCTCCTACGTGCCTCAGTTATTGACCTTGTCAAAGAGCTCGCAATCTAGTCGTTGATGCAGAGATAAATAAAAGAGATTCAGTGTGCTAGACACAGAGGAATGAACAAGAAAAGGAGTATGAGAGGGAGGGAAAGAGTTCCAAGCCTGGCTGGAGAGGTTGGCTTGTACAGCTGCTCCCTCCTCCTCCACTTCCTCTTCCTCTTTTCCATCTAGTATGTTTTTAATTGAAATAGAATTACATTACTTTCTTTCTTCCCTCCGATCTTTCCCATCTTTGAATCCCTTCCCCATCCCCTCATACTCTCAGGCTGATAGAGTCTTTTTCTTTGATTATTATTGTTTTATACACACACACACACACACACACACACACACACACACTCGTGCTTCGCTCCAATCAGACAACTGTTGGTTGGTTGCCACTACATGAATTGCCAGGGATTGAATTGTTATACAAATCTTTGCCAAGCTGGTCATTGTCGTGGTTCCTCCTAGGTCTTTGACAGCTGGGCAGGATTGTTTAGCTGAAGAGTCTTGACAGTGAGCTGTGAGATTTCCATAGTTGGGAAGGAGATAAGGAAAGGTCCCATTTCTCCTGGCAAGATAAGAGTATGAAGGCATTGGATGGCACTGAGTGTTCTCAGTTAGCCTAGGATTTCATGAGTGCATGGAAAAGGAGACCCTAGAGAAATCTACGTGATGCTCAGAGAGGGCTTGGGATTTTGTTCCGCAATTGGAAACATGAAGTATTTATGAGCAGTTGTTTAGACAAGAGTAGCTTTCCAGATCACTCAGCTAAGAGACTAACATATTAGATAGGCAAGGGCTTGAAGTTAGATTGGCTGTAAGGTGATTGTGACGAACAGATCTGGTGAAGTCCAGACTTGGAGGAGAATAGATGAATCTGTATACCTGGCTAGCCTGCACTTTCTATGTAAACGGGGCTGGCTCTCGATTTGCAACAGCCCTGTTATTCAGCATCCCAAGCCACTTCATGGAGATTATACATAACATATAATACAATGTAGATGCTTCAAATTGTTATTGGACTGTGTTTCTTGGAGAATAATGATGAGGAGAAACCTGCACATGTTCAGGCTGGAGATTTTGAACTTGTGGATCTAGAACCTGTAGATACAGGCAGGTAGCTGCAATTCCTCAAATAACTCATAATCTTGCTTTCGGGTGTCAGAGGCCAGATATCTCTGCCAGACTTCAGGTCCCGGACTTGAAAAGCTACAGTACCTTCTTGTAAAATCAGTAGGGGAGAGTGTTCTAGAACCAGTATTAGAATTTCAAACCTGAAACTCAGGGAAAGAAGTTAAAAGAAGATCCACAATTCAGCAAATGACCACACCAGCCATACTGATGCACAATGGGGGAAAGTTCACCATTTAACAGTCTTCCTAATTTAAGTCTGTAGGGTCCGTATGTCTATGACACAGGATACAAAGCACCTCTCAGGAAGTATATATATGTCAAAGTCAGGCACGGTGGTGTAGCCTGTGAGCCTAGCACTTGGGAGGCTGAGGAAGGAACATCTCTGTAGAGGACAGCCTGGGGTATATAATGAGATTTTGTCTAAAAAAAACCAACAGCAACAAAAAACTCCCCACCCCCCCCCCGCCCCAAATCAAAACCAAAAGGTTTATGTTTTAGCTCAGTGATTGAACGCTTGCTCAGCATGAGCAAAGGCTTAGGTGTGACCCTCAGAATGGGGTGAAATTGCGTATTTCAGATGAAGTCAGATCTAGGACTCTTGTTTTTCACTTATTAGTACAAAAAACCCAATGGGTAACAGTTGAGTAGGTGTGTAGGTGCTGTGATTGCCAAATTTGTTTGGCAGGTTGTGGTGCTTTGGAGACGAAGTCCCTCCTTCTGCTCATCTTACTTTTCCCCAGCCTCCCCCACCCCACCCCCCCTAGCCACAGCAGGAGGAGAAGTGTGGCTTTGAATAGTCGCTAAAAATGGGAGAGGGTGGCAGAAAGAGTTCTCACTGTTTGCTAGAGGAGCTTGGGAGAGAAGGGGAGTGGGTCAGAACAGAATCAGTGGCAAAACTACGATTAATACAGGGAACCTCTGAGGGGATGGTGAATCCTGAGGTTCAAAATATGGGGTGGGGGTGGGGGGCATTCAGGTCAAATCAATCAACTTTCTGCAAGGGATTAAATTCTGAAAATAAATCGGAAAGCTTTCGTGCCAAGTAGGTTTCAGAAAGCATGATGTGGGCACTTGATTTTCTTCCTTAGAAACTTGTCCGTTCCCCCCCCCCCCCCCCCAAAGGAATAAAGCGAACTGTATTCAGGAGAACTGGACAAAATGAATTCCTAAGACTGTGTTAGGCGTGCTGGCTCTTATCTGTTGTCTAACAATAGCAATAATGCTAACACCTATAGCTGCCTCTGGTGCTTTAGATGCTTGTAGGGAAGGGATTATTTACACAGCAAATCTAAGCCTAGGAGGCCAATACTGTCTATAGCCAGACAGTGAAGTCCGGACTCAAGAACTGGGTATCTCTGACTTTAAAATATTGGGTTTTCCTCTTCCTCTTTCTTCCAGCCCACACAATCTGGAACAGACAGGCTATTAATAGAGTCCCAGGCAGAGTTCAAAGCCGTATCCGAATTGGAGATATGGTGTCTGTGACTGGCTCGGGGGTCTTGATCAGCAGCATCCTTAGCAGTGTTTCGTAGGACCTGACCAGGCTAGTGAGAGAGTCTGCTGAGTGTTCTGATTGAAGTTAAGGGAGGGGACACTCCATGCTAAAGCCATGTTACTGGCTAACCTTCACTTCGCAGGTCAGAGTGCCTCTTACTCTTCTCTTGGTTTTCAACTTAGACCCAGGTGAAGTTGCAGGCCCTGTGTGTAAGCCAATGGGGCTATTGGGTGCCTGAAGGCATCAGGCATCTGTCTATGAGATTCTTTGGGTAAGAGCACCCAAGGGCACTTCGAACAGGGCTCCATGACTTCAGCTGCACTCCCCGAGTGGACAGCTGGTGCTCATTTCCTGTCAATGATGCATGGTCTGATGGTCCTGATATGAGCTGATGAAACCATGCAGAGTTTCCGTGTTGCTAATTGGCATAACGTTAAAAATTGGATTAGATGGGGGTCATTTTTTTTTCATCTCTCCTTGGCTTGCAGGGTAATTTTGGACCATGAAGTCACTCAATGGTTCATTTGTGAATGGCAACTCTATTTTAAGCACTGTTCTGGGTAATCAGGACAAATCATTGATTAAAATAAACAAAATTGATTGTCTCTGTCAATTTTGTATGCCTGTCATGCACATGCCATTCTTTCATGGATGTGGTCTTTTGGTTTTTCTTTTTTTAAAAACTCAATGCACTAATCCTTGGAGTGTTGTAGAAAAGTATCTGGGTTTAAAGATGAGCACCAAGTTAGTTCCCAGCCCTGTGCTTACACACCACACACACACACACACACACACACACACACACACACACACACACACACACACACACACATCAATGTAAATACATAAGCCTCTTATGTAAATACACATTTCAAGAAAACATTTCAAGAAAACAAATCAAGGATTCAGAAGCAGAAGTCTATGGCCATACCTGCTGGAGATACTCATCTTATCTGCCAAAAGCTGAGGAGATTGTATTGGGCTATGAGAAGTAGGACCCAGGAAATGACATTCAGTTGTTTTGTAAAAACTGGGAGGATCTTGAGTGATAAAGAGGAGTGGGAAAATCCTATCATCTGGAAAGGTCAGCATGGTATTTTGGGAAGACTGGGACCAGTCTGGGAGATGACTCCCAGTTTGACAGGAGTTGTGAAGGGCAACATTGCTATATCTTGTTTCCGTGGAGAAAGGGAAATTGGGAGGCTTGGGGGTGTGGAAAACACATAATTAGAACACTTCTCTAGGGCAAGAGTAACTGATTCTTTGAGCAATTACGCACGAGGCACTTTGAATTGCATCAAGTTATAGTCCTGCAATGAATGACCATTTTACGAAACAAAAATAAGGTTTAGAGGGCTTGGGAAATTGCTCACGATCATACCCCTTGTAAGAGATAATAGCAGGAGTTGACTGCTGTCTGCCTTGGCTATTTTCTCCTATAAGTAAGAATTAGCCATAAAGCACACGAGGAGATAAGAGAGCTAGCCGGATGAGGGTACTGAACCGGAAGAAGGTGTGGGACATTGAGGTTGGATGGAATGATATGCAGGAAATGGGGCTTAAAGAACTTTGCAATGGAATTTAAGAATTGGATGAGAGCAAAGATTCATTCACAAGAGGAAGGGGGTGAGTTGACAGTTGAGGTTTGGACTCAGCACAACAGTGGCATCATTCACAGAAGCTGGGGACTTAAGTGGATGAACAGGTTTTGTGGAGGAGGAAGAAGATGAGTTTGGCTTTGAACGTATTTGGTTTGTGGTAGCGGAGGGACATCCGGATATCCAGCTGGAAGATTACAAAGTAGGTCTGAGCTCATGGCCAAATAATTGGAAGCAATTCATGTAGAATCCAGTTCTCAACGGGGGTGTCATTATTGGAGGCGAAGCATATTTGGACAAAGGTAAAAGGCCAAACCAAGATTAGAGACCTGGTTTCCAAGTAAGAGGAGCCAACAAAGGATACCATTCTTATTTGTTTTAAGTGTGACTACAATAAGAAAGTCAGTAAAAAGAAAACAAGTGTCTGATTAGCACCTGATATCCAGGAGACTTCAAGATGTGGATTCTGGACCGCTCCAAGGTGACAGTCAGATTTCCTTGTGTGTTTGTTTGGATAACTTTTGGCCACTTGCATAAGTGACCTAGATGACTTTCGGGCATTAGTGCATGTTGTACTTCAGTCACTCTGGTGCATGAAGCCTGGGATGTCCCTGGATATGTGCTGATGATTCAAACATTGGCACTCTGTTTGGGAAATGTTTGGGCAGTCTGCTTGCTTTGACTTTGACTTTGACGGTTTTTTTTTTTTTTTTTTTTTTTTTTTTTGGTGGTTCCTCTGTAAGGAAATGGCCACGTGGGTTTTCCCTAGACTTCTGGTCTCATCTAAACACACACACACACACACACACACACACACACACACACACACACACACACACACACACACACCAGTCTTGGAAGTAGAATGCAATGATGTTGGATTCTGAGTGGAAAGGGGTACTGGAATAAGCCGCAGGCAGGGTCTTAACGACTGTACCTTGGGAGCATGGGTGTGTTGCACTTTTGCTAAAGACCTTAGGAGCCAGTAAACCTCTGAGAGCTGAGGGAGAAAGGCAAATCCAGGCAAGTGATTCATAGATTACAATTATGAAAAACAGGAAGAGAGGGCGCAAGCCTGTAATCAATCTTTTAAAATGGTAAGGCCACCTTCCTTTCCCATAGAAAATGGTCTCCTGGGAAGAGGTGCGGGTCTGTGCTAACACACTGGCCTTTTTGAATTGGTAACATGCTGCTTTGAGAGGCTTTGTTTGGCTGAAATTTGTCCTTAGTTTGTTCTCTGGCTTTCTCATTATTTTCCCCTAGATTTACGTGCTTATGGACTCCATCTTTTTGTCGGTACACACCCTTCAATAGCTGTTTGCTGAGTCCACGTTTCCCTGCATCCTTCCCACACACTCAAATACACATTGCCTTGTGCACTATTTTATAAAATATTTCTTTAATGTTACACACACACACACACACACACACACACACACACACTGGATTCTATGCTGTTTCTTGGGGAGATGCAAAACAAATCAGAATTCATCGCTTTCCTCAAAGAGCTCAAACCCGATCGAGCAACCACAGCATACACAGGCTCACACTTCCTCTGCAGAGCCACAATAATAGACCTGTGCGTGCTCATACCAGATGCAGGCCATTGTCAGAAGGATGGAGATGTGGGCAGGGGAGGTCACAGGAGGCTTCCGGAAGAAGGAAACCTCCCTTCTTGTACTTTAGAGATCTCCTGGTATTGATTATCTTTTTGACTTCTCTAAGCTTAAACCACTTCCTGTCTACTGCATCATTTCTACCGACCTTTAAGTTTGTTCAAGCTCCCACCATCTTAAGAAAAACAAGTTCTCTTAGCCATGTTTCCTTCCAGTTATTATCTCTTTTTTTTTCTTCCTTTTTTACCCCTACCCCTCATCTTTTATTGCTTGACTGAAGCAAGCCCACTGAAATCTGGACCACATCTTGATCTTGCTCCCAAATTGTTCTAAATAGAGGTCAATAATGACATTATGGTTGGTAAACACAACCAGATTGTTTTTGTGTGTGTATGTGTGCGCGTGCGTGTACAAACACTGTGCACACACACAATACACATTCAGAAGCCAAAGCAGGGCATTGGTTACTTTCTGCCTAATTGACTTGAGACAGAGTCTCTCTGTGAAGCAGGAAACTCACCATTTTTCCTAGGTTGGCTGGCCACCAAATTCTCCACATCTACCCATTTCCTCCTCTCCAACATTGAAGTTATAGGCACATGCAACTATTTCCAGCTTTTTATGTCAATGTTGGGGTTTGAACTCGGGTCCTTATGTTTGCAAAGCAAGAACTTGTACATTTCTGAGCCATCATCCCCAGCGCCATCTTGGTTTTGGGGAACAGAATCCCTCACTGTGGCTTGAGTCTCATCAATTAGGCTAAGGTGGCTGGCCAGTCCCCTGTCTCTGCTTTTCTGATGCTGGGACTAAGTGTCTGTATGGCACCATTCTGACTTTTTTTTATCTGGGTGCTTGGGATTGAACTCAGGTCTTCACACTCACATAAGCACTTTACCAACTGAGCTATGTCCCCAGTCTGACAGTCCTTTTCTTCCTTGCCTTCCTGGTTTCATTCATAGCTATGGCTATCTCCTTCATGATCCATCTCCTGCCCTGATTTCTCGACCCTCTCCTTTCTCTGGCTTTCCTTGTGCTTAGGAGCTAAGCTCTTTCTGGCTGTATACACATTCTTCTACAGTTCACAATTTAAAGATTGGTGTTACAAATTTGTAGGGACCTCTTTCAGTGCTGTGTTTTCTTCCTGAGGACACTTTCCCGTTATGAGTCCCATACAATTTTCAACCTGATGATACCTAGGTGATCCCCCCCCCCTTTGGGATGTAACTTCTGATCATTAGACTGTATCCATGCATCCCTCTAATCTATTTAGTAAGTAATTGCTGCTTCCCACTATGTGGCAAGCCCTATCTTAGAGGTGGAGGCTGAGCAGGAATCAGAAGGTCCTGCATTTGTGCACCTTCTACTAAAGCAGACTACAAAACCGTCTGCTGCCCCCCACCCCCAAATTGGGAAGCGCTATGGAGGAAAAGCAAGCAAGCAAGGAGGTGCTGGGATATGGGTGGAAGGCTTTGTTCCTTACCAAGAGTAATGAGAAAATTCCCTCTAGTCAGATGAGGGTTAAGTAGAGACCTGTGTGAGCGAGGGGGCACTGAGCCAAGCACGTACATAGAAGAGCTCAGTTGTCAGAGAACATCTCTGTTCTCCATCATCTACCCTGAGTAAGAAGTTCCAGATGATGAGTCTTCCACTCTGGGAACTGAGATAGATAATTAAGGGAAGAGGCGATGGTGTCATTTCTGTATTATCCCTTCCTGCCCTGGTACCCAACAAATGGACGACTTCTTTTCTTGCTTAATGCAGTTGAATCATACAGGTGGGCTTGAAATAGTCTTTGGAAATTACTGGCTATCCCAGAAACCATTGCAGCAATTATCTTCCCCCACAAACCACTCCCTACCCATGTTCTCAGTGTCAGTGACAGGCACAGGGAGACACCCTGTTGCCCAAACCAGAAACATGGGTATAAGCCACCCTCATCTCCGAAATATGATTCATCACCATGTTCCGGTTGGTGGCATCTTCTCTCATCTGTCTCTTTCAGCCTTTGTTGCTTCTTCCTCAGTGGCTCTCATCTGAATGGCTCCTCTGTTATCTACTGTTTTCGGTCCCTCCTCCACCAAGTACCTACAGGGCAGCAAAGGAAACTAGTCACATCACCACACAGAAGGGGAGTCTTAGAGCTTTAGTGTCTCCTCCTTGCCCAAGGGAAAGCGCTTCTGTTGCTGCTGCCAGTACACTGTGCTGTAAACTGCGATACTTTGGAGCTTCTCAAAGGAACAATATTCTTTGAAGCACATGGTAGACTATTCCATTTGCCTGCTTTTCTTGCTGGCTTCAGGTTTATTGAGTTTGAGTTTCACCTGGCAGCCCCGGCTGGCCTCAACTGGTTCTGTGGGCTAAGCTGGCTGGCTAGGTTCCCACTGTAGTGGGAACTATCCCCATCTCTTCTGCTCACTCATGCTGTTAGCTCTGTTGAATCTTTCCCTCTTGACTTGTATCTCAGTCTACTTTGCGATCTTGTTTGTTTTTAACAAGATAAGGCTACTTTATAAAGGGGAGTACTTCATTAGGTTCATAAATCTAGAGCCTGAGACATACAAACATTGCTGGTGTCCTTGAGGGTGTCCTTTGGATGGATTCCTGCACAGTGGAGAGAAAGGGAAAGAGAACCGGACATGCACAGAAAGGGCATGCGCAGAAAGGGCATGCGCAGAAAGTGAAAAGTAAAAGCGCTGGCCTCACGTTTAACCAGCCACTCTCACTACAGCTAGCCAGAGTCTTGGGAGAACCTCATTTATTTCTTTTGGAGAAGACATCTCCAAATGCCTTTGCTGACTCTGACTTTGAGCAATCTACCTTCTGTGTCGGGGACCAAGCTGAGCACTTGTGGAAGTTCAGTCATCTACATGCACACCATTTCAACTTGGATATCAATACTTCCCCAGAAAACCGTTGGTTTGGGCTGTGTGCCTCGTAAGGCGCTCTAGCCCTCTCTCAGGTATCGCTCTCCTTGACCGTCACCAAGTATTTCCTTGCCTGTATCATTAGGATAGTGCCTATTCTCTGAAGACAGGGGCTCTGTGAGTGTTTTCCCTGGTTTCTAGCCTAAGGTGGATATTCAACGGTTGCTCACTGGCTGAATGAGCAAATGAGGTACGGCTGAATAGGCATTCCCTAGACAAAAGAGCATCGGACACACAACAGCATGGCTTGAATAAAAATATGGAGCAGAAATGGGGGCTGCAGCTTTTTACCTATGAGAATAAAAATGGGCTGTGGGGAGCTAACTCTATCTGCTTGTAGTTAGTTAATGCAAAAAAAAAAAAAAAAAAAAAAGCTCTGTGAGGACTGGGACAACAACGGCGTATAGGAAGAGAAGTTATCCTGTGGCTTCATCCTTTCCTGGTCCTGGCTTGAAGTCCAGTTAATATTTCTCATCCCAAGTACCATTATTCCTTTCATGATGGTCAGAATTAAGAAGTGGCTTGGGTGACCTTGGCTCTCCAGTGTTACTCCATAGTCACTTGTAACAGAGCTGAAGTTGCTTGCTGGTGAATGAATGGCTACTAGTCAGGTTAATAAGGGCATGATCTAACGTGATCACACCCAAGTACTCTAAAATCAGACCTTCTTCTGACTGATCAGTGGAGGAGCCAAAGAAAGTGAAAGCACTCGGGAAGCATTGGGAAGGCAACCCTCTGTGCTTGATGTTGAGCACGGAGGGGCTCGGGTGGAAAGACATGGAGTGTCGCTTTGCGGGTGACAGGAAACAAGCAACAGAAGCTTCTATCCGACCCACAAGGACATGAACGCCTACGACAACTGTGGGAATATTGCTCGAAGTCTTAGCCCAGAACTCAGCCCAGTGACTCGAGGTTTCTGCTTTGTGAAATGCCGAGAGGAGAACCCAGTCAGGTGTGTTTGTAGCATGCCAGATTCTTGACTGTACAGCTGTAAGCTAACTAAGGTGTGTTGTTTCAAGAAGAACACTTTGTGGAAATTTATTACTGGGGGTGGGGAGTACAATGCAGAAGGACTGGGGAGATAGTTAAGATCTATTGCTTTTTTCTTGAGTCATAATTAAAATAGGACAACTAGCCCCAGGGCCTCACAGAGGAACAAAGACCACCCCAAACACTTGGCAATGGTGTCTTTTTTTTTTTAAGTGCCCATAATTAACTTATGTGAGAGACCCCATCCACTATCTCCTGGTTAGAGATGAAAACCCAAAACCTGGAAAAACACAAGTAGTGCAACCAAGCTCATCCTACTAGCAAGGGACAGCTGGGAGGAAATCAAAGGGTGTCTCACTGTGCTGTTTAAGTTGGTCAAAAGACTCAGGGATTCCATTGGTATTTACAGCATTTTAGCATTTCTTGGAAGAGGCTTTGATAGGCTTGTTACCCATAGGCATATGACAGTGGGAACGATTTTCAGATTCAAGTTGTGTCTCATCTCTCTTTGGAGTAGCCTAGAGAATCATTTTCAGGATGATGGTATCAATTTAGTTTAGTGGTTTTGTTGTTGTAGCTTAGATGAAGAGGAGAAGAAGAAGAAGAAGAAAATGAAAAGTAATTGGGGAGAAATGGTTAGAAGTAGTAAAAAAGAAATGGGCTTGATGTGGGTTTAAAAGCAGAGCTTTAGTCACAGATGTATTTAATTTGGCAAGTCCCCTCTTCATGTCTGTTCAAGCTCGGGCAGGTGTCTCCTTTTTTTCATGTGTTATAGAAAGCTTAAGGCTGTCTGCCTTGTGCCAAGGGGGGTGGGGGAAGCAATTAAATATTTTAATATTTCCTGCCTATAAAGTGTTCCCTGTTTTATTACTTCAAATGCATTGGATTTAAAAGAAGGTGTGAAAGACTCCTGAGCCATTAATAAAGGGCTGCAGCTGCCGAGGAGAGATGCTGCAGGGGGTGTTCAAAGGGATGTTTGGGGTCTGAGTACCTCATCCGCAGACTGTTGATTGATGGCGCAGGAGCATGAGGTAGACATTTGCAGTACTTTCGGGATGGGAAACGGACAGCAATTCCTTTTCTCCTTGAGGACGATTTAAGGATATAAAGGGAAACACAAAAACAGTAGTTCAGAGATTGTGGTGCTTGTTCACACACACAGACACACACACTCACACACATACATCACACACGCAGGCACATTTACACACACATGGGCATACTTGCACACACACAGACACAATCCCACACACATCACACAAACATGGGCACACTTGCGCACATATGACACACAGGCACATTCACAGACAGAGACACAATCCCACACACATCACACATGGGCACACTTGGACACATGTGACACACAGGCACATTTACACACTCGCACACACACACAGGGACACTTGCACACAGGTGTGCACATCACACATACACACAGAAAATCTCTCCCTAGAGTAAGCCTGAGAGATCTGTGGCCTGTGACATGTTTGTAAGAATTCCTTTTTGAACAGACAGAGCATACAGCGGGATTATGGATCCATTTGAGTCTCTGAGAGCTCTAAGTAGACTAGACAGGCACCGAGGTTAAAATATAAATCCAAGACATGGTTCTACAGTTTCCTCTCTTCTTCTCATCAGCTGAAAAACATCTATACAAATACGTGATTTCTCATGGATTGTAAACACTACTTTCGAAGTCGTTCATTTTTTCTCTGCAGCAATGGGTATGGCCGACGTAAAGGTGGAAGCTGTCAGTGATTCATTTCATCCCAGAGAAATCTTCTTGAGGGCAACATTCAAAAGTTAGGCTGGGTGCTGGGCAGACCCAAAGGAAGGCACAGCCATCATACCCTGTCTTCTGCGGCCGGTGGGCTTTCTGCCTGGGCATGCAGACATCCTTTATAATATGTGGAAGAGGTTTCGTAAGTTTTAGTCTTTCTTGTGCTGTGAGTCACCAAAAAAAAAAAAAAAAAAGTTTTAACTCACAGTTTACTTAAATTTACCCTCATCTTAAGCAACAACGTCAGTGAAACCACAAGTTTATTGTACCAGTGACCCCTTTTAATGCATCTTCAAAGAAATAAAATTTAATGATATCTTTACCCAAAACTTATTATAAGCACTACATGTCTTTTGATATTTAGACTGTACTTGGCTTTTACAAGGGTTAACAAAGCACACGTATATTTGTATATTGGGTTGTACCTTAAGATAGTCCACGTACCATATATTTGGTGGCATCGTTATGAGGTATAACAACCTTCTGTAGCCAAAAGGTTAGCGGCCAGACATCTGATACTTTCACGTGGTAGAATGTTGGAGGAAGTAATTAAAATATTGCCATGCCAGGTGGGTAGCTTTTGATTTTGCCTTTCAGAGCTGTTTGGATTTTATAACAAATAAGGAACTATTTTAGGCTTTTAGGTTTTAGGTTCCACTTTTAAAAGTACCTTAGAGGCAGATGGAGTCAATCTTAGCACTGTAGAGACAGGCAGGCAGGTCTCTATGACTTTGAGGCCAGCCTGGTCTACACAATAAATTTCAGGACAGCCAGTGCTACATACTATAAGACATTGTCTAGAGAAAACAAAACAAGGGCTAGAGATGTGGCTCAGTGTTTAAAGCATGTACTGCTCTCTTCCAGAGGACCCAAGTTCAATTCCCAGCACCCACATCAGGCTCCTCACAAACACCTGTAACACCAGCGCCGGGGAATCTGACACTCCCTGCTGGGCTTTGTAGGAACCTGCACACAAACACAGCACATACACATAAATAATAAAACAGAAAAATAAGTATTAAAGAAAACCAAAACAAAATATAACAAGTTCTGTAGGAAACGGAGTTGTTACTAACAGTCTGAATCATTTCAAAAATCAAAACATGGCTTTAGTGAAGCATAAAGACATTGAATAAGCTGTTAAAGAGCATTATCTTAAATACCAATCACTGGACATGTGTATGTGCATGTGTGAGTGTGTGCAAGCATGTTGTGCTTAAGTCATGTTGTGCATAAGCTTCCCTTGGGCCCTTCCAGTCACTGACTCATCTAGCACTCATATGAAGATCAGCTTTGAGTGTGACGAGGGAACTCACCTTTTTTTTTTTTTAGCGCAACATCAGACAAGGTTCTCCAATGTTATGACGGTATGCCACAAGTCTGTTCTTTGTTAGTGTTGTGTACTATTTCCCTGTTAATTATTGCCACATGTAAATATTTAGGTTAACACCTCCCAGGGTAGAAGGATCCTCTTTCTCTTCAAAGGACAGACCATCCCTTGAAAAATCCCCTCTCATCAGGAAGTGTGCGAGCAGAAGACAGTGCTTGCTGGAGACTACAGCCTTTTCTGTCATCGTAGAAAACACAGAGCTCCCTTTGGGGTGCTAAATATAAGTAGTGGTTAGATTAATTTCCCTTCTTGGTTTTGCCACATTGGTGAATGGATGCAAGATGCTAGCCTCATGAGAGAGAGAGAGAGAGAGAGAGAGAGAGAGAGAGAGAGAGAGAGAGAGAGAGAGAGTCCTAAAGCAACATAAAAACATTTTGATTTAATTTTTGGATGGTGTAAAATTTTAGAACAGGAAATTAAAAGCCCACATAGCTACCCAACAAGATGGTGATAAGACATGAAAGAGTCTTTCAAATGAATCTGAGGCTAAATTTAGGAGAGTGCTTTCTGTTCAGGCCAGCTGTGTGCGGAATGGAGCGAGCCGAGCAGAGCTGGGGACGAGCAATCACGGGCAGTTCTCCATTTCCCCTTGACTTCCTTCGCAGCCAGGCTTCATTTAAAACATGTGAGTTCGTGAGAATTACTGTAACAGGAGCTGCTCCCACTCTCCAGATACAAAAGTCCATGCCAGAGGCAGACAGGAACACTGGGCGCCTTGCTGCTTACATCTGAAAATGAAAATTGAGAGCTCAGTGACTCAAGACTAGTTGGATTTTTGTTTTTGTTTTTAAGGTGTGTTCTGTGATCTTCAGTAAAACACTAAGCTTTGGCTGTAGAAATTCTCTTCTGAAAAAGAACCACAGGTTCCACAAATGATCAGGAAGGGCCTGGGGCTGGGGCTGAAGCCGGACACCTGCAATCCCAGCATTCAGTAGGTGATAGGAACATAATGCAAGTTCCAGGCTAGCCTGGGCTATGCAGCAAGTCTGTGGCCAGCCTGGGCTATGTAGTAAGACTTTGTATCAAAAGGGAGAGGGGAGAGGGGGGAGATGGGGAGAGAGGGGGAGAGGGGAGAGGACGAGAGAGGAGGAGGAGGAAGGGGAGAGGGGAGAGAGGAGGAGAGAGGGAGGAGGAGGAGGGAGAGGGAGGAGGAGGAAGAGGGGGAAGGGGAGAGGGGAGAAGGGAGAGGGGAAAGAGAGGGAGAGGGAGAGGAGAGAAGGGAGAGGGGAGAGGGGAGAAGGGAGAAGGGAAAGAGAGGAGAGAGGGGGAGGGGGAGAGGGGAGAAGGGAGAGGGGAGAGGGGAGAGGGAGAGTTCTTATTTACCTTATTACCAGGAATAATTCTGTTCCCCTTTCAACCTTTTGGGCTTTTTTTCTCTGTGAATTTTCCTGAGCCTTAGTTGGAAGTGTGTCACCAGGTATCACATTTGAGCCCTCCATGGTCATTTACACCCTGCATTGTGACAGTTGAGGTGGTTCCTAGAGATTTTTTCATAAATATCCATCCCAAATCATCTTTGAAAGACAGCAGCAAAACACTGGTTTTGTGAGTTCTGGGCTCAGAAAGATCTGGGCCTAACTTCCTACCTCTTTCATTGGCCCATCTTATATTGTCAACTTTGAATTGTCTTTCTAAGCAACACTGCCATAGATGAACCACCTGAGGAAGGGTTATGGTAGAGAATTTGAAAATGAGGCCTAAGCATGACTGAAGAACCCAACCTGCCTCTTTTTGTGTCAGAATGCAAGGCTCAACTTCCAGTCACTGACCATGTAGGGGATTAACGAGTACCTCAGAACCGTGAGTTCTTTCAGGTCTCTCTTTGACTGACAGTTGCCAAACATTTTCAGTTTTATTTTGTGGGCATAAATTTTCCAAAAGTGTACCAACCTACAAACAGAGCTAGCTATATGATTGTGTTTCCTTGTTTATCATTTTATTTTGGTGAACAAGTGCTGGGGTTGTTGATGGCGAACCTGTTGTCTGAAAGGTTGAGTTAAGGGGCTGAGAAACTTGAGTGTTCATGGAATGCAACTGAAAGCTAATATTGTCACAGATAATTACTTTCTCAAAAAGACCACTTGAAACCAGAGTGTTCAGGCCAGCGAGGCAGACAGTGCTGTAAAATGTAGCTGAGCCTAATTTATTTGATTTCATCTTGTTTTATAGACTGATGATTACTGTAGGCTCAAGTCTAGGGGACCAGAATTTTATTGCAGAGAAAATCCTTTCCCCCTCCTCCTCCCCCACCCCCTCCTCCTCCTCCTCCTCTTCTCTAGCCTTCCTTCCTTTATCTTTTTTGGACAAGGTCTTCTTATATAGCCCAGGTTTTCCATAACTTTCAAAATAGGCCAAACTGGCCCTTAACTTATGATTTTCTTCCCTCCCCTTCCCATCCTCCCACCTCCCAGTTCTTCCTTGAACAACTCAAAAAGAGTTATCACAGTTTCATGTGTTGGGAGCAAACCAAATTTCATAAACAGCATGTAAAATGAAAAATGCCCCGTTAAGTGTCAAGGCCTCCAGTGTTCCTGGGCCATGAACAAAATAAGCTTGACCTTAGTCTTGGTTAAAAATTGCTTGATTTATTAATCTGTGGACTGGGAGACTTAGATAATAAAATGCCAACTTGGTTTTAAATACAAACCTCCAATATAATGTACTTATTTATCCAGATGTCTAAGATTAATAGTTTTTTTTTAAAAGACAAGACAAAACAAAACAAAACAAAACAAAACAAAACTAAAAACAGGTATGTGAGAAAAATTCTGAAAAGTTGTGGGATGTGACGAATGGTTTTCTTATGTGAGCTTCATTTTTTTTTTTTTGGTAGATTTTTGGTTCTCTACTGGCAAAATACTTTATGATAAAGCCCACAAGTATTTTTTGATAAATATACAGGTTATATAGCAAGTAGTATATGCTTATAGTCTCAGAAATTGAAAGGTTGAAGCAGGAAGATTGCCATTTCTTGAGAATAGCTTGGGCTACATAGCAAACACTAAGCCAACCTGGGCTATGTAGCAAAACCCCATCTCAAACAAACCCATACAATATAAAACCAAATGGCACAAAATAACAACAATGATGGTAGGAAAGGGATCTACCATGAATTTCCACCCCAGCTCAGTTTCTCTCTCTTGATAGCTCTTACCTTTCTGCACTGGGATTCCTTCAAACCATTTGAATCATAGCCAAGACAAAAAAAAAAAAATCTGTATTAAAAAACAGTACCTGGGAAGAAGCCCATGACCTGGCTACTAGTTTGAAATGTACACGGATGATGTCTTTCTTAAGATGATGCCAGAGTAAACTTGACTTATGAAAGGCATGTTTTCTTTACCTTTTAAAGACATAGAACTCTTTTGTTTTTGGTGGTAGAAAAAATGAGTTGGGGCTGGGGCTGGGGCTGGGGCTGGGGCCTTTTATGATCAAGTTAAGTAACCCAGAGCCTTGGAACAAACAAAGAAAGTGAGATTCGCTTTCACAGAAGGCTGGCCCATTGGTGGTTGGCAATTCCAGTCTAGCTGATCCAACAAGTTTTCACATCTTAAGGCTCTGAGCGCTATGAGTCAGAGGGTGAGGAAGAGAGAGGGAGGATGTGAGCTCACTGCAGAAGGCTGGTATTAAAGAGGACCAGCATTGTGTGTTGGACCCAAACCAGAGCTGGGAGTGGCTGCTATTGCAGCAAGAAAATATGAGCACTGGTGGGAGTAGCCGAGGTGTTTGTGGAGTCACCTTTAGGGCCTCCAGGCAGATCTTCCAGAGAAGTAACACATTGCTTACTGGTGTGTATGGTGAGCTGGCTTTGGAATCTTACCCCCACTTAGCCTTCTGCCTGGAAATAGCATTAGAGGAGGGAGACTCGCCTCTCCATTGACTCACTCAGAACTATACTTCCTTTCATCGGAACGTCAGAGTGAGGTCACCATGGTGACCTCATCTGGATTCAGGAGTTAGAAAAATAAAGCATGGTACCATGTGGAGCTTGACCCATAGGTCATTAATGCTGGTGACTTCTGGATGGTACCCAGACCCAAATCTCAGAAATCGAAGAAATGTGTTAAGCCCAGTTTCATTTGGACAGCGGTTCAGATTTTCTCCCAACTAATCTTATTTATTCCTGACTTTTACTGAAAGTAGATTCTCTTTCATATAATATATCCTGATTATAATTTTCCCTCCCTCCCTCCCTCTACTTCTCCCACTTCCTCCCTACCTTTCCTCTTTTCCAGACCCACTTCCTGTCTGATTCTCAGTAGAAAAGAACAGGCTTCTAAGAGACAACCACCAAACATGACAAAATAAAATATACTAAGATAAAGCAAAACCTTTCATATCGAAGTTGAACATGGCAACCGAACAGGAAGAAAAGAGTCCCGAGTGTAGGCAAAAGAGTCAGAGACCTACTCATTCCTATAGTCGGGAGTCCCTTAGAAACACAATGTTAGTAGCTATAGTATGTACACAGAGGACCTGGTGCAGACCTATGTAGGCTCCTTGCTTGCTGCTGAAGTCTCTGTGAGTTCATATGCATCCTGACTGATTCACAGGCCTTGTTCTCCTGGTGGCCTCCATCCCCTCTGACTCTTACACTCTTTCCATCTGCTTTTATAAAGGAATCCTTGAGTTCTGAGGGGTATCTTTGCATCTGTTCTCAGCTGCTGTCAGAGTAATCCTCTCTGATGATGACTGGATAATACACTGATCCATGAATATAGCGGCATATCATTTTATTGACTTTTGACTATTACTACATTATGTTTAGGCCAGTTGCATTCGGTTTTAGGTTTGTAGTAGGTCTCGGGCCTACCTAGTATCAGGTGCTTGGCTGCCCAAGCAGTGTTAGGTATGGGCTCCTTCTCATGGAGTGGGCCATAAACCAAAACAGACATTGGTTGGTTACTCCCACAAGATCTGTGCATCTGCCATGTGCCATCATAGTTTGCAGGGAGCACAGACTGTAAGTCAAAGTTCTGTGACTGCTTTGTTCATTAAAAGAAAAATGGACTAGCTCAATGGGGCATTCTTTATGAAACATATTAATTATGACTTTTCATTGCAAGTGACAGAAATGCAACTTGCAGCTGTGTAGGTGAAAGAAAAGAGTAGTAGAGAATGTAACTGGCTCTGCAGAGTTCTAAAAGCAACTTTTCATCGTCAGATATAATTGTTGTCCCTGTCTGAGTCTTACTGTTGTAATAAGCCCATTCTTTCTAGTTCTTTCTGAACCCTGGCTGGCTGGTTTAAGTCAGCCATCTTGGCTTAAAACTCTTCTCCAAGCTGATTGATTTAAGCTGGCTTCTGACTAAATTGCTCTGCTTGGCCTCAAACTAACTCTGGCAATCTGATCTAATCTTCTGGCTCCTTTTTATTCTCTGGCTCACTCTGTCTTCACCTACAACCTGTCTCTGTAAAATTGTCCCAGTAGAAACTTCTCACCCCCCGCCCCCCAACTTACCTCGCTCCATCCCTTTCTCTCTCAGCTGCTCTGGTAAGTAGCATGTCTTTCCTGTCTCTTCTCATGAGAGTTGGGACTATCCTGTCTTTGACTAATTTTGTCAAATCTTTCTCTGATTTGTCACTTTGTCTGCCCCCTCAATTAGATATCACTTTCAAAAATAGCTGCCTTATTCCACAAACTAAGTTTGCCTTGATTGTTTGTGATTAAAGGTGTTTACTAAGGATGTGTCTGTATTCCAGCCAGAGGGATTAAAGATGTGTCATTCCAGCCGGATCACACAGACACAGAAAGCGTTTGGATGTGATCCCTGATCCCGTCCCAGAGCAGCCGTGCTGTTGGATTAAAATTCTTCTACATAGGGCCACTGGACACAGGGACCCAAGTGATGTCAGGCCTCTTTCTTGTCTAGCCTCATTCTTCGTAACATGTTTGCAGCTAGGACTTTTTCACCAGGTCACCTCTTCTTGCATGCTTTCAGATTAGCATCTTAAGCCTTTGTATCAGAGAGGGGTGGCCCTTTTTCCTGAAGTGCCATCTTTAGTTTGCCCAGAGGGTCCAGCCTCTGATATATGGATCGGTTACTATAATTGATGGCTCCCTGATGTATGTGCTGGTGTAAGGTATAAGCATTTCCCAAAGAAAAGAGAAAAGCAGATGGAACTGTACCTAGGAGGAAAAGACGACCAGAAAGATGAATTAGGCTTATTCATTACAGGACCTAAAATCAAGTATGATGAGTATTGGTCAGGGTTCTTCAGTGAGATACAACCCATAGGAATCATATAGATATAGGTGGATTCATTGACACCGGTGATAATTTATTATAGGTCTTAGTTCATATGATTATAGAAGCAAGAAGTTCTATTATCCACCATCTGTAAGCTGGAGAACCACAGAAGCTATCAATTCCAGAGGCCCAACAACTACAATGCCAGTGATGTGAGTCTCAGTCTCATTTGAAAGGCTTGGGCTTGGGAAGAGAGAAGGCCAGTGGTGGTAGTGCCTGTCCAAGCTTGAGCCTAAGAATCTGGAGGGCAGATCCCTCTGCAGGGAGAAGATGGGTCTCAGCTCAAGTAGAGAGTGAACTCACCATTCCTGTATCTTTTTGTTCCATTAAGGCCTTCAGTAGACTGAATGATGCTGGCCTGCCCTGTTGAGGATGTATTTTGCTTAGCCTTTGCTGATTCAAAGGATAGACTCATCTGAAAATATCCTAACATATTCCCAGAGATATTTTACCAGTGATGTGGGCATCCTTAGCTCGGTTTAGATGGCTCATAAAAGCAATCACGACAATGATATAAAAGGAAACATTTTTTAATAGATATTAAATTAGGAAAAAAAATCCGTAAAGCAGATAACTAGACATCGACGATCCTAAAGTTGGTGGTATGAACTGATGATTTATCTCTGTTAAACTTCTAGCCTTGATGGTGGGAAGAAATCTACACCACTGAATGTTCATTTCACAATGAGGTACAAAACACAAAAGGAAAAAAAAAATCTTGTTTCTCTCACATTCATACCTCACTTTCAAGGCTCAAAATAAAAATGATTTGGCTGGCTTCATATGGAAGAAAGTGTAGTTCTGATGACTCAGTGCAGGCTTTGGATTAAACTCAGCTGCTTCCGGACTCTAGAAAAGGAGCTCCATCTAAGCTTTGCAGTTCTGTGTTCTCTGAAGATGGGATGCCAAGCGCTCAAGTTTCCTACAGAAACTGTGTGAATTCCATCAGTTAAAAGTGTGCCCAAAACTATGGCTCTCGGTAGGCGTCTTGCTGCTCACTTTCCCTTAAATGTATGCCGTTTGCTATCTCTGTAATTTTTAGGTGTTAGTCGTGTTTTTCCTAAAAATATTTCCCTATTACCTTCTGTGAGGTGTAACGGCAATAAGGTTTTCAATGGGGATGGAAGGCCAAAGGCAGAGGGAACGTATATGATGTATTAAACTGGTTATCGAAGAGATCCAGGTCCAGGGCCACTGGGAAAGATTTCCAAGTTAGAGTGGAACAGTGAAATCAGAGAACGCTAGAGTTCAAATGTACCAGCAAAGCCATGGCCCCAGGAAAAGCGAGGGGGTACAGGTGTGTTCTCCTTCCTGGATGGCAGCCCGAGTTTCACTTGCACCAAGCTCTCAGCTTGATGGGTAGTTGAGAAATGAATGAATGACTTGGAAGGACAAGTTAACCCTATCCTTGTCTTACACCAGACATTGTCTTGTTGAGCTCAGGACAAAGTAAATAGAGGACAAGCTAAGAAGTATTCTTGGATTGTCACCAATAGCCTCAAAGGGAAAAACGCCTGAGAAATGTGTGTCTGAGATTGATTGTCTCTTCTGTAGGCTCTTGTGTAGTTGCTTTGTTCAACACTTCATTTTAAATAATTTAATAATACATATTATATAATAATCAACATGGTTTCTATAGCAAAACTATTGATATAAAGCAAGTTGAGAAAAGTTACATGTCCAGTAGAAGAATGGACTTGACCAATTTCTTATCAACCAGTTTAAGCATAAATGCAGCAATGTACTTTGGAGAATTACAGGCCTTGTAGTCTGGCAAGAAATTCTGCTTATGTTCGTTCTTCTTACTGAATTGAGTATGCCAGTGCTTGCTCTCCCTCTGTCCCCCCACCCCTTCTCTCTCTCTGTGTCTGTCTGTGTGTGCATGAGTGTGCGTGTGTATGTGTATTGTGCTGTGTTTAATGTCAGGATTATACTAGCTTTGTAAATTAAGCCAGGAGGATTAGGTCTTTCTGTACATCCTGGAATCCTGGAATTGTTTATATAATGTAGCAAGTATCTATTTCTCAAAAGAATGTAACCACATTGTTATAGGATTCATTGTGAAGATTTGGCTTGGTTTGTGAATGAGTATTTTTTTAAAAAACATCCAATTTATTTCAGGTCTATTAATCTATCCAGTCTGTTGAACTTTTTACATTAACATTTGATTAAATTTCATATTTTGATGAGAATTTAGGAATTAAGACACTGGCACACAGAGTCACTTTTGGAGTATGCTCCCCTTTACAGCAATGAACATTACTTCCTTTCTCCTATTCATGCACCATTTGTAGATATTGAAATGTTTTCTGGCTGAGCCATGGTGAAGCACACCTTTAGTTCCAGCACTCAGAAGGCAGAGGCAGGTGGGTCGCTGAGTTCGAGGCCAGCCTGAGCTACAGAGTCAGTTCCAGGTCAGTCAGGGATACACAGAGAAACTCTGCCTCAATAAACAAACAAACAAACAAACAAACACATTCAACAACAAAAAAAACCAAAACAAAACCAAACAAATGAAAGCGGGGGGGGGGGGGGGGGAGATGGCTGGTTACTCATCTGTGGCTAGAGAGAAGTAGACTTTTTAATTTATTTTGCAATCAGACAACATTTGAGGCTTGCCCTCCCTTATTTATCTATTTATTTTTACAGACAATTCTGGTGCAGGAGAGCTTCTCTTCTCAGATGAAATCTGGGGCACAACTGACTGTGTAGTTAAAGGATGGACTGACCTCCTTACCGACCGGTCTGGGTCAGGCAGACACTCACCTGGGGCAGCTTCACGCATGGAAATGTACTGATCTTAACCCCATTTCCTGTTTCCCTTAATGAGCATCTGTCTGGATGGTTTTGTAAAGTTTTTTGTTAAGTAGGGAACTAAGAATTGTTATCGGAGAACTTTATTTCCTAGCAAAGGGTTTAGGCGACAGTGGAGAAAACTTTGAGCGTATTTGCTTCCTGAGGATATTTTTGAAGTTGTTCCACACACTGTGAGCATCCAGGAAAAGGCTATACATCCTTTCCCCCAAATTCTTTGTCTCCAAGGTTCCTTTGAAAGGCATTTCATGACATTATTCTTCTGTGAACTTTATTTTGGGAATGCTTCTGAAATACATCAGAGTACTTGGAAATCTATGCCAAGGACAAATGGCTAGGATGGTCCTAGAGTGTTCAGTTCTCTCGAAGTTTTCTTAGAATTGGTCTCCAAATGGATACAGGAAAAAGAATTGGTAGATTTTTTTTTTCTTTTAAGCTATCTCAAAATGTCAACTAGTAGCAAGGCCATAGTTTATGGGTCCCGAAGTAAGAGTGAAGGGCCTGGGGAAAGAGGAGAGAAACCACCAGACTTCTGACTTTTGTTTCTTTTCATATTTTGTATTGGTTGAAATATTCTGCACAGATGAAGCACAGAAGGGCCTGTTCAACTCCACTGTTGGATGTCACAGAACTATCTAAGAGGTCCCTGGGTAAGTCTGCTAATTTTGTTCATAGAGATAGAACCTTAATCTTTCATTACTGTCTATGTCATCTTAGGTATTTTGAAGAGAAGATAGAGTGGGCTAAACACTTAAAGTACCTTGTTTCTGCAAATATTCCTTTACGTTTGGTAAATTAGTCATTATTATTCATTGCTGATAAATTTACCTCTCACTGAAGGGAGTGAGAGAGAGCCCACGAACAGCAGAAAGGGACATATGCCCTGCTAGTCCTGATATAGTCCTGGTAGGTGTTACTTATCTTGGAATCTAATACATATACATCCTTACAAACAGACCACTGCTTTTGCAAACAACAGGTATCCTTTGCTGCTCATTCAGGATCTCTAAGTAGTATAGGTTTTCATTTGTTTGTTTGTTTATTTGTGTTTGTTTTTTCAAAATAGGGTCTCACTGTGTAGCTCTGGCTGTCCTAGAACTATGTAAACCAGGCTGGCTTTGAACTCACAGAGACCCACTTGCCTCTGCCTACCAAGTGGTGGCATTAAAGAACATGTGCCACTATACTTAGACGGTAGATTAGTTTTAATGCTAGTTGTTCACTTGTTAATCTGCCTTTTAGCTACTACATCAACTTACTAAATACAATAGAGTGATGGCTACCAGCAAACTATGAGCAAGTCATTATTACTCTCAGCCATCTTGCTTGATTTTACAGTAAATCAAAAACAAAACAAAACAAAACACTCAGAAAACCAAACCAAACCAAACCAAACCAAACCAAACCAAACCAAACCAAACCAAACAGAGGACCTCTCCAAGAGTTTCAGGAGACCAGTGATACTTCAAAGGGTGGCCTGGTCTTCAGGCTAGAATTGAACTCTATATGTTTATAATAAAACAAATGCAGGGATGACATTTTTTTAACTAGGAATTTAATATTTCAAGTGCATAGTTGGAGGACCTAGCCATTGTACAGATTACCTTGTTTTAGAGTTACTGACTTGGGTAGACATAGGTGTGTGTGTGTGTGTGTGTGTGTGTGTGTGTGTGTGTGTGAGAGAGAGAGGGGGGGGGGAGAGGGAGAGGGAGAGGGAGAGGGAGAGGGAGAGGGAGAGGGAGAGGGAGAGGGAGAGGGAGAGGGAGAGGGAGAGGGAGAGGGAGAGGGAGAGGGAGAGGGAGAGAAGCTATATCAATGTAGTCAGGTTCTGATTCCTACGCTGAGAGAGCCAATCCCATTTTGCTGTCTCCCACATTCCCTGTAGGCTTTGAAACCATTGGACTCTATCTTGTTGGTTTTCAATTATTTGTAGATACTTCTCCAGGCTTCTAAGACACTTTTGATGAGTAGTTCAAATCCAAATTAGTTAGCAGTTGAACAGAACCCGTGTGAGAGAGGAATGGGCCTTTCCTCCTCCTCCTCCTCCTCCTCCTCCTCCTCTTCCTCCTCCTCCTCCTCTTCCTCCTCCTCCTCCTCCTTCTCCTCTTCCAGCTGCTCCACCAAAATGTCTTTCCAGTGACAGTAAGGGAACTCACATGGAGCTCAGGTTGTATAACAGTGACTTGAGCGTGATTTAAAGCCTCTCACTGTTGTAGGCATGCAGCGCGCATCTTGGGCTTACATTTAAACCATGAGGTCCGGCTGTTCAGCTATTGCCCAACAGAATGCAGCATGAGACAAGCCCCAGAGATGTGATAAGTTATTTATCATCATCTGTTAAAAGCTCACACTTGTGCAACTTGTAATGTGGATGCTTTTCCTCTGAAATAAAAATGTATTTACTTTATTTCCTTAGTAGGACATCATTGGAATGATATCTTGAGTGTGTTGAACTCAAAGCAGTGAGCTGATACATCTAATGAAGATGAGAGTATGGAGGTATCTTTGTGTGTGTGTGTGTGTGTGCTTGCCTCATGCCCATGTACTCATATGCCCATGTTTGTTAGCTGAGTGTTAGATCAGGATTAAAGAGACTACACTGCCAGGCTTTTGACTTGGTGAAGGGCAAGATATAATATTCATAAGAGACTCCGGTCTTAAATCTGTTCCCAAGCTCCCAAGACAAGTAACATGAACAGTTCTTGTCATCATATCCCAACTTTCTTTCCAGTTTGAAAGAAGCCACTATTTTCAGTATGTAAGGCTGCTTCCTGGTAACTCTTGCTTCTCAGCAGTTCAGTTATCTTTTTCATCCATGAAACACGTACAGAATAGTCATTGTGGATCTAGTATTGTGCTAGACTGAAGTCCCTGCCTTTACAGGGAACTCTGCAGTAGTGAGCAGAGTCGCAGTTTGCACATTATTCGTGTTTTGAAGGGATGTGAGGTTTAAATCAGAGGCAGACAAACAGAGTAAAATCCCCAAGGTAGATACTATTTGAACTGAGGCTTGGAAAATTAGAAATGACTAGACAAAACTGTACACTTGTAGTGCCCTATGGCTGTGAGGAGACACCATAACCACAGCAACTTTTATAAAGGAAAACATTTCCTTGAGCTCGTGTGTGTGTGTGTGTGTGTGTGTGTGTGTGTGTCCATCTTCAGTGGAAAGGTACAGAGATATAATGGAGATTACACAACAAAGCAGTTTAAAGAGGTCTTATGCTTTTGTAGGTGAGGACCCCTGTGGGAGTTTGAATGAAAATGGCCCTCCTTGGCTCACAGGGAGTGGTATTATTGGAAAGGTTTAGGACTGTGGTCTTGTTGGAGTAGGTGTGGCCTTGTTGGAGTAGGTGTGGTCTTGTTGGAGTAGGTGTGGTCTTGTTGGAGTAGGTGTGGTCTTGTTGGAGTAGGTGTGGTCTTGTTGGAGTAGGTGTGGTCTTGTTGGAGTAGGTGTGGTCTTGTTGGAGTAGGTGTGGTCTTGTTAGAGTAGGTGTGGTCTTGTTGGAGTAGGTGTGGCCTTGTTGGAGGAAGTGCATCACTGGGGAGTGGGCTTTGAGGTTTCAGAAGCTCAAGCCAGGCCCGGTGTCTGTCTTTCCGCTGCTGGTGGATCCAGATGTAGAACTCTCGGCTACCGTTTCAGCAGCTTGGCTGCCTGTGTGCCACTGTGTGTTTTTTTTTGCCATGACAATGGACTAAATTTCTAAACAGAAACCAGCTCCAGTAAAATGTTTTCCTTTACAAAAGTGGCTATGGTTATGGTGTCTCCTTGCAGCAATAGTGTGTTCACTAAGACAGCCACAACAGAGGGCTCTTAACTACAGCAACATGTACCTGGAACCTGGCATACAACTGAAGAACCATGAATATTAATGAAACAAATGACTGACTTCAAGATCTAACTTTGTACATTTGTGGCCCCCTACCTGAACTGAGAGCAACATTTTAGCACTTGGCTTTTCCTATTGACTTTCTTTCTTTCTTCCCCTCCCCACCCCGACAATCATAAGGAAGAAACTCTGCTGTTTGACAGCTATTCTTAGCCATTTTCTGTTCTTCTCATTTGTCACCTGCTCTTAATTTTGCCAACATTACTGATTGATCTGACAATTCTCTTCATGCTGGTGACACAGAATATTTGTGTCAAACACAGTCAGTTTTCTGAGACAGGGAATCAGACCATCATTACATCTAATTCAAGATATATGTATGCATACATTTTGTAAGGCAAAAGAAAATGCTAGAGTTAAAAACAAATAACATGTGTTCCTTTTCTTCTTCTTCTTCTTCTTCTTCTTCTTCTTCTTCTTCTTCTTCTTCTTCTTCTTCTTCTTCTTCTTCTTCTTCTTCTTCTTCTTCTTCTTCTTCTTCTTCTTCTTCTTCTCCTCCTCCTTCTCCTTCTCCTTCTCCTTCTCCTTCTCCTTCTCCTTCTCCTTTCTCCTTCTCCCTCTCCCTCTCCCTCTCCCTCTCCCTCCCCCTCCCCCTCCCCCTCCTCTTCCCCCCTCCCCCTCCCCTTCCCCTTCTCCTCTCCTCTCCTCTCCTCCTACTCCTCTTCCTCCTCCTCCTCCTCCTCCTTCTTCTCTTGCTTTTTTTTCCCCCCAAGACAAGGTCTCACTATATAACACTGGTTGTCTTGTAGCTCATGATATTGATCCAGCTGGCCTTGAACTCACAAAGCTCCTCCTACTTCTGCTTCCCATCTGCTGGGATTAAAGGCATATGCCACTACATCTGGCTTGTGTATCTTATGCCAAAGTGTTTAAACATAAGTGGTAGAACCAATAACCAATAGCACTGAACCTGGCTAGGAGTCTGGCATAAGATAATTCTTCCTTTTGTATTTAACTCATGAACTACGTTGTGCCTTCTAACCAAGATTTTAATAGGTGATGACTCGAGAAGCCAGAAACTGACAGCAATTAAACAGATATGAAGGCCACACTTGATTTTGGACTTAAATCAATGAGATTTATCAAAAAAAAATTACTTTTATGAGATGGCAGAAAATGCATTTCAGAGGAATTCAGTAAATTGAAGCTGATTCAATTAAAAAACACCCCATTTGTTCACAAGATCCACTGATGGTTTAGAATTTACTTCTGGTGGTTTGAGTTGTCATTGCCCCTTTGCAGATATTTCCATAAATACCCTCCTCACCGCCAGGATCTCTCTGCTTTACAAACAAGGTTCGGTTCATTTTTCTTTGGTCGAGGGTTCTGGCCAGCTTCAGCCAGCTATGGCTGCATGTTCACTGTTTACATCAGTCATCGTCTGTGTTGTTTTTAGTTTGTTCTTCAAATTTTCCACATTTTTTTTTTTTTAGTTTTAACACCACCCCTTTATTATAATGATGCCCTGCCCTTTTTCTGTGTTTGCAGTATTTAAAGACTTTCTGTTTTCAAGGGATGAAAAGCAAGCACTCAGTTGCTGCTGAGGAGAGCGTGTGGAGGGGACACTAGAGCATCTCTAAAACACGTCGAAGATGGAAGGAAAATAAGAACCGTGGAGTCAGCAGGTCCCTGGCTCTGCTTTCTTAGGCTCATCCATTCTGCTCTGTGTTTTCTGTTCCCAACCTTTCTTACGGCTGCTCTACGGCCCCTTATTGGTTGCTTTCTTACGGCTGCTCTACGGCCCCTTATTGGTTGCTTTTGCTGGAACGGGTCCAACCCTCCTGCCCGTATTCTAAACCTACCAGCGTTATTTTAATATCTCAATTAATAAGGCTAATTTCTGGACCTCCAGGCCAGAGAAGTCCAATTTCCTTAAATTATGAGTGAGCTCTTCGTAGGGTAGCTATTTTTTTTTGCATTACGGTAGGAAATGGGTGCCATTTGGCCTAAGCAGGTCTCTTTGAAGTGGGTGTGAACATTAGGTAATGATAGGCATCTCAAGTACTCCTGCAGCATCCTACTCAGTGGCGAGGGTAGAAAACTGAAACAGATATGGCAACCTGTCAGTGCTCACAATTATGTGCTTCCTTTTAAACTAAGAATTCCACATCGTTTCTTTCAGTGCACTGGCTTTCAAGGCTGCCTCTGTACCAGGGTAGGAAGCCAGAAATGATTTTCCCCCCCAATCATATAAAGTTCTCAGTAGCTAAATAAAATGCTTAGATCTCTTAGAGGCAATATTCAAAAGGAAAGCCTTTCTTTCATATGCTTTTTGCTTTATCGGAGCTCATATTTATGAATAAAGCCAACCCATGGGCCAGTCAATTAACCAACGAACTAAAACCCAACTCTGGTTACTATAACTACGTTTCACATACTTTCAGCATGGCGCATCATAATATTATTTAGTTTCTTAGCAGGCACTTAATCATGCTTATAGACCAGTCTAGGAACGTTTGTTTATTTATGTATTGATTTATTTTTAAGAAAGCTTTTCATACATACTGTATCTTTGGCCTTTGATAGTAACTGTTACGCATTTCAAAAGTAAAAATCATTTTACGGGCTGAAGAGACCACTCAGAGGTTAAGAGTACCTGCTGTGCCGGGCAGTGGTGTTGCATGCTTTTAATCCCAGCATTTGGGAGGCAGAGGCAGGCAGATTTCTGAGTTCAAGGCCAGCCTGGTCTACAGAGTGAGTTCCAGGACAGCCAGGGCTACACAGAGAAACACTGTCTCGAAAAGCAAACAAAAACAACAAAACAAACCAACCAACCAAACAAAAGAGTACCTGCTGCTCTTTCAGAATTTGCTCAATACCAATATGGTAGCTGTCTCTAACTCCAGTTGTAGGGGATTTGACACCCTCTTCTGGCCTCCGTGGGTACTGCAGGCATGTGGTGCACATACATATATGCAGGTAAAAACATTGACACACATAAACTAAAAGTAAATTAGTGTTTAAAAATTCATTTTGCTAGTCTTTGGAGAAATATATTTAGTGTCTTCTCTTCCTCCCCTCCCCTCTGTTTTTAATGCTGGAAATAGAATTTAGGGCCCTGTCCATCTTTGTTAAATACTGAACTACATTCCCAGGCTAAATCACTTGCTATTGTCACAGAGTACATAAAAACCAGCTTGTAGGATTGCCGTTTTCCAAGTCTGATCTATTTCCTCTTTCTTGCTTTTAGGATCCTTTTAGGATTTCCCCAGTGAACACAGATATACATCTGATAATTTTGATTTTTGTCTATTGACTGCAGAGATACAATAGCTCCTGAGCAGCCCTCTCCTTTCTCCTTCTTAATAACCATGCATCCTTGAGGAAGTTCTGTCTGTACAACGTGCCTCAGTTTCCTCACACACACAATGGGATAGTCAGACCTCAGTACCTGGGAAGCAGGCTGTGACGATGAAGTAGAATCATACATGGGAAAGGGCTTTGTAAACGGAAAGGCAGCACAGAGCTCTAAGGGGGTATTATCATTTATTTTACAAGCCAACAGAAATCAAAGCTCTGGTTTCACAGCCAGGAGGATTTTTCTGTCACAGATCTAATTCTTAAAGCTCGGCTTTGCCTAGTTAATGAATACTCTCGAAATAAAGATCCCTTTTACTGCTTTGATTTTTTTGGTCACTTCCCTTTACTCTGATTCAAAGTCACATGGGGAGGTGCTCTTATAAAGCCATTGTTTAATTTAGAGTCTTCATACTGCGCGTGTGTCCGGCTATTCTCCTGTCTCAGTCTCAGAGGAGCCTTTGAGGGCAGACCTTGTTTCTTTCCCTTACGTATAGTTTGGCAACAAACGAGGTGTTTTGAATGGGGATGTAACCTGTCACCTCACGGAAAGAGCACATCCTGCTCTGAAGGGGTGGCCTCGGTGCCAGTGGAGGACCGTGCTGGTGTTTTGACTTGTGACTCAGGCAGGAGCTGTGGAATTGCCTTGCTGTACCGCGGCACAATGACCCTGGGAGAAGTTCCCAGACGGAGCAGAGCTCTTCTCTTCAGCCACCAGGACTTTGAGTCTTACTGTTGTCTAGTTGGTGTTTAGGACAGGACACTGAGCCTAAAACTTTCCACATTTATAAGCAGGGAAAGTATAAAACATACTTAAAAGTCACTGATATAAGCAGATCTGCTTTGATTATTAATCTTCAACGCAGAGTGGGTTTGCTTTCCATAAGTCTCTCTAAATAAGTTTTCAGTGGAGATAACTGTTTCAGGGTTTTGGGTATAAATATCACCATATCTATCTATCTATCTATCTATCTATCTATCTATCTATCTATCTATCTATCTACCTGTGTGTGTATACACATATCCATATATACACACACATATATATTATATGTATATGTGTATACACACACACACACATATATATATATATATACATATACACACATATTTTATGTGTATATATACATATATACACATGTGTTTTATATACCACATGTAGACATTTATGTTATCTCTCTAGATGTATATATGTTTATACATATATATGCATACTTACACATGTAATATATACATCTATTATATATACATATATAAACATAATATTTTTATTGATTCTTTGGGAATTTCACATCATGTACCCCATCACACTCAGTTCCCAGTCCTTCCATATCTGCCTACCCAACCTTGTGACGTGCCACACCCAAAGAAAATAAATATTAAAATAAGAATAAGTTTAATTGCTTTATCTATGTACTCAGTGGAGCAAACTCACACTCTCAGTGGCCTGCCAATTCAATAGAGCTGAGTTGCTCCCCTCCTGGACTCCTGCCGGAAGCCGTCACTTGTGGAGAGCTGACTTCAGCATCCTTATCACACTTCCTAAGAGTTCTTTCAATGGCTTCCTGTTCAGGCTGCTACTCTTTTAGGGGTGTGGAGTGGGGGTTGTGTTAGGGTCAGGGAAGGGGTTACTTTTGCATTGATATAGATGATTGTGGAGGCATAGTTGAAAGGAGGAGACATGGAAGGTTTCTGTTCATTATATGTTAATCTTCTAAAGCCTTTGTCATGAAGGTGTTGAAGCCAGGAGAACAAGAGACACAGAACCTTCACAGTCATAATTCTGTGGACACTATTTAAAGTACAGCAGAAAATGGAAGAACCAAAAGCTAATCTCCTATCTCTGGCCTTTTGTGTAGTTTGTGATGCTTGTGAAGTAGGTGTGTTCCTCTACATCCGTGTGTGTATGCTTGTGAGCTGATGCATGTGTGCATATTTATGAGTATTCATGTACACGTGTGTGTGTGTGTGTGTGTGTGTGTGTGTGTGTACACATCTGTGTGGAGGCTGACACCAGGTGCTTTCCATGTTATGTTTTAAGACAGGACTCTCTCTCTCACTCTCTCTCTCTCTCTCTCTCTCTCTCTCTCTCTCTCAACCCAGTGCTTGATCAGCAGATTTAGGGACACTGTTGTTTGTTTGTCTCCGGTGCTGTGATTAGTGCCCTGTGACACTGTACACCACCTTTAAAGTTTGGATTCTGAAGATTATAACTAGTTTCTCATGAGCCATCTTCCCAGAATAGTTCTGCCTAGTTTATTTCTGTTTTACTTTGTTTTGTTTTATTTTTACCTTATTTTTCTAAAACCCAGATTTGTGGTGATCAACACAGGCGCATCAAGTGGGGTGCCTCAGCAGCGGTTAGGGCTTCTCAAGTGTCTGAATTAGTCTAAACTTTTTTCACCACTGGAATTGTGAAGTCCCAGGCCTATGAAATGGATTGTAATACAGTTTGGCTGGTAACCACATTCTTACATTTTTGGTTGTGAGCCTAACCTTTAACGGCTGAGCCATCTCTCCAGCCCTGGTAACCACATTCTTGAAGCCCACATTTACCTCTAATCAGAAATAAATACAGGACTGAGAATCTTTTTAAAAATGATATAGTTTTATTAACTCTCTGAGAATTTCCTATATCCAGTGTATATTGATATTCACTTTCCATTCCTTCCCTGAGCTCCCAGACTCACCTTTACCCTTCTCAACTCCAGTTTGTTCTTCCCGTATACTCACGAGTGTGGGTCATCACCTTCAGCATGGGGGAACTTATCAGGGGCACAACGTTAAGGAAAAATGGCCCTCTTCTTCCAGAAGCCATCAGCTGTCAGTAGCCCCTCAGCCTAGGGTGGGGCCTTGTGAGGCTCCTCCCCCTCCGCGCTGGCGTACTGGGTTGCCTGATCTTAAGCAGATCTTGGGCAGGCCACACTATAAAGGGCACATATTGTGAGTTCACGACTACAGCAGGGCCTCTGGCTTCCTCTCTGACCTCTGGCTTTTACAGTCTTGTTGCTGCCTCTTTGGTAGTATGAAAGCTAGCCAGCAAGGGAAGTTTCCTCTCAAGTATCAACTTGACTTTTTCATGTCCTGTCATCGTGGTGTGTGGTATCTTCAGCAACAGAGTCTTTCCACGGGACTGAAATTCTAATCTTATACTTCATGGTTCCATTTTTTGGTCTGTTCCTCTGCTAGTGAATTTATTCCTAACTTACAAAAGAAAAGAAGAGAAGAGAAGAGAAGAGAAGAGAAGAGAAGAGAAGAGAAGAGAAGAGAAGAGAAGAGAAGAGGAGAGGAGAGAAGAGAAGAGAAGAGAAAAGGAAGAAAGGAGAGAGAGCACTTAGCTTTTTAATAACCACAGAATCAGGACTTTATAAGTCCTAGTTTTCATTAGTACTTTATTTCTTTATAATTAAGAAGCCTGATAGAGAGATTGTGAATGTTTATTTTATTTTATTTTTTTTACCATGTACACAGTCTTTTAATATGGGCAACTCCTTGTGAGGTCTGGCTTGAGCATCTCTGGATTTCCCCCAAGAGTGCCTCAGGTGAAGCCACGAGCAGGTGCAGCCAACCATATGTTTGTTGATTCCTTGGAGATGTTCAGCAACTGAGTGATGCGTGATCTATGACCAGACTGCTGCTCTGAGGGTCAGGTGCGGAACATTTGTGAACTATTTAGGAAATAAGTTACTTGGCTCGACTTGTGTACAAGGTTTACAGAATAATAAAGACCTAAGATGGAGGGAAGAATTCCCCCCTCCCCAGCTCGTCTTAAAACCACCTTGAATGTGATTATTGATGCAACCTGTAGATGTAATGATATTAATGATTACAAAATATTCACAAGTGTACATGAAAATGTAGAGTGGTAGCCAGAAGACTTATACCACCATCTCTCTCTTAGATGGCTGGACTCGCCTCTTAAGTGGTTTTCTTGCTTTGGCTATGCATTTATTATATCCATAACACAATGGCTATAGTGATCTTGTTACAGTATGAGTGGATCTCTGCTCAAAAACTTCCCAATGGTTCTCTATCATACACAGAGTACAAGTCTTATAATGGTCAGCATACTTTAAGTTTATCTCCTCTCAATTCCATCTGCTATGTTTATCCTACCCTTCCCTGTAGGCATAATGTTACTGTTTCCCATATAAAGATAATTCTTGTATTACTCAAATGTTGACTTCTGTGTCCCCATGTTTGGTTGTAGTCCTTACTCTGAGACTCTCCTGCCTCCATGTGGTATAAACATTGCTCTCCAGTTATTCCCTGATTGGTCAATAAAGAGCTGATCAGCCAGCGACAGAACAGGGAGAAAATAGGGCTGGACTTCCTCCCAGCAAGGGGATCGAGAGGGAGAGAAAGGAAGTGGAGATTCAGCCAGGAGAAAAGGGTCCCCGAAACATCATAAAAACATCTGGAACAGAGAAAGTCACACAATGCAAGCATCTCAGGGATTTTGCCAGGTTAGTTTATCGGATTAAAATAGATTAACACTGCTCATTCATTGTGCCTCAAAGCTGTTCAATAAATAAAATAGTCTTTTCTCAATTATTTGGGAGCTAGCTGGGTTAAGAAAAAAATGCAACTAACATATGCCCTTGCTGAACACACACAGTTTAGGCAGTACTTATACCTGACATCTCTAATGTTGCTTCTTTGTTTAATTTCTTTCTTTCTTTTTTTTTTTTTTTTTTTTTTGGTTTTTGGAGACAGGGTTTCTCTGTGTAGCCCTGGCTGTCCTGGAACTCACTTTGTAGATCAGGCTGGCCTTGAACTCAGAAATCTGCCTGCCTCTGCCTCCCAAGTGCTGGGATTAAAGGCGTGTGCCACCATGCCTGGCTATTTGTTTAATTTTTATACCAAACATTTATCGCCAACTAACACTCTCCATGTTGTCAGCCCTTATAGCATTCTTTGTTTGTGTTAGCCTGGTAGATAACAAACTCTAACAGGATAAGGATTTCTTTTGTGCACCCGTGTGTTCCTGTTCTGTAGTGCCTAGTACTGTGTGGTATGCGTGTTGGGGACCAGCCGTGGTTCAGCATCCTCTGTTTCCTCCCTCAGAGTGACCAGGTGCTGGAAGGATGAAGCAGAGTTTGGAATGGGTGGGGTCTGCAGGCTCCAGGTTTGGCTAGGAGTGGGTGGGGGGATGGGAGGGTAGGAGGGTGGGATATACCTTCTCCAAAGAAGGCCTTCTCTGAGGATTTTAATGTTATAGCTCTTTTAGACTACATCCAACGGAGCAGTTCTCTTAGATAATCTTCAGAAAGACAGCTGGTGTGCGTACACCTTATACACCAAGGGCTATATATGAATCTTGGAGAGTGGGAAGGAGTTTTCAGGGTGAATGTAAAATCATTGGCTAGAGTTTAAAGTACTATGAATGCCCTGCTGGAAAAAGGGGAGTCCCCCATTTTGTACCAAGTTCAGAGGTAGACTTTGACCTTAATTAGCAGGATTTCCAAACAGTACTGAGCCCAGTTTTTAAAATCCCTCAAGAAATATTTATTCAGTTACTTTTAAAGTTATACATATATACATATATGTATGCATGCGTGTACACACATGTCTACTAAGGCACAAAGCGTGTAAAGGCCAGAAGACAACTTTGTGTTTCATTTCTCACCTTCTACTTCATCTGAGACTGAACCGTTATGAGCCACTATGTCAGGCAAACTATTGGTACATGAGCTTCCATGGCATCTTCTGTCCTCACCTCCATGTATGAGAACTAGAATTACAGGCGTGCCATACTATATCTGGCTTCACCTAGGTTGTGGGGAATCTGGCCTCAGATCCTCACGCTTGCTGCCTAATCCCTTAACCATCACCCTCCTGAGCCACTGCCCAAGACGGTAAACTGAAGGTGTGCAGGGTGGTTCTCTCACACGCTCGTCATGATGTAGCTATGGCTAGTGAAGCCATCACTACAGTAAAGCAGGCTAGCATCCTCGCCGTTTCCTGTGTCCACCTTTCCACCTTTCCTGAATATAGGAGACCCTGTTAGAGAATTCGCATCATCTCTCATGCTATCAAGCATGCGATTATCCATCTATTCAATAATATGGTAGGAGAGGAAACGACACATAGCCCACCATTCCAGAGATTTGTGTTGTGTGAATTGCTGTGTGGGTTTTCCCAGATGCTATAAGGGGAAAGATTTTATTTTCATGATGCACTATGAATATCCTTTCAAGTTTACAGAACCTCTAAGCACTCTAAACTTTTAGAAATTTATTTTACATCCGATTATTATTTTCAAAGATATTTAAGGAAGAAATAGAAAGTTATTTTCAAAGTTTTTTTTTCTTAAAGCTGAGGTAGAAAAGAGTTCTAAACATCTCTGCAGTAACTGGATTTTATATTCTAAATGTTTCTTCTCACACCAATGATCAAAACAATATTACATTTAACATACCTTTTAGGCATACTATAAATATGAGATTATTTTACTAAAACGTTACTTGAGTTCTTACCTAATTTTAGTTCTATATTTGGTCTCATTATAATTTGACTCAGGTCTCTTCAAAAATCAATGTTCCCAGTTTGAGATTTCATTAGCTACTTACTTATGACTAGAGGTGTGATTATCTAAAATTTCCTGCTTCGTTCTTATGAGCGCTAGATCAGATTTGAAAAGTAATTATCCCATTTAATTTTAATATTTTTCCATCTCTGGTTATGAAGTAAGCTAAGAAGGTATTTATTCAATCAGAGAAGTCCAGATCCTCTACGTTTTAATATGGTTCTTGAACTTACGGTTTTTACTTGAACTTATTCAAAGTAATTTCTCAGTTACTTGGTGGTTTTCATTTTTAAAACCAGCATGACGGCTCCCCTGCAGTTCTGTGACTTAACTGGGGACCCTTTACTGTACTTTCTCTGTGAAGGAATTGCATCAGCTTGGGTTGGTCACACAGTGTCGGCCACTTTTCATGCAAGCAAGGCTTGCTGGAGCCACGTGTCCCAGCCCAGAGCAATCAGTGAGGGCTTTGGCATGCTCCTCTTGCTAATCACAGGAGGTTAACGAAATTGTAAACTCTGAGATAATGTTACTTTGGGAAGAGACCTGGGTCCAATTATCACGGGCAATTCTCAAATGGAATTAAAATTAGGAAGAAGGAAGTACCAGTTGATTGCGATCTGGCCAATCTCAGCGCTGCAAGGGTCAGATGTTTTGTATTTATTCAGGTTGTAGTTCACTCGTCCACAGCTATAGTTGAAATTAAGACCTCATTTTGGGGAACGTGTGATCATTCCCTGGCATGGTCTGCCTGTTTTCTTTAAAAGAGATGCATCAAATTGGAAACTGGATGAACCGAAAATCAATGAGCAGGAAAGGAACGAAAGGTCTAATTTGTTAAGAAATTACACTGATGATAATTGATAAAAATTTGAGGGAGAAATCAAAAAGAATTTTTTTCCTAAGGTAAATTGCAAAGGTGGAATTAGAAAAAAAAAATTCCCTCAGTTTTAATATCTCATCTGCATTCAAATTAGGTTTTATTGTATTCTTTCAAAACCACAAAAACAGATAATTATCTCAAAAGGATGTTATAGAAATTGCCACTTCAAAACAGAACCACCAAGGCCCTGCTTGCTACTTGGGTAGGCAGGAAGTGAGTTTGAAAAAAAAAAAAAAACCCAACACACAGAAACACTAAAACTTTTCTTCTTTTCTTTGTGACACTTTCTGACTAAGATCCAGACAATCTTTGAAAAATCTTAAAATAAGGATCTTCCATCTTCTTTAGATGTCAGGGTGAAGAAAGCACAAAGCTCCCAGAAGTCTCTCAGTGACAAGCACTGCAGTTGTCTGCAGGCCCCGTCAGGAAGGCATTGTGTTCTGCCCGCATTAACAGAGTTCCTCGTAGGTGGTGGGTGCCAAGATCATCCTGGACTCAGGAACCAGATTTTAGTGGGGGAAAAACATCTAAAAGGAAGTGAAAATGAATTGAATACCAAACTTTTTTTCTGTTTTTTTTGTATGTGTGTGTGTATGTATGCACATGTTTATGTAAGTGTGTTCATGAGTGTGTGCTTATGTATATACATGGATATAAATAGATTCGTTTGTATGCATGTAGAATCCAAAAAGTTGAAGTCTGGTATTTTTTTTAATCACTCTTTCTTTTGTTCTTTCTTTCTTTTTTTCTTTCTTTCTTTCTTTCCCTTAACAATTAAAAAGTTTAATTAAAATATAATCATTTCATTTCCCCCCTCCTTTTGTGATGGTTTGAATGAGAATGGCTCATGTAGCAGGGACAGCAGGGCTGCCTCTTTGTAAACGCTGTCCCCACCCCCATACTCCCCCCTCCCGCCATCCCACCCTCGCTCCGCCCCCAAGCAGCTCCTGCAGGAGGACCTGTTTGAGGACTGCTGAGAGACCAAGGATTGCTCATGCAAAGAGTGCCAGCCAATCAGGAACTGCTATTTGGAAGAGGTGTTTTCTTGGGACCAATGGGGGCGCGGGTGGAGGGTATTAAAGGAGTTTGCTGCAGGTTTCTCACCTGCTCTGTGTCATTGATTCTTCACCAGCTCGGTTCCAACCCCCAAGGGCAGGTAGAGTCCTTTGGAGAGCTGTCCAGAGCACAGGCAACAGGACTACATAAGCTCATGTATTTGAATATTTGTCTTCCATTTGGCGGCTGTTTGGGAGATATTAAGAGGTGTAGTCTTGCTGTGGGCCAGTTTGAGGTTTTCAAATCATCTCACCATATCTATTGCGTTCTCTCTCTCTCTCTCTCTCTCTCTCTCTCTCTCTCTCTCTCTCTCTCTCTCTCTCTCTCTCTCTCTCTCTCTCTCTCTCTCTCCTGCTTGCTCATTGAGACGTGAGCTTCCAGCATCGCTCCAGAAACCTGCCTCTTGCTCCCACTGTTCCACCATCATAGACTCATTCTATGAAACCATAAGCCCCAAATAAACTTTTTTTTTCTATGATTTTCATGAACATAGCATCTTATCCCAGCAATGACAAAGCAGCTAAGACTCCGTTCCTCCCTCCAACCTCTCCTGTGTCCTCTACCTTTGACATTTTCCGTGTTTCTCTCCTTACTTCCTTTCAAATTCATGGACTCTTTTTCATTATTGTCACACACTGAGTGTTGTTTGTGTGTATGTGATTTGAGGGGATACCATTTGGTGTTGGGTAATCAATTAGGGGGCTCATTCAAGGGGAAAACTAATTCTCTCATTTGTTGCCTGTGTTTGGTTTCAGAACTTCACCCCCCACCCCCCAAAAAGGGACTGAGGTACAGATTTTACATATCAAAGCAGGTTCTCCCAGCATCCCTCAGTCCCTGACTGGCATACCCTGCCCCCAACCTTGAATTTTCCAGTCCAGGGGCTGGGCTGCCCTTCCCCCAGGGACTCTTCCCTACATAATGCAGAGATTTTGATCTCTCTCTTCTCTCCCTCTCTCTGCAAGAGCATCCTTTCTTTCTCTTCTGCCTCCTCTCCCTTTTCTCTCCCCATGGTGACTTCCCTGGCCTTGATCTTTGGGTCCCCAAGAGCAGCTTGCAAATAAACCCATTTAGTGTAATCTAACGTGGCTTGAATGGACTCATTTCACTAGAATAGGCATTTTGTCACTTAAAGAACTTGAGGCTCAGCCAGCAGTCAGAGAAGGAATTCAGTATTAATTTATACTGATTATATTAATTTACATTAAATTGTATCTCCAAATATGAGGTTCTTCATATTTCCTAGAATGTTCAACAAGATACAAAGTTATATATATATATATATATATATATATATATATATATATGTATATATACATATATATATGTGTATATACATTTATAGATATATACACATATACATACACACATATATTCACACACATGTATGGCTATCTATCTTTATATACAGATATATAAACCATATATAAGCCATTCATATGAAATTATGTACTCTTTATAGACCAAATAAAATGTATATTTGATGCATTTCTTTACGTTTTCATTGAATAGAGTCTATGTTTCATTGCTCCCTGTGGGAAAAAAAATGTGATGACAGTGTAATTCACTTCTTTATGGAACCAAAGTTAAAAATACTCATAACTCCGATAGTTTTGGAATGGTACAAAGCATTACTAAAACTAACATCTAATTATATACAAATACACTTATTAGTGCGTATGTCTGAATGTAGAATGCAATAATAATCAGGCATCGAATCGGATGCTAATTATAATCTTCTGAGTGGAGAGGCACTGTGACGTGGAACAGAGCAACAGCAGCACGTCGGAGCTGCATAATGAATCCAAACAACACTTGGCAAAATAAGTGAGCCAATTACAAATGTGTAATTACTGATTGAATCATTGCTTGAGGGTGATTAATGGTGAGAAGAGAGGGAAAGAGGATGTTTTCGTCCTATTGTGGTTTGGTACTAAATGTGAGAAGAGGACTCTCCAGGAGGATACTGGAGGAACAGCAGACATTTCAGGTTGGAGTCATTGCTCTTGTCTAGGCCATGGGTGGTCAGGCTTCTGTGCTTGAAATGATATGAACAGGAACCAGCATTTGAAGTCAAAGATGAGTCAGCAGGACAAAAGAGATTGAAAATGGACGTCCTTTGGCATGAATGGCTACAGACAGCCCTGCTGCTAACAATTATGCATTTGAATGTGTTGTATGTCACAGTCAGACACACACTAGACACTTAGTATATTTTCTTTCTAAAGAAAAGTTAATACATTTTAAAAATTAAAACAGAGCCACATTATTTTCTCCTTTTCTCCTTCTGGCACTTCTGGGGTACCCCACTCCATCTCCTCGCATGCTTCCTGAGAGCTCTTTTCTGCCTCACCTCCAAACTGATACCCTCTTTTCTTTGATTGCTATTGTTATATGCATATACATGTATACGTATGCACAAACATATACATATAAGCTGTTGAGTCAGTTTTTATTGTTTGTATGTATCTGGTTTCAGGGCAGACCACTTTGTATTGAGTAACCCAGTAAAGAGGGGTTCACCCCTAGGAAAGGCTCATTCCCTTATTTTCTTGAAACCTTTGCTAGTGACTACTCCTGATGTGTTTTCTCCCTTTATCTCCAATTAGCAGCCAGTCCTAAGCAGGAACTGGGATGAATTCCTAAGCTATAGTAAGTAAATTTATGATGTTAACACTTTTGCAAAAAAAACGAATGTGTTGTTGTTCACCAAATACAATTTTTTGGGAAGGGGCGGAGCATCATCTACATTTTTGTTATATACAGCTTCCTCAAGTCAGCACCAAATAGTCCAAACAGTTTAAATGTACCCCTTACCATGATGCTCTTTTTTGTGCCTGACTGATGAATCTAAGAGCCTTTTGAAGTAGCGAACGTCTCGTGTGCCTTCCCCACCCCAAGCTTCCTCCCTCTCATGGGTTACACGCGACATTCTTCAGCATGAAGCCAATCTGACACGTCTTGATAAAATACCATGAAGATCACATAACAATCTGTTATTCCGTGTAACGGAGTCAGCTGAAGTCCATAGAGAGGCAGAAGGAGGGGAGGAACCGCAAAAATAATTTTCAGTTCCCATTGTCTTTTCAGTAGACTACCCCAAAGCAGTGTTTCTCCATTTGTCCTGCCCTGAGCCAAGCAGAGTCCGTAAGGGATCCATCTGCGTGGAGCTTCCAGAAGTGAGGTTTACCTCTGAGCTGCTATAGTGGCCCCACCTGCATTACTTGTGATCCTTCACTGTCAACCATCCTGCTTTCCACCCTTCCCTGATTTACACACCAGCGAAACAATGTGGACATATCTTCAGTCCCCAAAATGATGTTTTTTTCAGGTACTCCAGGCTTAAAGCAAACATCACAACATAATCATCAATTCTCCATCAAGGCATCATTATCTATCTCAGCCTCCTGCATGGGATACTGTGCTGAGACGGTACACTGAGCCATGGGTAACAATGTGGGATGGTAGAAGGTGAAAAAAAAAATGAAGTATGGTCGCTGTAATCATCAATCCTAAAGGACTATGTAAGAGCATTATTATACAACTAACCTGCTTTAAGGATTCTTCTACTGTATGCATCCTTTGACTGACAGTGACAGCTTAGTCACTGGAATTACCAGCTATCTCTTTTGTTATTTTTATGGCTGTATACAGCATTAAATCTCCCTATTACATTTCCCTAAGAGCCTTGGTTTTGTATTTTTAAAGCATGAGCTTTCAATTGCCTTTACACTATCCATAGAAAATCCCTTCTATGTGTCACACCCTTGTACTTCTGCCTCCCTCTCCCTTTAAAGGAAATAAATGAGGACACATACTTCCCAGGTAGCTCAGGTTCGTTGTTGTTGACGGTTAGCTGGTAATGTACGTAAACTGCTCAATTTCAACCTCAGTGTGAGTGGGAACTCCTCTATTCATCTCATCAAATTAAGGCCTGTTGCCCTCTCTTACAAGTACAATCTGTTGCGGACTGGCTCCCCAGTCACCAGGGCGCACACTGTGTGTAGACATAGATTCATTACACTGACAGTGAAAAGAAGAAAGAACCTGACATTTGCTGAGCATGTGCTGCCTCCCATGAGCCCTGCAAGGCATTTCCCCCTTGCTTTTATCTTTCTAGAACCCTATGCAGTAGATATAAATCCTCCCTTACGTGCAGAGAACTCAAGTGACCGACAGTACAGGGCAAAGACAGTATTCAAACTCATCTATGCCCAGATACACAGCCCTAGCTCTTTACCCAGTACTTTGCAGCCATGGATATCTCCCACATTTAGGGTTGTAATTCCAGTATTTTACTTTTGTTTGTTTTCAACTTTTATTCCTTATCAAATCAGTTCCTTCCGCCTCATCTTCTCTATCCCACATCCTACCCTGCCATCCTTGAAGAGGTACGGTGCCTTCTGTTTTACTGTTGTGTGCCTTGGTGACTACTAATTCTGAACAATAACATATTTCTTTGAATTTTAATAAAAATATTGCTATGCTTTGAATTTGATGTGGCCCTTAGAGACTTAAGTGTTAAAGACTGGCAGACAGCTGATGGGTTTTGGGGAAGTGGCTGATTGGGTCATAAGGAACCTAACCTAAGTAGTGTTTGAACTGATTGCTGAAATCAAAGTTGATTATTGCAAAGGGTGGGAGCTGAGGGCTGGTTCTATCTGTGCTGGGCCTTTGAAGTGCGTGCCTGCCCCCCAACTCTTCCTCTGCCTATTTTCTCTGTTCATCCCAACCATATGAGGCAAGCAGACATTCCTCCTCCTCAGATATCCTGGCCTCACCCAGCAATGGAGGCAGCCTAACAGGCTAAAACAGTGGATCTCAATCTGTGGCTCCTGACTTCTTTTGGGTGGTTGCCTATCAGACATCCTGCTTATCAGATAGTGACAGCATGATTCACAGCAGTAGCAAATTACAGTTATAAAGTAGCAAGGAAAATAATGTTGTGGTTTGGGGGTGGGGGGGGTCAGCACAACATGAGGAACTGTATTAAAGGGGTTGCAGCATCAGAAATGTGGACTAAAGCATATGAAACCATGAGCCAAAATAAAGCTTTATTTTCTTTTTTTCCTTTTTCTTTTCTTTTTTCTTTCTTTCAGGTGCTGTTCTTGTGTGCTCTGTCTCTGCGGCATAAAGTCTGACCAATGCAGGAGCCATAATGCTTCAAAAAAAAAAAAAAAAAAAAAAAACAACAACATTAGAAAAATGACCATTGAATGCAATAGTGGCATGTACACAGTTAAGTTTAGCTCAATGTGTGTTTATATTTCCATTTCTTTTTCAGATGGATGGCTGTTCTAGACATCTTCGGTCTATCGACTTTATATTCTTGTGTCCGTTTTGTTTTGTTGTTGGTATTTTTACACTTACAATGCATCTCCTGCCATCCGTGGAGAAGACAGTTCTAATCCGTTTAAACAAAGAAAACCTGGGGCTGTTCTGAGATCGATTTCAGGTGGTTGGAACATCTTCACTAGTGTTTTGGGAATAATTTAATAAACTATCCTTAAGACTTAGAGAGCAGGTTTTATATGAAAATATTTGCGATTCATTTGGGCAGATATATGAGTAATGAGAACTCAGATAGGAAGGGGCGCTGTGTAAAACACTCCGCTGTTTCTGTGAACAATAAGCCACAAGAATCCAAAGAAGCGATAAATCTTGCCCTGTTGAGTCATAGGAAATGCTGTCTAGATGTGTTCTGGGAATGGGCTGATGTACTTGGCAGTCAGATGGAAGTGATTAATTTGGGAGAGGAGGGTGACATTTGAATTGTCTTTAACAATGGGAAAGAGGCAATACCCCTTTGGAGCAACCATGGGTTTGCCTGTAGCCCCAGAGATCACCCACTCTCCTCTATCTCTAATGTCTCCCTGTGATTTACCCATACTTTGACGCATGCCACACAATACATGATTTTTACATGTCTCCCTTAACCGTGCTCATCTTTATATGTTTATTGAGGTAGTTATTCACCATTTGCTAGGCACTTATCATATAGCAGGCTATTCTAAGCACAAAGAAATGACAATGGACCAAATCAAATGCCAGTTTTCCCCCATGATGATTACATCTGTTTAGATATGGCCCATTTTAATCTTTACGTTGCTAGGGTAGTAATCCACTCCTGACATGTGCTAGGCAAGTGCTTTATCAGCAAACTGTATCACTGACCTCTTTAAAGCCTTCTATACTGAACATTTTTTAAAGTAATATTTAAAAAAAAAGATGTTTTTATGCAAAGGAAATCTACCAATAGCAATCTACTTAGACAACATTAAATTGTAGAGTAATTTAATAAGGGATAATAAATTTAAAACCTATTCATATCAAAGAACATTAAGGACTTATTTTCAGTAAAATCGGTCTAATTATCTGTTCCCAGTTCTAAGGCAAGGAAAACAATATTTCAGTGAATTTTCAAAGTTTTCATGTAGTCTTCTTCTTTTTTTATTTTTGGATTTAAGCATTTTATTGCATTTTTATTCATGTAGTCTTTAATATAATTTAAATGAACTCACCAAGTGTAAGTCTTTGGAGCATCAATACCAATAACCCACCTTATAGATTGGTCAAGATTAATATGATCTACGCTGATCTAACAGGGTGTTTCTTCTTTGGGTCAGTTAAATGAAGAGGAAATGCAATAATTATCACTTAATTTTGATTCACCAGAAAGAAACTCCCATGAGCTTTCCTGCAGAGCAGTCTCTTGATTAGGCTAATTGAAGTGGGGAGAACCCATCCACTGTGGCCGGGATGACCAGGGATGGGATCTTGGATTGTAAGAAAGGAGACAGTGAGTCTTTCCTGGCAGTCAGCACTGTTTTCTAACTGTGGATACAGCGGTACCTGCCTCAAGTTCCTGTAGCCGGTCCTTCCTGCTGAGGGGTAACCTTGAACTTATTAGCTTGTTTCTTGTCAGGGTTGCTTTATTGCAGCAACAGAAAAAGTAAATAACAAGGCTATTAGTTAGAAGTTGGTGCCTTGGATAGATTTCTATCTGCGTAAAACCCAAAAAAGGATAGGTATGGTATTACCAAATCAACAGTTTGGAATTATTTTTGTAATAAAAAGTTCACACTACTAGTAAAATTGACATACATGTAGAATAGGAGGTTTGCTGAGATCATTAATGCCTTTGCGATACACACACACACACACACACACACACACACACACACACACACACACACACACATATATACATACACACACACATATACATACACACACACACACACACACATCTTCTATTAACTACTATTATGCTATTGGCTGACACTATCAGTATAGTATCTGATTTTTTTTTTTTTTTTTTGTCTGAGGCATGGGCCATATTTTTTCCTACCCACCGTGAGCATGGAATTTGAAGTCGCACTCCTAGAGACGGGAACAGAACACTCAGTAGCCCATGCTTTTCAGCTCACGGCACATTGAAAATTGTGGTTTATTGAGGTTCGTCAGTCCTCTCTGTGTGCTTCTGTTTCTCACAGTAAACTCACACAGACATTCATTGCGTGATCTAGTGCAGCACACTGATGGCTTGTAAGAGGAAGACTGGTTCACATCACTTCCCCTGTGTGATTAATACCTTTGTGGGGCAATCAGTGTCTCTTTACTCAATACATCCTCAACTCCAGTTTCCTTACTGACATTAGCCACTGGCTCACTGATTTATCTTTAGTGTGTGTCCCAATTATTTGTGAGTGTGTGTGTCTCAGCTGTAAGTGTCTATACTTGGAAGAGTTCTCCCAGCCCCCTGCTGTATATCTTCAATATCTCCTAGAGATGGATCTTTTTGCATGTCCTTTGAACTTACTTCTGTAGGAGTCAAGCCCTGTAGAAATAGTTCTCTTCCCCCACCTTATGTAGGAAACAGTTCTACCTGCCCACCTCTATGATAGGGCCAGGTATTTAGTAAATGCTCAAATAACTCATTTTTATGCAATGTAAAATGCTTGTCTTAAGTGAACAAATATTTATTGGGTATTCATGTTACAAGGAGGGCTAATGTAAATGACAGAGAGAGTATTAGGATGTCTAAGATGTGTGATTCTTTACAGTCTCTGAAGCAAGTAACAGGGTTACCTAGTAACTAGGTATGCAAGAAACACAAGCAATGATTCAAGGGATGCTATTATTAATTATTAGGCTCATTATATCATGAGTGATAAAAGTTTAGACTGGTGGCAATGTATCTCAAAAGGAGGCCATGGAAGAAGAAAAATGTGCCTCTGATGTATGTGAACTAGTTGACCTATGTGTAGCCAAGCCATTCAAGACAGAGAGAAGGAGCTGGGCGTGGAGAGAGTCCTCCCATGTCTCTTGCCGTATTTCCTGAAGAGCACTCTTTTTAATGCTTTTAAAACAATGATTGCCATTAAGGATTTGAGGTCCTCTTCAAACAAACAAACAAACAAACATAAAAATACAAAGCATATATGGGATATATGTACATGTGCTTGAATATCATTAGGGATCTCAGTAGACCTCATCACTTAAAAATAGATTGTTAACAAATTAATAAAGAGATTAACTAAGATTATCACAAAGCAATTCTTGGCAGCTTGTAACTGTCTATAACTGCAGTCCCAAAGATCCAGTGTCATTTACTGGACACCATGGGCATCAGACGTATACACAGTGCACAGATATATGTGTAGGCAAAACACAAGGCACATATAATAATAATAATAATAATAATAATAATAATAATAATAATAGAAAAATTAAGGTTTGATTCTAGAGTTGCTTCTTTCCCTTTGACATTTTTGTCCACAGTGTGAGGACCCACTCCTTTCCTTCCAAGCTCATTGGAATGCTCGATAGTAATATTGACATCAGTCATACACTGATGCATATTTATTTTACATGGAAGGAAAAAGCTCGGAAGATTCTGTGAGTCATGAATGAGAGGATTGAAGCAGAAGGTTAGAAGAGAAACTTGTTGGCAGTGCGCACAATGGAATAAAAGTAGCAGCTAACTGTTGGATACAGGAGGGGGAAGTCCGGACGTCATCATGAGATGGGTAGGCCAGACTGCACTCTCAATGTGGGTAACACTGAGGCTTTTTTATATAGGGAAGAAATGCCATGCAAGGGGGAGTTAGCATTTAAGAAGATTTCTTCCCGGAAGAGGTCACTTCACAGAGACCTACTCCCACATAGATTTAGAAAAGCAGTACTGTAGTTATTATAAATCACCCCTTAAAATATTCAAGACGTGATAGTTGGAAGGGCACATGGTAGATTTTTTTTTTCAACAACAGAAGCATCTTTTTGGATGTTTCGTATTAAATTACGTAGGGAGACAGTGTAGAATGTTCCCCAACGTGAAATAATATGTCAGTTTCTCTGAAGGACAAAGGGCATCTTCTACTTCCTCTCAACCTTAAGTTCTCTATTACGGTCATAATGGAACTTGGTACCAGCTGGTCCATGGATCCTATCAACTGATAGGTTTGCTTTCTTCTTCCAGTTTCTACAGTACATAGTTCAGACCTTTCATTTTTATTTTATTTAAAAGTTTGGAAAAACTTTATTTTATGTGTCTGTCTGTGTACCGTATGTGTGCAGTGTCTGTGGAGGCCAGAAGTGGGCTGTGGATCTGCCAGCCCTGGGGTGACAGTTGATGGGGAGCTACCATGCAGGTGCTGGGAACTGAACTCAAGCCTCCTGGAAGAGCAGCCAGTCATCTTACCCACTGACCCAGCTCTTCACGCCTCTCTTTTCACTTGAGCATTCCATGACAAGAACTCTCAGACCTCATACCAGGCAACTCATTCTCTGTTGTACAGCTAGGAGAGTTGCAGTATGGCAAGAACACTCTTTCTGAAGTAGAAATGTGTCATTTGCATGGTTTATAATCCACTTTCAATCTACTTTTCCTGACTTCTCCCTAGAATCCGTGTCTACACTACTATCTCTGCCAAGAGGCCATGTTATCCAACACTCTTCTTTATCTCACTGAGAAATTATATTAATCATGCAAGCCATACTATAAGAATATCCATGTTTTTTTTCCTTTTTGACAAAGTATGACATTCCATAATGGAAATCAATTAAATATTCATTTAACCCCTTAGGTCTGTCTGTCTGTCTATCTAATTTATCCTTCACGTGTCTCATTTATCATTCAGATAAGTCTCTATTACCTATCATCTATCTATCTATCTATCTATCTATCTATCTATCTATCTATCTATCTATCTACCTACCTACCTAACTACTTACCTATTAACTATCTGTCTTTTAATTTATCCTTCATGTGTCTATCATTTATCATTTTATGTAGGTATCTATATCCTGTCATTTTTCTGGTTTTTATACTTTAGGCTTTATTTAATGATAGCACAATAAAATGTTAGAATCTAGCTCCCCTGACTCTTGTTCTCTGTTGGCTTACTCTTTAAACTGAGCACCAGTTTCTGCATTTGCTATGCCACTGTTTATAACCTACCCTGGGTTGCCACTCCTGGGAGCTGCCCAGTCATTTTTCTCTGGGGATGTCCAAGTCCTTCCACTTGGCTTCCTGTTTTGTGCTGGACCAAAAAGTGTAAGGTGTCTAATCTCTGGTTCTTATTCGTCCAAATCCTGAGAAAGCAAGGCTCATCATTCTCAGTAGCTCCTGGATGGGCCAGATTACCAACTCAGAAATGATAGCTACTTCATCTATGAGCCCAATGAGAGGAGAACACGTTCTTAATGGCCAATGCTGTTCTTTCACTTTCTGTCTCATTTTGTTTCTTTCTTCTTCTTTTTTTTTTTTTTACCAAGAAATCCTGACCACTTTAACCCTTCTATGAGTGAGGCTCAGCTTGTCTAGAGTGTGGAGGAAAGTTGTCAGGGACTTTAATAGTTCTGGCTTTGTGCCTAGGCAGCTGCTGTAGCCTGGTCCTGTCTTGTTCTAGCATGAACAGGTTATTCTCTTAGAACTTCTGTCCCCACTATCCTCCTAACTCTTTGCATTTCCTATTTAGACTGTCTGCTTCTTGAATCAATTCTTTTCTTTTTCTTGGTCTCTTGCCACATGTTAGTAAGGTGTATTTTCTAGAAGCCTCCTGAAAGAAAAATGTGCCTGGGAAATAATTCACAATTTCAAGAAAAGTTATCTTACCTTTTTAATTGTTTATATGGCATGTGTGTGTGTGTGTGTGTGTGTGTGTGTGTGTGTGTGTGTGTGTGTGTGTGTGTGTGTGTGTGTGTGTGTGCATACATGTGTATAGTACCCATAGAAGCCAGAAGAGGGGGTTATGTTCTCTGGAGCTGGAATTAAAGTTTCTCACTTACATTGATTGAGATTTTTACAGTGCTCAAGATTCAATTCAGCTGGATCCAATTTCCCTCTTGCTGGGCGAGTATTCTCATACTGGTCTATATCCGTAGCATGCGTCTAAACAACATCAGCCACAAACCTTATATGCCTGAGAAGGTTTTCATTACATCTTGGCATTTATGTTATTTATTTAGTTGTGGATTTTATTTCTGATTTTGAGATAAGACCTTATATAGCTCAAGCTAGCTTCAAGCTCCTTACATAACCAGGAAAATCATTGAACTCCCGATCCTCCAGACTCTACCTCCCAAGTTCTGGGATTACCAGTATGCATACAGCACCACTTATGTGGTTCTGGGGAGTAAACTCAGTGGCTCCTGCATGCCAGGCGTGCATTTTACCAAGTGAGAGGCATCCCTAGTCCAGGATGTGGAATTTTGATTAGAAAGGAACCATTCCTTATTTATTTTTTAGTGGTAGTAGTAATTATCAATAATGTAGAGTGTATTATTTTACAATATTGGTTGTGTATTAACCAGTTATGTTGCTAGTAAGTATGAATCAAAGCAATTATTACCTCTATGTGTATTGCTAATTACCCTTTCACAGAATCTTTTAGCACCTTTAAAGAGGCTCTCTAACATTTCAGATGATGCTGTTCTTGGTGTGGGCTTTATCGACAAGATGTTCGTTGTCAATAGTTCTTTGAGTTTCGAGACATTTTCTCCAGTCTTTTTCTTGGGTAGTTTTCTACTTTTCAGTTTCTTGGTTATGTCACGCATCATGCAAACTCCCTTTTCACACTTCTAGATTCTTCCAGACCCTGAGGACATTTCCTGCCCTCTTGGAAGGTACACATTCTAGTAGTAGAAGTAGAATTCAAAGGGCAAAATAAAAAGTCCTTTAGGTAGGGATGAACGCTAAGGAAAGCAAGCAAAGGTCAGGAAGGTGGGCATGTGTGACTTCGAATGCATGGTTAGACTCAGTGAAAAGACCTCATTCACAGCGTGAGATTAGGGTAAGAATGTGGGACTGGGAGATGCTTTCCAAAAAAAAAAAAAAAATACAAAAAAAATCAGAGTGACTATGGTGAAGGAGGCTCCAGGGACATCCAGAGCATGAGGCTAAAAGCAACTGGGATGCAGATCATGCCCAGGAGGACACACAGGAAAGGGGCCACGGACGGTTTTGATCAGAGGAGAAACATGATCTGGCTCTGTCTTACTGAGATCACTTTAGACAGACACTGAGACTAGGCTGGACACGCACGCCCTGCCGTATTCCTGCAAATCTCCCTGAAGCATTCTGTGCCTGAAATACACAGTGTGTATGTGTATGCTTGTGTGTTTGTGTGTGTGTGCGCGCACGCACTCGTGTGTAGTATAGTGTAAGAACAATTAAAGAGAGGCCACCCATTTTAGAGAGAACAAAGGAGATTGGTTATGTTGAACACTAATTTTAAATATTAAAGAGCATTATTAAAAATAAATTAAAAAAACATAAAAAGGAATGAAAAAACATGAGAAGAGGCTAAAGGAGAGCAGAGACAGTGGCAGACTACTATCTGAGACTATTGTGAAAAGTGGGAAAAGAAATGGTGGCTGATATCAGGTCAGTGGCCGCGAGAGTATACCGGGTCGCTCTATGTATGTCCCGGGCAGAGTGTGTCATGAGTTGGAGACCAGACAGTTTTGAGGCTGTGAGATAAAGAGGAAGCAGGGAAGCCACCAGAGCTGTGGCGCAAGCCTGCAAACACACCTTGCCAAAAACAGAATGGGGAAGAAGCGCAGGAGAAGCTGTTTTTTTCTTTTTGTTTTTGTTTTAGTTTTTGTTTTTTGAGTGGAGGGAGAGAGGAGAGGGTGGTAAGGGATGTCTGGAACTAGACATTGGCAATGTAAGACAGCCATAGAACACACTCATGCATTTTCAGGGGAATAGAATATTAGTGGTTCATATATCAGGACCAGATGATAACATAACGTCTCACTTCTCTCCCTCCCTGACCCCCTCTTTCTCTCCCTCCCTCCTTCTCTTTCTTTCTCTTCCCTCTCTCTGTCTGCCTCCCTCCCTCCCTTCCTCCTCCCCCCTGTGTGTGGAAAGAGATCTAAGGACGGCTTCTGAAGGCATTGTCCTTCTGGACAGATAGCCAAGCTGAATAAGGAGCCACTCAGCTGAGCAAGGAAAGAATTCCAAGAGCAGGAGGCGATGACCCACTTTGCCAAGTCCCACAGAGAGCAGAGTAAGATGAGGATTGCAAAACCACCTACTTAAGGCAAAAATAGTGTGAGTGGTGTGGTGGGGGAAGAGGTAACACGAGCGGACCGAGAGGGACCGGCAGGGACAGGAAAGAGTCCGCATGGACAGTTTGTCTAAGGGGTTTTGCTAAAATTCGAAGAAGCAAGAGGTCAGCTCGCATTGTTAGATTTTTATTAATTCAAGTCATTCAGATATGAAGCATCAGGATTCTTTTCTTTTTCATTTTCTAATTATTTGTCTTCTAGTTCTGATTTTTCTGGGAATGTATTTGAGTTCATAAATTGCTTCTGTTGACTGGTCCTGCTATCATTTTCATTTCACAAAAAAAATCTATGTTTTTCCATTTATGCTTAGGGACTGTGAGCTCTCTGCCCTTTTCCTTCATTTATCAAAATTTTTGCAACGAAATATGTGAAAATTATTATATTTTACTAACAGCCATTCAACAGGTTTGACTAGATTTACCTTCTTCTAAACTATTAAAGGGTTATGAAGCTATATAAACAGTATGGCTGCTAGTAGAACATTATCCTTGACTATATGACTTTTAGGCTTGGGGTCATATCTCAATAGTAAAGTGTTTGTTTAGTATATATGAGGTACTAAGATGGATCTCATATAAGTTATGCAGCAGTGTTCCCCTATATGTTGTATATACGGGCACATTCTAGCAAATATATAAATATATAAAGTTATCTATAATATATAGATATAATATAATTTTTTTAGTCTCTCAGTTTTGCTTTCTAATATCATCTCAGTTTCCTTAAGGAATTCAAATGTATTTTTCCCTCTGAAGCTTATTATTATTATTATTATTATTATTATTATTGTATCGATCTCTATTTCTTCTATGTCCATGTCAGTTCCCTGCTCTTCTCCTGTTTGTTTTCAACTGTTTTTCGCATGGAAAGACTCCGTTGGTTAGTTACAGATCCTTGTTTGCCCATTAGCAGTTATGAACGGAACCTAGAAAGCCTGGCAGAAGCTTCTGTGCGTGGATAGCATGGCCCAGCTGCCAACTTTCAGTGGCTAAGAGGAAACTCAGGTTTTGTTTTGTTCTCTCTTCCACCCCCCTACCCCCCACCCCCCCACACACAAATGTCTGCCTCTATACTTCCCTTCTCTTTGTCCATCTCTTTTTCTCAGAGAAGAAATCCATCATTTCCTGCTAGGAGGTATAACTCCCTAGATCTGTCATCAACCCCATTTTTCCTGTATGATATTTCATCTCTGTCCTTAGCCATGTGTGGGAGCTGAGATTGAACTTTCCTTGGGAGTAAGCATATACCCTCTGTCCAGCCCTGAGGACAGAGAATCTCCCTACGCAAGGAATCAGTGGAAGGAATTAAAACTCCACACGTTTTATTCAGCCCTGTTTTCTATGATGCTTTATCTGATGTATTTAGCATCTGCAGCTTTTGGGGGGAGGGCATTCTAAGTACCATGTCTGCTCATCATATTGACAGATCCCCACCGTAGGCTGTAGCTTTACCATTCCTTCCTCTACTTGACGTTCTCCATCCCTCAACCCCCTCCCATCCATCTCAGTGATTCCTTTTCCCAATCCTTTGCCTCTCTAGTTTCAGTCAACTGTGATCCCAAAAGATATTTAGGAAGCATGAAAGCACATTCATGTAAGCTTTATTACAGGATGTTGTTGTTATCATCCTGCTTTGTCATGGTTTATTGTTAGTAATGCTGTGCTGGGCCTAATTTAGAAATTAAGTGTGTTGTTGTCACAGGTAAGTACGGAGACAATAAAACAATACATCCAGGGTTCATTATAACCCACAGTACCCAGCATCCACTAGGATAGCTTTAATCTTCTCAAAGCATACTTTTTAATGATGGTTCTTAAATGCTTTCACCTCTCTTCTAGCCAACTACCCACCAGAGTTAGTGGAAAAGAAAGGATACAGAGTAAGTGGGCCTGTTTAGAAATTGTTCTTTAGAACAAATCCCATCTGTGATGTCAGGAAATCAGCAATCCAGTCCACAGGTCAGCAGCAGAAGCTTGACCCACTCATAAATACTTCACAGATAGAACAGCAGTTCAGTTTGGTAGAGCTAGGATATCAAGCATGAATCAGCAGTGGTGGCACAACCTAGGAGAGACAGCCAGGCCTCAGCCATCTAGGCACAAGTCAGCAGGAGGGACCAGGGCCAACAGGGACACCAGGAGAAATTCTCAGCTGTTCCTCTCTCAGTGAATCAAAGATCAGCAAAGACACAAGACCAACAAGCATTGCACAGCTAGTTCCACCAGCAAGCCTTTCTCATAGTCCGTTGAGTCTTATTTATAATCCCTCCAAACATCATGTGTCCTCCGTGGGTCTTGCCTCAGCACATGAGTCTGACTTAGCAAAATTCCTCGTGAGTCTGTCTCAGCTGACATCACTCTGCCAATCAGCCTGAGTCCACGGAAGCAGCAAGAAGCTATAGCCAGTTTATTGATCTATTTCTCTCTGTGGAGACCTGACAAGTGCAGCTCAACTGTGCAATGTAGGGCAAACCAATACATACATGTTGTTAGCAAAGACTCTATCATGCATCCTTTCACGTGCTTGCTTTAGCAGAACACGCTTTCCCCCGTGTCTGCTTCAGTGAGATGTTTCTTCATGAGTCTGCCTTAGACTTTCACCTGTGTCCACTTCAGCAAAACGTTCCTTCATGTGTCTGCTTTAGCAAAACATCCTTTCACTTGTGTCTGCTTCAGGAAAATATTCCTTCATGTGTTTGCCCCAGCAAAACACTATTCAATAAATTGACTTTCCAAAAATCCCTTGAGTCCTTCATTACTTTCTCAATCATTTTTCAGAAGTAAACCCGAAATAATAAAAAGCAAATATATGATACTAGTTAAGTAACATTACTGTTATGTTTATTAACAAAAAATTTTACATTGATATGTTTAATAAAGTATTTTTTGAAGTATATAAGGATAGTATTTTAATTCTTTTTTTTTTTTTTTTTTTGAGACAGGTTGCTCTGAAACTATCTTTATAGACCAGGCTGGCCTTGAAATTACAGAGATCCACACCATCCTCATCTGTTAAAAATTTAAAAATTTTTTAATTGGTTAAGCTTGAGAGGGAAGAAGCAGGATACGTTTTGATATTTGTCTATGAGGCTTTATAAAGTCCCTGACTGTTGAAAAACCTGTAGAAATTTTGAACATGTTAGTTGCTCTTATACTTAACAGTCAACTCTGGTAAAGTGTTAGTGGGGGAGATGGGAAATAAATTATTTGCTGACATTGACTAATTTAATTACTTACTTAGTCTTTGTTGGGGAATTATGAGTATGACTGTAGTGGTAAACAAAAGAGATATGATCTGCACTATCACTGATCATAGAGATAAAGGTCCCTTCCATATATGTCCTTGAAGAGGATTGTGGGATACTAGGCTTTTGCTCTTTCTCTCTTCATGCCTTGGTGAATCAGTTCCTTGAGCCATGTGCTTCTGCCACAGGCCCAGAGCGATGTGGGCCATCCATAGAGAACTAACCCTCTAGAACAGTGTGTTCTCAACTTGTGGGTCGAGATCCCTTTGGGACTCAAACAACCCTTTCACAGGGGTCACCTAAGACCATCAGAAAACACAGATATTTACATTGGTATTCATAGCAGTATCAAAATTACAATTGTGAAGTAGCAGTGAAATAATTTGATGATTAGGGGTCACCACAACATGAGGAGCTGTATTAAATAAAGGGTCACAACATTAAGAAGGTTGAGAACCACAGCTCTAGAACTATGAGTCAACACAAATCCCTCATTGTTTTCAGTTGATTATCTCAGGTATTTTGTTACCTTAATGGAAAACTGACTAACATACCTTTCATGCCACATGTTTGATGGTGAAAGCACAACAGAGTGTGTAAATATTATGGCTCTTTGACAGGTTAGATGTCTGAGGACTTCATTTCAAACCTAGCTCAATGTGTCCAAAACAATTTACTTGGTGCACAGTCCTTAAATGGAGGGAGGAGCCTATTACTTGTCTATCAGCTCCAGTTCCTATTACTATCAATCACCCCTCACTGAAATAGTCATATAGAAATATAACACATCCTTAGTGGATATTCAGAGAAGTGACCACCCCTAAAAATTTACCTCTTAACAATCATGCAGTGGTCAAGTCTGTTTGTGCACATGGGATTCTCCCCAGTTATGGGAAAGTTACCTCTTTAAGGCTTTAGGATTGGAGAGAGGTGGGTTGACAGCTTGACTTTTCCCTACATACAGTAGCTATGTGATCTTGAGCATGCTAGTTAATTTCTCCAAGCTTGATTTGCATCTGTCCTAAAATGAAAAGAGTAGTGCTTTTATTTTAGGACTGTTGTAAGAGTTCAACGAGAAAATATATTCAAAGCTCCCAGGATAGGGCGTTATACACAGTGTTGAAGAAATCACATGAATATGTATGTATGTATGTATGTATGTAAATATGAAGATCTAGTCCACTTGGTAACAAATGTTTGTGTGTTCATTTTGTGGCTTCAACCTTTCCTTTGCAATGGCAGAGTTAGTAATGATCTGTTTCCTGGGACTGAGTCAGATCTGTTTCCTCACATCCCATGCAGTGTCCTCCACGATTAAACCCCCATGCACTCCACCCATACTCTGCCTCTTAATTGCCTCTCACCCATCCTTCCTGGACGTGACTTTCCCTTTCTCCCACTCCAAATGATTATGCAACAGTTAGGATGCTCTTTATTCTGGAGCCCTTATCAGAGCAACTTGAGGATAAATAATGATTTTAAGTAGAGAAGTGAGGGAACTTGTCTCTCACTTCATCCATGAGTAATGAAATTTATTGGTCATGAGTTTCGATACCATCTTCTTTACTGATCTAGAATTAATCTGATAAGTTATTCACTCTTGGTTTTAGATTTTCTTTTTTGATAAATGATTAGGAAAGAATCGGGTTGGCCTGCACATGCTGGCTGATGGGAACATAATGGTGACAGGTACTGGAAGGGTAGGAAGATCATTGTCAGAGCAATTCAGCAGTCTGGAATTTTAATGTCTCTACTAAGGTAATTTCAGGTTAGAGACTGTGACAAAAATTATGGAAAAAAAAAAAAAACGAGTCCTCAAACACTCTTCTTACTCAAGCCACTTGACCTTGGCAATGCTCCCTCTTTTTTTTTTTTTTTTTTTGTTTTTGTTTGTTTGTTTCTTTTAAGTAGGGTGGAAGGAATGAGAGGAAACAAAGACCTGGAAGATAGGGCATTATAATCTTGCAACTACTCCTAGAGACTCAAGGCTAAACCAAATAGCTTGTATGGATCTGAGCTGGGTCCTCTGAGTATATGGTATGGTTGTGTAGCTTAGTGTTTTTGTGGAGACTCCTAACAGTGGGAGTAGGGACTGTGTCTGACTCTTTTGCCTGTTCTTGGGATCCTTTTCCTCCTACTGGGTCGCTTCACTTAGCCTTGAGATGAGAGGGTCTGTCTCTAGTCTTTTTGCATTTTGTTAACTTATGTTTGGTTCATAACCCTGGGAGGTCTGCTCTGTTCTGAAAGAAAATGGAGGAAGAGTGGATCTGGAACAAAGGAGAGGAAGTGGTAGCGGGGTTGGGAGGAGAGGAAGGTGAGGAGACTGTGGTTGGGATGTCATATGAGAGAAGAAAACAAAACAAAACAAAACAAAACAAAACAAAACAACAACAATCAGGTTGGGGTTGAGACCATCAGAAGCAGCATCAGTTGTACCCAAGGACTGAGCTAACATGATGCCAAACAGACACTGCTTTCTTTTTTTCTGTTCCAGAAAGAACAATTTTTAAAACTTAGGAGTAAACTTTATATTTAATGATTCATTCCATCTATTGCACAATAGTTTTTTGATCTAAAACTTCTGGAATGTATTCATGTTTTAAGCCAAATATCAGATTTTTATGTGTGTGTGTGTTTATTTTTAAGTGAAAAAGGTTATACTTTCTTAGAAGTTACAAAGAAGAATGGAAGTCTCCAAGAAGGGTCTCTTTTCCCCATCCATCCTTCCTTCCCATGTACATTTACCTTAAATCAGTCACCACAATCACCTTTGGTATGAAAACTCTTACTACCTTTACGGTCAGTACAGGAAATGTGAACGTGTTGGAGTGATTGGAGAAGACAGCATGTTCCATAGAGTCATGCACCTTCTTGTTCTAGATTGTTCTGCAGACATCAAGCCACAGTGCCAGCATCCCAGATGTGCCGTCACCCCACTCCCAGACAAGCTCTTACCTGACACAATCCCTGTGATGGCTTAACTTCAGCTATGGAAACCAGAGACAGGGATTTATTACCATTGTTAAAAATAAAGGTGGTTTCTTCAGAACTTAGTGTTTTTTTTTTTTTTTTTTTCAAACGGTGCTGATGGAACAAGAGTGATGCTGTTGGCAGGGATGTGGGAGGGGTGGTAGAGAATGACAGGAAGGCAGAGATGCTACGTTCAATGTGCAGGGCATGCTTCTTTCCAGGGAAGTAATGCCTGAGGAGAAATGAGAAGACTCGTAATTACATCCTGAGCCATAATGATTAGTAACGGATGAGCAATTAATTAAATTCTAGCCATTCATATACATTCATCTGGTGTTCTGGCTACTGAGTTCTAGGGTCTAAAAGTCGCTACTGCTATGGTCTCAGCTTATTACGTCAGGATGAGAGTAGAATGCTATACCAGTAGCTAAAGAGAGGGCTGAGTCTGGAGGGAGGTAAGAGATTGGCCAGTCTAGTGTAGTAAGTTACAGTTAGACAGCAGTGAGAAATTGTGGTGTACTCTGAACAGTAAGCTGACTACAGATAATAATGCATATGTGTAGATATAAACATAGCCTGCTGGGTCTGTTTAGGGATCTTGATGTGTACATGTGTTTAGGGCTGATGGTTTGGGACTGTGTAACCTCTTGGGCGGGGCCTCTCCCTGAGAAAACTAATTCTCTCACTTAGCAGCCAGGAATTGCCTACAACTCTTTATCTAGGGGTCAGGCCTTGTGATATTTCATCCACCCACACTGGCATGTCAATCAGTATTGTGCTTTTGCAGGTCTTGTTTAGGCAACCATGTCGTTAAGATTCAGGGTTGTAGATTCTATCATATACAGAAGACACAACCTCACAGGAGATGTCTGGTTTCCTGGCTCTTGCTACTCCTTCTTCTATGATGTTCACTGAATCTTAAGTGTAGAGGCTGGGCTAGGCATACCATGGTCAATCCTTTTCTGTGGCCAGCTCTGGAGCTGTGATATTGCTACTCTTTCCAGTATTCGGGTTTGAATACGTCAACAGGTTGAGTAATATAGTCCAAATCAGGTCTACTGATCACAGCAGCAGACAATTTTAAGTGTACCATTTTCCTGATCTTAAGACTTTGGAGAAAGTGAATTTTTTTTCTTAAAACATCTTTGAGCAATTTGAACAACCAATTTTCTCTAATAGTAAAATTTAAACGGTGATAGGGGAAAGTCTTTCATACAAAGACAGACCTGGTCTAGATGAACATTCCTTTCCTTTCTTGTTTATAGCCTTTGCTGCCTTCTTCCTCTTCTTTTCTCTTCTTCCTCTTTTCTTTTTTCTCTTCCTCCTCTCCCTTACCTTCTTCTCTTTCTCTTTCTCCTTTTTACTCTTCCTCCTCTTTTTTTTTTTTTTTTTTTAGACAGAGTCTCATTCTACATATGTTCAGGAGGCTATGCCCTCCTTGGATAGCATGCCTCAGGTTAGATTGACCCTTTTAGTATGCTGAGCCATTGTTTGGAGAGAAAAACTTTCTCCATCCTGATATATTAGTGCATTAAGAAGTTGACTCCTAGATTCAATCAAGGTCTCAGGTTCAACCAAGAGAAAAGTCCCTACTGCATAAGCTAAGATAAAACTCTTCGTTAGTATCTAAGTACTGAGCGGGATCCGGTGGTTCACGTTTAGATTTCTAGGAAATTTCCACACTTACAACTAGGAGAAGCTACAGAGAACATGTATGCCCCCACACTTTCTCTCCTAACACCCCTTCACAGGCACAGTGATCAATATTCCCCAATATCAACATCCCTCATCAACATGGTACACTTGTTACAAATGATGAACCTACATAGAACAATGTAACTGCCCCAAGTCTATAGCTTACATTTGAGTTCACTTGCTGTTAAACATAGGCTTGGATAAATATATAACAACATTAATGTGCCAAATAGCATCAGACAGAGTTTTCATTGCAAATATACTCATCTGAGGTCTGTGTAATTATTTTTCTCTCCCTTAGTCCTTATAAAACCACCGACTTATTTATTTAATCCTATTAAATAATTTCGTCTTTTCCAGAATGACATCACATTGGAATCATATGGGACGCACCCTTTCATGTTGGTTTCTTTCACTTTATCACTATGCATTTAATGCATCCATGTTTTTTTTTTCCAGTGTTTTGTTTTTGTAGCCTTAGGAAGCGGAACCTAAGCCTTCGATATGCTAGGCAAGAACTCTCCCACTGAACTGCATTCTAAGCTTGGTATTGGCTCATTTTTTTTTTAAAACAACTGAGTAAATCCCCACTCTATGTATCAGAATTTATCTATTCACTGATGAGGGACTGCATCTAAGCTTTGTTCCACTGAGTGTGGAACATTCATACTCAGGTTCCTGCATGAACACACGTTTTCAACTCCATTTACTGAGCACCAAAGAGTGACTGGTGTATCATACAGTTTGTGTTTTGCACGAAGCTGCCAAACTGTCTTCTACCATGATGGTACTATTTTGTATTGTCCCAACAATAAATGAGTTCTTGTGGTCCACACTTTTGTAGCAATTTATAGTTGTCAGTGTGTTGGGGTTTGGCCATTCTCACTGTTGCTTCAATTTTCATTACATTGGCGTCAGTAAATACACGGCATGTGTGGAGATTAATATTTACAAATGCTGCAATGAGGAATGGAGAATCCAGTTAGCAGAGTGCTAGCCTTGGCAAGCATGAGAACTTGAGTTCAGCTTCCTGGCACCCACGTATAAAGCTGGGTAAATAGATTGTGACTGTGATCAGAGTGCCAGGAACCAGCGACTAGGATGGGAAGAGGAAGGGACCTGGAACTTTTGGGTTCCAAATCATGGAGCCCCAAGATTGGTGAGAGATCTTGTTTCAAAAGTATGGCGTAAAACAGAGGTTCTTGACCTATGGATTGCAACCCCCTTTAGAGTCTAATGACCCTTTCATGGGGGTCACATATCAGATACCCTGCATGTCACATATATACATTATGATTCATAAGAGTAGCAAAATTACAATGTCCATCTCTAGCCTCCGTGGGTATACACACACACACACACACACACACACACACACACACAAACACACACACACACACACACACACATACACACACACAAACTGCCATAGTCATTAGGCATTGAAATTGCATTGTTATTTCTATGTAGAAACAAAGACCTGAATATTCATAGAATGATAAGTATTATTGTAGCCCTAAATCATTCCGTTCTTCTTTAATCGAAAAGCAAAACAAACAAACAAAACCAAAGCAGAAATCCTTGAGATGAACTCAGTACTGAGATAGTAACATGTCAAAAAGAAGGGACTAATGAGATTAGTGAGGATTGTTTTAGTTGAGTAATTAATAAGAAGGAGTGGGGGAAAAAAGCCTATCTTCAGTCGTAGCACTCAGGGCTGGTTCTTTGATCCAGAAATGGATGGGAGTAAGTAAAAAGGGATGTTCCCTCGGTAGCTTGATGATTTTGGCAACAGTCCAACCAGTGTTGCAAGAAAGGAAGCGGCCTCAAGATGAAAATCTCTTACAGGCTGGCATCTGCCCAAAGCTGAGATGTTGACAGAGAAGTGCAGGCACACCCCAAAACATCCTGATTAACTCGCAGGTGTTGTGCAAAACCCAGTGGGAAGAGGAAGACCATACTGCACCCTAGGCTGACTCTGCTGGTGGCCCTACTGGTGTGAAGAGTGCTCGATAGGCTAGAAACCCTAGGATGGTTCGGTGTTTCTGTTGTAGACTGGAGCCTTTCTCAGAGACGCATAATCTTGTTGATCTAGAAAGGATTTCGCAGAACAACTTTCCCAGTGGAATTTAGTTGTCCAGAAATTCCCTTCAAAAAATATCTCATAACACTACGCTGTATTCGGGTAGAAGGTATGTTAGCAGTAGAAGTAACTTCATGAGTTCAGTTTCAACAAATTCACTCATCACAAAGCCGATAAACCGAACGAACCAATGCTGTAATCAGAAGACGTGAAATGAGACCCGCTGGGACATGATTTGTATGGAGTATTTATCATCTTATTTGTTTTTGTATTATTTTCGTCTCTTTATACATCATGAAACAAATTGTGATCAGCATGAGATGTATTTGCGAATGGGAGGTCTCAGCAATCACCTTGTTGTCTTGTGGGTACCCTGGCTGTAGGAGAAATCTTCCTCCTGAGATCAACTGAAACCTGAGTCAAGTTGGAAATGCCAAGTCAATGCACCCAGCACTAGCTAGCATAAAGCTCTGCTGAGGTTTTGTTTATTAAACATTATGATAGTATTGTGATAGCATGCTAGCGAAAAAGTATTATTTAAAAGGTTAAAATGGCAGCCTTGGCTACCACGTTGTGTTTAAACCTCAGCTTGTTTAAATCTCATCTGGAAAGCTCTCCCATGGAACCTTAGAGAACGCTGCAGGCCGTTGGAGGAGCTGTGGTCATTATTTCTCAAGAACTAGAGTGGGCAATCCGACAAAACAAACAAGCTCAGTGCTGTTAAAGAAAATGATTTACGTTCCTTTCAGGACATGTCACAATGAGGACTGCACTATGGACTTCTCGAGCGCTTTTCTGTTTGATTTTCACGCAGAACGAATGGAACACAATGTGTAATGTTCACTAATTGCCAGTTTTATTCTGTTAGCATCTTCCTTAGGATGTGCCTAGGGGCCCAGCGATCTATTTTATTCATATGTCTTTCACCAGTTAGGTTTAAAGTCCCTTCCTAAAGTGGCCAAGCTCCTGTGTTTTCCTATTGCTGTGAGCATTAAGTAGGGAATTAATTTGCACACAGTAGGGAACTGGTTACTTACTGATTCTGCATTTAAGCTGTCTGTGAACTTATTCTCAAGCAAGCATTTACTATTGTAATGTGTGTGGTGTGGGGTATTATGCTAATGAATATTGTCAGTACATAGACTGACTCATCTATAATTTTGTGTAAAATATCATAAAACCATTTTTTATGGACTATTAACTAAAGGAGCAGGTGTTGAGTATTCACTGTTGTTCGTGTTCAGCGCTGATTCTTTAGAAGGTTGGCCTTTTGGGCAGTTAGTATACAGAAATATAAGAAACAACCTTATCAGAGATAGCTATTGGTACTGTTCTTCATTAAAATAGGCTTTTGATGGTTACTATAATTCCTTTGTAAATTGACTGTTCCTTTGCCTAATTTATCAATGCCATTCTGGTCAATAAACCTAATAATGTAATTTTTACCATCAGTGTTGTAAATAAAAAAAAAAACAATGATAATTTGTGTTTGGTTGAAAGAATGAGTCAACAAGTCGTGTTTATATATTCATACCATAAGGACAGCATTCACAGACTGAATGGTATGCTCATTTTAGCTTTACATTTTTTTTGACATTTCTTAAGGTTCCTAATTTCTTCAATTTACATTGTCATCTTTTAAAAATGTTTTCAATTACAAAGTGTCAACTTTAATTTCTCTTTGCATCTCTTGGGTGCCTCTTTGCTCCATCTGGACTGGCTGTTCTTTTGAACACTTAGCAGTTTTCATTTCGAGACTGATAATTTTATTATCCTGAAGCCATTTCTTGGCTTGAAAAAATTTGTTTGGGGCGGTTGGTTTCCTGCCTCCTTTTCCCAGAAATGATTTGTGAAGTGTGTTCCCAACTGCATGGATGTATAGGAAGTCAACGTTGTGAGTCTTTTGATATCCTTATGTGAATAATTGCAGTCTCTTTAACATTTAAAATACAATTAGTCCTCTATGTAAATATTAACAGGGGCAGAAAGCTTCATTTATTGTCTAATTTCATCTGATCACGTAACCCCAAGCTTTTTGCCAAAATGATGAATCGTCTTCGGATGCATTCAGGAACATTGTGTAATCTCTGTAAGATTATCATGGATGCCTGTGAAAGGATCAGTGTGCTCCCTGCTGCCAAAGTGAATCCCATGCTTTTATGTCCTCAGAGTCTCTACCATGGCATCACGTTGGAGATGTCTTTGCAGGTTCCTGTTATTTTGTTCCTCTTTCTTGGTTTACTCTCTCCATTAGTTACAGAGGAAGGGACCGTGGGTGACACAACTTTTTTTGAGGTCTTCTGTGTTTGAAATCTTTTTCTTTTCTTTTTACTCTTAAAAAAAAAAAAAAACCAAAAACAAACAAACAAACAAAAAAACACCTGAGTGCCGGACCAGGGATCGTGCAACCAAGGAAGAAACAGCATTGTGGTGACACCCAGCGCGTACACCTGTGGCGCATCCGAGCCCAGCAGGGGATACTTCCTGGAGGAATCTCTGGAGGGTCCAGTTCACTGTGGCTGAACAAAGCCTGTTCCTGCGCCCAGTCCGCGGGGGACTCTTGAACAATAGAGACCCCAAGACCACCGAGCTGATGGCATCTTCCACTCCTTCGCCTGCAACCTCCTTGAACGCTGCGGGAGCAGATCCTAATACTACCAACCTGCTCCCTACAACATATGATACTTGGTGTGGATGCATCAGAAAACTGGGCCTGAAGATCTGTGGCTTCTTGCAAAGGACCAATAGCCTGGAAGAGAAGAATTGTCTTGTGAGCGCCTTCAGGGAGAGACAGTCCCCCAAGAACCTGCTTTCCTGTGAAAACGGTGACCCGGGTACCCGCTTCCAGCGCACAAAGACCAACTTCTCCAATTTGTTTGCTCAAGATCTGCTTCCAGCGAAGAACGGGGAGGAGCAAACTGTGCAATTCTTGCTGGAGGTGGTGGGCATTCTCCTTAACTATGTCCTCAAGACATTCGATCGCTCCACCAAGGTTTTGGATTTCCACCACCCACACCAGTTGCTGTAAGGCATGGAAGGCTTTAATTTGGAGCTGTCTGATCACCCCGAGTCTCTGGAGCAGATCCTGGTTGACTGTAGAGACACCCTGAAGTATGGGGTTCGTACAGGTCACCCTCGATTTTTCAACCAGCTCTCTACTGGTTTGGATATCATTGGTTTAGCTGGTGAATGGCTGACATCAACTGCTAATACCAATATGTTTACATATGAAATTGCACCCGTGTTTGTTCTCATGGAACAGATCACACTTAAGAAGATGAGAGAGATCATTGGATGGTCAAATAAAGATGGTGATGGGATATTTTCTCCCGGGGGAGCCATATCCAATATGTACAGCATCATGGCAGCTCGTTACAAGTACTTTCCGGAAGTCAAGACAAAAGGCATGGCGGGTGTGCCCAAACTGGTCCTCTTCACCTCAGAACACAGTCACTACTCCATAAAGAAAGCCGGGGCTGCTCTTGGCTTTGGAACAGACAATGTGATTTTGATAGAGTGCAATGAAAGGGGGAAGATAATTCCGGCTGATTTAGAGGCAAAAATTCTTGATGCCAAACAAAAGGGATACGTTCCCTTTTATGTCAATGCAACCGCAGGCACGACTGTTTACGGAGCTTTTGATCCAATACAGGAGATTGCGGACGTATGTGAGAAATACAACCTTTGGCTGCACGTGGATGCTGCCTGGGGTGGTGGGCTGCTCATGTCCCAGAAGCACCGCCACAAACTCAGTGGCATAGAAAGGGCCGATTCAGTCACCTGGAACCCTCACAAGATAATGGGCGTACCGCTCCAGTGCTCTGCCATTCTGGTCAAGGAAAAGGGTATGCTCCAAGGATGCAGCCAGATGTGTGCAGGCTACCTCTTCCAGCCAGATAAGCAGTATGACGTCTCCTACGATACCGGGGACAAGGCGATTCAGTGTGGCCGCCACGTGGACATCTTCAAGTTCTGGCTGATGTGGAAAGCAAAGGGCACTGTGGGATTTGAAAATCAGATTAACGAGTGCCTGGAGTTGGCTGAATACCTCTACGCCAAGATTAAAAACAGAGAGGAGTTTGAGATGGTTTTCGATGGTGAGCCTGAGCACACAAATGTCTGTTTCTGGTACATTCCACAAAGCCTTCGAGGGGTTCCAGATAGCCCTGAGCGACGAGAAAAACTACACAGGGTGGCTCCCAAGATCAAAGCCCTGATGATGGACTCAGGAACAACCATGGTGGGCTACCAGCCTCAAGGGGACAAGGTGAACTTCTTCCGGATGGTCATCTCCAACCCAGCCGCCACCCAGTCTGACATGGATTTCCTCATTGAGGAAATAGTGAGGTTGGGTCAGGATCTGTAATCCCACTTTGCAGAACCAGAATGGCCGGCCATGTTCTTGCCCCTCTGGCAAACCTAGAACACAGCTCTGTCAATAGTTGACACACCTAGGCCATTTCACTGAAGGAAATTATAATCTCTTAAAGAATATTTGTCACGTCTCATGTAAGCTTGTTTGTTAGAGTTAGTGGGAAATAACGTTCTTTTTTTTTTTTCAAAAAATTGCACATTACAAATGCAGTGTATATGTATAGTTATACATGCCCCTCTTTATGTACATGTATGTACAGTGAACGTGGCTTAATCCTAGCCACAGCATGTGGCTCTCCCCTGTCCCCCAGCAATTACTAAGAGGCTAACCATCTCGCAAGCAACTGCAGGGCAGATGGTACCCCCGCCCCCTGCAGAGTCCTAGGGACCCAGGGAAAGGCTGTTGGTGGGAGCCTACCTCCCTGTTAGAGCTGTTCCCACGTGAAAGGATGATGGATGACAGAAAGTACCAGTAGATGACAAATGTCACACCGTCCCTGTTAGTACCCTGCTAGGGGACATAGTAGCAGAGTCTTTGTCACAATTGTGCGATTGCTGTGTTTTAGAGATTAATCTGTGTAAACTGGATATGTTACCATTGTCAATTTTGGGCAGGGGAAAGTGCATATGATGATTTCATTGTACGTTGGTGAGATATTTGCTTATTTATATTCAAATATATGCCATGTTAAAGAGGCATCTTGTATTTTCTTCCCATTTGTAATGTGCTTATTTATATATTAATGGAGTAAGTTCTTGATACTGTTTATGGCATTTTCATGCATTTGTGAGCCAAAGAGAAAAGTTGAAAGTTAGTGAGGCTTGCATTTATATTAGAGTGCCCTTAACCTAATGATTTGACTGTACGTGTACTGTCTGTAAAAGAATTCTGATATGGAACATAGAGTCATGTTATGGAAATCTTGCTTCTGTAGCCTTTGCTCTTCTCTTCCCTCCCTCAGGCTGTATGCCAGGTGTTCTCAAAGCTTTTCTAGTAACTGTTGAATAATAATAACTAGGTCTCCTGTGATCTTGTAGTAGCGTAAGACCAATCTCTGTGACTCGCTTAGCTGAAACTAAGACGTTTCCGGAGATCTCTGATACACTGACCAGTCCCACAAGTGGTTTTGAAGACATGAAACCCACAATGTACATTTAGAGTATGCAAGAAGAATATAAGTAAAATAAAAAATATTCTCCATGGGAAAAAAATAGTACAGTTTATTGATTGACTCTGTGTTTGTGCAGGCACATGCATGTACCAGCTGTGGAGGTCAGATGCCAACTGTGTGAAGTAAGTTTCTCCTTCTACCTTGTTTGAAGCAGAGCCTCTCCTTTTCTCTTTTTTCTTTTATCTCTTCTCTCTCTCTCTCTCTTGATTGCTGTACTTCATACCCCACAGGCTGGCTGGTACTAAAACTGTTGAAAGGTTCCCATGCATGCCTCCTATCTTCCTGTAGCAATGGTGGGATTATTGACACACATAAGCACATCTGCCTTCATGAGCTTTGGGGATGGAACACAGGTATCAGACTTGCAGGGCAAGTGCCTTTACCCACTGAGCCATCTCTCTGGCTTTGTTCTAATTCTTGTAGACAACCTGGGTAGAGTTCAAAAATGACCATCAGCATTTCTTTGACTTTTAAAAGTATTCTGTAACCACTAGAATTGTCACTGAAAATCCAAGTATTATTATTTTTATTATTTTACTATTTGACTCTTGGTTTTACGTATGTGGTCTGTTTTTCTTTGTGATCTGGAAGGCTTAAAATCTTTTCACTCTTTTCCTTTGAGAAGTTCACGACCACTTTGGGTTTGCTGTGGATTTGGGTTACTCATTCTGTGGAGACGTTGGTGACTAGGTGCAAGCTCGGTTCTCAGAAATGTCAGCAGATTCTTTCGCTGTTTTCTCTTCTCATCTGATAGTTCTGTTGGTTTCACGTTAGCATCCTGATCTGTTTCTCTTGACTTTCAAACTTCATATGGGTTGTTTCATCCCTAGCCTTTACATTTCTGATATCTTTATAACTTCAAGAGTTCTCCATATTTGTATGTGTATGTATATATGATGCATGTGTATGTGTATGTGTATGTATGTGTGTGTGTGTGTGTGTGCGCCTACATATTGAAACAGCTTCTTTTTGTGTAGACTTGGCTGTCCTAGAACTCACTCTGTAGAGCAGGCTGGCCTTGAACACACAGAGAAACTCCTGCCTCTGCCTCCCAAGTGCTGAGATCAAAGGTGTGTGCCAGCACTACTGGGGTCTCCCTATATTCTTATTGATGTATTTAAAACAGTATTACTGTGGTTTTGAGCATAAAAACTTTCCCCCTAGGAGCTCCAGGAAGCTAGGCTTGACTACCTGTCCTGATATACTAAAGAGACAATTGAAAAGCAGAGACAGATTTATTCAGTGTGAACACAGAGAGTCATTCAGGGACTTCCCCAAGTCCATTATTTTGGATACTGTCATAGGGTTTAGGTTGAAATGGAGAACAAGAGGTGAACATGACTAAATAATTGTGGTCCAGGTGTGATCCTGCCCATCAGTGACCCTTTCCTGTCTTAGGTCTGGTTCTGTAAGGTGCTCTTCCTAAAAGATAATGTGGTAAGTTACTAAATCATCAACAGCCTAATTAATATGGATAGTTAACTTATGGTGGGTGGTATATCCCTCCTTGTGGTTTTATTCTTGAATTCAACAGGACTCGAGAGGGAAGGTTAAGGATAATTACTTATATTGGTGCCTTTAGTTGAAGAATACACATAAAAAGAGGCTTCAATGCCAGTCTAACATCCGTCCTTTAGTTTCTTTCCAGGTCTAAGCGAGGAGTCAATACTTTTTAGCAAAAGTGGCCTTTTCATCTTGTTTTCATGGTATATTGCCTTTTGTTCTATATTGGCGTTATTTTGGTCTTATTTCCCTGAGGGCATTAAGTTATTTAGGAATGAGTTTTTCTATCTCTATCATAACTCTTCATGCCTAGTCTCATTTACTGTCTGTTTTGGGTACTGATCTTCACGTTACAGCTTTCCCTCAGATCTCTCCTATTCTCCATGTATTCCTTACACTTAAGTTTTATATACTAAGAGGCCGAGAGGAAGCTCAGATGAGCTTTGTTCTGGCCAAACCAGAGTGGATGCTTCACTTGAGAACCTATTGAGGGAGAAAAGAAAAGAAAAAAAAGAGAGGAAAGGAAAGGCAAGGAAAAGAAAGAAAAGAAAACAAAAGAAAAGAAGAGCCTTTGCTGGGTGGTGGCGGCACATGCCCTTAGTCCATCACTCAGCAGGCAGAGATAGGTGGATCTGAGTTCGAGGTCAGTCTTGGGATGCTGAGTGAGTTCTAGGACAGTCAGGACTATACAGAAAATCGCTGTGTTGGGGATGGGGGCGAGGCTGGGGAGAAGGAACCTATGGGTAACTGTATCACTAAACCTATTTATTTTTCATGTTACTGGGGAACAAACTCAGGGCCTCCTGCATGCCAGGCAAGTGCACTGTCAGTAAGTTACATCTCGAGCCATTTTATTTTGTGATTTTTACTTTGGAGACAGGACTGGCCTTGAATTTATTGTTTTCTGTTCAGCCTCATGAGTAGCTGGTATTATAGTCTTGTACCACTAGGCCAGACTGTATACTTATTACTTTGTTTGTTTGTTTGTTTGTTTGTTTTTTGAGACAGGGCTTCTCTGTGTAGTCCTGGCTGTCCTGGAACTCACTCTGTAGACCAGGCTGGCCTCAAACTCAGAAATCTGCCTGCCTCTGCCTCCCAAGTGCTGGAATTAAAAGCATGTGCCACCACTGCCTGGCTTAAAAATGTATAGCCCAGGTTGGCCTCAAACTCGTGATCCTCCTGCCTCTGCCTCCTTCAGCAAATCCTACCAGCTATTTATTCTTATATACTAGTCATCCTAAGAATTTGTGTCTGTGTGTATGTGTGTGATGTATGCAAAGGAGGGGGCGGAGCTCAAAGAAGAGGGGAAAGAGGAAGAGAAGGAGGAAAGAGAGGTACTGCCCTCCATCAAACTGTGTGTCTTAGGGAGAAACTGTAAAGGATCGATAATTTTAATAACAGTAGTGTCAAATCTTCATTGATGGGTGATGTTAATCTTTGGCATGCAATATTTTTGGAAGCCTATATAGAAAGATGTTACAGGATCTATGAAAATGGCCTTCCTCTTGGATCTAATCATTTAACTAAGGATTATTCATTTAGGAAACTAGTTAAGAAAAACTACCAAGTGAAGATTATTTGATTTGAATATTATAAATAATAGCGTGAGACACTCATGTGATATCAACATACAGCCATGAAAAAAGAAATCTATGATATTACATTGTAAAGTAAACTTGAGTACTTGGGGCATGAGTAAGTCATCACAAAATACATAAACATTTGAAAAATACTTTATTAAATAGTTGCACTAAAGTAAAAGAATTTTGTTTGGTTTTTAAGAAAATCCTCCTGAATTTCAATGTCCTATTAAGCAAATGCTAAACTAAAACAAAAGGGAAAAGAGTCTGCTAAGCCTGAGAACATATGTTTCCATCTTTATTTCCTTCCCACACTCCACTAAGATGAAACTGGCGATATGAAAAAAGACAGAAATCGACAAGGAATCTGAGGACAGAGGATGAAATGACAGCATCCAATTCCTGGAGCCTGCAAAGTGAAAACATGGTACCGAGTTTACTAGCGAGGACAGTTAGACACACACTAGCTACGGAGTCCTCAGGGTGAGGACTGAGCTTGCTGACATCAAAAACACCGAATATGTCCTAAGTCAAAAGTTTGTTGTTGTTGTTTTAAACCTCTAAAGGAGGAGGCATGAGTTAGGCTAGAAGAAGCACCTCCTAGAAGTTAAGCAACCTCTAGGCCAAGAGTAAAGACTGGTCCCCAACTGGTCCATCCTAACCTGTTCCCTTTCAACCACTCCAAAACAGTGACTCTGGGAGATTAAAACAAAAGGATCATGTATTATGATCAATACGTGTACTATGAACAATGAGATGAGGCAGGACAGACTACACACACACACACACACACACACACACACACACACACACACTGCACGTTGATGGCCCTTTCTGAAGCTTGTCCATGGACTCCAACCTATAATTCTGACTTTGTAGAAAATCCATATTCTAGACCTATAAGAACTCAAATCTGTTCATTGTTGAGAAACTCTAACAAGTGAGTCCAAAGGCCCAGTCCCGAGGGTTCCATCCTGATCCTTCCCTTATCCCAATAATTATGGAGCTAAACCTTGGACCTCAGAAAGAAGGAGCCGGCTCTAACTTGGGTCTAACACCGACCTTTAGCTCTGCTTCTTTGCCTTAAATCTGAAATGTCATCAGGGTAGAGACATCAGGGCAGGTAAGTTTTTAAATTAAAAAATGGGAACAAACCAGGACATTTCAATAAGGATTGGGTATGAGAAACTTGCAGAAAGAAAATAGTAGCAAGAAAGCATGTGGCTCAAAGAGTGGCCTGTTGGGAGGGGGGAGGGGAAGGGAGGGGGGAACCCTGTGCAATCTTTCAAGATAAAAAACGCATAATGAGGAAATGAAATTAGAATTCTTGGTAACCATAGGAACCACACTGTTAGGGCTCAGTTGTTACAAAAAGAGTCAGCGTGGGGCTTCTTTGAAATGGAAATGATTGTTTAGATAAGGAAAGGTCTCCAGGGTGAGGACTGGGGATGGTCTAGCAGAACTGAAATTAACCAGCCATAATACGAAAGTCTTTCAAACCCGGAATTCCAGAGGTTTCTTTTTGAATCAAACATGATTATGTTTTATAGGAAAATTTGTCACTTGAAGTTTTACACCAGGATTTCTTTAAAATTTTATAGCCATAATAAGCCATAATATTCCTCTATGTCCACAAATTCCCATTTCTCTCCCATTAGCATTGGCTATATTTAGCTTTTTTTTTTTCTCAGTAGCTTGCTCCTGGAAACACATCATGCGAGGCTTCTGTTATTCTGGTCTCTAGATCCCAGAGTTAATTTTAGAAAGGAGAATTTAAACGTTAGATGCAGAACAATCTTAAAAGAGAAAATGTATGTAGATACAAGGAAGCACTGTGACATCATTGCTATGGAGTTTAATAAAAATGTATAATCAACATTAACCTAAAATGTAACAAGTACTAAGATTTATGCATCTCGCTTATAAGAGCAACACTACCAACTTGAAAAAAAAAATAACTCGTTGTGTTTATACAGTTATAAACTGGGGCTCAGAGAGATTTGAGGAGTTTCCTTGAGGTCCTAAAATCTGTAAATAACCACAGCGTGGTGACTGGGCGTCCACACTCCCCCTTTCTCCACCCCTGCCAGTCTCTTTGTCTTTTGTATTCAGGGCTTCTGCTCTCTCCTCTGCGTGGGCTGAAATCTGTGTTGGCTTCAGTCTGTTAAGATTGGGAGCAAGTCCATTAGTGATGCTCTGTTGAGTCTTTCTGTTGGTCTGATGACTTTGGTGACCATGGGTCATTAGAGCTCCCAGAGGCTTTGAAGCTCAGCTCAAGTGCACACGGGGGCTTTGAGAGTTTCCTGTATCTGACCGGGTAGTAGTCGATCCCTCTTGTCTTGGCCTTTCCAATTTGACAATTTAACATCGCCTGCACTTAAAACTTTCACCTCCATGGTGCTGAGGATGCTATGGTATGTGAGAGTCACATCCAGGTCCTTAACTGACATCGATGTTTGGCTGAGTGACTTTCGTTCTTAAATACCATGAATGATTCCTTTCCACTGAATGACCTAATGGTATTTTTCTCTCTATGTCTTCAAGTGACCAAATGAAACAGAAGATGAACATCTATAGAAATGTGGGGTAGTAATAAAAATATTGTTCAATGCTTCACCTCCTTTTAACTCCTTAAAAAGGTCTGTAGAATGGGTAAAGGCTTGCTTAAATGGAATACTGAACACAGTTTAAAAAGATCAAAAAGAAAAAAAAATCTCCCTTAATGTTCATAAAAAAAAAACAAACAAACAAACAAAAAAAAAAAACCAAAACCATTGGGTGTGCTCCTTCATATAACTTCATTAAGACAGCTATTCTGTAATAAAAGGAGACTCATTTCCAGGAACAATCAGACCCAGGAGAGGAGAACTCTATCAAAGTTTATGACATCCGTGGTAACCACACCAATATAACCTCCAAATGTCCCCTGAAGGAATTCCTAGCCATATTTATAGTCAGAAACGTTCTCTGTCTCCACAAGCTTGTTTTGTAGACAGTTTTACCTTACAAGAACCTCCTTTTTAAAATGTATTTAAACTGGGTGGTGGTGGTGCACACCACCTCTGCAGCGGTGGGCAGATCTCTGCAAGTTTGCGGCCAGCTTGGTCTATAGAGTAAGTTCCAGGACAGCCTGCCGGGGCTACACAGAGAGACCCTGTCTCAAAAAAAAATTAAGATAAGACAGTTAAATATAACATGTATTTGTTTTCTTGACTCAGTTATCAAACATATGATTATTAAAGATATTTTCTAGAAATTCTAGTAATAAAATAGCTGGGCATGGTTGTTCTCTTCTGTTATCCCAGAACTTGGGAGGTAGAGGCAGGATTCTGGATGCTCCAAGTCATTTGTTTCAAACAAGAAAATAAATATTATAGCAAACGAAGGCTTGAAATGATAACAATGATAATTACCATAACAAGGTTTAAATTTATTTAAGATTCATGCTAATATGAAAAGGAACAAGAACAATTAACACACTTACCGCCCCAACCAAAAAAAAAAAAACCACTCCAATGAAACAACACTGACACAAAATATTGAAGCAATATCTGTCCATTAATATAAATAATATACTGTTAAATCATGTATAGTGCACTACTTAAAGTTAGTTCCTGTTAGCTTGGTGGGTCTCTTCCTTACAACTTGACTGATGCTATAAACAGCTAGGAAGAGTGCCATATTTAATCACAGATCATGCTTGTTAGATTCTAACTGATGCAACCCAGGGCTTCAGGGAATTTTAAGACTTACACTCAAGTGTCTTCTCTATCTCTTAATGATTAAAGGAGGTTTATATCTTTCTGGCTGGAATTCTACATGAAAAATGTTTTGGGTTATGCATGCCTTTAAGAACCCTTAGGCTTTTCATGGGTGATCTCATTATGTCAAATTGACAGAGTCGATGCGCTATTTCTGGAGGTGTGTATGTGCTTGTGTGCATGCGTGAGTGTGTGTGTGTGTGTGTGTGTGTGTGTGTGGTACATGGATATGACTGTGTGGGTGTGTGTAGGCATAATATTGCTGTGCATTGTGTAAAGTTTACCCTTGTGTTATTCAAATGTTGATTTCTCAGCATTTCCCTCATATTTTGTTTCAACTGGGACATAGCATTTGTAAGGCTTAAGTCAAGAATCTCCTGCCTCAAGTTTATGTAAATGGTGCTTACCATTTATTCTCTGCCTTGTCAATAAAAACCCATCACCCAATGGCTGGGCAGAAGAGAGAAGAGGGTGGGACTTCTGCCATCCAGGGGAGGAATGGAGAGAGGGAGGAAGGGAGAGAAAGAGAGAGGGAGAGGGAAGGAGAGAGAAGTGGGGGAGGAGGGGAAGAGGAAGAAAGATTGAGCCACCAGGAGGGAGAAGGAGAAACATCATAAGAGTTCAGCTGGAGCATGGAAGGCCCTAAATGCAAGTATTATGGGGACTTTGGCTAGGAAGTAGTCAGATTAGTTTAGAGGATTAAAGTACAAAGCAATGACTGCCCAGGTATTGTGGTAAATGTCTGTTAGATAAATCATCTTCTTTGTCATTATTGGGGAATTAGCTAGGATAAAGAAAAACAGCCACTATATTAATTTGTTGCCTACATTTATATTAAAATTAACATTTACAGGAATGTGTGGGTGTGTGCATATGGGCCAGATCTCTCTCTCTCTCTCTGCCTCTCTCTCTCTCTCTCTCTGCCTATTACCTTGAGTGATCTCTCATGAAACTAGAACCTGCCATTTGGCTAAGCTGCTCTGCCAGTAAGCTCCTGGGGCCAGTTTTTCATGTTCTTCAATACTGGGGCTACAGGCACGTACAACCATGGTTGACTTTTGCTAGGGGTGCTGAAAATTCAAACTCGAGTCCTCAGAGGACACAGCATGTGTTCCTATTCACTGAACCAAACTTGCCAGAAGCATCAACCCAATGTTCGTGGAAAGAATTAGCTACTCATGTTACTATGTTGTTTGGGGAAGGTTTATAAATTATGTAATATACAAAGTATCAATTATCCTTAAATGCTGGGATCCCAGACTTGCTTATCCTGAGATTTGAGATTTGCAAGAGAAAAAACAGTTCCAGAATTTTGAACCAAATTTGAAGCAAGCTTTTATCAAATACCGACCCGGATGGGCACTGGTCAGGTCCATTCTGGGATTCCCAGGAAATGGCCATGATTCACATTTTGCACGGGCTTAAAAAGGCAAAACCTCACAGTTCATTGCATTTCCTATAAGGTTCAGTCAGGGGCTAGCACACATCCTGACACATATTATGCCTACAAGCATATCTGGTGTTGTTGGTTCAAACAAACTTGTGTCGGGTGAAAATATGTGGCTTGTTTTTTCCCAAGAACTACAGCTCCCAGCATCAGGAAGTTACCATGCCCTTGGCCAAGAGGGGCTTCCGGGTTAACTTTGGCTCTTCCAACACTACAAATTGAACCGAATGCAGCCTCTTCTCTTTTCACAAAGTACTTATTGCAGAGTACTCTCTTCTTTTCCCTTACAATGGCATCCATGCCTAGAGCCTATGAATACGTTACCCTCCATGGTTGGTACTCTCAGTCGAGTTACATTGATCCTCAAAAGGGGAGAGTGCGCGCATGCTGTACTCCCAGAGAACGGGATGCGCCAGTGAAACATGACCAGGAAGATGAAGATGAGAGATGAGCCGTGCGCTAATGGATCCAAGCCTTTCTAGAAGCTAGAAAGCACCGCTGCCATTCTTAGCCCAGGGAGAGCCACACCTACTTTCTGACCTGAAGAACTGTGAGCTTATAAATTCATGTTGTTCTAAGTTTCTGTTTGTAGTGATTTGTTTATGCTGTAATAGAAAAAGAAAGAAAGAAAAAAAAGAAGCCAATTTGCGATTTCTTCTGCTCCTTTCTCCCTCTGACTTTGGGGGAAAACAGTGTGAAGTTACCAGATACAAGCTCTTCCGTTGTCTCTCTTTCAAACAGCTTAGGGTGAAGGCATTCCATCACTATTGGGGAAGCAGTAGTGTTCCTGATTGCTTCTGTCCTTCCAAAGATGGGGTATAGGCAACCGGGTGGAGGGAGACCCACCTGTCTCCCTGGAAAAGTGTACTTATTTGATAATTACAAAACTGCTTCCATTTATATCTGTTCGGTGGCCTCTGTTAGATATGCTAGTGCTGTAGCTGGTCCTACCTGACTTTTGAGAGTGTCTTTGCTGGTATTGATTTGAAGTAATGAAACCCAAGAAGCAGAAGAGAGAGAGATGTACCTGTTTAATCTGTCACTTGCCACCTTTGACCCTGGTCATTGAGGTCCAGTTGTTAATCACCCTTGGCGTCTGCTGGTCATGTGTCCTCCTTAGTGTTTCTGCAATGGCCGGAGACCACATGGGAGCTTTAGTGTCTTTGGCATGCTATGTGTAAGTCACGAGTGGTTAAAAGCCTTGTTGTAATTTTTTTCGAACAAATGTGCTGTTGCATGATTATGTTTTAAATGTCTCCCAGTTTCTACCAATACAGCTAAACAGTTGAGCTACTGGTTATGAAGCCCTTAAATTCCTGCCCCCCAACAGTTGTGTTAATGTCCCATCCCATCACTATGTAAAGTGGGTGTCCATGGTGTGTCGGTTCAGGCAGCTGACATGCTCACACTGCCTGTCTTTCTTCTCTTAAGCCAATTCAGATTCAAACTGTCTTGATCACAGTCCTTTCTCAGCACTGCGAAGGAGTCTTCTATTTTTTGTGCTGTCAAGTTCAGTTTTTCATCTTTATTCAAGTTGAGCAGTGGGAGGAGTATCCTTTGCCCTAGAAAAGATAATCTATAAACTGAAGTGGCCATATTCCACTCTCCAAAAGACAGCTCTAGGACAAGACACTAGAACTTATAAAGAGTGAAAATATATAGTGGCTTCCAGCAAGTGTTGGCATATCACAGCTCGCAAGCCGGCTGACTGTTTTCATAAATAAAGTTTTATAGGAACATAGCCATGTCCACTCATTTGCATATTATCTTTGGTTTGCTTCTGAGCTACAATGGCGGAGCTCAAGAGTGATCCAGACTCCATCTGGCTGGAAAATCCCAAAATATTTTCTATGTGGCCCTTTACGAACATGCTTGCCAGCCCTTAGTTATGTCTTGTTATAGAGCAAATAACCCCCAAGATCTGGCAGCTTAAGGCAGTACTTATTATTTCATGGCTCCTGTGGGTCAGGGATAACGATTCTGGCACAGGATCCCTGAAAGGGTATCAGATCCTTTCTGATCCAGTCATTTCAAAGTTCGACTGGCTGGCACTAAAGAATTGACTTCTAGCTCCTACACATGGCAGATCTCAGTATCTCACTGGCTGTTGACTGGAGTCTTCATTTCTAGAGCATCTGAACTTCACCATGGGACTAATTGTTGCATGTCACATTTTTTCCCCCTCAAAGTAAGTGATGGGGAGGTAGTCAGAGAAAACCAGTACCCTTCTTTCGGAAGTCAGAACAGTGTTTAGCATCTCCCTGTGAACACAAAGAACTTGATCTCTCTACTGAAAGTTCTGGAATGTTGGCAGGCAAGTGGATGCTAATGCATTTAGCTGCTTCTTTTATATTTAAATCTGGGATATACGGTAACTTTTACTGTATGGAGTTTGTTAGATGTACTGAGTTTGTTAGATGTAAGCTCTAAGTCCAACCCTCATTTGAGAAGAAGTTATTGGATGGGCTCAAGGGATGGATCCCAGGGAGGAACATACCAGAAGCTGGCTATGACTTTTAGGACCTGTCTGCTCAAATTTAGCCATTCGTATAGCCACACTGTGCAGTATCTTCTATCTATTCTGGAATTTACCACCATAAAAAGCCAAGGAAAGCCAAGTAGGGTAATGTTGAAGTCAATGAGCAGCCTCATCCCAGAGAGGTTGCTAGTCTCATTGAGGCCTTCGGGCCAAATCCAGGTTAAAACCTGGAAGGTCAGAAACCTCCTGGGACACAAGTGCTCTGAGACCTTTGATCAAGGTAAGGCTGGTTGGGGGCAGTTAAGAGAGCACTTTGCCAACAATGAAAACTTCAATTCACTCACTGTGCAACAAATATTCATTGAATTCCTGGTAAGTCCAGGCAGGATTGAAGGCTTTGTGGATATAGCAATCAACTTGGAGGGGGGAAGATGGTCTCGGGCAGGAAGCAGCTGACAGCAGGTGCTTCCTCTGACGCTGAGAGCTAGTAAGTGACTTCCTAGGCTATGACCCCTTTCCAGTATTTGTGGGAAGGAGAAGATATTTCAATAAAATGATAGCAGACAGACCGGAGATTCTAGACACTTTTTAAACACATTCTTAGTACATTTGGATTCCTTGCTAGTTCAAGTGATGCTTTTTAAATGCTTGTTGCCCTGAAGTTTGTGAGTCTATGCAAAGGCATTTAGTGGCAGAGCCTTAAAAGCTGGAGACCTTTCTAATGCGGTTCCTAATGCTGCAAGCCTTTAAATATAGTTCCTTGGGTTATGGTGACCCTGCAACCATAAGATTATGTTGTTGCTACTTTATAACTTTGCTACAGTTACGAATTATAATGTAAATATATGATATTCAATGGTCCTAGTTGACCCCTGAGAAACAGATTGAAAAAACTTGCTGAAGATTGTGGAAAGTATCAACTGGCTACTTTGTTGTTGTTTTACAATGCTTTGTTTAGTCATTTTGTGAATAGGCATACATTTTCACCGGACTAAAACTCACACTGTATTTACTTAATCATCTGTCTGTACTCTGCTCTAGGAGCCTCTGCCAACCCCCAAACCTCAGCGTTTCATACCGAAATGGATGTAGAGAGGAGAGATGGAGAGAGGAGGAGACTTTCCCTGGTTTAGCTTGAACTGTAAAGGACCGTTGTCTGTGGTTCAGGGGTGTTGGAGCAGAGGGGGCAGAGGGAAGGAGCAATATAGACAGCTTTGCTTTTAGGACTCTATACAAGCTTTTGATCTTCACATAAAGTGAATTTCTCTCTGGGTGATTGAAAGCCAGTTCTAGAACCCAGTTAGGCTTAAGGACTCCATCTCTTATATTCGCAGCGATGTAGATTTTTTTTTTCAGGCTGACACTGAACTCTGTACATCTCCTAAAAATGTCTATTTCAGTCATTCACATTTCTGAATGGGGAGAGTCAGAGGCTAGGGAGCCAGTAAAGTGCCTGTCATGCAAGCCATGAGGACCTGAGTTCAGAGCCTCAGGACCTCGTAGACACTGAATGGCATATTTGTTTTCCTGGACCTGGGGGGGGGGGGAGCGGGAGCGGGAGAACCCACAGGCAAATCCCTGGAGACCATTGGCCATCCAGGCTGGCAATCTGATGAGGTCAGTGAACAAGCCCATCTCACAAGAAATGGAAGCAGTCACCTGATGCTGATCTCTGGCTTCCACGTGCCCATGCATCCGTGTGTGCACGCACCACCAAGCACACGTGCACACGCTTACATGAAAAAGTTCATGCATCACACATACAGAAATACATACAACATACTATATACAACACACACATATACACACACATAGAGTGAGTGAGAGAGAAAGAGAGAGAGGGAGAGAAAGGTGACCTCAGAAAAGCATTGCTTTCACTGCGAGAAAATTGCAAATGTCATTTTTGAATGAACCCTTGGCAAAGTGAAGTGCTCACGGAGTAGAGAAAGCCCTATCTGACTTTGAGTCGTCATTTTAACCTGGAGATTGTAATATTTGATACCAGATGTGCAAATGTTTCACACTTTCTGCAATTGGTGGTAAGGTTGTGAAACTGTAAGCCCGCCTGAGCAGAAGAGGCAAAGGGCAGAGTAGGAGAGTTTCAGGAGGTAAAGTCAGAAGCCGACGGGACTGCGGGTTGACTTTGACTGAAGGCAGCAGGATTGCTCAAGAGCAGAATCCGACAAACACCAAGAGAAAAAGGAAACGTTTCAGCAGAGTCAGCCACCCCCAGCATCTTTCTTCAAAACCCAACAAAGAAATCCCCTCTGCTGGGTGAGTTATTTCCTCTTTCTGCCCTCCAAGTACAGTGGGAAAATAAGCCCTCAGGCTGAAATAGTGAAGTTAGGAAAGAGTTGAGTAAGAAGACAGTAACGAACTAGACAAAGGAGCCTCCAGTCGTATGTCACCCACCTACCTTGGCTTTAGTAAGGTGCATTCCCTCCTCCAGATGTCATGTGACTGTTTCCCTAGGCTGTCCTGGTCCCTTGTTTACAACCGTCTTCTCTACCTGCCCTTTTTAGTGCCCCCTACAGGACTAGAAAGAAACAGCACTTTGCCTTTATCCTCATTTGCTGTAGTGTGGTTTGCGTGTTTGTTTGTTTCTTTGGAAAGATTCTCTTCAAAGCCCAAATTTGAACCCACATCTTTTGCTTCAAGAAGTATTTCTTAGCTCCTCAATTTAGGACTCCCTCCACCCCTTAGTCTAATTAATTAGTTCTTTGTTACATCGGTCATAGTGGCTCGTGTTATTTATACTTCTGTCTTCTTTACTGAACTAAAATCTCTTGAGGACTTGCCAGGAAGAAGTTTACATTCCCTATATCATTACTCTTTTGTTTCTTTAAATGGAGGCTATAAGATGCCAATGGTTGTTGATCTGAAAGGTAAACTGTTCAATAATTTTAATAGGGTTTAACAAGATCTTAGACAAAACTATCCTAATAAAATGAATTAATTTTATTTTGATTTGCTTTTTTTTCCTCTCTCTCTTTTTGCATTGTGGTGAAAGCAAAAAGAGATTCCTTCTTTTCAGATTTCTTGTTTTTAACCATTGGCCCTCGTGCCAAGGCTAGCCATTCCTGCGCCATCCTCGGGACCCACAAAGTAAAAAAAGAGAACTCACTTCCTTTGGCTTCACACCCACCCCGCCCCAATCCTGGGAAAGCCATTGTATTGTTTTCTTGCAGAACTGTTTGCTTTCAAAAGCGAAAAAGGAACTGAGGCTGCTATCTCGGAGTTCTTTACATCGAGGAAGTCACATGGGTGCATGGCTGAACAATGTTTGCTGGGGGGTTGTTGAAGATGTAAATTCTTTGCCCCTCGGAAGAGTCCTCTGTGATCCGAACAGTCTTGAAGGAACCTCGCCCGACCTTGCGGCTTTTCATCTTCAACCTCTCTCGTGCATAGTTTAAGACCCTAAGCCACATTGGCTACTGCTTCTTTTTTTAGAGACTCTCAGCAACCAGTGACTTTGATCTGCATCACACTTGAGACGATTTTCTGAAAGGTCAAAGGCGACTAGACTACCCCTTTGTCACTGTCTCTGAAGCACTCTTATCACCTTAGTGACTCCCCAGAGCCTCTCGCCTTTGACCTTGTTCTTTAGCGCTTTTTTCCTTGGGGGAGGGGAGAGTGAATTCGTTAATCCCAGGCAGGCTGGAGCTTTCTCTGTCCTTGTATTTGAAATTTAAGGCAGCTCTCCCAAGCCAGCGGCGAGTTGGGCTTAGCTTTGTTTTTGTTTTGCTTTGCTTCCTTGGCTAATTGTTTGGTAGAGATGGGTCCCGGAGCAGCTTGGTGGCTTGCAAGTTCCGCGAGAGAGTGGAATCCCAGCTTTCCAGCTCTTCTCTAGCTAGGGTCCACGTGGTCTGACACAGAAAAATAAAAATAAAATATTCAGGCTTCATAAGTACTTGAAGATTGATTGTAGGTGGAAGTGCTCACTCAGACCTTGAAAGTCGACCCGCTGCAGTTAATCGCTGGCACCATCTCATTTCCCCTTACCCCCCAACCCACCCCCTTATCCGCTTTCAGTTCCTCTTTTCCCAGCAGGTGTCCGCTTGGCGGACACTTGCTTCCCCTTGTCTCTGGCTGAGGAAAAGTGGTGGGAACTGAGGTCTGAGCATGTCTGCAGTGAGGTTTGCACACTGTTGGACCTTCTTGGGAGTGTTGCTTCACGTACTGTCTCTTGGCAATTGATTGAGGTTGCTTTTAACACTTTCATTCCTCTGTCTGTGTGTCTGTCTGTCTGTCTGTGTTCTTCCTTCCTTCCTTCCTTCCTTCCTTCCTTCCTTCCTTCCTTCCTTCCTTCCTTCCTCCCTCCCTCCCTCCCTCCCTCCCTCTCTTTCTTTCTTTCTTTCTCTCTCTCTTCCTCCTCTTCTCTTTCCTTCCTTCTTTCCTTTCTTCCTTTCTTTTTGTCTTTCCTCCTCTTTCTCCATCTGTTTTTCATTCCTTCTCTTCCTTCCTTTCTTTCCTTCTTTCTTTTGGACTGTTTATTTTATTAAAACATTTTACTGTAAATTATTTTTCTTATATTTTGATCATGTTTTTCCCCTTCCTCAGCTCCCCCCACATCTTCCAAACCTCCCTACCCACCCAACTTCACATTCTCAATCTCTTTTCCCTCCCAAACAAACAAAACCACTAAGACACACCCTCAAAAATGCCCAAACAAAACAAAGGGAAACAAAAAAAGCCCACGGTAGAATAAGACAAAACAGGTTCATTTCGTGTTGGCCAGCTCTTCCTGGCCATAGCGCCTGCCTTGGAGTGTGGTTGTTTTGCACTGTGATGTCCCATTGGGGAAAACTGCTTGTGCCTTTGCTCACAGGTATGGAATTGCAAATAATGTGTTGGTTAGGGGTGGGATCTCACCGACCTTTCCTCTTCTACATTGATCAATGGGGAAGCTTTGGAAGAAACTTTTCTAAATCACACAGCTTGCAAATACAAAGGTAGAATTTGAAGCGTGCCCTGGGTAGCTCCAGCTTCTATGGTGTAAAGTTAGGGATGAATACAATCATTTCCTACTGAGGATCGCTTGATTTACGGTAGAGAGAACAGGGCCAGCAAATCTGTCATGTGGGCAGCTGGGCTACTTAGGGTGTGGTAGGCAGGGTCTTCTCTGTCAGTAAGGAGCCTGACTCCAGCTGGTAGGGACAGGAGCCTCATAGCTCTGCAATAATCACTTAACTGAGTGTCAGTAGTCACTTGAGATTGATGGCCAAGCTCGGTCACCGCTCCTCTCTCTATCCCGCCTTTCGTGGTTTTTCTTTCATTCATCAGGGAAAATGAATTTAGTGGCTAAGCTCTTCCCTTTCATCAAAGAGAACTCCTACCTTAAAGGAAGGAGCAATTTCCTCTGTTGCAGCACAAAGTTATGAAAGCTAGGTGGGTAGGTGTGGGCAGGATGCTGGGGTCTGCTCTGCACAAATGCATGTCATACATAGTCTTGCCTATGACTTGCTTGGACGGTGGTGAGTCTCAGGACTGTATGGAGTTCTTTGGGGGACAGGATCAATAGCTAAAACAATGAATGGTTTCTCATTATCCAAGGAGATTTTGTATACACACCTTCGTCTGAATTTTAAAAGCTCTTGAAAATGAATCCATAAATATTACATAAAAACAATCAAGTGAACTGTGATTG